>NC_134693.1:31617214-32227214 GCF_050947455.1 Rhinoderma darwinii
AAGTGATCTCACAGCACAGTAGTAATGGTCACAGTGTATTGCAATACAGGGATACTGCACACTGGGATGCCACAGCACTTATATAATGGTCTGTGTGATGTCATAGTACAGAGATGCTGCACCCTGTGACAGTAATAATGGCTGCAGTGTATTACAATATAGGGTTAATGCACAAAGGGATGTCATAAAACAAGAATAACAAACACAATGATGTCACAGGAAATGGTTAATATAACACTGTCAAGTTATAGCAAGGGTTATTGCACATAGTGATGTCACAGTATGGGAATAATGCACACAGCAGTGATGTCACAGTTTTCTGAGGTCGACAGTGACGACACAGCACAGGGATAATAAACACAGCATCATAATACAAAGAAAATGCACACAGTGATATCACAGCACAGAGATAATAAACACAGTGGTCATATTGTAATTCTAGTATAATGCACACACACAACAAGTACTATGCAGCAAAATGGTTTTAGGCCCTTTCCAGCAAAAAGACAATGATGCCATTCAGAATTGGCATGAGAACAGCCTGCACAGTCTTCTGTAAGGATGGTCCTTCATCTAATGACTGAAAGGTTTCCAAATAGAAAGAGCCAGACGATGATATTTATTGATGTGTGGAAGTGCAGCAGTCTATGTCTACAGAAGAGACCTTGTGTTTGGTAAATCCCAAGAATGATTCAGACTGATCACCAAACTATACATGTGTTGTATGCATGGTCCACGTGTAAGAGTGTGGGGGAGAATTCCCAACTTCTAAAGGGGACTGCAATTTATATTTTAGATATTTGTACATGTGCCAAAATTTGGTCTATTAATTCATGCACTGTGTCTATAAAACTATGTGCTGTTGGTGTTTTAAACCCTGAGTGATATTTCAGAGAAAGAATAGCCGATCTGGCCTTTTGCAATTATGTTGTACTTTATTTTGTGCTGCTATTTTGTTTATTTCACTGTAACGTTATGTCTGTAATGGTAGGTGAAGCGGAATGATGGTTGGCTCGCTGGCGACTAAATTGCTCGGCGCAAGGAGGTCACCCGGCTAAATTATGCTGTGCCAGGATATTGCCGAGTAGCTATGTCGGTCTATTTTATAAAATGGAGTATACCCGCCACGCAGTGTTCAGTATTCGGTGGGAGAGGAGGAGGCTGGCTGTGGAGAGTGAGAATTGCTGCAGGAAGAGCTGGAGAGTAAGTTGTAGAGCTGCTCTGCAAGTGATGAGCACTATAATTGGGACTGAGTCTGTGGTCTTGGAGCCTGTTGCAAGTGATGGGCAGTGTGCCAGTGTGCAGCAAGTCCGCAACTAGTTGAGGCCTAGTTGGCCTGAAATTGCCGGATCAACCTCTGCATCGAGAGCGTCCTTGGCTCTCTATGTGATATAGTGACCCAGCCGTATGTAAGAGATTGTGCATCTTATATTGAGTAGGCTTTGTGTTCTGCTGTGGCCATGTGCACAATCAGCACTGACTTAGTAAAGTTCAGTTGCCACAAAAATCTCCTGGTACCTGTTCTATGTTACCTGCAACACACCTGCATTGGCCCTTACACCATCTCAGGGTCTGACTTTATACACATCTAGCACTCTCGTTCTTGGAATTAAATAATTTGTGCTAAAACATGCTGACAGTTCTGCAAATTGTTGATGAAATAATATAATTTAAGGAAATCTTTTGTGAAGTAATAATCTTGGTGAAATGAAACTGTTTGAGGAATTGCATAAAGATGTATTTGATGATAGCAACATAACTACCACTATTCTATCCATTGTTTCTGCCCAGAAAATCATTTCTTCATAATGACAAATTAGACCACAACTTTCCTGGATTATGATAGTGATAGCTAATATCAAATTGTTCATTGTTGACCAGGCACAGCACAGTACATTTGGTAGTGGATGTGCCTAAACGAGCGCCGATCCACGTTATTGGGCCGTGTAATAGGACCTTAAGGGCACGTTCAGACGTGGCGGAATTTTTCAGCTGCAAATGTTGGTGCAGATTTGGGGCAATTATGCAATGAATCTGCACTGACATTTGCATATTTGACAGTTAATTCAGACGTTGCAGATATTACAGCGGACTTGCCACAGATTTCAGTTTCTGCATTGCAAAGGCTGAAATCCGCAGTGAAATTCCGCTTCTTCTCCGCAATGGAAAGTGCATGCTGCGGAGGGAAAAATCTGCACCGCAGCCTGATTTCCGCAAAGTAATTTTCTGCAACGTCTGAACTAACTTTCCTAAAAATGTATACAAAAAAAAAACGGCCGCTGCAGAATTCCACTGCGGGCTGTCCGCAGCGGAATTTCACAGCAATTCCGCCACGTCTGAAAGTGCCCCAATACTGCAGTCTAGTGCAGTTCAGTCCTATTCATGTCAACAGGACTGAGCTGCAATACCAGGCACAGCCACTACTAAATGTATGGCGCTGTACCTGATAAACAATAAAGGGGCAGCAGCGTGACCCCTGATCGGCAGCGGGGCTCTAAGTCGGACCCCGCTTATCTGATTTTGATGACGTATCCTAAGAATAGGCCATCAATATTATAATCCTGGAAAACCCGTTTAAACCACATGATCTTCTACTCTATATCCTACTCCAACTATGCCCATTTCCTATTAGATCTCATGCGTTTTTTGCCTGACCTCTAATGTAATGTTGAGGGGGTGGTGAAGGTTGACAAACTGTTTTTTATTTGCACCATTTCCCTAAAACACCATTTAAGTCACAATTTCTATTAAATTATTAGCAATCTTTTGTGTGTTAGGGAAGTGTGGATCCCCTCGTGAGAAAACCAATGTGGATAAATAAAAAGAAAGCTATTAAATACTGAA
Organism: Rhinoderma darwinii; assembly: GCF_050947455.1. Classification (NCBI taxonomy): domain Eukaryota; kingdom Metazoa; phylum Chordata; class Amphibia; order Anura; family Rhinodermatidae; genus Rhinoderma; species Rhinoderma darwinii. The sequence goes on from NC_134693.1 coordinate 31,620,059, forward strand.
ACAGGAAAGCATTGAAGAAGCACTAAAAGCTATAAAGAATGGGAATAAAATATGTAAAAAATAGATAAAGGCAGAAAAACTAGGGACAGAGAGACTCATTGCCAAAGAGACTAAAGATAACCCTAGGATTTTCTTTAGGTATATAATTAGTAAAAAGGTTAAAACTAAAAGTATTGGTCCTTTAAAATGTAATGAGGAAGAAATTGTGAAAGCTGATAAGAAGAAAGCAAACGTATTGTATATTTTCTTCTGTACTGTATTCACACAGAAATATGAAATGTCAAGTTAAATGCAGAGGGCTAAAGTAAACTCGCCATTAAATGTCACCTGTCTAACCCAGGAATATATGCAAAACCGCCTTAAAAATATTAAAAAAGACAAACCGACGGGTCAAGATGGCATACACCCCCGTGTTCTAAAATAATTAAGTACAGTGATAGACAGACCCTTATTTCTATTATTTAAAGCGACTTTTCAGTCCCTAAAAATAAATTGAATATACATTGGAAATGTATAGTCAATTTACCTGCTGCCATCTCCTGAATGATCCAGCCTCCATTTCTGCGTTCCGGCTCCTCCAGCCACTGTCCTCTTTTCCGCTCAGCTCTCGTTCCTTGGAAGGCAGGGGAGCGGGTGGGGGCTGGTCTCAGACTTCCAAAGAAGCTCTACATAGCGAAGTCTAAGATTGAGGTGGCCATCTTGAAGAGTGGAAAGCGGAGGTGCTGGAAAGCAGAAACGATGGCCGGATCATTCAGGAGCGGAGCAACAAGACGCTTGACTTTACATTTCCAATGTACGGTCAATTTTTTGGACTGGAAGGTCGCTTTAGGGACAGGGTCTGTTTCACAGGACTGCCTCAAATTTGTTGCCATTATTCAAAAAGGAGTGAAAAAGTGAGCGTGAAAAAATATAAGCCTGTAAGTTAAATCTTCATTGTTAAAATGTTTGAAGGTGCCAGGCTTATGACACAGTGGCGTGATCAGGCGGGGCTGAGGCAAAAATATCCTTAATGGCCGCCGTCAAAAAGCGTATGGGCGGTCATTAAGGGATCTCTGACCTTCAAGAGGGATTGCAGAGGATACATTTTTACAGATATTACTAAAGTGTGTAATGTAATTAACACAAAAGAAGGGGAAATTATGTTACAAATGGATTTGGATAAATTGGAGGCTTGAGAAGAAAAGTGGCAAATGAGGTTTAACAACAATAAATTTAAAGTTATGCGCTGGGGAGGGGAAAACACGTGTCATCATTACATACTAAAAGGCAACACACTGGGTAAAACTGACATGTAAAAGGACAAAGATAGTAGTCGACAGTAAACTGCACTGTAGCAATCAGTGTCAGACAGCTGCTGCCAAGGCAAATAAGATCATGGGATGCATCAAAAGGTGCATAGATGCACATGATAAGAACTTAGTTTTACCACTTTACAAATCATTAGTCAGACCACATATAGAATATTGTCTAGCGTTTTGGGCACCTGTGTACAAGAAATAGTACATAGTAGAGCTAGAGTTGGTTCAAAGGGAGGCAAACAAAGTAATAAAAGGAATGAGTGAATTCAAAAGGTGGTCCCAGTGTGAGTACCAGCAGGCCCAGCAGACCAGGAGGCAACAAAGAAGTGCACCGTGAGTTCAGGCACAGGCAGATGATTTTCGAGGCCGCTGGTATAGAACTGAGGTTTCAGTTCGAAGCAGGTAGCGGGTCTTCAGGCTCGCAGCAGGACACAGGTTGTCAACAGATAGTAGGCCACATGCTTACAGCAGATAGCAGGATACAAACTGGTAGCAGGTATCAGGATGAGGACTGGTAGCAGGTAGCGTAATACAGACTGATAGCGGGTAGCAGGATAGGGACTGGTAGCAGGTAGCTGGATACAGACAGGAACCTTCACAGGGACAAACTAAGTTGCACAAAAGTTGTTTCAAAGGCTTAAATATGCCCAGAGCATCAGAGATTGTTTGGGGAGGTTTGCGAATGTGCACGCTGGATCTTTAAGAGATGGCCTGGGAGCGCACACCCTATGCATCATGCATGCAGAGCGGCAGCAAGCATGGAGCAGAGGAGGAGTGCGGCCACGGGAGGTATTGCAGAAGTGCCGGTGGCCACGAGCATCAGATGGACCAGGACCCTGGCAGAGAAGGTGAGCAACCCATTGACTTCTGCTTCATAAAGGGTTTTGTCTTACGGCAGACTACTCTCTGGCAATAATGTGATCTGTCAAGCTGGATTTATCCAGCCGTTGGCTGAAAATAAACGTGTGTGTGATATGATCGGCCAAAAATGGGCAGTCATATGCCACTTTGCGCAAGCCCACTTTTTTTTAAACTCTCTCCCTGATTTGCTAGTTTAGGCTGGCATGTTAATAGTCGGATCATTTCGATTGGCCGCATTGTGGCATCTTGCGTATGGCCAGCTTGACATGTGGCTGTGTTATGGCTTTGTTTTTTATCACATGCTGTAAATAAGTTAGGTGGAACTTTCAGAGCTGTAACATCCCATTTATACATATAAATACACTAACATAAAATGCCTTTTACTAATTTACAAAATAAATGTTTGGTAAGAAATGTGCTGTGGATTCCAATGTTTGTTCTTCTATGTTGACCTCTCTTTTAATTTACATAAACAAATCAATCCTACAGAGTGCTAGGCAAATTGTGTAGTTGAGTTCCCCCGAAAATAAAAAAATTGTGATTGTATTTTATTTATGGTGTTTTTCCAACATCAGAATAGTCAGAATAATTTGTTTCCCCTCTACTGCATCCCGTCCTTAATTTTAACATAAAACAGGTTCAGGTAACACAGGAATTGCATATGCATATTAATATTGCTCCATATAAATGGAACTGAAAATAAGGTAAATTGAATACAAATTTTATCGCTCCCCCAATTGTACAGTGCTTTACAGTGTAAGACTTACACCCACTTTATTTTGATCGTCTTCCATTCTTCATTAGAAATTAAAGGGATGACAGTGGAGGGGGTCATATAAAATATAATACCCAAGCAGCAGTTTACACAAAACTCATTGAACTCTATAGCAAAACTCAACATTGGCCCCCTCCACACTGAGAGCTCTATCATATCTACTACACCTTTAACAAATGTCGACCACTCCAATTCTGTAGCATTTCATTTGATAGTAGATCTGGTGCCCGTTTTCCTGACTTGATAAATTATTCAATTCTAACTGCATGCAGCCACCACTAGGGTGAGCTCCCCCTAATAGCGGCTGCAGGTAGCTGATATGACTGTCACAAGCAAGCCGGGAAAGTAGTTTCGTACCAGACTTCCTCCCATCATGGACACCGTAAAAGTCATGTGCCCTGTTTCTTCATAGGTAAGTCACTGCCGCTCAAATCACTGCCATTCAAATCAATGTAGTGATGTACGGGCTCAATAGAAAGTCTGAGGCCGTATTCCGCTACAACTGCTTTCCAGAAAATGAAGCGGCTCAGCTCTCACATGAGCACTGCTGCCACTTTGGACCCCAACCAATCAAAATTTTTGACATGTCACTTGTTGAACATTTAGTTACTCTATAATGACAATTGTGTCCATCAGTTTGGTTATGCACGATTGATAGAAAGTAACAGTTTGCTAGGCACAAGAGAGGAAAACTTTGCATTAATTGTAGAACTCGCATTGTATAAGGTGCCATTTTTATTATTTGTTAAAATTTCATGTGATATTGTACAAAAATAGACATTTATTAATGAAAGTACAATGCCCATAGTATTGTCAAGTGGAGGCTGGCTCAGTATTATCCTCGTGATGGTTGTGTGTGCGAGTGACACCGGTGATTTTCAAATTCCCAAAGAAATCTAAAATACTCACAAGAGATAAAATAATCTAATTATCTGCCCTCAAGCGCCACACAAAATGGTATTTTATACCACAATATTTATCAAAAACAATATATCAAATATGTATCGCAAACATATATCACAAGAGAAATAGATTATCGGATCGCAATGGTCTGTGACATATGTGTACGAACCTGATTGCAATAGAGATCTCTACCTGAATTGTTTAGCTCTATAATTCCACACTTGTGGTGCGCTGTAGATGAAATGCGTTATGTATGTCCGTCACAGGGCCCTTACGATGAAGTAAAATTAGTTTGTGTGGAATTATGAAGTAAACAATTCAAGTCGAGATCTCTATTGCAATCAGATTCATAAACCTATGTCACAATCGATTGCGATCCGATATTCTATTTCTCTTGTGATATATGTTCTTGATACAGATTTGAGATAATGTATGAAATATATACCAAAATATTTATCAATAAAAACAATATATTTTGTCTGTTTGAAAATATATTTATATAAAAATTTTGATAAAAGCAAATACCATTATTGTGTGGTGATTGAGGGCCAGTAATTCGATTTTTTTAATCTACTATGCCCATACTGATATTAGCAAGGACGAAAGATGCATCTGCTCTAATGAGAAAGCAGAACATCGCCATATAATGCATTTTGGAATAATCATTATTTCTATTATGACTTAGGCTCAGTTCACATCTCATTTTGTGCACACGTTTGTAGTATACACCAACATATACGTTTCAAAAGTTACAAAAACGTATCAATTTGCAACATACGCTTACGCTTTTTTGTGGTATACATCGTATGACTTTTTATCCATTTGTGTCCGTTCTTACTTACTTTGCTCTTGAGCCAAATCAATAAAGATTTATAAAGTCAAAATATAAAGGAAGAAGTAGGTAGTGGCTGGATAGTTTTCTGGCGCCAGTACAGAGGGGGTTGGCAGGGGAAGGCATGGTTTTGTCTCATAATCTGGGCAATTTCCCATATATGGTGACAAAAACGTATAGGTCTTACTTGTGCAAATGTAGAGTTTGAGATTGCATACATCATCTATACGTCACCATTGACTTTAATACAAATAAAAACGTATACGTGTGGCATACGTTTTGGAAAACTACTGAAAAGCGTAGTAGACTTTTGTGCACTTTGAAACAAAAAAGGATAGGACGTAAGCAAACAAAACGAATGTGCAAACGACACTGCTTGTTGTTATTCAGTAGAAATATTCATTGTTTACTTCCAGTGGATAAAATTCTGTCCATGGTTATGTGATGGACACGCAAGTGCTGGGATCGTTCGATGACACAGCTCTGATACACATACTGTAACTGTAACGAGCCATGCACCTGTGTGTCCCATACATATTGTATAGTGCAGCATTTAAGCAGCTGTCCTTCATAAAATGTCACTTTAATTCTAGCATATAATAGAGCCAGTCACAGTACCTGTTTATCGCTGCGGCTGGTCCCGTGGGTTGTTAGTTTTCTTGTGGCAGTGGCTTATTTCATCAGCTCACAGTCATTCACAGTTTTACATTTTATTTTACTACATAATCATAGTGCATTGTACTAATAATAAATAATTTACTTATGGAAATAATGCTGAGGGCTTCCAGCTTGTCAGAAAAGTGTGTGCACAGAAATACATTCAATTGATGGTAATACTTTGTTAGATAATGGTTATTGCCATAGAACTAGATGTAGAAAATGTTTTACATTATTTTGTTACGTTGTGATTTGTCTCCTTTGGAGTCAATGGGGAAAAATTGGCACAAAAGTTTTACGCCCAAAGCATTATGTTAAAGAGGCTCTGTCACCACATTATAAGTGCCCTATCGTGTACATAATGTGATCGGCGCTGTAAAGTAGATTACAGCAGTCTTTTTATATAGAAAAACGATCATTTTTGACGGAGTTATGACCTATATTAGCTTTATGCTAATGAGTTTCTCAATGGACAACTGGGCGTGTTGTACTTTTTGACCAAGTGGGCGTTGTACAGAGGAGTGCATGACGCTGACCAATCAGTGACCAATCAGCGTCATACACTTCTCTCCATTCATTTACTCTGCAGATAGCGATATAGCTATATCGCTATGTGCAGCCACATACACAATACTAACATTACTGCAGTGTCCTGATAATGAAAATACATTACCTCCTGCCAGGACGTGATGTGTATTCAGAATCCTGACCACTTCTGTAGCGTCTCTGTGCTTTACAGCACAGCACAGCGAGATCTCGCTGTGAATGACAGTTTACAGCGTAATCTCGCGAGACTATGCTTGCTATGCTGTAAATCACAGAGACGCTACAGAAGTGGTCAGGATTCTGAATACACATCACATCCTGGCTGGAGGTAATGTATATGCATTGTGAGGATACTGTAGTAACTGTTGACTGTTGGTGCTTTTTTGTGACACGAGAGTTGACAAAAGATCCATCTGTTGTGCTATATTTTCCTGGTCATTGTTGGGTGCAGTCATTGACATACTTAAATAGTCGTTTGTGGCAAACAACTAGATTTGCACCACAGGCACTGCTCAAATAGTGGGTTGGATGGCTCCTCACATCATCAATCGAATCCCAGTCCAGGCCATAAAGCAAAACAGAGATTGATGTCACAGTTGTCTGCGAACTGACGTCCAGAACCTTTAGAGACCAACCGTGAAAAACAAATCGTTCAGAAAGAGGCTAAAATAATTAGTGTATGAACAGCTCTATACAGATGCGTAGATCCTCTTCACATGGATTATAATGATAATGCTGAAGTTCACCTTACAGCTTCAGTGCTGCTCATATTCAGCGTGTGTCCTATTTCACCCTCCACCTACCACAAATAGGCAATATGTTTCTATTTGACCATACTCTATGGCACAGGGACATGCACAGAAATCATAGGGTGCCACTGCAAAACTTAGAATGGGCCTATGCCCACTGATAATTTCTAAGTGTTCACAATTCTATTTTGAGCCAAAATTCTGCGCTGATTAATGTCATATCTTATTATCGGTCGTAGCTGAATTTTTGCACATTTAGAGCTCCAAATTCCCTGCTTCACTTCACATAGTTATGGAGTTAAAGAGGATCTGTAACTAGTTTATTAATTCCCTATCTCCTAACTAATCTAATAGGCACTACAGTTTTTTTTTTTCTCAAAAACGTTTATTATTTGCAAAGTTATGAGTTTTTTTCTAAATATGCTAATTTGGCTATACTTGCCAAATGAGAGGTTACTCTTTATTTTCACTCTGGGCGGTGTAATGTTTTCTGTATGTTGCTGTCCAATCAGCTTCATACAGCTTCTCCACCTTCCCTGACACAGCAACACAGCATGATCATATAGTATACAGCTTCCATTCCTGACTGTGTTTTCAACTGGTGATATCTCCGGTTGTTTCACAGCTAGCTGGTGCCATATGTAAGATTAGAGATTACAATCTCCTCTTTCATAGGCCACCAGAACCATTGTTCTAGGTTGTCCACAGCCGGAGATATGGCTATTTGAAGTGCTCCTCCTTCCCTCCAGCCTCAGGTTCTCACACCGTGTGAAGCAGCTTCATGCTGATAGGACAGCGTCAGGGGCTGTGAGGAGGCTCCACCTCAGGAGAATCACTGGTGTTGACACCCACTTGTCAAGTATAGACTCATTTACATATTTAGAAAAAAGCTCATAACTTTTAAAATAATAAACTTTTTGGGACACAATTTTAACTAGTATTATCAGTGTGACAGTGCCTATTAGATTAGATAGAAGATAGGGCATTACTAAACTAGTGACAGATCCTCTTTAAGTGATAACTTTGTGTTTTCCTGCATCTACCACTAGGGGGATATAATTCCATATGGTTTTAGGCTGGGGCTAGTGAATGATAAGGCTGGGTTCACACGACCTATTTTCAGACGTAAACGAGGCGTATTATGCCTCGTTTTACGTCTGAAAATAGGGCTACAATACGTCGGCAAACATCTGCCCATTCATTTGAATGGGTTTGCCGACGTACTGTGCAGACGACCTGTTGTTTACGCGTCGTCGTTTGACAGCTGTCAAACGATGACGCGTAAAAATACAGCCTCGTCAAAAGAAGTGCAGGACACTTCTTTGGACGTTTTTGGAGCTGTTTTCTCATAGACTCCAATGAAAACAGCTCCAAAAACGGACGTAAAAAACGCCGCGAAAACGGCGCGAAAAACGCTGTGAAAAATGCGAGTTGGTCAAAAAACGTCTGAAAAGCAGGGTCTGTTTTCCCTTGAAAACAGCTCTGGATTTTCAGACGTTTTTGGTCACTACGTGTGCACATACCCTTAATCTCTGTCCATAGAAATGCATCAAGTAGCTTGAAAATGTCTTCAAAATCGCTTCTGACAAGAGATTTGCTAGCGATTTATTTTTAATCACTACATGCTGGGATTTCAGAGCTAGACACTTGTCTAGAGTAATTTTGAAGAGATTCGTACTACTCAATGCATTCCTATGGACAGCAATTTATCACAGCAATATTACAGCCATTTTTTTTTTGTAGTGAGATACTTAGCTCTAGCCTAATGCATTCTTATGTATATCGATTTATTGGTAAGGCTAAGTTCACATCTCGTTTTACAAGCACGTTTTGACATGAAATAGCAGCGTCTAAACGTCCACCATAGCATGTACATAGATTTTTATATTCACAACAGATGTCCTTTTAGTGTAGTTTGTGCATTCGTTTTGTTTTCTTACATCCTATCCTTTTTTTCCCCAGTCCTGAAAAACGTAGTCTACTACGCTTTTCAGTACTTTTCCAAAACATATGCCACATGTCCTATGTAAGACGTATGCAATCTTAAAGCCTACATTTGGATACGTCAACCGTATACGTTTTTGTCACTATATAAGGGAAATCAGCAAGATCATGTGACAAAACAGTGCCTCCCCCTGCCCAGCTCCTCAGAACTAGCACCAGAAAACACTACAGCCGCTCCCTACTATATTTTGACTCTACAAAGCTTTATTGATTTGGCTCAAGCACAAAACATGTATACATTTTTAGAAGTTAGAACGTACACAAACGTATAAAAACATAAGAAAAAAGTTATAGAAAAAAATAAGCATGCTACAAATGCACACGTTTTTGTAACTTTTAAAACATATCCGTCTCCGTATGCCACAAATGTGTGTACAAAACAAGATGTGCCTTACTACAAGTCAATGTCTAGCCCGAGCTTTATTCAGCGAATATTGAAGTTGGAATACATTTTGATGCAGTGAGCTCCCACTTGTGGTGGCTACAGGAAAAAGTTATTCACGTGTATGTCATAATTGCTTGTCATTTTTGTGACATCAACAACATTTTGTCAAAACGTTGGCGCTTAAAGCACATACTAACATTGGCAGGTATATTTTATTCTTGCATGCAGTAAAATATTTCTGGAAATAGGAAAGATTAGATATTTATTCATGAACGAGCAAGTCCTATGGTAGATAGACATATTTTTTAAGCTTTGTTTATAGTACTTTTGCTAGACAATGTGTGTAAATATAATTTGCATTGTTGTACATTTTTGATCAATGGAAAAATAACTGCCCAGTAATGCACAAGCATTAAAAAAGATACAAAGATAAATCAAAATGTCATATATGATCCATCAGAGCTAGCACAGAGCGGGCCTGCTGCTTTTTAGTATTGTGCTCAGAAAAGCTGATGTGCACTCATTGGCATAACAATAGGGGGCACAGTAGTTGAAGTCACATCTGAGCCCCAGGCTTGAGGGGCAAGCATGCATCCGTGCATTATTAGTGAATAGCAGCAATATGAGAAGACCATTCAATGAGAGCAATAAGAACCCCATAAATTACAGCCACTAATGCACAATTGCTTTCAGGTGACAGGCATAAATATATTCATGTTAACTTTTAAATTGAGAGTCCAGTCTAATTTTTTTGTGTGCTTTTGTGTGTGCAATGAACCCACGTGGGTCTTCAGTTAGCAAACAAATTCTTGTTTTTTATTTGGTTATAAAAAAAATAACAACAAACGGAGGACCTTTTAAGTGACTTGTACGGAGGGTGAACTAAGTGCCCCCTTCCTCTACTACAGTCTATGGACTGAGCAAAAGCATCCTTTTTGTAAATAGGTTAGCTGGCCCTTCAAGAGACTGTCCAAACACCAGAAGAGCTGTATATATATTGTTGGCCTGTGTTTGTCTTGCTGTCATTAAAGATGGAGGTGGCTGGAACAGTGACAAGGTAGGACAGAGGAGCAGACAGACTCTAGTACTGACAAGTGAAGGAGAGTGGTGACGCCGAAACGCTGCGCTACCATGCTGGCAAGAGAAGAATAAGGGTATGCCCACACACTAAAGTAAAAATGGCTGTAAAATACAGAGCTGTTTTCAAGGAAAATCAGCCTCTGATTTTCAGCTGTTTTTAAAGCATCAAACGTTTTTTGGAGCCATTTTTGGAGCTGTATTTCTATTGACACAATGAAAAACGGCTCCAAAAACGGCTCAAGAAATGACATGCATTTCTTTGTAAGGGGGTGTTCTTTTAAGCACCGTTTTTCAAATGGCCGTGTAAAAAAATGTCCCTTCTGAACGAAACGGTTCCCATTGAAATCAATGAGCAGATGTTTGGAGGCGTTCAGCTTCCAGTTTTTCTGGCGTTTTTCGATCGTTTACGCCCCGAAAAACTCCTGAAAACACTGCGTGTGAACATAGCCCCGGAAGACATAAGGGACTGTTTTGGTACCCAGGAGCGCAGCATGAGCGGTGGAACCGCGTGAGCTGAAGGGGAAGATCTGGAGAATAAGGGCTGCTTGACTTGCTGCAGAAAAGGCAGTATAAAGCTGGCGGTTGCAGATACATAGGTTGATCCTAGAGGGTGACCCCAAGCCTGTGTGGAATGGAGCCAGAGACTGCTGTTGTGTGGAGTACAGAAGGGGGCTGAAGTCATGGGCAGAAGGTGAGATATCAGACTACATACAGTTTAGCACAGAGTGAGGGAGGCCGTGGAGTAGGATGGACTGACAAGTACAAGCAGGCAATTTCTGAAGCGGTAATTACCTTGCTGGCAGCGTAGCTCTGGGAAAGTCTGCTCGGGCTGTGAGGTCAGCCATGGAGTGGGGACAAGGAGGGAATGGGAGATACAGTGCTCAATCCGGGGGAAGTTTATAGTAGGCCTAGTAATGGAGATGACTAGGGGAATAAGGGACATGAGTAGTCCCTCCCTAAGTAAACCCCACTTTAAAGACTCATATGGGTTCATTTTACAAAATAAAAAATATGGATTCTCACTTTAAATTTACCTTTTTTTTGTTGTCTTTTTACACTTCCATGCACTGGATCAGATTCCCATTTGTAAAATACCTTCTATTTTTTGCTTAGTTAATCCTTCAAGTCCAGTAACTCAAAAACCCACTAATACAAAAGATTCAGGCCATTCTATAGAGTTGTGGGTTGTGATCCCGTTCTTTGTAGATCCACTGTAACTGGCCCGACCCGGTGTCTTCTGCACTATGACTTGGCCTCCATCATTGGTTATTATACCAGTATGAATAGCTGCTTTGCATATGGAAGAATGCTAAGTGAAATTATTGACAGGTTAAATGTTATAACATTATTATTGTCCATTTTGTTTTTACAAAAATATATACAATTGATTATATTAGTTTTATCTTACTTTTGTATAATCATTAGTTCCCCAGACAGGTCTCCCTCTTGTAAAACAATCAGCTGGACATAAAACACTGAAGAAAAAAAAAACGTTAGAAATACTAACGTGAAATGTCTTTGGGATTGCATAATAATAATGATAATAATAATAATAATAATAATAATAATAATAATAATAATAATCTTATGGGATTATAGAGGATGCCTTACTCTGCAGAGGATCCTTTTATGTCATATGCGGTTGTTTCACAAGATGCCATTACTGCAATAAAATGGAAACAGTTGTATGAGCTGTCATCGATAATTATAGAGGCACATTTTTCTTGTATTTTTTTCACCTACCTGTACAAAGAATGTTAACATAGGTATCACCTTTAACATCTAATTTTCCATCCTAGACGACACATAATTCCTCATTTAACTGGAACTTAAAATGCCCAATGTATAATTTAAAAATTCTTGTCGGACCCCTAAAATACACATTTAAGTGGCTCAAAATGTAAAATAAAACTCCAATATATTTAAAGAGGACCATTCACTTCTGATATAACCTCAAAAATTTATAGGAGACCACAATATTAAATGTTTGTCAAATATACTGTATACTGTTCACCTGTTTGTGGCTTTAATGTTTTGGATGAAGTGAATACCTTTGATTATCTCATGACAATAGTGGTGCCTGTCAAGGGGTGCGATAAATTAGGCAGCAGGTGAAATTTCTGTTTTTAAAGTTGATGTGTTAAAAGCAGGAAAAAGTGATCTGAACGGCTATGACAAGGGCCAGATTGTGATGGCTAGACGACTGGGTCCGACCATCTCCAAAACAGCAGGTCTAGTGGGTTGTTCCCGGTATGCAGTGGTTAGTATCTACCAAAAGTGGTTCAAGAAAAGAAAACCGGTGATCCAGAGACTGGGACATAGGCACCCAAGACTAATTCATGCAGGTAAGGAGTGAAGGCTAACCCTTCTGGTCCGATCCCACAGAAGAGTTACTGTAGCACAAATTGCTAAAAAAGTTAATGCTGACTATGATAGAAAGGTGTCAGAAGACACACAGTACATCACAGTTTTCTGCGTATGGGTCTGCGTAGCTAAAGACTGGTCAGAGCGCCCATGCTGACCCCTGTCCACCACCAAAAGCGCCAACAATTGGCATGTGAGCATCAGGACTGGATCATGCAGCAATGGAAGAAGGTGGCCAAGTATAGTGAATCACGTTGTGTTTTGCATCATGTCGGCGGCTGTGTGTGCGCGTCCCATACCTGATGAAGAGATGGCATCAGAATGCCCTATAGGAAGAAGGCAATCTGATGGAGGCAATGGATGTTACTTTAAAATGGACCACCAACCTAAACATTGTTGCAGGCCAAGGACACCTCTTCATGGAAATTGTATATTTTAATGGCACTGTTTCAGCAGGATTATGTGCACTGGCACACTGTAAAAATGATTCAGGAATGGTTTGAGGAACATGACAAGTACAAGATGTTGACTTGGGCACAAAATTTTGAAGATTTATAATCTGAAACCAGAATCTGCACTAGATAACACGGGACACCTTCAAAGATATTTTAGAGTCAATGGGTGAGAGCTGTTTTGGAAGCATGAGGGGGACTTACATAATATTAGCCAGATCAACATTTACGTCTCTTACTAATAAGATGTATGAGCCGACTTTAATCTAAAGTCAGCTTCCAGCAGTTCAAGTGTCACAAAAATTTGACTGCTCTGAGATTTCCTGCCTCTGAGCCAGAAGCAACCCATCTAATGGGGGACCCTTTATGCTAGGAGCCTGGACTACCATATGAGCAGCAGTTTAGGAAGACTTGCAGTCCAGCTACTTGTGAGGAATTAATCTACAGAGTCTTTCATAGAGCTGACGGGGAGATAAGGCTTAGTTCACATCAATGGTAGCTTCTGTTTGACGTTTCTGTTCACTTGTTTGATCAGAGGAGCAGGTGAACTCAAAGCCAAACGCAAACTTTTGCATTGATTTAAATGGAAATACTTCCATTTCAGTTGGTGTCAGTTTGGTGTCAGTTTGCCTCCATTCCGCTTGGTTTCCATTTTTTTTTTGCAGGAAGAATAGCATAGACTGCTGCTCTATTGTTTCCATGAAAAGAACGGAAACCTAGTAGAACGGAGGCAAACTGACGCCAACTGAAACGGAAGAATTACCATTGAAATCAATGGTAATGCGAATAGAAGCAAAAATTTATATTTGGCTTTCCGTTCACCTGTTCCTCTGACAGAACAAGTGAACGGAAACCTCAAACGGAGGCTTAGCGCAGATGTAAATGCAGCCTTAGGCTGATAAGATAAAATGTACATTATTTCTGTCTGCTCTTTTAGAGACTGTGCAGATTAACCCCTCACAAGTAGCTGGGCTGCATAATGCAATAGAGAATCTTCTCATATACTAAGATTCAAGATTCAAGAAGTGGTAGATCCCCTTTAAACATTAAATGCGGTGCTGCTCCTGCGACACGGGTCCCCCATCACTTGCCCTTTATCCCCAATATCCTACTCCATGAGGGAAGTAGGAAGCTGAGATAGTTGTTTAGTAAGGTTTTACTATGTAGTTACAGAGATGTTGAGATTTTCTGCTGCCCCAATACCTGCCTGTGACATGGAGGGATCGAGGTGATCACTGGTTAATTTTAGGTGCTGACTTACAAACAAATAAAACACATTTGTAGAATACCTAGAGCCTTCACTGGACTTGTATAGTTAAAAAATACAAATGATGCAGGCCATGCTCCATAGTTGTTGGTTGTGATCCCGTTCCTTGTTAATCCAATGTAACTGGCCTGACCTGGTGTCTTTTCCACGGGGACTTGACCTCCATTATTAGATATTATTCCAGCGTAGATTGCTGCTTTGCAAATGGAAGAATGCTAAGAGAAATTATTGACAGGTTATTTGTTAGAACATTATTATTGTACATTATGTTTAAGATAAATTATGTATACAGTGATGAAGTAAGTTTTCATACATTATTATTTTACATTACAAAATGTATACAATGAATCATTTTGGTTATATCTTACATCTGTATAAACATCAGTTCCCCAAACAGGTCTACCATTAACCAGGCAGTCAGCTGGGCATAAAACACTAATACACAAGAAAAAAAAAACAATATTTAAAAAAATATAACGTAATGAATGTATTTAACATTAGGAATAAATGAGAATGGAGGAATTCTTACTCTGCAAAGGATCCTTTTATGTCTCCGGCAGTTGTTGCACAAGATGCATTCACTGAAACAAATGGACAGTAGTATGGGACGATATATGGAGTTACTGTCATCAGTAATTACAGAGACAGGATTATCTTATATTCAAGGGGTTATCCAAACTGTACAATACAGGTCATCTGATGAGAATTTGAACAGCTTTTTATCACTGGGGAAGCCATCTTGGATTCCTCATGAAGCATTATTACATAGCATTAATTAAAATAAATATCTGTGCTATACACCAGCAATTCTGTATACATAGTTGGCTATTAGGGGCTTAAAGGAAAAATGCTACGTCTCGGCCCTCTACCCCAAAATGAGGATTCCTTTTCTTGCTGTGTGGATATGTACTGGAACTAAATAATTTCTGTTTTAATAATGTCCTTCTGTGTTCCAAATTGCTTGAGTCAGGGGCTTTTTGGTTTTTAGATACATTATTGTGGGCACCTGGGGTAGCAGCAGGCACAGCAATGGGGGAAGCAGCAGGATGGTTTGCTTAATGGGGCGTCAGGATTGAAAGTTTGTGCAGAGAAACAAAAGAGAGATCCAAGGCACCGGAGCTCTACGTAACGTTTGTTTTGTGACGTCATAAAAAGGCAACGTCACGTTTTGACCATGTTGGGCCTTTTTCAAGCCATGACAAGTACAAGGCGTGAAAAATTCCCTGCGCTGAACAAAATGTGACATTCCCTTCTAGTGACATGACAAAATATATGTTAAATGGACATTAACTTTTTAAACAACTTATGCTAACTTAATAGTATGCCTGATATATGTCAACTTTGTATGTCTCTTGACTGGCTGCTAATTGAAGTCTGTGGAGAGGGGAGGGAGATCAGGAGCAGATTAAGAAAGACAAATACAGACATGCTGCAGCTTTCTGGTAAGATTTTTATGTCAACCGAGTGCTGAATTCTCAAATAGACTGCTCAGTACTGCTGTATAAACTCCTCCATGCTGCTGCTGCTATATATATATACACTACCGTTCAAAAGTTTGGGGTCACCCAGACAATTTTGTGTTTTCCATGAAAACTCACACTTATATTTATCAAATGAGTTGCAAAATGACTAGAAAATATAGTCAAGACATTGACAAGGTTAGAAATAATGATTTTTATTTGAAATAATAATTTTCTCCTTCAAACTTTGCTTTCGTCAAAGAATGCTCCATTTGCAGCAATTACAGCATTGCAGACCTTTGGCATTCTAGCTGTTAATTTGCTGAGGTAATCGGGAGAAATTTCACCCCATGCTTCCAGAAGCCCCTCCCACAAGTTGGATTGGCTTGATGGGCACTTTTTGCGTAGCAGACGGTCAAGCTGCTCCCACAACAGCTCTACGGGGTTGAGATCTGGTGACTGCGCTGGCCACTCCATTACAGATAGACTACAAGCTGCCTGCTTCTTCCCTAAATAGTTCTTGCTTAATTTGGAGGTGTGCTTTGGGTCAATGTCCTGTTGTAGGATGAAATTGGCTCCAATCAAGCGCTGTCCACAGGGTATAGCATGGCGTTGCAAAATGGAGTGATAGCCTTCCTTATTCAAAATCCCTTTTACCTTGTACAAATCTCCCACTTTACCAGCACCAAAGCAACCCCAGACCATCACATTACCTCCACCATGCTTGACAAATGGCGTCAGGCACTCTTCCAGCATCTTTTCAGTTTTTCTGTGTCTCACAAATGTTCTTCTGTGTGATCCAAACACCTCAAACTTCGATTCGTCTGTCCATAACACTTTTTTCCAATCTTCCTCTGTCCAATGTCTGTGTGCTTTTGCCCATATTAATCTTTTCCTTTTATTAGCCAGTCTCAGATATAGCTTTTTCTTTGCCACTCTGCCCTGAAGGCCAGTATCCCGGAGTCACCTCTTCACTGTAGACGTTGACACTGGTGTTTTGCGGGTACTATTTAATGAAGCTGCCAGTTGAGGACCTGTGAGGCGTCTATTTCTCAAACTAGAGACTCTAATGTACTTGTCTTGTTGCTCAGTTGTGCAGCGGGGCCTCCCACTTCTCTTTCTACTCTGGTTAGAGCCTGTGTGTGCTGTCCTCTGAAGGGAGTAGTACACACCGTTGTAGGAAATCTTCAGTTTCTTGGAAATTTCTCGTATGGAATAGCCTTCATTTCTAAGAACAAGAATAGACTGTCGAGTTTCACATAAAAGCTCTCTTTTTCTAGCCATTTGGAGAGTTTAATCGAACCCACAAATGTAATGCTCCAGATTCTCAACTAGCTCAAAGGAAGGTCAGTTTTATAGCTCCTCTAAACAGCAAAACTATATACAGCGGTGCTAACATAATTGCACAAGGGTTTTCAAGTGTTTTCTAATCATCCATTAGCCTTCTAACACAGTTAGCAAACACAATGTACCATTAGAACACTGGAGTGATGGTTGCTGGAAATGGGCCTCTATACACCTATGTAGATATTGCATTAAAAACCAGACATTTGCAGCAAGAATAGTCATTCAGCACTTTAACAATGTATAGAGTGTATTCTGATTAATTTAATGTTATCTTCATTGAAAAAAAACTGTGCTTTTCTTTAAAAAATAAGGAAATTACTAAGTGACCCTAAACTTTTGAACGGTAGTGTATATATATGTGATAGATATATAGATAGATATATAGATAGATAGATTAGATAGATAGATAGATAGATAGATAGATAGATAGATAGATAGATAGATAGATAGATAGATAGATAGATATTAGAGCAGTGTATAGAAGACAAAATAGTTGTTAGGCTCTGCCCAATAGCTCAGAGACAATTGAGAAATAGAGATAGAGCCTGCAGAGGAGAAAACTGTTAAATAATGCAGAATACAAATCATATAAGGGCTAGGAATTGTATGATTCCCCACATACACACATATAACAGTTTATTCTGAAAATTTTTACGTGAAGCACCAGTGCCTTGGATCTCTCTTTTTATTCTCCGCATTTTGTGACTATGTGGAGGGACGTACCAAGCTAAGCATGGAGGATACCAGCGGGTGGAGAAGATATACTTCTACTGTTCGTAACTTTGCGTGAAGAGTAGGAAAGAGGTGTGGAGGGTACTGGAAAAGCAAGGAGCCATAGACAAATGGGGTGCAATCTCTGCAGAGATGAGCCATGACTGTAAGAAGTCGTCATGATGGTTTGGCCCAAATGGAGGAATAAAAAAAAGGGAAAGCAAAAGGCTCAAATCAGAGATGATGTCACCTGTGAGTCACTGGATGTTACTGTACTGTATTCACTTTTATGGTCTCCACAGCGCTGTGTAGAACTGTTATATACCACTATAGGGTTACTGTATGATGGTAATATTGGTCTCTGTATAGCGTTTTTTTTTTCCGGTAATAGTATGGTGGTATAATTCAGTCACTATTAGGTGGTAATTTGTGCTCATGGTGTGACAATATTATTTGGCCCTTGTATAGTGGTATTACATGATAACTGTATGACAATATTTTTCAGAGGTATACAATCGTAGATTTACCTAAGGGGATGTGAAAGAGTTAAGACATGTACTGTACAGCTCAATATACACATTTAAGTCATACATTTATTGGATAATATAACTGTATTACCTAAATATGTATATTGGTACAGCCGGTCCTGGCGAACTCGTTGCCTGTATAATTCCTGAGTCAGGTTATAGACTTTAGGCGGGGTTCTTGGCCAGAGCAAATGTAATGACAGCCCTAGGATCTAGGATTGGGCTGTAGTATTGCCAGCAGGGGGCGGTGTGAACACTTCTTGTCACCAAAGGATTTGACTTGGGACTACTAAGGGGAGCGGAGTCATAGGAAACTCCCGGTCTTCACCCTTAAAGAGGCTCTGTCACCAGATTTTGCAACCCCTATCTGCTATTGCAGCAGATAGGCGCTGCAATGTAGATTACAGTAACGTTTTTATTTTTAAAAAACGAGCATTTTTGGCCAAGTTATGACCATTTTTGTAGTTATGCAAATGAGGCTTGCAAAAGTCCAAGTGGGTGTGTTTAAAAGTAAAAGTTCAAGTGGGCGTGTATTATGTGCGTACATCGGGGCGTTTTTAATACTTTTACTAGCTGGGCGTTCTTATGAGAAGTATCATCCACTTCTCTTCAGAACGCCCAGCTTCTGCCAGATCACGCTGTGACGTCACTCACAGGTCCTGCATCGTGTCAGACGAGCGAGGACACATCGGCACCAGAGGCTACAGTTGATTCTGCAGCAGCATCAGCGTTTGCAGGTAAGTAGCTACATCGACTTACCTGCTAACGCCGATGCTGCTGCAGAATCAACTGAAGCCTCTGGTGCCGACGTGTCCTCGCTCGTCTGACACGATGCAGGACCTGTGATTGACGTCACAGCGTGATCTGGCAGAAGCTGGGCGTTCTGAAGAGAAGTGGATGATACTTCTCGTCAGAGCGCCCAGCTAGTAAAAGTATTAAAAACGCCCCGATATACGCACATAACACACGCCCACTTGGACTTTTACTTTTAAACACACCCACTTGGACTTTTGCAAGCCTCATTTGCATAACTACAAAAATGGTCATAACTTGGCCAAAAATGCTCGTTTTTTTAAAATAAAAACGTTACTGTAATCTACATTGCAGCGCCTATCTGCTGCAATAGCAGATAGGGGTTGCAAAATCTGGTGACAGAGCCTCTTTAAACACGTTTACAGGGATATGGAGTTTGCTGCAGTGGATCTCCAGGCCGCTACCCCAGCGTAGTCTCTCTTGGTGACGTTGGAGAAGACAGAGTGGTAAACGTAGCAATAGGTCTGGGCAGTCGGCAGAGGTTTAACACGGTCAACGCAGCAATAGCTTTGGGCAGGTGGCAGAGGATGAACACGGTGAACGTAGCAATAGGTCAGGCAGGCAAGGATGGTGAGAGACAGAAGTTCCATACACAGGGATTCAGCAAATAAGAAAGCATGAGAAAAAGGAACACTAAGGAACATTAGGAATCAAAATGCTCTGGCAATGTGTAGCAGAGCAGACAGGGCTTTGATGTAACTTTGTAGTTACAGAGATTTTTGCTGCCCATGTACCTGCCTGTGACATGGAGGGATCGAGGTGATCACTGATCAATTTTAGGTGCTGACTTACAAACAAATAAAACACATTTGTAGAATACCTAGAGGCTTCACTGGACTTGTATAGTTAAAAAATACAAAAGATCTAGGCCATGCTCCATAGTTGTTGGTTGTGATCCCGTTCCTTGTTAATCCAATGTAACTGGCCTGACCTGGTGTCTTTTCCACGGGGACTTGACCTCCATCATTAGATATTATTCCAGCGTAGATAGCTGCTTTGCAAATGGAAGAATGCTAAGAGAAATTATTGACAGGTTATTTGATAGAACATTATTATTGTCCATTATGTTTAAGAGAAATTACGTATACAGTGATGAAGTAAGTTTTCATAAATTATTATATTTACATTACAAAATGTATACAATGAATTATTTCGGTTATATCTTACATCTGTATAAACATCAGTTCCCCAAACAGGTCTACCATTAAGCAGGCAGTCAGCTGGGCATAAAACACTAATACACAAGAAAAATAAAAACAATATTTAAAAAAATATAACGTAATGAATGATTTTAACATAAGGAATAAACGAGAATGGAGGAATTCTTACTCTGCAAAGGATCCTTTTATGTCTCCGGCAGTTGTTGCACAAGATGCATTCACTGAAACAAATGAAGGACAGTAGTATGAGACGATATATGAAGTTATTGTCATCAGTAATTACAGAGACAGGATTAGGATATATTCAAAGGGTTATCCAAACTGTACAATACAGGTCATCTGATGAGAATTTTAACAGCTTTTTATCACTGGGGAAGCCATCTGGGATTCCTCATGAAGCATTATTTCATAGCATTAATTAAAATAAATATCTGTGCTATACACCAGCAATTCTGGATACATAGTTGGCCATTAGGGGCATAAACGAATAATTGCATGTCTCATCCCTCTAACCCAAAATGAGGATTCCTTTTCTTGCTGTGTGGATATGTACTGGAAGTAAACAACTTCTGTTTTAAAAATGTCTGTCTGTGTTCCAAATTGCTTGAGTCAGGGGCTTTTCGGTTTTGAGCTACATTCATGTGGGCACCTGGCGTAGCAGCAGGCACTGTAATGAGGGAAGCAGCAGGATGGTTTTCTTAATGGGGCGTCAGGATAGAAAGTTTGTGCAGAGAAACAAAAGAGAGCTCCAAGGCACCGGAGCTCTAAGTAACGTTTGTTTTGTGACGTCATAAGAAGGCATTGTCACGTTTCGACCATGTTGGGCCTTTTTCAAGCCATCACAAGAGCTAGTCTTGAAAAAGTCCCTGCGCTGAACAAAATGGGACATTCCCTTCTAGTGACATGACAAAATAAATGTTAAATGGACACTAACTTTTTAAACAGCTTATGCTAACTTAATATTATGCCTGATATATGTCAACTTTCTATGTCTCTTCACTGCCTGCTAATTGAAGTCTATGGAGAGGGGAGGGGGAGCAGGAGCAGATTAAGAAAGACAAACACAGACATGCTGCAGCTTTCTGGTAAGATTTATATGTCACCCGAGTGCTGAATTCTCAAATAGACTGCTCAGTACTGCTGTATAATATCCTCCATGCTGCTGCTGCTATATATCTATGTGATAGATATATAGATAGATTAGATAGATAGATTAGATAGATAGATAGATATAAGAGCAGTGTATAGAAGACAAAATAGCCGTTAGGCTCTGCCCACTAGCTCAGAGACAAATGAGAATTAGAGATAGAGCCTGCAGAGGGAAGAACTGTTAAATAATGCAGAATACAAGTCATATACAGGCTAGGAATTGTGTTATTCTTCACGTACACACATATAACAGTTTATTATGAAAAATTTCACGTGAAGCTCCAGTGCCTTGGATCTCTCTTTTTATTCTCTGGATTTTGTGACTATGTGGAGGGACGTACCAAGCTAAGCATGGAGGATACAGCGGGTGCAGAAGATATACTTCTACTGTTCGTAACTTTGCGTGAAGTGTAGGAAAGAGGTGTGGAGGGTACTGGAAAATCAAGGAGCCATAGACAAATGGGGTGCAATCTCTGCAGAGATGAGCCATGACTGTAAGAAGTCGTCATGATTATTTGG
This sequence comes from Rhinoderma darwinii, assembly GCF_050947455.1. NCBI lineage: Eukaryota > Metazoa > Chordata > Amphibia > Anura > Rhinodermatidae > Rhinoderma > Rhinoderma darwinii. Next base: position 31,641,918 of record NC_134693.1, read on the forward strand.
CCCAAATGGAGGAGAAAAAAAAAGGGAAAGCAAAAGGCTCCAATCAGAGAAGATGTCACCTGTGAGTCACTGGATGTTACTGTACTGTATTCACTTATATGGTCTCCAGAGCGCTGTGTAGAAATGTTATATACCACTGTAGGGTTACTATATGGTGGTAATATTGGTTTCTGTATAGCGTTTTTTTTCAATAATAGTTTGGTGGTATAATTCAATCACTATGAGGTGATAATTTGTGCTCATGGTGTGACAATATTATTTGGCCCTTGTATAGTGATATTGCATGGTAACTGTATGACAATATTATTCAGAGGTATACTATCGTACATTTACCTAAGGGTATGTGAAAGAGTTAAGACATGTACTGTACAGTTCAATATACGCATTTAAGTAATACAGTTATATTGCATAATATAACTGTATTACCTAAATATGTATATTGGTACAGCCAGTCCTGGTGAACTCATTGCCTGGATCATTCCTGAGTTAGGTTATAGACTTTAGGCGTGGTCCTTGGCCAGAGCAAACGTAATGACAGCCCTAGGATTGGGCTGTAGTATTGTCAGCAGGGGGCGGCATGAACATTTCTTGTCACCAAAGGATTTGACTTGGGGTTACTCAGGGGAGCAGAGTCGTAGGGAACTCCCGGTCTTCACCCTTAAATCCCTTTACAGGGATGTGGAGTTTGCTGCGGTGGATCTACATGCCTCTATCCCCAGAGTAGCCTCCCTTTGAAGGATTTGCCTGACACAGCTTCTGTGTCGACGCCCGTGGTTAATCAGCCTGCATCTGTTCCTAGGTCTGCTAGAGTGACTCGATCTGCTACCACTCAGGCTGGTAGGCTGAGGAGTGGGAGAGTCTATCGCAGCCTGGCCAGACGGTTCTAGCTCCCGCCCTTGGTCTACTTATATCTTCACTTGCTTCTTGTCCTTTGCCTGTGATTCTCTTGTTTCCTGGCTCTGCTGTTCCTGCTGTTACCATTGACCACTGCTTCATATTGACCCTGGCTTGACTGACTATTCTCCTGCTCTGTATTTGTTACCACGTACACTCCTGGTTTGACTCGGCTCGTCCACTACTCTGTTGCTCACGGTGTTGCCGTGGGCAACTGCCCCACTTCCATTTGCTTTTGTGTACCCTTGTCTTGTTTGTCTGTCGGGCACATATTGAACGTAGGGACCGTCGCCCAGTTGTATGCCGTCGCCTAGGATGGGCTGTGCAAGTAGGCAGGGACTGAGTGGTGGGTAGATTAGGGCTCACCTGTCTGCCTCCCTATCCTGACATTACACTCCCTTGGTGACGACTGACGTTGGAGAAGACAGAGTGGTAAACGTAGCAATAGGTCTGGGCAGGCAGCAGAGGTTTAACACTGTTAACGTAGCAATAGCTTTGGGCAGGTGACAGAGGATCAACATGGTGAACGTAGCAATAGGTCAGGCAGGCAAGGATAGTTTGAGACAGAAGTTCCATACACAGGAATTCAGCAAATAAGAAAGGATGAGAAAAAGGATCACTAAGAAACACTAGGAATCTAAATGCTCTGGCAATGTGTAGCAGAGCAGACAGGGCTTTTATGTAACTTTGTAGTTACAGAGATTTTTGCTGCCCATGTACCTGCCTGTGACATGGAGGGATCGAGGTGATCACTGATCAATTTTAGGTGCTGACTTACAAACAAATAAAACACATTTGTAGAATACCTAGAGGCTTCACTGGACTTGTATAGTTAAAAAATACAAAAGATCCAGGCCATGCTCCATAGTTGTTGGTTGTGATCCCGTTCCTTGTTAATCCAATGTAACTGGCCTGACCTGGTGTCTTTTCCACAGGGACTTGACCTCCATTATTAGATATTATTCCAGCGTAGATAGCTGCTTTGCAAATGGAAGAATGCTAAGAGAAATTATTGACGGGTTATTTGTTATAACATTATTATTGTCCATTATGTTTAAAAGAAATTATGTATACAGTGATGAAGTAAGTTTTCATACATTATTATATTTACATTACAAAATGTATACAATGAATCATTTTGGTTATATCTTACATCTGTATAAACATCAGTTCCCCAAACAGGTCTACCATTAACCAGGCAGTCAGCTGGGCATAAAACACTAATACACAAAAAAAAACAAAACTGTATTTAAAAAAATATAACCTAATGAAAAATTTTAACATAAGGAATAAACGAGAATGGAGGAATTCTTACTCTGCAAAGGATCCTTTTATGTCTCCGGCAGTTGTTGCACAAGATGCAGTCACTGAAACAAATGGAGGACAGTAGTATGGGACGATATATGGTGTTATTGTCATCAGTAATTACAGAGACAGGATTATTTTATATTCAAGGGGTTATCCAAACTGTACAATACAGGTCATCTGATGAGAATTTGAACAGATTTTTATCACTGGGGAAGCCACCTGAGATTCCTCATGAAGCTTTATTACATAGCATTAATTAAAATAAATATCTGTGCTATACACCAGCAATTTTGGATACATAGTTGGCGATTAGGGGCATAAAGGAATAATTTTATGTCTCAGCCCTATTCCCCAAAATGAGGATTCCTTTTCTTGCTGTGTGGATTTGTACTGAAAATAAATAATTTCTGTTTTAATAATGTCTTTCTTTGTTCCAAATTGCTTGAGTAAGGGGCTTTTTGGTTTTTAGGTACATTAATGTGGGCACCTGGGGTAGTAGCAGGCACAGTAATGGGGAAGCAGCAGGATGGTTTGCTTAATGGGGCGTCAGGATAGAAAGTTTGTGCAGAGAAACAAGAGAGAGCTCCAAGGCACCGGAGCTCTAAGTAACGTTTGTTTTGTCACGTCATAAGAAGGAATTGTCACGTTTCGACCATGTTGGGCTTTTTCAAGCCATCACAAGAATAAGTCTTGAAAAAGTCCCTGCGCTGAACAAAATGTTACATTCCCTTCTAGTGACATGACATAATAAATGTTATTTTTACTTTGTATGTCTCTTCACTGCCTGCTTATTGAAGTCTGTGAAGAGGGGAGGGGGAGCAGGAGCAGATTAAGAAAGACAAATACAGACATGCTGCAGCTTTCTGGTAAGATTTATATGTCACCCGAGTGCTGAATTCTCAAATAGACTGCTCAGTACTGCTTTATAATGTTCTCCATGCTGCTGCTGCTTTATATCTATGTGATAGATATATAGATAGATTAGATAGATTGATATTATAGCAGTGTATAGAAGACAAAATATCCGTTAGGCTCTGCCCACTAGCTCAGAGACAAATGAGAATTAGAGATAGAGCCTGCAGAGGGAAAAACTGTTAAATAATGCAGAATACAAGTCATATACGGGCTAGGAATTGTGTCATTCTTCACGTACACACATATAACTGTTTATTATGAAAAATTTCACATTAAGCTCCAGTGCCTTGGATCTCTCTTTTTTTTTCCTCTGGATTTTGTGACTATGTGGAGGGACATACAAAGCTAAGCATGGAGGATACCAGCGGGTGCAGAAGATATATTTCTACTATTCGTAACTTTGCGTGAAGAGGTGTGGAGGGTACTGGAAAAACAAGGAGCCAAAGACAAATGGGGAGCAATCTCTGCAGAGATGAGCCATGACTGTAAGAAGTCGTCATGATGATTTGGCCCAAATGGAGAAAAAAAAAAAAGGGAAAGCAAAAGGCTCCAATCAGAGAAGATGTCACCTGTAAGTCACTGGATGTTACTGAACTATATTCACTTATATGGACTCCACAGCGCTGTGTAGAACTGTTATACACCACTGTAGGGTTACTGTATAATGGTAAAATTGGTCTCTGTATAGTGTTTTTTTCAGTAATAGTATGGTGGTATAATTCAATCACTATGAGGTGATAATTTGTGCTCATGGTGTGACACTATCATTTGGCCCTTGTATAGTGGTATTACATGGTAACTGTATGACAATATTATTCAGAGATATACTATCGAGATATAGATAGATTAGATAGATAGATAGATATATAGATATGTAGATAGATATTATAGCAGTGTATATAAGACAAAATAGCCGTTAGGCTCTGCCCACTAGCTCAGAGACAAATGAGAATTAGAGATAGTGCCTGCAGAGGGAAAAACTGTTAAATAATGCAGAATACAAGTCATATACCGGCTAGGAATTGTGTTATTCTTCACGTACACACATATAACAGTTTATTATGAATAATTTCACATTAAGCTCCAGTGCCTTGGATCTCTCTTTTTTTTCTCTGGATTTTGTGACTATGTGGAGGGACGTACCAAGCTAAGCATGGAGGATACCAGCGGGTGCAGAAGATATATTTCTACTATTCGTAACTTTGCGTGAAGAGTAGGAAAGAGGTGTGGAGGTTACTGGAAAAACAAGGAGCCAAAGACAAATGGGGAGCAATCTCTGCAGAGATGAGCCATGACTGTAAGAAGTCGTCATGATGATTTGACCCAAATGGAGGAAAAAAAAAAAAGGGAAAGCAAAAGGCTCCAATCAGAGAAGATGTCACCTGTGAGTCACTGGATGTTACTGTACTGTATTCACTTATATGGACTCCACAGCTCTGTGTAGAACTGTTATATACCACTGTAGGGTTACTGTATGGTGGTAATATTGGTCTCTGTATAGCTTTTTTTTTCAGGAATAGTATGGTGGTATAATTCTGTCACTATGAGGTGGTAATTTGTGCTCATGGTGTGACAATATTACTTGGCCCTTGTATAGTGGTTTTACATGGTAACTGTATGACAATATTATTCAGAGGTATACTATCGTACATTTACCTAAGGGTATGTGAAAGAGTTAAGACATGTACTGTACAGTTCAATATACACATTTAAGTAATACAGTTATATTGCATAATATAACTGTATTACCTAAATATGTATATTGGTACAGCCAGTCCTGGCGAACTCGTTGCCTGGATAATTCAGATAAGTCAGGTTATAGACTTTAGGCGTGGTCCTTGCCAGAGCAAACGTAATGACAGCCCTAGGATCTAGGATTGGGCTGTAGTATTGTCAGCAGGGGGCGGTGTGAACACTTCTTGTCACCAAAGGATTTGACTTGGGGCTACTCAGGGGAGTGGAGTCGTAGGGAACTCCCGGTCTTCACCCTTAAATCCCTTTACAGGGATGTGGAGTTTGCTGCTGTGGATCTACAGGCCGCTACTGCCAGAGTAGTCTCCCTTGGTGACGACTAACGTTGGAGAAGACAGATTGGTAAACGTAGCAATAGGTCTGGGCAGGCGGCAGAGGTTTAACACGGTTAACATAGCAATAGCTTTGGGCAGGTGGCAGAGGATCAACATGGTGAACGTAGCAATAGGTCAGGCAGGCAAGGATAGTGAGAGATAGAAGTTCCATACACAGGGATTCAGCAAATAAGAAAGCATGAGAAAAAGGAACACTAAGGAACACTAGGAATCTAAATGCTCTGACAATGTGTAGCAGAGCAGACAGGGCTTTTATGTAACTTTGTAGTTACAGAGATTTTTGCTGCCCATGTACCTGCCTGTGACATGGAGGGATCGAGGTGATCACTGATCAATTTTAGGTGCTGACTTACAAACAAATAAAACACATTTGTAGAATACCTAGAGGCTTCACTGGACTTGTATAGTTAAAAAATACAAAAGATCCAGGCCATGCTCCATAGTTGTTGGTTGTGATCCCGTTCCTTGTTAATCCAATGTAACTGGCCTGACCTGGTGTCTTTTCCACAGGGACTTGACCTCCATCATTAGATATTATTCCAGCGTAGATAGCTGCTTTGCAAATGGAAGAATGCTAGGAGAAATTATTGACAGGTTATTTGTTATAACATTATTATTGTCCATTATGTTTAAGAGAAATTATGTATACAGTGATGAAGTAAGTTTTCATACATTATTATTTAAAATTATAAATTGTATACAATGAATCATTTTGGTTATATCTTACATCTGTATAAACATCAGTTCCCCAAACAGGTCTACCATTAACCAGGCAGTCAGCTGGGCATAAAACACTAATACACAAGGAAAAAAAAACTATATTTAAAAAAATATAACGTAATGAATGATTTTAACATAAGGAATAAACAAGAATGGAGGAATTCTTACTCTGCAAAGGATCCTTTTATGTCTCTGGCAGTTGTTGTGCAAGATGCAGTCACTGAAACAATTGCAGGACAGTAGTATGAGACATTATATGGAGTTATTGTCATCAGTAATTACAGAGACAGGATTATCTTATATTCAAGGGGTTATCCAAACTGTACAATACAGGTCATCTGATGAGAATTTGAACAGCTTTTTATCACTGGGGAAGCCATCTGGTATTCCTCATGAAGCATTTCATAGCACCCATTGAAATAAATATCTGTGCTATACACCAGCAATTCTGGATACATAGTTGGCTATTAGAGGCATAAAGGAATAATTTTATGTCTCAGCCCTCTAGCCCAGAAATAGGATTTATTTTCTTGCTGTGTGGAATTGACCAAATTCTGTTTAGGAATGCCTTTCTGTGTTCCAAATTGCTTAAGTCAGGGGCTTTTTGTTTTTTAGGTATATTAATGTGGGCACCTGGGGTAGCAGCAGGCAGAGTAATGGGGGAAGCAGCAGGATGGTTTGGTTAATGGGGCGTTAGGAAAGGAAGTTTGTGCAGAGAATCAAAAGGGAGATCCAAGGCACCGAAGCTTCACTTAACGTTTATTTTGTCACGTCATAAGAAGGTAACGTCACGTTTCGACCATGTTGGGCCTTGTCACATATGCCCTATATATACCTCCACATGTACTTGTGAACACATGCTTGAGAACGGCTCTAGGATATTGAGCCGAAACGTTGCATTTGGGCTAATAAAGCGCTTTTTATTTTTTTACACCTACTACTGGATGTGCTGCCTATTTTGTGCTTCTTTACAAGTTTGGGATAATAATCAAATCCCTGGTATCTGCACCCAATTTCTGTGACCAGTGCTGCTAGAACCCTGGATTCTAGATAGATAGATAGATAGATAGATAGATAGATAGATAGATAGATAGATAGATAGATAGATATTAGAACAGTGTATAGAAGACTAAATTGTCGTTAGGCTCTGCCCACTAGCTCAAAGACAACTGAGAATTAAAGATAGAGCCTGCAGAGGGGAAAACGGCTAAATAATGCAGACTACAAGTCATATAATGAGTAGGAATAGTGTTATTCCTCATGAACAGACATATGACAGTTTATTCTTAAAAATTTCACCTGAAGCTCCATTGCCTTGGATCTCCCTTTTTATTCTCTGGATATTGTGACTATGTGAAAGGACGTACCAAGCTAGGCTTGGAGGATACCTGGGGGTGCAGAAGATATACTTCTACTATTCGTAAGTTAGCGTGAAGAGTAGGTAATAGGTGTGGAGCGTACTGGAGAAGCAAGGAGCTAAAGACGACTGGGTAGCAAGCACTGCCGAGATAAGCCATGGTGTAAGAAGTCGTCATGATGGTTTGGCCCAAATGGAAGAAAGAAAAAAAAGGGAAAGCAAACGACTTCAATCAGAGAAGACGTCATCTGGAAGTCACGGTATGTTATTGTCACCTATATGGTTTGCACAGCGCCTGTGTAGAACTGGTACATACCACTATAGGCTCACTGTATGGTGGTAATATTGGCTCTGTATAGTGTTTTTAATATTTTTTTTAGTAACAGTATGGTGGAATTACTCAGTCACTATGTGGTGGTGATGTGTGGTGATGGTGTAACAATATTATTTGGCACTTGTATAGAGGTATTACAAATTCACTGTATGAGAATATTATTTAGAAGTATACTATCGTACATTTATGTAAGGGTATGTGAAAGACATGTACTGTACAGTTCAATATACACATTTAAGTAATACAGTTATATTGAATAATATAACTGTATTACCTAAATATGTATATTGGTACAGCTGGTCCTGGCGAACTCTTTGCCTGGGTAAATCCTGAGCCAGGTCATAGATTTTAGGCAGGGTCACATCAGCGGGGTCAATGGCCAGAGCAAACTGTAATGACAGCCCTAGGATTGGGCTGTAGTTTTGCCAGCAGGGGCCAGTGTGAACCCTTCTTGTCACCAAAGGACTTGACTTGGTGCTTCTCAGGGGAGCGGAGTCATAGGGAACCCCCGGTCTTCACCCTTTAACCCCTGTACAGGGATGTGGAGTTTGCTTTGGTGGAACTCCAGGCCGCTACCCCCAGAGTAGTCTCCCTTTGTGACGAATGACGTTTGAGAGGACAGAGTGTTAAACGTAGCAATAGATATGGGCAGGGGGCAGAGGTTTAACATAGTTGATGTAACAATAGGTTTGGGCAGGTGGCAGGGGATCAACACGGTGAATGTAGCAATAGGTCAGGCAGGCACGGATGGTGAGAAACAGGCAGAAGTTCCATACACAGGGATTCAGAAATTACGAAAGCATGAGAAAAAGGTACACTAGCATTCAAAATGCTCTGGCAAAGTGTAGCAGAGCAGACAGGGCTTTTATGTATGGTCAGGTGATGGACTTTGAAAATTGGCACGTGCTTACCCTTTAAGAAAAGAAGCGATACCGTGCGCTTGGACCCAGAGGAGCGCATCATGGCCGAAACCTTGGTAGCGAGGAGACAATGGGAAAATGCATGGACACCTGGGCAGATAAGTATAATGTGCCAGCGGGAGGACACGGAGGTCGTAACACGTATTTTAACGTAAATGTATGCCATGGATTGCCGTACTTAGAGGCTTAATGACTAATTGACAGCAGGCCTCCTGCTGTAACTGCAAGGTTTAAATAAACCGCTGATCCTGGCTGTTTAACTCTTTAGTTATCACAGTCAATATCAGCATCTAAGAAGCTTTACAGAGAGGGGGGGGGGGAGAGGGATTTGACGCCAAAAGAAAATTCTGCACAGGGTGCCATGTAACTAAAGGCCAACCCTGACAAAACCCCTGCAGGGGTCTTTTGGAGTCCATGCCTTGACGGTTCAGCGCTGTTTTAGCAGCATGAGGGGGGCCTACACAATATTAGGCAGCTGGTTTAATGTTATGTGGAAATGGTGTCGGTAATAAGGTAAAATGAATATTTTCTTCTCTAACTAATGAGCTGTCTGAGCGACTTCAATCTGAAGTTGACTCTTAGCAGTTCAAGTGTCACAAAAGTTTGACTGCTCTGAAAATTCTGGCCTATGAGCCGGAATCAGCCTCTGGTGGGGGACCCTTTCTGCTAGAAGCTTGTATTTTACCATATGAGCAGCAGTCTAGGAAGACCTGTGCATTATGCAGCCCAGCTACTTGTGAAGGGTTAGGGGGATTTTACACTGGGCAATTATCCGGCAGACAAGCGTTCATAGAGCGCTCGTTGCTGATAATTGTCCTGTGTAAACAGGGCAGCGATCAACAGATGAACGAGCAAACACTCATTGTCCGGTGATCGTATTGTTTTAAAAAACTGAAATATTATCGTTGTCGGCAGCACATCTCCCTGTATAAACAGGTAGACGCTTTGTTTACATGATTAATAATGTATGGGGATGAGCGATAGGAGTAACGACCGCTCGTCCCCATACATAGCTCCTTGTGACAGGAGTAAACAAGCGCCCATCAACGAGCTGTCTGATTGATCGGCGCTCGTTGCACTAGCCAAAATTGGCTGGAGTAATAGGGCCTTTAGTCTGCAGGGTCTTTCATGGAACTGACAGGGAGATATGGCTGACAAGATAAAATTGACTCTTTTACAAATTCTGCAGATTAACCCCTCATAGGTAGCTGGGCTGAATAACCCAAAAAAGAATCTTCTCAAACTGCTGCTCCAATATTAAAATTCATACTCCTTTTGTACATTATACAGGAGAAGTCTCCCCCTTTCACAAGTGGTTGCTTCCAGGTCAGTGGCCGGGAATCTTACAGAAATCTAGTAAGACTTGGACTGAAGTTGGCTTAGATAGATCATTAGTTAGACAGGTAAATGTTCATATTACCTCATAACATATATTTCACAAACATTTTCTATTGTGGTGTCCTATCACTTTCTGAGCTTACTTCAGAAGTGATAGATCCTCTTTAAACATTAAATGCGGTGCTGCTCCTGTGACACGGGTCCCCCATCACTTGCCTTTTATCCTCAATATCCCATTCTCCATGAGGAAGCTGAGATAGTTGTTTAGTAAGGTTTTACTTGTCTATGTAGCTACAGAGATTTTTTGCTGCCCATGTACCTGCCTGTGACATGGAGGGATCGAAGTGATCACTTAACAATTTTTGGTGCTGACTTACAAACAAATAAAACACATTGGTAGAATACCTAGAGGCTTCACTGGACTTGTATAGTTAAAAAATACAAAAGATCCAGGCCATGCTCCATAGTTGTTGGTTGTGATCCCGTTCCTTGTTAATCCAATGTAACTGGCCTGACCTGGTTTCTTCTGCACGGTGACTTGGCCTCCATTATTGGATATTATTCCAGCATAGATAGCTGCTTTGCAAATTGAAGAATGCTAAGAGAAATTATTGACAGGTTAATTTTTTATAATATTAAGAGAATTAATGGACACAGTGATGTAGTAAGTTTTTATTATTATTTCTGATTACAAAATGTATAAAATTAATAATTTTGTTTATATCTTACATCTGAATAAACATCAGTTCCCCAAACAGGTCTACCATTAACCAGGCAGTCAGCTGGGCATAAAACACTAATACACAAGAAAAAAAATATTAAAAAAATATAACGCAATGACTGTTTTTAACATTAGAAAAAGACGAGAATGGAGGAATTCTTACTCTGCAAAGGATCCTTTTATGTCTCCGGCAGTTGTTGCACAAGATGCAGTCACTGAAACAAATGGAGGACAGTAGTATGAGAGGTTATATGAAGTTATTGTCATCAGTAATTACAGAGACAGGATTATCTTATATTCAAGGGGTTATCCAAACTGTACAATACAGGTCATCTGATGAGAATATGAACAGCTTTTTATCACTGGGGAAGCCATCTGGGATTCCTCATGAAGCATTTCATAGCATTAACTGAGCTAATATCTGTGCTATACACCAGCAATTCTGGATACATAGTTGGCCATTAGGGGGATAAAGGAATAATGTTATGTCTGAGCCCTCTACCCCAGTATGAGGATTCATTTCCTTGCTGTTTGGATATGTGCTGGAAGTGAGCCTTGCTGTAGTTCCTATTGCTTGAGTAAGGGGCTTTTTGGTGTTAACCTAGGGTAGCAGTATGTGGGGTGTTTCTTGGTCACCCACCAGGTATTGTAAATGGTTGCGTGTTTTTTTCTCTCACCCTCTTGTGTGTGTGTCCCAGTTTCTGTCTTGGTCATTTGTATCCTCCCGTTTTGCTAGGTCTTCCCGGTGGGCGGGGGTGAGGCTGTGTTTCACGAGCAACCAAGGAAACACATCAGCCCTGCACTAAGGGGGGTTCCCATTGAGGCCTGTATTAGTGCACAGATCTGGTGACCGCACTGGTCAAGGTGATTGGTTCGGCATCTGGATAGAAAAAGGTTAGAGAGAGAGAAGGGGTGAAGGTAGAAAAAGGCGGGAAAGTGTGAGGTAATGACAGTAGAGGGAGTTAGAGTGACGATAGGTAGAAAGAAACTGAACATTAGAGTGTCTGGCCGAGTGTCTGGGAATCTAACAACACAAAGTGTAATCAAGTCAGAGGGACCTGAGAATAAAGTCTGAATATTGATTGAATTAATTATATCCAGAATATAATTATCAAGTGAAGTCTGGTCATCCCTCCACTCCTTGTGGTAATTTGAGTGAACAGTCATCTTTGAAGTAATATTTCCTGGTTATAAATATACAAGTTACAAGCAAGGTATGTTTATGTTATAGCCAGAGCAAAGCGGTCTTAAAGGGGAGGTAATCATTTTATTAAATGGACTAATTTGCATGGACTTTGGACTATCTAGTTACTTTACAATACCCCCTTAAATAATTGTGCCTAAGGTACTCGGACTGTTGCCAGAGTACCGCCGTGGGTGTCTGTGCGTGAAAGGTAACGGTGCCTATGCAACGACCCATTTAAGTGTAGCAGGGGTAGGAGGGCGTCCTCCACAAAGGAATCTAGTGCAACCCGGCGACATAGGTAAATAAAGACATCGGGATAAGCCGTGGGGTCAGTGGTGTAGCTATAGGGGTTGCAGCGGTCGCAGTTGCGACTGGGCCCCTAAGCCAAGGGGGCCCACATGGCCCCCACAGCCACATAGCGCGCTAATGATTGAATCAATTCTCCGGCGCTTTCTGGTTACGGGCCGCTCTCCTTAGACGTCACGGACACATGGTACACTCAGTGTACCATGTGACCGTGATATCACATGAGGGGCGTTGCAGCCAGCGTGGAAGAGCCGCTGCGGAAGATCGTGCAAGTGAGCTGCAGAGGGGGCCTGTAATGTATTGTGTTGTATTGTGCTGTCTGTGTTTGTGGTGGAGAGGGGGGGGGGGCATTAAATTACCCCCCCCCTCTCTCCACCGCAAACTGCACAATACATTATAAACTGTGGGTCGCGACCTCCTGGGGGGTCGTGTGAAAACCTCCAGGCAGTTGCGAGACACTCACCGAGGTCCCGGTTCCATTCAATGCTGGAGCAAGCAGCTAACAGCTCCTTTCTCCAGCATTCACTGTGCACTGAGCGTCTCAACGCAGACCGGCGAAATGTAGTGACGTCATCGTGGCAGTCTGCGCCGAGTCACTCATAGCACAGATCAAAGGAGGAGAAGGATCCCTCACCTGGCATGGGAACGGGGATAGGTAAGTAATTTTATTAATTTTCTATTATGCACATGTGGTTGCATTATACTTTATGGGGGGCTGATATGGCGGGGTGGGATTATACTGTATTGGGGGCATTATACTGTATAGGGGCCTGAAATGGCGGGTGTGCATTATACTATATGGGGGGCATTATACTTTATGGGGGCTGATATGGGGGCATTATACTGTATGGGGATCTGATATGGGGGGCATTATACTGTATGTGGGGCTGATATGGGGGGCATTATACTGTATGCAGGGCTGATATGGGGGCATTATACTGTATGTGGGCTGATATGGGCGGCATTATACTGTATGGGGGCTGATAGGGGGGCATTATACTGTAGGGGAGCTGATTTGGGGGCATTATACTGTATCAGGAGCTGATATGGGGGCATTATACTGTATGGGGAGCTGATATGGGGGCATTATACTGTATGGGGGCTGATATAGGGGCATTATACTGTATGGGGAGCTAATATGGGGGGCATTATACTGTATGGAGAGCTGATTTGGGGGTATTATGCTGTATGGGGGCTGATATGGGGGGCATTATACTGTTTGGGGCAGTTATGGGGGGGCATTATACTGTATGGGGCAGTTATGGGGCCCTTATACTGTGTGCAGGCAGCTATGGGAGCATTATACTATGTGGGGGCATTATACTATGGGGCTGATGGGCAAGGCGGCTGGGCATAGGTGCGTGCAGGGGTCTGGTGGTGGTGTTGGGGAGAGATAGGGGGCCCAAGATGAATTCTTGCACCCGGGCCCATAAGCCTTTAGCTACGCCCCTGCGTGTGGTAGAGAGTGGCGTCTCTGTGATCCATGGCAGCAATATCGAAGGTGGGACCTGTGTATCCACAGTTTCCTTTGGCACAAACGGGCATGGGAACTCCCGCGAAGGTCGAGTCCCCCGACCTCGGTTATTGACTTGTAAGCTGCTGTTTAATAAATAAGTTGGTTGGTTGTTAGTCTGCCTAGAGTGTATCATCAATAAATCCCCGTTACACATTTGGCGTAGTTGGCAGGATCTGACATCATGTCGCAGACTAATATATCAGATGCCCCTAGCAGCAGCAATTGTGCCCAAGGACCTGGAATCTCCACACCCATTATTATACCCATGGGGCTGCAATGGCCAGCGTACCAAAATTTGATGGACAAAATATTCCCCTGTCTGATTGGATGGAAAGAATCCGTGCCAGAATGGAGAAGATATTACAGCAACTAGAAGCTTTATATGGGGATTCTACTGTGGCCATTGAGTTACGCAAAAAGTCCTACACCAAAAACATGAGGGATAATGAGACTTTACAGCAATTCTCAGTAGGCTTGCAGAGCTTGTGGAGTCGACTGGCTCGTAAAGATCATATCGGATTTGAAGCGGTTCCAAATAGTGACCAAGTGCTGAGGGATCAGTTTATTGCAGGACCAAAAAATAGAGCCCTCCGTAGGGCTCTCAGAGACTTTATAAGGGCTGATGAGACTGTTAGCCTGGCGATAGTGATAAAAGAGGCAATAGACAGACAGTGCGAAGATTATTGAAAGTACCAGAAGCACACTACAAGGGTTTGCCCGAGAGATGAGGGAAACCATTAAGGAACTGCAGGAAGAATTGGCTCAGCTTAGTTCAATGGCCAGATGGGCAGTGAATCAGGCCCGGCCACCTAGACCCTCCAACTTCACTATACAGCGCTGTTGGCTTTGTGACCAACCTGGACATATGGTCCGTGACTGCCCTGCGCCGAAGACTCCGTTAAACTAAAGGAGCCTGCTGCTGTGGGCAGAGCGGCGGGGACATTCTATCAGAGCCCTCTCAAGATCCGAGGACAGGTGGCAAGTGGCTGCCCCATCGTGTCTGCGATGATGCCTGGAGTGACGGTTGACTGTTTAGTAGACACTGGTTCAGAATTAACAACCATTTCTGCTGAATTATATGAACACCATTTCAGTAAAAATATCCTATTAGAAGCTACTTTCATCGCCCTTACAGCAGCTAATAATCTTCCTATACCTGTGGTGGGAGTACTATGGATGGACATTGTAGTGTTCGGTCGCCGATGACCTCTGTGGGGCATTGTGGTGGTACAGGATGCTGTAAAGAATGGAGTACATGTTATCTTGGGCATGAATGAGCTCAGGGAATTGGATGGACTGCTATTTCAAGAGTTGGGAGCGGACTATGTATCCCAAATCCCAGTCAGCGAGGCAGCCAAGCAAGCCCTGTGGCAGTTGCAACAAAGATGCCAGCAGGACAGAATCTAGAGGCGCATTGATGGCCGAGATGGCCTGGTACATACCACAAAAAGAAGGGTGCTAAACATTCCACTCCAACAGGAAGTGACGTTACCCCTTCCAGTTGGAACTCACAATAAACTGTCAGGTGCCACTGTATTAGTGGAAGCTACGAGGGGCTTTGAGTGTCAACAGGAATGGATAGTAGGTCGCACATTAAGCACTTTTTTCTCAGGGATTAGTTACAGTGTGGATCATGAACACAGGGGACCTTCCTATGCATATTAACCCTGGAACCCTCATTGCAGAAGTGCACATAATACAACTTACTGACATAACTGATTCCACCACTCCACCACTGGGCAAGTCAAACTCAAAGAAAGACAACCCTGAAGACCAGGTACTTACTTGGCTGTGGGCACAGTGGGGCATAGACGCCCTGGACTTGAGCCTTGAAATGGTGACTGAACTGAAGTCATTACTGACAAGGTTCCATTGGGTCTTCGCTGCTCATGATGATGACTATGGGTATGCAATGGATATTGAACATTTAATTGAGACGGGAGAGAATCACACTGTAGGAAAAATGATGGAAGTGGAAATGATCCGAGGTAGCACAAGCCCCTGGGCAGCTCCGATTGTTCTAGTGCACAAAAAGGATGGTACACTACGCTTCTGTGTGGATTATAGGAGATTGAACGCATGCGATCACCGGGATGCTTACCCTCTACCACGTGTCGAAGAATCTCTCACTGCCATGCAGAAAGCCAAG
The DNA here is from genome assembly GCF_050947455.1 of Rhinoderma darwinii. Taxonomy (NCBI): domain Eukaryota; kingdom Metazoa; phylum Chordata; class Amphibia; order Anura; family Rhinodermatidae; genus Rhinoderma; species Rhinoderma darwinii. The sequence continues at coordinate 31,657,669 of NC_134693.1, forward strand.
TTCTTTACGTCATTAGATTTGACTAGTGGCTATTGGCAAGTGCCAGTTAAAGAGGAACCAAACAGCATTTATCACCCCCCATGGGCCTGTTTAAGTTTAACAGGATGCCGTTTGGACTTACAAATGCGCCCAGCACCTTTCAAAGACTCATGAAGCAGTGCTTAGGTGATTTAAATTTAGAGACTGTGCTGATTTAACTGGACGATGTTGTAATATTCTCAGAGACATTCCAAGACCATCTCGAACATCTGGATGTGGTGCTAGGCCGATTGGGCCGGTACAGACTAAAATTGAAACCAGCCAAATTTAAATTGGCCCAAACAGAAATTAGATACCTGGGACATGTAGTTTGTGAGGCGGGAGTGGCGACCGATCCAGACAAGGTGAAAGCGGTATGTGAGTGGGCTGAGCCAAAGACAGTCTCTAAAGTGCGGTCCTTTTTAGGGTTGGTCGGCTATTATCAGCGTTACATTAAAGATTTTGCCAAGATTGCACTTCCTCTCAATCAATTAGTGAGCGGACAATCCCCTAAACGTAAAGTCTGACGCACCAAAGAAATTGTCTCTGAATGGGGAGATCTGCAACAGGAGGCTTTCAAAAAACTGAAGCGTCAGCTTGTCTCTGCCCCGATATTGGCTTTTGCTGATTACTGTCTCCCATTTGAACTGCATACTCATGGCAGCCTAGCAGGGCTGGGAGCTGTGTTGACTCAACGTCAAGAGGGAGCTGAGGGGGTAATAGCCTATGGCAGCCTGCGGCCCACAGAAAGGAATCCAGCCAACTACAGTTCCTTTAAGTTGGAATTACTTGCCATAGTCTGGGCTGTTACTGAGAGAGTACCTTGCTGGAAGTCATGTCCAGATTTACACAGACAATAATCCCCTGGCCTATCTTGGCACCGCCAAGTGGGGCGCCATGGAACAATGCTGGGTGGCTCGTCTGGCCCAATTTGACTATATCATCCATTATCGACCAGGCCACAACAATTCCAACGCTGATGCATTATCGCGCAACCCCTGTGAAGAACCAGTGGGTAACTTAGATGAAGTATTGGAATCAGAAGAAGTCCCACCGCTACGAGTGGCCGCTCCATTAATGAAAATACGAGCCCAAAATCCCCAAGCATAAATTTCAGAGATGCGCAATCGGGAAGAGTGGGCAGAATGTCAATTGGCAGACAAGGATTTACAAGTCATCATACACTGGCTGCAGAAACAAAGTCGACCTAGCAAGCGAGACAAGGAAACTCTCAGCCCATGGGGAAGAGCCGTAGCTAAGCATTGGGAAAGATTGGAACTCTGTTCCAGAATATTGTACCGACGGGCCCATTTCTCAAGGGAACAGTTAGATATTTGTCAGCTGATGCTCCCTAAAGCCCAGGCTGAAGAGACATGGCGGTTGCTTCACGAGGTAGGTGGCCATTTCGGACCTGCAAAAACAGAACAGGCGGTACGCCGATATTTCTTCAGCCCTAACATAGCAGTTTCTATTAATAAAGTGTGTCAAAAGTGTCGCAACTGTGCCATACACAAAGGAGCTGAACAACTTATTCCCCCACAAGTCATAGTAGTGGAAGAGCCATTTGAACTCCTTACTGTTGACTTTCTCATGGTTCATGAATTGACCTCAGTCCACAAATTTGCACTTGTGTGTGTTGACCATTTTTTCAAATTTGCTGTGGTCATCTGTGATTAACCAAACTGCACTAACCACAGCTGAACTGTTGTGGACCCATGTGTTGCTGCCCTATGGCTGCCCCAAGCGAATCTTAACTGATCAAGGGACAAGATTTGAAGCAGAGGTAGTGAGAGAATTGTGTCGACTACATGAAATCAGGAGGTCTCGCAATACTCCACATCACCCCCAAGGTAATGCCGTGTGTGTAATCAAACTTTGCTGGGATTAATCCTCTATCCTCAAATATAGACCGAACGTCCATGGACTGCTGTTCAAAAAGACTATTTGTGGAGCAGATCCACCTCATCCTAAGGAACTGACCAACCGGGATGGCTTTAATTGTAGATCGTGTGTGAGATGACAAGGCATGCAATAATGAATTAACAGATGTTGTGTTGCGAAAAACCCATCTGTTTGAAGAAATCTACACTGATCAGTGAAGATCTGTATCAGTGTAGACTATTCCATAGATTCACAGTTCTCACAGTAAAGAAGACTTGACGCCTCTGCAGGTTGAACCTTTTTTTCTCCAGACGGAGAGAGTGCCTCCTTGTTTTTTGAGGGGGTTTTACATGGAACAGGATTTCACCATATTTTTTGTATGTGCCATTAATATATTTCTATAAATTAATCATGCCCCCCTTAGTCGTCTTTTTTCAAGGCTAAATAGGTTTAATTCTTTTAATCTTTCCTCATAACTTAGATTCTCCAGGCCCTTTTTAGCTTCGTTACTCTTCTTTGTATTTTTCTAACTCCAGGGCATCCTTTCTATAAACTGGAACCCAGCACTGAACTGCATATTCTAGATGAGGCCTTACTAATTCTTTGTAAAGTGGTAATATTGCATCCCTGTCCCGTGAGTCCATGCCTCTTTTAATACACGACAATATCTTGCTGGCCTTTGAAGCAGCTGATAGACATTGCATGCTGTTATTTAGTTTATGATCTACAAGTACACCCAGATCCTTCTCAACAAGTGAATCCCCCAGTGTAGCTCCCCCTAGGACATATGATGCATGCAGGTTGTTGGTACCCAGATGCATAACTTTACATTTATTTACATTTAAAGTTAATTTGCCGACTGGATGCCCAAACACTTAGTTTGTTTAAATCCGCTTGCAATTCTCATTTAATTCTCATCTAAAGTTTGCATAAAACCTATCAACTCAGACTCCGATCCTTGCCACACAAAAAGAACATCATCTATATAGCGTAGCCAGTACTGTACATGGTCTGCGGCATGGGCGTCGGCCCAATGAAAAACCTGTCTCTCCAAAAAAACAAGAAACAGGTTCACATAAGACGGCGCACATGCTGCCCCCATGGCAGTGCCTTGTATCTGAAGATAATAATTGTCTTTAAACACTAAAAAATGGTGGCTCAAGATATATTGTAAAAATTTCTCAAATTAATTTGCGCATCATTCCATCCCTGTTTCTTGTCCCCAGGAAGAAGCGGACCTCCTCCACACCGTCAGTTTGTCGTATACAAGTGTATAGTGACTCAACGTCTGCAGTTACAAGGTACATGTCTGATTCTATCTGGATTCCATCAATCCTCCCAATGACGTCTGTTGTGTCTTTTACATAAGATGGTAACTCAGTGACCAAGGGTTTTAAGTAAGAGTCAATAAATTTACATATGGGGGTCACACAGTCCTTCCATACCTGACACGATCGGACGTCCCTGAGGGTCCATGGGATTTTTATGCACCTTAGGCAGAAAATACAGCTTTGGAATCTTGGGATCATTGGTCATAAGCCCTTTATAGATTTTTTTATGGATGAGCCCCTTTTGCAAGACTGTATATAAGATCATGGCCAATTCTGAAGAGAATAATGGCAATGGATTGTATGTTTATCTTGGCGTATGTTTGTTTGTCCCGCAGTTGCCTGAATGCCTCTTTTTCGTATTTGTCAATAGGCCAGACCACAATGTTACCCCCCTTGTCTGCGGCCTTAATTATGACATTGTCAAAAGATTGAAGTTCTCTCAGAGCCTTCCTCTGAAGTGCTGTCAAATTATAATTATTCCTGGAAGTGGATAGTTGTCTAAACTCATCCACCACCAGTTTCGTAAAGATTTCAACTTGGGGGCACAGCGACAATGGCGAAAACCTTGTAGATCTTGAGAAAACAGACATTGGAAACGTACCTGTTATCTCAGCAGTCTGTTCCCGTAGCAAATCCTTCAATGCTTGTAAAGCTTCCCTTTCCATTTCGCTAGTAGTCTCCAAGGACCCAAAACCCCTACTATGTAACTTTTTTAGCACCAATTTATGGGAGAACAGGTGTAAGTCTTTTAGAGCTGTGAAAAAATCAAAATAATTTTTAAATGTTTGTCTTATTTTTATGATAAGACAATTTGTTATATTTTTACATATATGGCCTTGTACACTGCTCTTTTTGTGTATGAAATAAACATATTTGTAGAATACCTGGAGGCTTTTGTGTTGTTTTTTTTGTGGATTCTGGAGTCACTGGACTTGTATAGTTAACAAATACAAAAGATCCAGACCATGATCCATAGTTGTTGGTTGTGATCCCATTCCTTGTTAATCCAATGTACCTGTCTTGACCTGGTTTCTTCTTTCCTTCTAATGTGATCGGCGCTGTAATGTAGATAACAACAGTGTTTTTTATTTTGAAAAACTATCAATTTTGAGCAAGTTATGCACATTCTTTGATTTATGCTAATTAGTATCTTAATAGACAACTGGGCGTGTTTTTACTTTTTTACCAACTGGGCGTTGTAAAGAGAAGTGTATGATGCTGACCAATCAGCGTAATACACTTCTCTCCATTCATTTTTAGCTGTACTCGCGAGATCACGGTGTGCAGTCACATACTCCCATATTAACTTTACCGAAGTGTCTTGGGAGTGAATGGACATCCTCTCCAGCCAGGACATGATGTCTATTCATCACTCCCGACACTTCGGTAAAGTTTCTGTGAATGACAGCACACGTGATCTCGCGAGGGGAACGATCAGCAGATGAACAAGCAAACGCTTCATCATCTGCTGGTCGTATAGTTTTAAAAAAGTTAAATATTATCGTTGTCGGCAGCACATCTCCCTGTGTAAAAAGGGAGACGCGCTGCTGACATAATAATAATGTATGATGTATGGGAACGAGCGATGGGAGTAATGACCGCTCGTCCCCATCCATAGCTCCGTGGGACAGCAAACGAGCGCCGATCAACGATGTCTCATTGATCAGTGCTAGCTGCATCCGCCGATTATCGGCTAGTGCAAAATGCTCTTTAACCTGCAAAGTCTTTCATGGAGCTGACAGGGAGATAAGGCTGACAAGATAAAATTGACATCACTGCTGTCTGCTTTTCCAGATTCTACAAATTAACCCCTCATAGGTAACTGGGCTGCATAACTCATAGAAGAAATTTCTTATACCGTTTCTCCAATACTAAAATTTAAGCTCCTTCTGTACATTATACAGGAGCAGTCTCCCCCTTCGCACAAGTGGTTGCTTACAGCTCAGAGGCCGGGAAACTCAGAGAAATCTTGAAAGACTTGGACTGAAGTTTGCTCAGATAGATCATCAGTCAGACAGGTAAATGTTCATATTACCTCATAACATATATTTCACAAATATTTTCTATTATGGTGTCCTATCACTTTCTGAGGTTACTTTAGAAGTGATGGATCCTCTTCAAAAAGAAAAAGTTTGTAGTTCAGTTCACCCTTGGCGTTTGGACTGAGAGGCTTGCATGAGGCGATGCACGGAGCAGTACGCTGAGCCGGTTTCAGGTACAAACTTGTATACTTGGAATAGAGAGAAACTTTAGCAACCGCATAGTAGATAGAAGTTAAAAACTAACTTCTAATAATTAAACATGATAAAAACCATATGTGCACGTATGAAAAATGGAAGAAAACCGCTGACGCGTTTCGGACACCCTGTGTGTTTTCAGTAGCCAATGTTACTGAGACAATGGACACGTTAAATACCTAAAAGGGTCAGTGCTTAGGGATTACATAAACCTCGGGTTAGAGGTCAGGATGACAACACTGAAACAGGTGTATGGACATAGCAAATTGCTAGTACAACAAAAGGATGGATTATCCATAGCAAGACAATGCAAGTTACTCTGAAAATGAGTAAAAAATAAAAAAATAAAAAATACTAGAAAAGTGAAAAAAATTATTCATAAAAAAACAAGAGATCAGATTTGAAATTAAGACCTACAGGAGAGCGTGTAGTTCATTTTTAGAATCCAGAAGGCTTCTCGTGTTAGCAACATTTTCCTGCAATCCCCTCAGACCCTGTGTGGATTTTTTATGGCAATCTCTAAAATGTTTGGAGAGACTGGAAACATTTTGGGTAGTGGTCATCGCTGTAGTGTGGATACCACTAATATGTTCTCCTAGGCGTATTTTGAGTTTTCTTATGATACATCCCACATACTGTAAGTGAAATATAGTCCAGATTGCCAAATATACCACATGCGTGCTGACGCTGTTGCAGTTTCTGTATTTTTTGATGGGATATTTTGTGTAAGACTGTACAGAGGAAAATCTGGGCATTCCACAGCAAAAATTACCTTTTATTTTCGCAACCATGTAGAACTGGTATGTACATTGCTCTATAAATTTGGAGATAAATTATTTCCCAGGGACTTGGAACATTCAGACACAAAACAACCGCCTTTTCTCAAAATATTCTGTAATGTATGATCTTGATGTAGCAATGATAGGTTGTTTTGAATAATAAAACCAATTTGTATGTAGCTGGTGCTGTACATGGTGCTGAAGGTTGGAACAATAGTTGTATCCTCTCGCTTGTTATCCAATTTACTAGAAAACAAAAGTTCTTTACTGGTTCTGGTATTGGTGGTATAAGAGCTCTATGTCAAATATTGTGATTATATCCTCTTTTCTGTAATCTGGAATCAATAACTTTATACTCTTTGTTATAATTAGTTTCAGTGGAGCAGGCACGTTTGGCTCTGATATATTCACCTATTGGAAGGTTTTTGATGGTGTGCTTAGGATGACAGCTTTCGGCATGTAACACTGTATTGCCAGAGGTAGGTGTTCTGTATAAACAGGTATCAATTTTATTTGTCTCAGCATTGCCTTTTAGTAAAATGTCTAAGAGGGGAATCTTCACTGGATTGACTTCATAGGTAAACTTGAGATTGTGAAAGTTGTGACTGAGATAACAGATGAATTCTTGTACCAAAGTAACAGAATCTTGCCAGATTAATAGACAGTCATCAATGTATCTTCCGAACCATTTAATGGCTTTGACAAAAAGTTCTGTTCCTGTGACCCAGGACAGTGGGGTTCCCAAATCCTCAAAAAAGCTTTTCGGGTTGTAAGAAATTGATGGCCTATCCTCTGGATAGTCCATCAATACCCGATCAGTGGGGGTTGGAATTCCGGCAACCCCCGCCGATCAGCTGTTTTGAGGGGGCAGTGGCACTCATGACTTTCCTTCTATACATCACCGACACTTGTAGCACTGGTTCACGGTATTACAGCCCTCTCTTATGCAAGCAAATGGGAAGAGACTAATACTGTGAACCACGGCTACAAGTGTGTTGGCTATTCACAGTACGAGCAGTGACAAGAATGAAGGGTGAAGCAGCGGTCGCATGAGGACCGCGGCTCCTTTAAAACTGCTGATCGGCAGAGGTCCCGGGAGTCGGACTCCCACCGTATCCTGATAGACCATCTATTTCCTATGACTGGAAAACCCCTTTTACTCCAATATCGCACTCTGTGTGACAAATTTAGGTAGCAAAGATAGTTGTTTAGTAATGTTTTACTTGTCTTTGTAGCTACAGAGGCCTATGCGCCCCTTGTACCTGCCTGTGACATGGAGGAATGACGGTGATCCCTGATCAATTCATTTACTAACTAACAAACAAATAAATATATTTGTAGAATACCTGTAAGCTTTTGTGTTATTTTTTTTGTGGGTTCTGGAGTCACTGGACTTGTGTAATTAACAAATATAAAAGATCCAGACCATGATGTATAGTTTTTGGTTGTGATCCTGTTCCTTGTAGTTCCTCTGTAACTGGCCTGACCTGGTGTCTTCTCCACAGTGACTTGGCCTCCATCATTGGATATTATTCCAGCATGGATAGCTGCTCGACAAATGGAGGAATCCTAAGAGAAATTATTGAAACAACAATGAACGAACTTTATTTCCATTAACCCCTTAACGACCACCTATACACCTTTTCACGGTGGCTGTTAAGGGTACTTAACAGCCTTTTCACTGCCTTTTCACAGTGCTGTGACATAAGCCCGGCACGGGTGTCCTGTGCCAGCTAAAGCGAGAGTCGGGCAGTCTAAAGACAGCCGTGCAAAAAGTCCCGCAAAAAACAAGCCCTCATACAGCTGCATCGGCGTGAAAACAAAACAATTATGGCTCTTAAAACATGGCGACACGAAAACAAATAATTTTGAAAAAAATGTGTTTTTACTGTGTAAAGTAGTAAAACATACAAAATCTATATAAATTTGGTATTGCCACAATCGTAATGACCCACTGAATAAAGTTATTCAGTTATTTATACCACACAGTAAACTGCGTAAATCTAAGATGGAAAGTGGCGAAATTTATGGTTTTTTTCCATTACCCCCAAAAAAAGTTAATAAAAGTCAATCAATAAACTATATGTACCACAAAATGGTGCTATTAAAAAATTCAACTTGTCCCACAAAAAACAAGACATTATACAGATATCTAGACGCAAAAATAAAAAAGTTATAGCTCTTGGAATGCGACTATGGAAAAACGTAAAAAATAGCTTGGTCTTTAAGGTCTAAAATAGGCTGGCCATTAATGGGTTAAAGTATATGACTTATATGAGTTCTCGGTTTTATCTTACATCTGTATAGGCATCAGTTCCCCAAACAGATCTTGCACTGGTGTAACAATCGGCTGGACATAAAATACTATGAAATAAAAAAAACACTGTTTTATGTCAATGTTCTTTGATGTTGAAGAGTAGTCAGTATGTTTAGAAATAGTTAGGTATAGAAGACTTACTCTGCAGGGGATCCTGTTATGTCTCTTGCAATTGTTGCACAAAATACAGTCACTGTAATAAAATCAGAAATGATCTGTGAATCATTATATCATTAATGTGAATGGCCACCTTTCATCATGTCATTTTTTGCAGTCAGAGTTTTTCTCATACACCGTGTTCCAAATTATTATGCACATTGGATTTAAGTGTCATAAACATGTAATTATTCGTTTTTCAATTAAACTCATGGATGGTATTGTGTCACACGGCCTATTTTCAGGCGTAAACGAGGCGTATTATGCCTTGTTTTACACCTGAAAATACGGCTACAATACGTCGGCAAACATCTGCCCATTCATTTGAATGGGTTTGCCGACGTACTGTGCAGACGACCTGTAATTTACGCGTCGTCGTTTGACAGCTGTCAAACGACGACGCGTAAATTGACTGCCTCGGCAAAGAAGTGCAGGGCACTTCTTTGCAACGTAATTTGAGCCGTTCTTCATTGAACTCAATGAAGAGCAGCTCAAGATTTACGAGCGTCACAGACGCCTCGCATAATACGAGGAGGAGCTTTTACGGCTGAAACGAGGCAGCTGTTTTCTCCTGAAAATCTGTCTTTTCAGACGTAAAAGCCTCTCATCGTGTGCACATACCCTTAGGGCTCTTTGGATCATTGTAATCAATCTCAGACACCTGTGATAATTAGTTTGCCAGGTGTGCCCAATCAAAGGAAAACTACTTAAGAAGGACGTTCCACATTATTAAGCAGGCCACAGGTTTCAAGCAATATGGGAAAGAAAAAGGATCTCTCTGCTGCCGAAAAGCGTGAAATAGTGCAATACCTTGGACAAGGTATGAAAACATTGGATATTTCAAGAAAACATAAGCGTGATCATCGTACTGTGAAAAGATTTGTGGCTGATTCAGAGCACAGACGGGTTCGTTCAGATAAAGGCATAATGAGGAAGGTTTCTGCTAGACAAATTAATAGGATTAGGAGAGCAGCTGCTAAAATGCCATTGCAAAGCATCAAACAGGTATTTGAAGCCGCTGGTGCCTCTGGAGTCCTGCGAACCTCAAGGTGTAGGATCCTCCAGAGGTTTGCAAGTGTGCATAAAGCTATTATTCGGCTACCCCTAAACAATGCTCACAAGCAGAAACGGTTGCAGTGGGCTCAGAAATACATGAAGACTAATTTTCAAACCGTGTTGTTTACTGATGAGTGCCGTGCAACCCTGGATGGTCCAGATGGATCGAGTAGTGGATGGTTGGTGAATGGCCACCATGTCCCAACAAGGCTGCGACGTCAGCAAGGAGGTGGCGGAGTCATGTTTTGAGCTGGAATCATGGGGAGAGAGCTGGTAGGCCCCTTTAGGGTCCCTGACGGTGTGAAAATGAACTCTGCAAAGTACGTAGAGTTTATGACTTACCACTTTCTTCCGTGGTACAAAAAGAAGAACCGTGCCTTCCATAGAAAAATTATATTCATGCATGACAATGCACCATCTCATGCTGCAAAGAATACCTCTGTGTCATTGGCTGCTATGGGCATAAAAGGAGAGAAACTCATGGTGTGGCCCCCATGTTCCCCTGACCTCAACCCTATTGAGAACCTCTCAAGCAAAAGATCTATGAGGGTGGGAGGCAGTTCACATCAAAACAGAAGCTCTGGGAGGCTATTCTGACATCCTGCAAAGATATTCAAGCAGAAACTGTCCAAATACTCACAAATTCAGTGGATGCAAGAATTGTGAAGGGGTCCTATGTTAACATGTAACTTGGCCTGTTAAGTTTTTTGGGATTATGACCTCCTGATGCTGCAAATTCAACAAATTACCATTTTAGTTCTTTTTACAACCTTTAAAATGTTTTGATCTCTGTTGTGCATAATAATTTGAAGCAGTGCATTTTGAGTTTTTTACTTCTAAAAAAAATCTGTTATCATTAGGAGATTTGTTCAATAAAATTCGCATTATACTCCAACGGTTGATGGCTTGAAGATTATACTGACTATTTAGGAAAATCAGTGAAAAATAACATTTGCATAATAATTTGGAACGCGGTGTATAGAGCTCCAAATCCCCTACTTAGACATAGGGTTAAAAGAGAACATGCTTGCTACCTACAACCACCACTAGAGGGAGCAAGGGAGCTTACTGCATACTGTTTTATTATAGAGTTCCATGTGTAACAGTTCACAGTAAGCTCCTAAGCGCCCTCTAGTGGTGGCTGCAGGTAGCCAGCATAGTTTATTTTTAAATCGGTCTATGAAGGGGATTTAATACTCTGTATCGGATGAAGAAAGCTCAGACCGCTATAAGGAAATAAATCAATAAATAAGTCTCCTTACACAACATACATGATTTGTTGCAGTGATCACAACAATATGTATTTTTACTAACTAGAATAATACCTTCAGTTTTTTGTGCTGTTTCTTTTGTGGGTTCAGGAATCTTTGTACTTGATTCATCAAAAAATTTAAATGACCCAGTCCAAATTCCAGAGTTCCTACTTCTGATCCCATGTCTAGCGGATCCATTGTAACTGACCTGGCCAGGTAACTTCTCTATTGTCACATTTCCTCCTTCATTGGTCAGTGTTCCTGCATGGATAGCTGCTTTGCAAATCGGTGAAACCTTTGGGACACAGCACACACACAACGTGAACAACATGAAAACATGATTACAGTACGGGACAGTTGTCCCGCAGCGAGGTAGGGACTCCTAGCGTCGTACATAACTATGATGCTAAGAGCCCGACTCCCTGCAGTGTGTTCGGTCCGGGACTTGCATCCGAAATACGTTCCGTCCTTTACGGACCGAACATGCTCGTGTGAATCCAGCCTAATAATTATAATACTCTTCACTATAGATTATTTAATTCATGTATGTTCAGTACATTTTGATGTCAGCGTAGGCACCCTGCAAATCTCTCAGCAGAAGCGATATGAGACAGATTGCTTAGGCTGGAGGATTGTGGCGATTTTATGGGGCTATGTATAAGGGGCCATTTATGGCTAACACTTTTATGGGGGCTTTTATTTTTATAAAAATTTATAACATCTATGAGTTCTTGGTTTTATCTCATAGACATAAAGACATCAGTTCCACAAACAGATATTTGGAGTTCTCTCCCATATGGTACAACTATAATCAGAAATTATTAAAATAATAATAAAACAAATAATAATATTAGTTGTGTATGTTGCATAAAAAAGAAAAGAAATGGCATGTATTGCAGCATGTCACAATTTCTTTTTTGCTGGAAGAATCCAAATAAAATTAGAGGAGCCCGGAGGTACAGTATGGGCCATAGATTTGTGTAGGTGCTGTACTCTGAATGTGTATGACATGGAATCTAAATACAGCCATGTAAATAAGCCCTTGAGGTAAATATGTAACACAAATAGCAATTGTTGTCATATTATAGACATTGTTATTACAATATTATAATATAATAGTATCTTACATCTATGTAGATGTCAGTTCCCCAAATAGTTCTTCTAATTTTCTGGCAATGAGCTGGACAGAGAACGCTACAAAATGCAAGTCAAAATAAGGTGATTGTTTTTGTGCACGGTCTTATAATTAGCAACACTCTGATTTCTTTGTACTCTCATAAGGCTGGATTCACACACAGTGTTTTGCTGTGTTTTTCGTGGCTTCTTTTATGCAGTTTTTAGTTCAGCCAGATGTTACATTAAAGGGGTTTTCCACTTTCTGACAACTGAGGACCTATCCACAGGATAGGTCATCAGTATATGATCGGTGCATTTCCGAGACCCGGACTCCACAGCGATCCGCCACTCCTGCTGCCTCCGGGCGCTGGACGATGTTGACAAAGCAGCTGTCTCCGGTTAAAGAATAGCGACCGAGCTGAGCTGCAGTTCTGCTGAACGGCCGCTATGCAGTGGTCGGAGCCATCTGCTTCTGGTTCCAACTACAGCATCCCGTTCCAAACATCCGGTGCACGGAGGAAGCCGGAGTTGCGGATCGGTGCGGGGTCCGGATGTCGGACACGCACCGATCATATACCGGCAGATAGGTGGATAGGTCATCTGTTTTCAGAAAGTGGACAACCCGTTTAAAGTCTATAGTAAAATATCAAATGCACTACGCACAACTGCATTTTGTTTGTGGCATCTGAGGCAATTTTGTGGTGTTTATTCAGGAATTTTTGGAAGCGTTTTTTGATGCAGTTTAAAATTCCGTAAATTTTCTGTGAGTGAAGGAGACCTTAAAGAGTTTTCAAATGATTACATATTAAATTTCTCTGCTAGATTGCTCAAAACAGAACAATTTTCAATTGGAATCATTAATAAAATATATAAAAAAAAATGTTCCTGTGTCTAGATATTTCTGTTACATACTACATACTTGTAATGGCGTCCCCTGGTGTTCTTCTGATTCCCTCTGAGAATTTTCACCTAATGTGTCCAGTACTGGTGGTCACACATGCCCAGTAGCTTCGATCCATCGCCCAGATCCTCTTGCACATGGACGGTAGAGTGATTCCTGTGATTGAATATGTCAGCCAATAAGAATCGGGGCACTCAAAGTTTCTTTTTCTCACCAGCATTGGACATATTAGGTGGTCGTTCGGAAAGGGAATAAAAATAAACGCACCAGGGGCGCCATAAATAGTATGTAACAGCAATATCTAAACACAGGAGCAATTTTTCATAAATGATTCCAGTTGAGAAATGATTATATTGTGCAAGATCTAACAGAGAAATGTCATATTTAATTGTGGAACATCCCCTTTAATTTGATATTTCTTCCAAATAACTGAATTTACTGTAAACTTACTGTGCTGACAAGCTCTTTATTTCTCTTCCAGTTGTTGCACAAGTTGCTTGCACTGCAACACAGGAGGATGTTGCAAAATCACAATTACAAAATTATTTTTTTTATTCCATTAGTATCATCATAAAGCATTCAGTAAAACAAAAAGGACTTACATACTGATATTGAAATAACATGAAACAAATGCATCACAGATTTGTAGTGCATCTTTTATGCTTATAGAGCATAGAACCAGGGGCCAACTATTGCTGGACAAAGACATTAGATAATGGTTGGACTTTTCAGGCAATAGCTCAACTATATGTGTCCATACCGTGTCGGATGGGCCCACCAGAGTACCAGAGGATTCTCTGGTGGACCCAGACTCTCACCCAATAAGGCTACATGCACACTTTGCTGAATTTGGTGCAGAAAATATGCATCAAAAGCGCAGGTAAATGCAGGCAATTCCACAGGTAAAATCCGAACCTAAGGGCTTGTCCACATGTAACGGAATTGCTGCGTATTTTCCGTCTGGAATTGCGAACGGAAAATACGCAGCAGAATACAGTAGCAGCAAAGTAGATGAGACTTAACAAATCTCATCCAAATGCTGCGTAAAATTTCAGAGCAGAAATTCATCTGCGGAGCACATTTTTCATACTGTAGCATGTCAATTCCTGCTGCAAAAAGTGGACTGAATTGCTGCATTTTTCAGAAGAGATGTCACCATGTCCCAGCATTGAAAAAATGCCGCAAAATCCGTATCATTCTGCAGTAAAAACGGCAGGAAATGTGCGGTTTTTCCTCAGCGGAATTTCTGTTAGTTTCTTTGGAATTGCCAATTTGTCAATTTGCCTTGAGTGAACTCATTAAAAATATTTTTCTGTAGACCATGGATAACACATTGATGATAGAAATGACAATCTTAGCTGTTTTATTTAATCTCTAAAAATGCAGGTTTGGATTGTCCAAGAGCATGTGTATGTCTTTGTAGGTTCTATATAAGAAGAAACCTTAATAAAATAGTTGTGTCTGGATTGGTTAGTCAGAGGTCTATGCTGGACTGCAGGTCTGCATCACCTAATGTCGATGGTCAGCTTTTTACTGTCATTTAGCTTAGATGAATGCATGTCACATCATAAGGGTAGGGCCACACGGAGCGGCCCTGACACGGTCGCAATGCGGCTAAGAACCGCGCCGGCACCATGTTCGGTGCGGCTGTCAAACAACTGTGAATTAATACACCCTTTATGGCCGCAGGATTTTGCAAATTACAACAACTTACCCCCTATTCATTCTCTATGGCAGCGCCGGAAAAAGCCGAACACTGCACTCGGCTATCTCTGTTGCTCCCATAGAGAATGAATGGAGCGGCAGTGCGCATGTAACCGGAATACCCCTTAACGAGGTATTTGACAGCCGCTCCTACATAGTGCCAGTGCCAGTTGTTGGCCGCGTTGCGACCGTTTCAGGGCCGCTCCGTCTGGCCGTACCCTTAGAGAGGGTGAGATCAACGATGACATCTGACTCTACTTAACTTTGGGCAATGCAAATGGTCTAACAGGTATGAAATTACAAATAGTTCCTTATTTTTCTCAATAGCAGATATCACTGGCAGTCCGAGGTCTCAAGAAACACATTAAAATTGTTGCAATAGGGTATGTTCACACGGCTTATTTTCGGCACCTTGATTTTAATGGGAAAAACTGCGTTCTGTTCCGACAGGGCGGTTTTTTACGCGGTAGTTTTGAAAAACGGCCGCGTAAAAAACGGCCGCGAAAAAGAAGTGCATGTCACGTCTTGAGACGTTTTTGGAGCCATTTTTCATTGACTCTATAGATAAACAGCTCCAAAAACGGGCGTAGAAAACGCAGCGAAAAACGCGAGTTTGCTTATAAAAACGTCTGAAAATCAGGAGCTGTTTTCCCCTGAAAACAGCTCCGTATTTTCAGACGTTTTTGATTTTGTGTGTGCACATACCCTCACTGCAACATGCAAGCAATTTCACGGTCTCGGCTGAAAAATCGGAAGCAGAAAGCCTCCAAACATCTGCCCATCAATTTCAATGGGAAAAATTGCGTTCTGTTCTGACGGGCCGTTTGTTTACACGGCCGTTTTGAAGAATGGCTGCGTAAAGAAACGGCCGCGATAAAGAAGTGCAGGTCACTTCTTGGGATGTTTTTGGAGCCGTTTTGCATAGACTATAGAAAACAGCTCCAAAAACAGGCGTAAAAAACGCAGCGAAAATCGTGAGTGGCTTAAAATAAGTCTGATAATCAGGAGCTGTTTTCCCTTGAAAACAGCTCCGTATTTTCAGACGTTTTTGAGTTTGCGTGTGAACATAGCCTTCACAGAAAATATTGTAGGCCCATGTCAGAATTCTTTTGGTTGTCTCATGTCAGTTTTGCCCAGAGGGAAACACTCAGTATCTATGCGAGTTGTAGTAATGTCACAATATTATCATGACATGTGGGTTTCCCGCTGCTGCTGTGGCGGTATAGCCTTATTAGTCTATATTAAACCTAAATGAATACAGTCTAGAGCAGACATGATCATTTCTTGTAAAATCTTGAACGCCACTTCTTTCAAATTTGGGCCACAACCAATTACCTGTTGGTTGTGCGGGTATTTTTGTTGTGTGCATATGCGGCAGTATGAGGATTGCTTGCACTGTAATAAATAGAAAATATTGTCAAACAAGTTTTATTTGAGAACAACATATTAATACCAATGTAACGATTTGTCTTCCACAGCAAGTATAAGCCGACACGTGGAAGATTAGCTGCGCTGAAAATCAGTGAAATATACAGTATAATGTATGTCAATAGGGTGTTAGGAAACCCCATGCACATGATGTCGAAAAAAAATATCACATTTAGAAAGAATCACATTAAGGCCGGATTCACACGAGCGTGTGCGTTTTGCGCAGGCAAAAAACGCGGTGTTTTGCGTGCGCAAAAGGCACTTAACAGCTCAGTGTGCCATGAGCATATGGTGCGCGGCTGCGTGCTTTTAACACAGCCGCCATCATTATGACACACTGTTTGTATGTTTGTAAACAGAAAAGCACGTGGTGCTTTTCTGTTTGCATTCATACTTTTCACTGCTGTTACGCGAATCATGCGCGTCCCACGGAAGTGCTTCCGTGTGCCATGCATGGTTTTCACGCACCCATTGACTTCAATGGGTGCGTGATGCGCGAAATACGCACAAAGAACGGACATGTCGTGAGTTTTACGCAGCGGACTCACGCTGCATAAAAATCACGGACTGTCTGCACGGCCCCATAGACTAATATAGGTCCGTGCGAGGCTCGTGAAAATCACGCGCGTTGCACGGACGTATATCACGCTCGTCTAAATAAGCCCTTAGGGCATGACCACATGTGGCAAAATTGCTCTGGAATTCCGCTGAGGACTGTCCGCAGCGGAAATACGCAGCGTACACGTTTCTCCATTGCCTTCCACAGCTTTTTAGTTGGGTTTGTTTACACGTTGTGGACAATTCCGCTGCGGAGCATAGGCTGTTGCGGACTCATTGCGGAATTTCTCCATTGACTTCAATGGAGAGTCAAAATTCCGCAATGAAGTCCGCAGATGTTATGTGTGCTGCGGAGCGTATTGGTTTTATTACCATGACATTTCTTCATTCTGGCTGGACCTATGTATTTCTAGGTCTACAGCTAGACTGAGGAAGTCAATGGGACTCCCATAATTACGGGTGACTATGTGTGTGCACCCGTAATTACGGGAGCGTTGCTAGGCGACGTCAGTAAATAGTCACTGTCCAGGGTGCTGAAAGAGTTAAGAGATCAGCAGTAATCATTTCAGCACCCTGGACAGTGACTTCCGATCACAATATACATCAACCTGTAAAAAAAAATAGAAGTTCATACTTACCGAGAACTCCCTGCTTCTTCCTCCAGTCCGGCCTCCCAGGATGACGTTTCAGTCCAAGTGACGGCTGCAGCCAATCACAGGCCAATCACAGGCTGCAGCGGTCACATGGACTGCCGCGTCATCCAGGGAGGTTGGGCTGGATGGCGAAAGAGGGACGCGCCACCAAGACAACGGCCGGGTAAGTATGAATTTCTTTTTACTTTTACTAGGGAAAGGGCTGTCCCTTCTCTCTATCCTGCACTGATAGAGAGAAGGGAAGCCCTCTTCCCCTCAATACGCAACGGCTAGTCCGCATTAATTTAATGCCCATTTTAGGCAAAGCATTGATGCGTCTGGGCATGCCCTTACTGTGGAATGTTTCACATTAAATCCCCCACATGTGAATATCAAATATTTCTACCAATATATAGGTAGAAATGTGCAGTAATGTTTATTCATAGTTTTCTCCATTTACAAAGATTTGTTTTTATTAACCAGTTCAGGACCGGGCTATTTTGAGCCTTCAGGACCAGACACTGTTTAGCCATTTTTAGCACGCGTCAGTTAAATGGCTATAACATTTTTATTTGTTGGGCTAGCGACGTGATTTTTGCGATGTTTTTTCTATAGACAATGCAGATTTACTTTTTTTTATCATTTTTATACACATCCTTTTTGCTATTTTAGAATTTTTATTCTTAAAGTTTGAAAATAATAATAAAAAAATAAGCTTTTTTACTTTTCAGGTATTTTTTTGGTATTAAAGGGGTGTTTTTGTGTTGTACTTTTTTCTTTCTTTTACTTCTCTATGGGGGCTGCCATTTTTTTTTATTCTCTGTATGTGTCGATTAACGACACATACAGAGATGGAATACGGCACATACATCCCCATAGAGAATGCGAACGGGAGCCGTTCCATTCACTATAGCGTACGCCGTCTGTGTGGGAATGCCGCATGCGCCGCTCCCACACAGACCAAAAGGAAGGTCTTCGGCAGAGCGACATCCGGCGCCATTTTCATGTGGACCTGAAGCCGCGGCCAGACAGTAAGACAACTACTTCCGGTCGCGGCTTAAGCCCATATGTTCGGACTAGGAGCGGAGGCAGCGGCGGCGGCAACAGTGACGGCGGCGGCAGTGGCAAGTAAGTTATGTTTGTGTATGTGATGTATGTGTATATTCATGTTATACTGCGTGATTACCACTGTAACTGATCCTCCTACACTGTGCATTCGCTCAAAAAATGGCGGCACACAGTGTAGGAGGTTTGAACATTCAACCCCCTCCTTTCTCCTGGCACTAGCCAGGATAAAGGAAGGGGGATTGTTTGAGGACACTAGAGCGAGTGTGTCTTCTCCAATTTTGCAACATAAAGCAATGAGGTTGCTTTACCACATGCCAATGCTGCAATTTTGGGAATTGCTCCCTCTAGTGACCAGCCCATGGAAATGTTATAAATTAGAATCTAATTTATAATATTTCCTGACTTGTGAAAAAAGAAAAAAAATTAGAACAATGTGTAATCATTTATATACTAACTGTTTAACTAAAAAAAAACAACAATTTTCTAGCGACACATTTCCTTTAACATAGTTTTACCCTGAAATAGACCTTTTATTTGTGATCATCATTGTCTACCGTAAATTTTAATATATTACATGTCTATATTAGGGTAATTGGGTCCGGGCTAGCGTTACGACAATGTTTGGCGGGGGGGGGGGGAGTTTTTTTTTGGGGGTGGGTATTTTATGTGTATTTATTATTACATTTTTCTGCACTTTACTTTACTTTTATTTTTTTATTACTATGGTCTGTCCCTCAAAAGGTCAAAAAAGACCTTTGGGGAACCTTATATATTCATTTCTTTTCTTTTACAACATCTTTCAGCCCATTACATTTCACCATCGGCCCCAGTTACGATTGTCACTAATAGGGCTGTGCTGGATCTAGTAAGACCCAGCAGCAGTCTGTCACTAATGGCACCCGGCGATCATGTGACAAGTCACATGAACACTGGGACCAATAGAGACAGCGGCGCGGCCCCTTCCTCTATTCCTATGCACAGTGTTCATTGAGCGCTGTGTACAAGTGATCAGAGAAGACCGAAACAGTGAAAGCTGCTTTTAGCTTCTCCTCAGGGTCCCCGGCAGTCACTGACAGCTGGAAACCCAACATTCAGCTGCCCGATCACTCGGGCAGCAAGTTAAAACCCGCGCCGTAAAAAGTCTATGCCGCGGGTTTTAAGGACCCTGACCGCTGGCCGTAAAAACACAGCCAGCGGTCGGGAACCAGTTTTAAACACATGTCTAATGAGTGATTTGGATTTTTAAAGGCTACTTGCAAATGCTACGCAGGGACAGACATACTGTATGTTCGACCTGTGCAGCTGCACAAGAACCCGGCAGGTAAGGGTATGTGCACACGACCTCTTTTCAGACGTAATGGAGGCGTTTTACGCCTCTAATTACGGCTGAAAAGACGACTCCAATACGTCGGCAAACATCTGCCCATTGCTTGCAATGGGTCTTACGATGTTCTGTGCAGATGAGCTGTCATTTTACACGTCGCTGTCAAAATACGGCGCGTAAAATGACAGCTTCTTGGGACGTTTTTGGAGCCGTTTTCTCTTAGACTCTATTGAAAACAGCTCCAAAAACGGCCGGGAAAACGCAGCGAAAAACGCAGCGAAAAACGTGAGTTGCTCAAAAAACATCTGAAAATCAGGAGCTGTTTTCCCTTGCAAACAGCTCCATATTTTCAGACGTATTTTGTTAAGCGTGTGAACATACCCTAAGGGTGCCCTCTGCTACTCACAGGAGCGTGTTTGGTCCGTGATATACGGTCCGCATGTCGGATGCATTTCCCGGACTGAACACTCTGCAGGGAGCCGCGCTCCTAGCATGAGTTATCTATGACGCTAAGAGTCCCTGCCTCACTGCAGAAAAACTGTCCCGCACTGTAATCATGTTTTCAGTACGGGACAGCAGTTCCACGGAGAGGCAGGGACTCCTAGCGTCATAGATAACTATGACGCTAGGAGCCCAGCTCCCTGCACTGTGTTCGGTCTGGGAAATGCGGCCGATATACGGACCATATATCACGGACTGTACATGCTCGTGTGAATCCGGCGATTGTGCCCCTGACACTATTGCTGCAATTGTAATGCAATCAGGGTTTTTTTTTTCTTGAAAAACAATTCTAGGAAATGATTCCAGAAATATTTCAAAGGAAAACTATTACTATTACTGCATATAAAAGCTGCTGTCGAAACTCATACATTACTGAGAAGGGAAATTGTAAAAATCAGGCTGGATTCACACGACGTCATTACGTCCTGGACCGAACACAGTGCAGGGAGCCGGGCTCCTAGCATCATACTTATGTACGATGCTAGGAGTCCCTGCCTCGCTGCCGGACAACTGCCGGCTCCCTGCTCTGTGTTCGGTCCGGGACTTGCGGCCGAAATACGTCCATCAATTACAGACATAATGACCTAGTTTGAATCCAGCCTCATTGTGATTGAAAACCCCATGGCTATAGAGCATTCTGCATTTTCTTTTCTAAACAGTCAGCGTAAAGTAAGTAAGGAAGACCCAAGGGTGGGAGATGCGTCTAACTCTTGGCTAAACCGATCCACTATTGCCCATTGGTTATGTCTGGTACTGCCATAAAAGTAAACGGGGCAGAGTTAAAATACCAGGCACAGTCCATGGACCAGTGTGGCATTATTTCTGGAAAAGAAGCAAAAACTTTTTTCTAATCTCATAAAACCCCTTTAAGATGAAGGGCTCTGTGCATAAGCCGTATTTTCTTCTGTTTAGATTCCGTTCCCGGTTTTGGTTTAAAAAATACATCCAAAATCTGCACTATGGGAACAAGGCCTAAAAGGAAGCCAGAAGCACCAAAACTTCTGCAGTGTAAAATGTAATGACACAGAATAAGTCAATATCAATACATGTAGGCCATTATGCAGCATGCACCATTTTGGTAAAATTCATGTAACTTGTCAACTTAAAGGGGATTTCCCATCAGACACATTTATGACATATCCACAGGAAATTTCATAAATGTCACTTCTGGGACCCGCATCAAACACTAGGACGGGGTCCCCTAAACCCCATTCTAGCTTTGTATGATCTCGCTGACTCACGGCCACTTTCTAGTTATATGGTCGGGAGTTACAAAAACAGTGTAGCTCAGCGAGCTACGCGGTTTCCATTACTTCCATTCAGTTCTATGGGACTTACGGTAAGGGCACGTCCAGACGTAGCGGAATTGCTGTGGAATTCCGCTGCGGACAGTCCGCAGTGGAATTCTCCAGCGGCCGTTTTTTACAGTTGTTTCAATACATTTTTAGGCAAGTTAGTTCAGACGTTGTGGGAAAACTTCGCTGCGGACCATAGGCTGCGGTGCGGAATTTTCCCACCGCAGCATGCACTGTCTGTGGTGGAGAAGAAGCGGAATTTCACTGCGGATTTCAGCCTTTGCAATGCAAAAACTGAAGTCTGTGGCAAGTCCGCTGTCTTTTCTGCAACGTCTGAATTACCTGTCAAATATGCAAATGTTGGTGCAGATTCGTTGCGTAATTGCCCCAAATCTGCACCAACATTTGTAGCGGAAAAACTCTGCCACGTCTGGACGTGCCCTTACTGTAACTCAAGACCATATAACATTTTTATGACGACCACGTAACTTACGACCATATAACCTTTTTCATGGTCGGAATTCATCTCATTTAGCCGCAACACAGAGTGGCTGAACAGGGTTTAGGGGGCCCCGTTCTAGAGATAGGTACGGGTCCCAGAGGTGGGACCTGCATCTATCTGACATTTATGACAAGTCCTGCTGATATGTCATAAATGCCTCTCATGGGAAAACCCCTTTAGGCTATGTTCACACGGGGTCTTTTGACGAGTTTTTTGACGCGGAAACCGCGTCGCAAAACTCGGCAGAAACGGCCCGAGAACGCCTCCCATTGATTTCAATGGGAGGCGTCGGCGTCTTTTTCCCGCGAGCAGTAAAACTGCCTCGCGGGAAAAAGAAGCGACATGCCCTATCTTCGGGCGCTTCCGCCTCCGACCTCCCATTGACTTCAATGGGAGGCAGGAGAAGCGTGTTTTATGCCCGCGGCGCTCAATGGCCGCGGGCGAAAAACGGCGCGATAATTGCTATTCACACGGAGTATTTTGGGGGAGGAATATCTGCCTCAAAATTCCGTTTGGAGCTTTGAGGCAGATATTCCTCCCCCAAAATACTCCGTGTGAACATAGCCTTAAGTCTTGCTTTTCCTTTGTAAAGTATAGTTTGTGCGACACTATTGATAAACGTGCCAGTACCTCTACCTTGGTGAAAAGCAAATCTTTTACACATCAGTATTTATAAGTCAAAACCAGGAGTGGAAAAAATAATAAAAAAAGTGTAATGGAAAGATTTGTACCTCTTCTGTGTTTTTGACCCACACCTGGTTTTGGCTTATAAATACTGACCAAAATACTGCAGTGTGAACGTGGCCATAGGGCAGATATATAAATGTATTTACCCAAGCTTTCTCTTTTTTTTTCAGGCATAACAACATATGTACTAAAAATAAATTAAAATAAACATTTACCTGTACTGCTGAGACCGAGGATTAATAGCTTCATCAAAAGGTTAACCTTCATTGTGCAGCGTTGCATTCATCAGCAAAAGATCTGTGAGTATTTATTCAGACTTGCTACTTTTATTATGTTAGTAAATATGCACTACCCACAAAACACAGCCACAAACATGAGTGTTTCCTGTGTATTGTGCAGATACTAGCAATTCTGTAAAAGTTTAAACTTCTTTCCCCAGCAACAGCAAAAACAATTTCCAGGAATAGGGGCAGAACAAACACTTAAACAATGCTGTTTGATATTTCTCACAATGGTGTTTCTATAGACAGTGGCTTCATCAACATAGGGACATTTGGGGCGACCGTCCGTTGTGCCCAAATAGTAAAATAACGTTGCGAATCGCGTCCAAAAACACAAAGCTGCTTTGCAAGTGTCCTGCATAAGGACATACAGATATAAGGTCAGATGCCAATATGTTTGCAGTTCTTGTTACTGCTGAAAGACCTGCAGACATAAGCAGCAAGACACCATAGAGAAGAGTGTGAGCTCCTTTGTGAGTATATGGGGTCTGTTCTCGGGTCTGTATTACTTCTGGGGACTGTATTAGTTTAGGGGTTCTGGTGTCTGTATTTAGGGGTCTGGCCTGAGTTCTGTATTAGTTCAGGGGGTCATGTTTGGGGTCTGTATTAATTTAGTGCGTGAGGTCAGGGTCTGTATTAGTTTATGGAATTAGGTCTAGATTTAGGGGTCTGGTCTGGATTTATTTGGGGTGCTTGTTCTGGGAGCTGTATTTGTTTAGGGGGGTCTGAAGACGTTTAGAAGGTCTGGGATCTGTATGTATTCTAGGGTCTGGTTTGGGGTCTGAATTTATTGGTCTGAGCTAATGTATGGGCTTGGGGTCTGAATATGCTTAGGGGTCGGGTCAATGGCCGGAAATAATTTAGCAGTCCGCTCTGGTGTATGGAACAATTTAGGAGGTTTAATGTCTGAATTTTTGTGTTGCTATAGAGGCTGCAAATGGCTGCAGAAGCAAGGGGCAAAGGGGTATCAGCAGGAAATTCTGCAGTGGTCAGGAGAAGTCGCCATAATGGTCTGTCAGATGAAGAAAAAAGGAAAAAAGAAAGACTCCCATCAGAGAAGACTTCACCCGTGAGTCACTGAATTTATAGAGGAGCTATCACCACTCCTAACATGTCTGCTATAGGAAATCCTTGTTTTTCACAAAAAGTCTTTGAGTAATCCAGGACTAATAGACAAATGGGGTGTTACCATTTCCCTTGTCAGAAGTATGTGTCCCTACACAGTGTGATACTGTCAGCGATGGTTGGAGACTGTCAGTATGTTGGGACACAGCCCTTTGACAATGTGAATCGTTACACCCATTTCTCAATGCTCGCACAGAGAGGTTTTGTTTACTATAGACAGAGCGTAGAGGGGCGACGGTGGAGAAGGGGGGACCAAGTTTGGGGAACAGCTCAGGGCCTATGGTCTACTTATTCTGCCACCGACTATAGGATGTAGAGTTTGTAGTCATATTTGATCCTGGTAACTTATTAGAATGTATTAATGATGTGCTGTGTGCATAATGATAACTGCATAATTTAGGATATAATTAAAAGTGGACATGCACATTTTCTGTATAGCTGACAATAGGCCCTCAGAATTGTTTCCTCTGGTGGGCTCAAGGCACACCAGTTTGACACTGCTGGAACTGTTTGACCATTCGCACATTAGGGCACTGCCTGAGGACTCAGAGTAAAGGGGGCCCACAGCCTGTGGACCAGAGAATACACCACAAGTTAAAGGTTATGTAAACCTTTGAAAAACAATTTTTTTTTTAATTATTATTAAACTACTGTGTTATGTGTTTTTGCAATTTTAAAATAGATTTTTGTTCAACATTTATTTTTTACTTTTTATGATAATGTTTTTATGTAACCTATATAAATTGAACTGCATTGTTTTCTCTCTCAACCCATCAGTTTAGCTGAACTGACAATTCGTCTGAAAGTGGGTCCTGCGTGTCTCTGACACACAGGATCCAACTAATATTGATCACATCGATAGTTATGAACTTAGATGTGATCGATATTAGTTGGATCCTGAGTGTCAGAGATCTGCAGGACCCACTCTCAGCCGAGCCATAAATTCAGCTAAACTGACGGATTTGGCATAAAGAGAACAAGATTAAAAGTAATTTTTTTTTTTTATGAAAGTCAATTTGAAAGTTGCATAAAAACACATAACACATTCATTTAATAATATAAAAAAATATATATGTTTCCACCGGTGTAGTGGAAGTGCAGCCCTGCCCTTAATCTTTAACTATTGGTTCTTTTTATGCCAACATCATGGCCACTAAATATGAGTCAATGTCTTGGGGAAAAGGGGGATTTGTTGGTGCAGAAAAATCGGAGGCTGATCAGCACATCCAAAGGTTTGTATGCAGGACAGATGGGCAGCCCACATAGCCAATGAACAGCAGGCTTACTATTAGCTGCCTAGCAGTCCTATATATTCTTAGAATTGCAGTTAGTTCCTATCACATAGTATCAGCGATCTATATGTAGAAGCTGCAATGGTGCAAAGTGTCAGATGAAGATTCAAATAGCGAGAGGAAAAATTATTTCTTTTATAGGTAGTTGCCTCTGCAGGTGCTTTCTGGGGGTCCTCTGCTCTGGGTTCCAGTATGTGACTCTTGGAGTCATGTATGTAGTCTGGGGGTACTGCATCCTGTATGTCCTATATGTGTGTGTTTTGGTCCTGGGTGGCTCTGGAGATCATGCAATCGTAGGTGCTTTGGGGTAACTAACCCTACCCTCTTACATGAAAACCTAAAGATATGATGATTAGACTTCAGACTTCTCTGCGCCGACATCTCAATTCCCCCATCCTGGGATGGCCATCACCTCCAGACCACTATTTCACTGTCAGATATCCAGGCACAGACAGGAGTATAGGATATGAAAGGTAAGAGGCTAGTTGTGTGTGTATGTATACAGTATATATGTTGAGTGCAGGGGCGTAGCTAAAGACTCATGGGCCCCGATGCAAAAGTCCTTCTTGAGCCCCCCCAACTTCTCATGGTCGACGGCCCGCAGCTTTCAGCTTCATCGCTGGGTCTCCTAAGTGACCCAACGATGTAGCATTAGCAGCCTAAGGTCTTAAAACGTGAGGTGCAATAGCTTCAATACATATGTGTATAGGTGTATGTATGTGTCCATTTACAGATGTAGCCGTCTTCATCTTCACTTTTAATGCATTAAATACACAATGGTAAGATCCTTTATCTTAACTTTTTCAATGACCTTTCAATGGCTTTTGTTGTGTATTATCACGCTGCAGCAAGTTATCAGTCAAGATAAAGATGGCTACATCCATATATATATATATATATATATATATATATATGCGTGTGTATATATATATATATATATATGTTTTTATATATGTGTATATATATGTATATATGTGTTTGTATATATATGTGTATATGTGTATATATATGTATATACGTGTGTATATATGTGTGTATATATGTGTATATATATGTGTATATACTGTATATGTGTATATATATGTGTATATGTGACAGCATATCTACAGCACTACGACCCTTTAGCTATGGATACGATTAGATACATTGGCTCAGCAGACAGTATCACATATGATAGGCTTAGATACAGGGCCCAGTAGACAGTATCACACATGATAGGATTAGATATAGGGTCCAGCTCTCTGACATTACGGCTCCAGCACTGGACCCAGGAAAGGTAAGATAATAATTGCTTTGCTTTTTTATGTGTTACTATTTTTTTGGTGTGTTTGTGTTTTATTACAGGTTCGGTTGTTGGACTACTTAAGATTCGAGGACTGCGACGATGATATAATTTTTTTTATTCTCAATAAAATGGTTAACGAAGATTGTTGTTTTTTTTGAATTTCAATAAAATATTTTTTCTATGTCCTAATATTTTTTTAAATCTTTATTACTACCGCCTTAGAAATCACCGCTGGCTAATAGACAGCGTCCATTTCTAAGGCGGGGCTTAGTTAGCTAGTGAAAAGGCTAACACTAACCCCCATTATTACCCCTGTACCCACCACCAGCCGAGAGCAATCCAGTACCCGACCATCTATAGTGAAGGATAGGCACTAGGGCGGCCGCAGGCTGGTGTTATTAGACTGGGAAAGACCAGAAACAAGGTGTGCTTAGATACAGGGCTCAAGCAGACTGTAATGTTATACTTACCCTCCTCTTCGGCTCCAGGTGCAGCGGCGGTTGTGACGAATCCAGTATCGCGACATTGTGCACGGCGCACAGCATCGTGACGTCATTATGTGGAAAGACGTCAGGGCCTCTGATGATCACAGGAACCAATATTTTACCATTATGGTGGTATTATTTGGATTATATATGGTGGCAATATTTAAGCTTTGTATCACAGTGTTTTCTGTCATTGTATGACACTATTATTTTAGTTCTGTAGGGTAGCATTATTTGAGGTTTGTGT
The DNA here is from genome assembly GCF_050947455.1 of Rhinoderma darwinii. NCBI lineage: Eukaryota > Metazoa > Chordata > Amphibia > Anura > Rhinodermatidae > Rhinoderma > Rhinoderma darwinii. The sequence continues at coordinate 31,685,128 of NC_134693.1, forward strand.
GCCAGTATGTGTATCCTGACTATACAGTATTTGAACAATGTGTATTAGTAGTATTTGGACATTGGAAAACCGTATTATTTTAATTCTGAATGGCTGTATAATTCAGGGCTCTCCTGGTATCTGTAGCGTCCATGGCTGAGGACTGTCGGGATTACTTACCACCCAGCAGCCGCAGCCAGGGATCTGTGAGCGCTGGCCTGCATCTCCTTCCCAGGAGATGCCAGCGCTCACTTCCACTCCGGTTCGCTGTGTCCCGTAGGGTGTGCTCGCATGCTAGTGCCCGGCCTTAAAGGGCCGGCCACATGGGAATCATGATCATCATCAATTAGCCCATGATTCCCCTCGGACTATAAGAAGGGTCCTGCCCCTTTGCTCATTGCCTGAGCGTTGTTAGTTTATCCCATGTCAGTCTTGCAAATGGTCCCTTAGTGTTATCCTGTTCCTGTTGGATTGGAGAGCTGCAGCTGATTGTATTACTATATGCTTGCATCAGTGTTGTACCTGAATTGTACAACCCCTACAGGTGAGCGCAACTGCTTCGCCTTGCATTTTATTTATCCTACCAACCAGGTTTATCTTGCACGATGTGGCGCTGTGTACTTTTTTTCTTCTTTTAGGTTGCACTTGCCACATATTAACTTTAACCTACAACACACAAAGGGCACTTGGGTTTGTACACCTTGCAGGAGTAAGTTTGATTTAGCAAATTTTAGGCCTACACACCCACCTTGGCGCCAACACTGCCTCTTACAGACTCATCTCACTCTCCCAATCTTCCCACGTGGGGACGCAACGCCCCAGTGTCACAATGCCGAACGTCACTTCAGCGTAGAGGCTCCCGACACTACGACCCCTGATGCTTGACGCCTCTTCCTTCTGCAAGCTGCCATCCACGAAACCTGATTCCCGCGACCAACAACCCTATCTGAAAATCGGTGCTGCTAAGCGCAGTGGCAGGCCTGTCCGCTACTCTTGCGAGTCAAACAGGTGCACAGACTCCATTGAATACACAATAAAAGAGAACAACAGGATTTCAATAGGGCACATGTACGACATACTGAAAAGGGAGTGAAGTGCAATTTACCAGTGGTTCCACCCCCTTACATAACCATAATTTCGCCTTAGTCAAAGTTGCTTGAGATGCTGAAGCTTGTCCATTTTTCCTACAATGAACACATCCACTTCAAGAAATGAATAATTACTTGCTGCCTAATATATCCCAACCCTTTACAGGTACTATTCACACGAGATAATCAATGTTATTCATTTCACCTGTCAGTGGTTTTAATGTTATGGCTGAACGTGTATATAGTTATGGAAATTAATACAGAGTTTTGCCATATATGATAACTAGGAATGGAGATGCTTGGCTTTAATTACAGGAACAGAACATTTTACTTTTATCTATTGTTCCTGTTGTAAGACATGTATACAACTGTATACAGTATATTCTTTACAGTATCCATTATGATGTCTTTCCTTTTTTTATAATTGAGGTAAATGCGAGACTGATTTAAAAAAAATTGTGGGCAAAACATTTCTTGATAGTTATCCTTATTAATGTTTTGAGATATATTGTGTACTCTAAAATAACACATTCTTACGAAGATTTACTTAAAGAGAAAGCTTTTATTTCATCCGATATTGCATAGAGATTAGAGATTAAAGCAAGTTTTATACATATTTAATACACTGAAAGAAATCACAAAACAAAACTGTAATAGTTCTAGGTGTAAAGCAGTTTAGATTCCAGAATGTGAATTACTTAACCCAAGCTGGAAAAAATACCTAGAAGAGACAAGTAAAAAAAACAATGATTTAATAGCATATATTCTTATACTAGATATTTATTAATTCCAAAAGAGATGGGAAAAATGTTTTACATTGATAATTTGCAGCCTCAGAGATATATGCAACCCACAATGACATTCTGGACTTAAACTAAACCATCTTTCCAGTGTTGTTTAGAAAATGTGACCGCTGCAGCCAATCAGAGGGCTCAGCGATGATGTGTTGTATTTCTGGCATTCTACCAGAAATACCATTAGTTAACACTGAACCCTCTGATTGGCTGCAGTGCGTCAGAACGTCAGCATCCGACCGCCGCGGGAAAGGAGAGGTGAATACGGCTTGTTTTGTTAACTCATGTCGTTTGCAGCCATTAGCAAAACATTTTAAGAACCCACATAACTCCTTTAAGGGCCACAGTTTGACAGACTGTATATTACAGCACATTTAGTGCTTTGTTATACAAATTATTTTAGTAAATCTGTAAAGAAGACTGTTGGATTTATTTTTTCCCTATGTTATACCAAAACCCTTACACATGTACCTGAATAGTGTTGACTTCTCTGCATTGCAGCAGCCAAAGTGACAGCAAGGTTATCACCATATCTGTGCTTACTCTTTACTGAAATGTGACTGTCACTTTGCTAGGAGGAGCAGTACATTTTTTGTTAATGAAGTAATTTAGACACAAATAGTACTGCCTCCCTGTCTCTCCCTGTAAACGATGTCATTAAAAATAGTACTGTATCCCTGTCTCTAGCCCTGTACATGTCAGCATAGATAGTACTTTCTCCCTGTCTCTCCCTGTAAATGATGTAGGTACAGAGAGTATTACCTCCCTCTCTCTCCATAGATAGTACTGTCTCCCTTTCTTTCCCTGCATATGACGTTGGTACAGATATTATTACCTCCCTGTCTCTCCATGTACATGATGTAGACATAGATAGTACTGTCTCCTTGACTTTCCCTCTCAATGAAGTAGGCACAGATACTACTGCATCCCTGTCTCTCCCTGTTAATGATGTATACACAGTTAGCACTGCCTCCCTGTCTCTATCTGTAAATTATGTGGGCACAAATTTTAATGCCTCTCCCTCTGTTGGGGTTCATGCTGTCTCACACATTTATTTACACGAGAAAATCAAATTATTAGTAAATCAGAAGCTCAAGCAGTAGCCAAAGTTTGTTTCACTTATAGAGTCATTCTCCTCTTTAGTTGTGGCGTCCGTTTTTACAAATCTTACTACAGGAAGTGCAGCCATATTGATTGCAACGTTTTAATTAGCGTCTAAGAAACTGATCATCTATCATTTTTTCACTGTGTTCTATAAGTAACTAAGGGGCAGTTTCCCAAGAAGCTAATTCAAAGGTTACTGAAAATAAACATGTCAATCTCTGTAAATAAATAAAACTTTGGCTGCTGCTCTAACTTCTCGTTTATTAATACAAAGCAATTTTTATGTTTTTCTCTGCTCGCTTCCTTAGACCCTTTCGAGAATTAATGGGATTTAGATTCAGAAATCTAAGAAAGGCAAAAGAATAACCTTACCCTGTTGTGGTTTAGGTGTCTGTACTTTAGGTTTCTGTACTTTGGATGTCTGTACTTTAGGCGTCTTTACTTTGTCTGCAATGTGTTATGAGGAGATATTTAGACATACACAGGTAAAGATATCTTTATGTAATACATTTGCTACAAAAACCTACCTGATTTTCGGAGGTCATGATCAGAATTGCCAACATTTGAAGCAGAGAAATGGAAATCAGACATTGAGCCAAACACAAAAGACCCAGTTGACGGACCCTTGCTCTTCGTTGTTACTCCATTTCTTGAAGAATCTCTGTAAAATATATCTCCAGATTTCTTTACCACAACCGCAGATCCGCCATCCTTGGGTATTTTTCCTGCATGAATTGCAGCTCTACAAACAGAGGACTCCTAATGATGGTAAATACATGTAGTCAGGAATCAATTTGCTTTTTATTATTATGTTAAAATATAAAGGCTCAGATTTACTAAGACTGGTGCTTCATATTGAAGCCCGCTGGAGTATGATGCATTAAATTAAAAGGAGCATGCCTCTTAATAAATTTGTGACATCTTGGGTTGTCCGTGCGGCACAAAGTGAAAGTGAAATATGCTATAATTGGCGTAAATTATAGTAAATTTGTTGGGCTGCGGGAGACACCTACACCCTTCTGTTGAGCCTTAAAAAAAAAAAAAGTAACAAGAGTGGTGTGAAAGGGTTTAAAGTCACACATTTTTGCACAAAACTTGTGTTCTTCGAACGTTGCAACTTTTTTGTCACCAGTGAAGTGGCGTAAACCTCTTAATAAATTCCCCCCATAGTCTTCTATAGAAAATATAGTGGCAAGAAAGTTTCTAAAGATGTTGTGGAGTCTTAACCTACACTTTGTGAACTTTCAAACATTCTGAGATATAAAAAGTATTTGCCCTTATCTCAGATGTCTCTTATTATTGCATGTGGGCACATTAATATAGGAGAAAAGAAAAAGAACAAAGGTAATATTTTGAAAGAGAGCTGAGAGACTGTATTTGGGCTGCACAAGGGGTGCTCTTTTCAACTACCCCTTCAAGTTCAGATGTTTCAGCCCCACCCATTGCAAACAGCTGCGCAAAATCAAGCACACAGTAATGCAATCAGCATAGACAAACATTTGTAGTAGTAAGTGTTGTACTGAAGGGCACTGTCATAGGATGTCACCTTTGCCACGTGTCAGTTCGGGAAATATCTGATATATCTGCCGGGGTCAACTGTTAGTGGCATTATTGTGAAGTAAAGCGTCTAGGAGTAACAACTTCTTAGCCATGAAGTGGTAGACCATGAAAAAACACAGAGCGGGAGCCGCTGAGTGGCACGTAAAAAACGCCTATAGTCTGTTCCATCACTCCCTACAGAGATCCAAACTGCCTTTGAAACTGACAGAAACAAAAACAGTGCCTCAGGAGCTTAATGAAATAGGTTTTCCTGGCCAAGCAGTTGCACACAGGCCTAAGATCACCATTTGCAAGCATTGGGTGGAATGGTGTAACACACATCACCACTGGACTCTGGAGCAGTGGAAACATTTTCTCAAGAGTGATGAATAATGATTTACTATTTGGCAATCTGTTGAACGTATCTGGGTTTGGTGGACGTCAGGAGAACGCTACCTCCCGGAATGTATAGTGCCTACTGTAAAATTTGATGGAGGAGGGTTGTTTTTCAGGGTTTGGAGCCTTATTTCCAGAGAAGTGTAATGTTAATGCTACAGCATAAAAAACACATTTTAGACAACAGTATACGTCCAACTTTGTGGGAACAGATTGGGAAGGCCTTTTCCTGTTACACCATGACTGTGCCCCTGTACATGAAGTGAGATTCAAAAATACATGGTTTGACAAGTTTGGTTTGCACAGAGTCCTGACCTAAGCCCTATCGAACACCTTTGGAATGAATTGGAATGCTGATTTCAATCCGGACCTTCTCGTCCCACATCAGTGCGTGCCCCCACAAATGGTCTTTTGGTTGAATGGGCACAAAATCCCATAGACACACTCTAAAATCTTGTGGAAAGCATTCCAAGAAGAGCAAAAAATGTTATAGATGCAAAAGAAGCCAAACTCCATATTAATGCCCATAGTTTTGAAATGGGATGTCCAACATACTCATATGAATGTGCTGGTCAGGTGTCCAGTAACTTAATTATGGGTAAAAATATGTAGTACAATTAGTAGTTAATTGAAAAAAATGAAACAATGACTGATGTAAATTTTGATGGGAACTGCACTGCAAATATGAGATGGGGTAAGGGTACGCAAAACATAGAGAAAAATAAATCTTACATCTGCATAAGAATCATGTCCCCATACATGAACATTCTGATCCAGGCATTTATCGGGACAAATCACCCTGAAAAGAAAAAGATACAATTACGGAAACACTATGAGGAAGAAGCAAGCTGATAACAGGTGGATACTGCTGGTCAGAGACACGCAGGGTCAGCATTCACCAAAGCCATCATTACTTCTGACCTGACGGATTCGGCTAGACGGCAAGATACAGATTCTATGTATACAACAGGAGTGGACATATCTCCGGTGCAGTCAGTTCGGCTGAACAGGGGCCCAGAGGGGGTGGGGGCCTGCTCAGCTGTCATAAATGCTGTGCTTATAGATCAGCACAGTGCCCCCATCCTCTCTGGACCCCCATGCCCGAGGCATAAGGAGGTCCACGCCGCCCGGCATATCACATTGGCCTGCAGCCTATATGGCATTGGGAAGACTTCCTGCACAGGCCGGTGTGATGACGTCACTAAATCACACTAGTCTGCGCATGCGTCCCGCCCGGAGTCTATGCAGCGCTCCGTCCGTCGCGGGTATACAGGATACATAGAAGCTGTATCTCAAAAATCCCATTTTTTTAAAATAAAACGAACAAAAAAGTTGTTCAAAATGAAATAAAACATTGATTTTTATCTAAAAATATATAGCCTTAAAGGATGTTGTTGACACATCCCACAACTGTCCTACTGCGTCATAGTTTTTAATACATATAAATCCTTAAATGACAGACTAAAAATCCACAACTGAATCTTGGATACTGGATTTGCAGGAATTTTTGATGATAGGTCTAAACATTTTATATTTTTCACTAATAGTTCTGTCCCTAAAAAGCTCACTTTTCAAAATAATGATTATAATTGACCAGGAGGTGTAATGGAGGCCACCGACAAACACCACTTGCTGCTTAGTCTTGTCCCTTATGATATTCTTAATAATTCTTAGCTTTATAAATTCTTTTCTGGCCCCACATAGTGATGAAGCCATCGTAATATGTCTATTGGGGTGGATTTACTTTGGTACTCCCATCACCCTCACCAGGAATATAATTTGTAATGCTAGAAAATACATTGTATTTTGTGTTTGTACTAGTCTAGATCCGCCTGATGGTTGAACATCAGACTGATAATCATTTAGAGGTTAATAGTAATAAAACAACTATTGCAATACTTACAGTGTGGTTTGTGCAGGTAGCTCTTTGGCGTTTGTTGAGCAACTGGCGGACACTAAAAGAAAGCGACACAATAGGGTGAATTTTAGCAATTTAGCTCCTGTAATGTGAATGATTCTTTAACGTAATATACAATATATGGGTCTAATTCTGTAAGTCAGCTTTTGTAAGAAAGAGTTGGTGTCAGGAATCCAGCTTCATTCATTATTCCTATAGCTTTATTGCAGTTTCCTCATATACTCTCATTGCAAGCAGGAGCTAATTCAGTTAGAATGGGCACATCACAGGGCAGTAAAATTTCCCATGGCTTCCCTAAGGTCCCCGCAGTCTGTCAGCAGTCTACAGACACCATCTGTGCAGGGAAATACATAACAGCGCCATATACTTGGAATGGAGCTCTGTCTTGGCTCCCTGCACTGTGGCTGACCGGAAGCACTGCTGAGCAGGAAATAGGCCTAAGAAGTCGGACCCTAAACAATGTTATGGCATACCCTAGTGATATTTCATAACATTATATGATGGGAATACCCCTTTACAGCATATTGTTAACAGCATGAGACCACTGCATGGGCAGATTATCAGCCTGAATATTAGATCGGACGGAAATATTGGACTGTGTAAGAGAATAAAATTATCTCTAAATATTGTTAAAAATGTTTTGTAGCTGCAAGTAAGTCATGCCTCGTTTAAGTTAAAAAATTTAAAAGTGTCTTTTAAGGTGTATTAAGCAGAATGAAATCATTTTTAGAAAGATGTAGAACTGGTTACCTTTAGGTAGACTGCCATCCACTTTTATTTCTAATGAAAAGAGAAATTAAAAATATTTATTAATTGCAAATTATATTTTTGATTCCCCAAAACTCCATTTGGTGCAGTCCTAACGTTCAGACAATTGGTAATGTGATGTTGGGAATATTTTTGGTCACTGCGGAATTGCCAGGAATACCATAACTTCACTATATAAAGCATAAAAAACTAATGCAAGTTCCAAAGTACAATAAATTCTAAAATTTACCTGTGTCTGTAATGCCAACAACAAATAAACCCCCTTTTTCATCTTTTTGTGAACCATGCTTAAACAATCAATAATTATAGTCCCAGTTATTTTAAACTATAAAACTACTACCTCACACAATAAAATAATGCATATATCAATGTATACATGATATGTATGTTAAAAGGTAATACAAAATAACATTTATTTTAGAATAAATAGCATTTATTGCTTAACCCCTTAATGACCAGCCTATTTTAGACGTTAATGACCAAGTCATTTTTTACGTTTTTCCATCGTCTCATTCAAAGAGCTATACACTTTTTATTTTTGCTTCGACATAGCTCTATAAGGTCTTGTTTTTTTGCGGGACAAGTTGTATTTTTTAATAGCACCATTTTGGGGTACATAGAATTTATTGATTAACTTGTATTAACTTTTTTGGGGGGGAATAGAAAAAAATCAGAAATTTTGCCACACTTTTTTGCGTCCTAAATTTACGCCGTTTACCGTGTGGTATAAATAAGACAATAACTTTATTCAGTGGGTTGTTGCGATTGCAACGATACCAAATTTATATAGTTTTTGTATGTTTTACTACTTTTACACAGTGAAAACACTTTTTTTTCAAAATTATTTGTTTTTGTGTCTCCATTAGAGATGAGCGAACTTATGATAAGTTCGGTTCGGCTGGTTCGCCGAATTTCGATTCGGACCGAACTAGTTCAGACCGAACCTGTAATTCAAGAAAGCCCATAAAAATCATGTATGGAGCTCCCGTAATGACGGGTGGCTACATGTGTGCACCCGGCATTACGGCAGCGTTGCTAGGCGACGTCAGTAAATAGTCACTGTCCAGGGTGCTGAAAGAGTTAACTGATCGGCAGTAACTCTTTCAGCACCCTGGACAGTGAATTCCGATCACAATATAGAGCAAACTGTAAAAAAAAAAAAGAAAAAGACGTTCGTACTTACCGAGAACTTCCTGCTTCTTCCTCCAGTCCTGTCTCCCGGCCGTTGCCTTGGTGACGCGTCCCTCTCGACATCCCTGGATGACGTTTCAGCCAATGTGACCGCTGCAGCCAATCACAGGCCAATCACATGCTGCAGCGGTCACATGGACTGTCGCGTCATCCAGGGATGTCGGGTTGGATGTTAAGAGAGGGACACGTCACCATTGCCTTGGTGACGCGTCCCTCTTTCGGCATCCAGCCCGACCTCCCTGGATGACGCGGCAGTCCATGTGACCGCTGCAGCCTGGGATTGGCCTGTGATTGGCAGGGTCTTCTTTATTTTTCCGTCGATTAAGTTGTATAAGGGCTTATTTTTTTGCGGGATAAGCTGTCGTTTTTAATAATACCATTTTGGTGTAAATTTGACGGTTTGATCACTTTTTATTTCATTTTTTATGGGAGATGAGGTGACCAAAAAATAGAGATTCTGGCGTTTACAATTATATTTTTTTACGGCGTTCACCGTGCGGGTTAAATAATGATATATTGTGATAGTTCAGACTTTTACGGACGCGGTGATACCAATTATGTTTATTTATTTAATTTTTTACTATGCTCTAGGGGGAAAATGGGAAAAGGGGGGTTTTTTTTTCTTTTTTTTTTTCTTTTTTTTTTTACACAAAAAAAACAACTTTATTTAACTCATTTTTACATTTTTTATTAGTCCCCCTAGGGGACTTCAACCAGCGATCGTTAGATCGCTTGCACGATATACTGCAATACTAATGTATTGCAGTATGTCATGATTCTGACAGTCTCCTATGAAGCCCTGCCGGAGGCAGAGCTTCACAGGAGTACCAAGATGGCGGACCTGGGGGACTTCGTCAGACCCCCAGGCAGCCGTGTGAACCAACGGCTCCACCCGATCTCGCCGCGGGGGTGCCGTTGAGACGTTACAGGGGGTCGCCCCCCTGTTTTTAGTAATTTAAATGCCGCGATCTCTATTGAACGCAGCATTTAACGGGTTAAACAAGCGGGGTCGTGCTAAAGCGTAACACACAGCCGACACACTCGCTCTATGGAGCGGACTCAGTCCGTGAGCCCGCTCCATATTCCCCCACCCGGCGTGCGCCGTATATATGCAGCGGATGTCGGGAAGGGGTTAAAGACTCTATCCACGCTACACGCAACGGTCATGGACACTTAGTTAGCCAATAGTTAGAAGGGGGATGATTGTTTTCTGTAATATAGTAACAATAACTTTAAAAGACACTGGTTATTAACCATGGCTCATGAACATTGTATCCCACTTTATTATTGTTAGAATATGAAAAATAATAAGGTATTATATTCTATTACATTCTTTTTCATATGCAAACTCTAATATTGTGTTTGATAATATAGGATAAATTCAGCTTTTGCGTTGCCCGTAACATGTAACTTTTAAAGAGTATTTATCTGTTAGGCACAAATACATTGATAAATGTTGGCAGTGTTGTACTTGCATTGAAAATGGAACTTACCTGTTGGAGATTTTACATCCCATTCCAACCCTATAAAAGAATTTAGAACAACATGTTTGATAAAACAGATCTAATAAGTTTGTAAAGACCTTTTTTTTTTTTTTTACGGAATATTAACCACTGGTCAAAGATGGCTTCACCCATGACGGACACAAATCAAGAAAAGATAAAGTGCAAAATATTGCTAGAGAGGTGACTGTAGCCAGGGGGTTGTTTTAAAAGTAAATATGTCATTATTATAGGACAGGCCCCTGATAAGTTCTTCTTAAATAAAGTGCCGGGTACATCTGATAGTGGCAGTAATTCATAGTTAATGCTTTGTTCTTTCTTTCTCAGTGGAAGAAGGAGGAATAGAACATTATTTGTGGTGATGCTGCAACCCATTTCATTCTTTTTTTTTTTCTTAAGTAGAAACAGGTTAATTTCATGGATAAACCATTACAAATGTGTAATTTACTTGAAGAGAGTTTACCAGCTCAAATAAAAAAACAAAACATAAATAGACTTCCTGAAGTTGTTCTCTAGTGCACATTGTTAATGCTATTTCTAAGCATCCAAAAAAGGATACAGCTATCACAGCTCGCACATGGGTTGTCTCAAAGCTTTCTCAGACTCCTAAAATGCAAATCTACCTAATTATGTAAATATACACCCACTTTGCCTCGGCATAAAAAGATTAAAAAACATATTCTATTCAGCGCAGCAAAATAAATTTGGGTGAGTTGTTTTCTATATTATTTATGATTCCATTTAGATTGTAAGCTCTTATGGACAGGAACCTCTTTTTGTTACTTATTTGTTTTGTTTATTTGTCATTTTACTTGTTTGCTACTCTGGCTAAGTGCTGCAGAATATGTTGACACTATATAAATAAAGGTTATTATTATTATAGTTTGCATTTCTAGATAGCAGTATATGTAATCGAGCTCATCATCAATATACAACACTAGTGTTTCTGTAGATTGGCAGGTGACAACATTGACAACAGCAGGAAGATGAAGTGGTCACCCGCTGGCTGCAGTGCCTGTTCCTAGGTACTAGTCCAAATATTGAGTGATATGTAGTAAACACAGCACTTGAAAAAAAAAGTATTAATTAGAACTACAAAAGGATTATCTAATAAATAATTAGAATTAAAAACTTTGTCCATTACGGCTTTAAAATAGAAATAGTTAAGAAAACAACATTACCCGTAGCTGCGGAGTTTACATCCCATTTCATTCCTGTTTGAATTTTATAATACATATGTGTGAGTTTTAAAAAGTGCGTTAAAATGCTTATATTTTACAACAGAAATGTAAGATTAAATATGAGATTAATGTCTAGAGAATTGATATTTCATTTTAGTCCTGAAAATTAGAAGTAATAATTGTAATTGCTCTATTGGTTTATTGCAATTGTTACTTGTAGATACTGTTAGTAGCAATGTTCAACATTTGAGTATAAAGTCATAACATTGTTACCTGCTGGTGAATTTAGATGCCAATTTATGTCAGTCAAGAGTTGGAAAATACACAGTTTGGGATTTAGAATAGTCTCTATTTAGAATATTGTGTGATTTTTAGAAATTTGCATTCAAAGTGTAACTATGTGTGATCTAACCAAAGAGAGAAGCGTTCAGCCAAGAGCAAGGAAGAAGTGTCGAATATGGTCGAGGCCTCACCCAAAGTGTTAGTCCAAGGACAAATGTACGTACATTTTAACCCCTTAACAATGGAGCCTATTTTGGTGGTTTTTTTTTATCGCGGCATTCCGAGAGCTATAACCTTTTTTCATTTCCATCGACATAGCTGTTTGAGGGTTTGCTTTTTTGCAGGATGAGTTGTATTTTTTAATGTCAACATTTGGGAGTACTTAGGCCTTAATGATTAACTTTTATTATTTTTGTGTGGAGGGAATGGAAAGAAAAGGATGTTCGTACTTTCTGTTACTTTTTTTAATATAGTTTGCGGTATGCTAGAAATAATGCATTCATTTTAGTATACGGGTTGCTAAAATTAAGGCAATTCTATATATGTATAGGATTTACTTTTTTTAAATATTTGCTCAATAAAACTACTGTGCTTGTTTGATCGCTAATTTAATGCTTTGCAAACACTTGACAGGAAATGGTATCAAATTTACTTAAAATAAAAAAAGGCCAAAATCACTCAGTATACCAAAGCATTATTGCCTGTCAACCATAAACTGACTGGAAATCTTTTACGTCGTGCTAGGCATGGTGGCCTTAGGGTCCTATTGCACGGCATGATATGGGCCATGTAAAAGAGCACTGATCAACAAGCAGCTCATTGATCAACGCTCATTTGCTCCTTTCAGAAGGAGAAATACTTGGTTATGTATGGAGACGAGCGATCGTTAATGCGATTGCTCGTCCCCATGCATTTCTATCATGTCGGCAGGGAGACGTCGCTACCAACAATGATAATATTTTATGCTGCATAAAAGATATCATGAGCCGATGAACGAGCTGATCATTGCCCTGATTCGCCGGGATCAGATTTACGTCTGATCCCGGACGTTGCAGCAAGATGTTGGCAGTATATTTCAGCTGGCATTCACTGATGATGGCTTGGACACAGCTCCTGTGCCTGTGCCATCGAATGGACTGCTGCAAATTAGATTTGAGATTGCACAGATATGGAAACTGTGGGTTAAAAAACATAAAGTGATTTGTAAATGATTACTTGCTCCTGAGCTTATATCCCATTTTTTTCTCTGTCAGGGTTTGAAAAGTATGTTTGAGTATGTACTCTTCACTCAACAAAAAATAGATGTGCTCATATCAATATAGTTTTTCATTTGCTTTTTATTTGTAATTTACAAAGTGTCTCCTATGACCTGCACAATGTGCTACAAAGATATACACACTATAAAAATGAAGCTACCTTTCCTCATGGTTTATAACCTCATCTGCGTGGCCTTTAGGTATATTACAGGTTTCCTATTATTTCTGAACTAGAAAGTGGAGATTACTGGTGAGCACTAAGCTACACAGAAGATGGAAATTTAGGCCACTTTCACCTATCTGGATCACCCGCCGATCATGAGAACTAGAGTTAGACCACCATGGATGCCTAAAGTGCTCTGAATTCAAATAAACGACGGGAGGTCTGGGAATTGAATCCGTAATACAGTCGCAAAATAATCACCCATATTATACTCATGTGAAAGCGGCCTAAGGGTATCATAAATATAGAAGTGCTAGTCATATTGTACAGTCTCTCTTTTTCTTTGTCAGCAGCGCTAATAGCATGAGCGGTTTAGCGTCATAAACAAATAATACTACAATTCTGTCCAGTTCGAATAAATTTCAGATTATTTTCCAAGAATCACTAGCTAAAGTAAAATCGGCGTTGTAATAAAACTATCTTTATGAACTTATTTGATTATTACCTGAGCTGACATCCCATTTCATATCTATTAGGATTTAAAAATGTAAAAATGTTATTTCAGAACTATTTTCATTTATTGTTTTGTATCATTCGAGGGATCGTCTAGTTTAGACAACCCATTTCAAATACCCTGTTAAGCATTCTGAGTAAAAACCTGAGAGTCCCTCATTCTTAGACCCCATGCACATGACTGTAAAACTGCGGACCGTACTACGGTCCGTGGTTTTACGGACCCATTCGGTTCTATTTGCCACGGACACCTTTCTGTAGCGCTATGGATGGGTGTCCATGCTTTAGAACCATGCCGGGAATTATGGAGCATGTCCTATTCATCACGGGCTATGATTACGGGCACAGCCATGTGCATGGGGCCTTAACCTTCATCAGTTAGCCAGAGCTACAAAGAGCTCATCTCTTTCTGGAGGTCCCAGTCTGTTCATCACATGACAGCCCATTGACGCTATGAACACCATGTAAAACTCTTGTTTGTACATGCCTGACCATCAAATGATTGAAAAATTAATACTGGGATTATTTTTGCCCAGTACTGATATAGAGTTCCAAATTAAAGGAACTTCACAGTCTAATTAATTTCAAAATAACATAAGTGCCATTCTACTATCTATTTATCAATAATACCAATAATTGTAATAATTGTTATCTTTTTGTAACTTTGTACATAAATAATCATGAACTAGTCATATTACTAGTTATTTTATAAAGATACTATAAAAGCTTCATGTCACAATAAAAAGTACAAGGTGTAAACCACCTTAACATATACAGTATATAAATATGTGTTACATAGACATTAAGAAAATGTATTACACTTGGATGAAAAAAAATAAAATTCAATGCTTAATACACTAAAAATAACATTCTTCTATGGTTTATAGCAAAAGTGAAAAAATACTACCTCCTAGTGAACCAATGTCCCAGTTCATTTCTGTTATAGATTAGAAAACCACATTTCAAAAATGGTATCGAGACCAGAATAACAAAAACTAATAAAACATGCAACAGTCTTTATCTCTATTGTGAAGCATAAGATGACAGACGGTAGACCTTAACTAAGAATAAAAAAATAAATAAAAATCAAACAATCAAAAGCATTGTACAAGTTTACACACAACTACAGTAATCTCCATCTATTCCAAATTTCAGGTTCTCTTTGAGGGGGAGAATTATATGCAAAGAGCTTTTAAATTGCTTATACAAGCAAATCTTATATTCTGGCCTTTCCCGATGGTCAGTCTCAGTGCTGGGAGCCTCCGCAATATGCTTTAATAGGCAGCGGAACAACAATGTAAATGCTCATATGATTAAGTAATACAATGTAAATAATTTAAAGCGAGTACTGTTATCGATGGATGTCTGCTCTCTCCCAAATCTGAGAAATGTCTGTTTAGTTACAAGAGGAATGATGCCCCATTCTTTTATCTCCTCTATAAGCTTAACATGCAATAATTGGCTATATAAGCAAGAGTTACCTAAAGGAGACAAACCTTTAAATTTCTAGGATTCTTATAAGTGTAAAGGTTGCGCTTTGATTACAGGGCAGTGTGACGAGCTTATCAAATATTATATATCACCTTTAGATGATGTATTTATTTAAATATTGACAAAACAGGATGTTATATTTTGAAACATTGTTATCAAACATTGAAGCGATGAACATTATACCAATGATTTTCTTGCAATGGAAATTAAATATACCTGTTGGAGGTTTTACATTCCATTTCATCTCTGTAAAATAATTAAAAGAAACTGGTTTATGAGTTTGGTAAAACAAATCTTCTTAGTTATGTCATTTGTAGGGACCTAATCTGGTCAAAGATGGTAGCACCCATTAATATTAAATGTGTTAACGTATTCCTGGAGAAGTGACCTTAGCCGGAGATTGTATTTAAGAAAACATGTGATTCACACAGGACAGGCCCCTTTTAGGTTCTTAATATATGAAATTGAGAGATAATGAAAATGAGAGAATATACAGACACCATACAATAAATCAGTCACACTTGATGCCATTGGAAGGTCACAACTCTAATCCCAGACACAAGCTAAACATTTTTTAGTGTGCTGAAATCTCCTGCTGTCCTGCCCGCCTTCATATCAAAACTAAATTTATGAAAAAAAAACACCCCTAACACTTCTATAGATTAACAGGTGACAACATTGATCTTCACTGGAGCGAGAAGATTCAGTGTAGTTACCAACTGACTGCAATGCCAGTATCTAGATAACAGCTCAACCCCTTCCCGACATCCGCCGTATATATACGGTGCACGCCGGGTGGGGGAATATGGAGCGGGCTCACGGGCTGAGACCGCTCAATAGAGCGAGTGTGTCGGCTGTGTGTTACAGCCGACACTTCCGGGTAACGAGCGAGATCCCGTTTGAGCGTGATCCCGCTGGTTTAACCCGTTAAATGCCACGTTCAATAGCGATCGCTGCATTTAAATTACTAAAAACAGGGGGCGACCCCTGTAACGTCCCCCCGCAGCGAGATCGGGGGGAGCTGTTGGTTGACATGGCTGCCTGGGGGCCTGACGAAGACCCCCAGATCCGCCATCTTTGTACTCCTAAGAAGCCCTGACTCGGGCAGGGCTTCATAGGAAACTGGCAATATCGCAATATACTGCAATACATTAGTATTGCAGTATATCGTGCAAGCGATTTAACGATCGCTGGTTAAAGTCCCCTAGGGGGATAAGTAAAAAAAGTAAAAAACAGTAAAATAAAGTTTTTTTAACAAAGAAAAGAAAAGAAAAAAATTAAAAGCTAAAAAAAAAAACCTTTTCCCATTTTCCCTCAAGCACAATGTAAAAAAAAAGAAAAAGCTAACATAACTGGTATCGGCGCGTCCGTAAAAGTCTGAACTATTACAATATATCATTATTTAGTCCGCATGGTGAACGCCGTAAAAAATTAAAAACATCAGAATTGCTGCTTTTTGGTCCCTTCTTCTCCCACAAAAAATGAAATAAAAAGTGATCAAAAAGTCTCACGTACCCCAGAATGGTACCAATATAAACTGCAGCCCGCCCCGCAAAAAATAAACCCTCACACGGCTAAATCGACAGAAAAATAAAAACTTTATGGCTCTCAGAATGTGGCGACAAAACTCAAATTTTATTTTTAGCAATCAGTTTTTTCCTTGTAAAAGTATTAAAACATAAAGAAAACTATATAAATTTAGTATCACTGTAATCGTATTGACCCACAGAATAATGTTAACATGCTGCTTTTTACCGTACGCGCTGTAAAAACAAAAACACCCAAAAGGTTGGGGAATCTCTGTTTTTTACCTATTCCACCCCACATATATATTTTTTATCGTTTCCCACTACATTATATGGTACAAAAAATGGTGCTGTGTAAATCTACAACTCGTCCCGCAAAAAACAAGCCCTCATACGGCAATATTGATGGAAAAATAAAAGAGCTATGGCTTTTGGAAGGTGGGGAGTAAAAACCAAAAGTGAAAATCTGAAAAATGGCTGCGGAGGGAAGGGGTTAAGTTAGCAAACACAGCACTTGGAAAAAAAATATTAATTAGAAAGTTTAAAAGACTGACTTGCAAATAAATAAAAAAATAAAAACAAGTATTATTATTAATATTATTGTTAATAATAATAATAATAATAATAATAATAATAATAATAATAATAATAATAATAAATTGATTTAAGTAAAATTATCTTTTAAATTAGAACTTTAAAAGAAAATTAGATACATTTTTTTGCTGATGAATTAACATCCCATTTCATTTCTGTTGGGATTTTATAATACAAATGTGAGTTTTAAAAAGGGCATTAAAATACATTCACTTTAAAGTAGAACAATATATGAGATCTACTTCCAGGAAAATTAACATTCCATTTAATTCCTAGAAAACAGAAGCAATAAATGTGTCAACAAAGTCCTACTTTGATAAATACTTTGAACAGTTTGCTTGTCATTATACTTCCTCATATGACAGCTGCAATAGTATTGCTTCATGATATATTTGCACATTTTACTTTACTATCACGGGGTTCCCCGGGATATCAGATCGGTGGGGGGGGGACGGGACCGAGACCCGACGCCCCCACTGATCAGTTGAACTGAAAGGTACGCGATGACGAATGTCACAGCCTCTTTAATCTTTACCAGGCACAGTGCCGTACACTTCCATCAGCTGCTGTGCCTGGGATTGCAGTTCGATCTTAGTCACTTGAATGGGACCAGAACAGCAATCCCAGATACAGCCGCTATGGAAGTGTACTGTACTGTGCCTGGTAAACTGTGAAGAGGTTGCGACGACGAAAGTGGATTATAAATAATCAAGCAAACAAGCGCTTGTTTGAACGCTTGATCCTAATCATTCGCCTGAATAAAAAGGACAACGATCAGCCGGCAAACGAGCAGACACTTCTTTGTTGATTGATCAGATCTTTTATGCAGCCCAAAAAATTTATAATTAAGGAGAAGTTGGCAGTACTGAAGAATAAAAAAAATGGTTGCTTGTCGGCAGCACATCTCCCCGTGCAAACAGTTGATGTGCTACTAATGAGATGCAAGCGTATAAGGACGTACGATTGTATTTCTGATCATTCGGCCCCATACATTTCGATCATTGCTCTATTTAAATGGAGGAAACGAGCGTTGACCGACATGCTATATTGGCGATCGGCGCTCGTTTACTGCGAAGAAAATCTGCCCATGTAAAGTCATCTTTAGTCACTCAACTGATTATCTGATGTCACCACAAAGTTGATAAATCCAAGTGATGAACATAATATAATAAGGATTATCAAATAACATTCTAAATATTGCAAATTAGATTTAAGACTGTACAGATAAGGAAAATGTAGGTCAAGCTAAATATATAAAGAGGATTGTTGTCATCTCCAGTTCAGGCAGGTTCCAGAATAAGGGCTCTTTCACACTACCCTATCCCTTAACCGTATTAATACTGCTTTTTTTCATTGAGAAATTTCTACAAATACATTTAAATGGTTTTATTCATACTTCTGATTTTCTACACAAAGGTTTTTTTATGCATTTTTCTTTCTATACGCAGCATGTTCCAATGGAACCCCATTGGTACTATGTTTAGGCCTTGAAGTCAATGGGTTAAATAGTTCACATGTGCCTATTTGTTCTGTTTATTTGCCAACGTATCTCAGCAACATTACAAAAACAGCAAAAAAAAAATTGTTAACCTTTAACAAAGAATGCAGCAAAAAAGGATGAAAAATAGACAACACATAACAAAAGATGGAAACAAAAATGGAACAAATTATACATAAAAGATCAGTATAGCGCATCCGTAAGTGTGAAGAAGCCCTAAGTTCTAAAGTGCTTTTGTATTTTAAAAAGAATTTGTAATTTATTACTGTACCTGATCCGGAGCTTTTATCCCATTTTATATCTGTTAGGGTTTGAAAAAGATGTTAGAATTTCAGAAAAGAGTTGACATCCCATTTCATATCTGTTATTAGGAGTTAAATGATGTAAAAATTGAATTTCAGAACAATCTTTATTTATTATATTGTATCATTAATTAGGGAACAAATGATGATTACATTTATTTTAAAAACGTAAGACTTTTTAACAGTTTTTTGTTTTTTTTCTATTACATTTCCATATTTTTTCCTCTAAACTGTGTGACTAAACATCTGTAACTAAACTTTGACTCTAAAGTGTAGTCTGTATTATGTTGTGTAAAACGTAGTTATTTCTATTGTATACAATTTTATTTTATTAGGCTAGTTTAACATGTCTGTATTTAATACCTTGATTTCACATGAGAGTCATAGTTTATTTGGTTTATTTATAGAAATTTAGTCACACAGCCTATGGAAGAAAAGATGGGAACATAATAGATCGAAACAATAAACTACTGTAAAAAATTATGCTTAATGGGATTTTCGTACAATAAACAGTTTTTATTTTTTCATTTATTGACCTGTCAATTAATTATAGGTATTGTTCTAACCATTGGGACCAGCACTTTTATGAGAACTGAGGGCTTTAAGTCTCAATTCATAGATGAAGAATTGGGTACACATGCACCTCCAGTCTTCAAAGAAATAAATGGGATTGTTGTCATAAACAGCTTAGTGTTCGCAACTGTTTTGTGGGTCTTAGTGATCAGAACCCCACTAGTCAGATAGTAAAGCATTCTCTATATGCCACCATTTACTAAGGTGGGAAAGTCCTTTTTACAGCAACCGAACCTGCATTTTAAGATTTTGAATGTTTAGTCTTTAAAGGATTTTTTTCTAATTAACACATCAAGTGATTTGATAATAAAATAAGTATTATTAATAATTTTTTCCTTCAGATGATTGTTTAAATAATTAAATAAAGGCTTTCTAATGAAAAGAGTGTTATAAAAATGTCCTTTTATTGAATGTTAAATACATAGGTATAGCTAGGTTCTCCTGCACTCAGGGCAAAGATTTTGTTTGTTCCCCCCCTCAATTTCTTTGCTGACATCTCTATCCCCCTCGCCATGTTTGCGTTCTCTACGAATCAAGGTGTAATTTTTTTTCACATTTTTTAATGTAACTCGAACATAAAACCATTTGTACATTTTACAAGCAATATAGTTCTATAAGGTAGTCAACATAACAATAAATTAAAAGAAAATAAATTAGATTTTATAACCGAGGCTAATGAGACTGTATGGTGAGATAATGAACAGCCTCCTCTTGTAGATATTGCCACACCCCCCCTGTAGATATTGCCACACACCCCACTTGTAGATACTGCTACACAGCACCCCCTTGTAGATAGTATACCACAGCCCCCCTGTAGCTAGTGCCACACAGGGCCCCCTTGTCATAACATTCAATTGTATCTACGTCCTGAGGACAATTGAATATGACAGTTGCCAGGACATGTCCGGGACAGTAATTTGCTGGGACTGCCTCTGTAAATTCAGGACAGTCCCGGCAAATTCTGGACTGTTCGCAACTATGTCAGTTCGCCCAGCACACCCTCCTTCCTTCCCGCCTAGTTGTAAATCAAGCTAACATCTAGTGTATTGCAGTATAATCCCTTTGAAGCTCAAACTAATCATTTTTTATTCCAATTATTTGCAGGGACGAAATGGGATTTATCCAGGGGCGTAGCTGGGGGGGGGGGGGGCAGGTGGGGAATGTGATTTCTAGGCTGATGCCCAGTTAATAATAATAAAAAATTTCTTTGGATGGTATTTTTGCTTATATAGCCAGTTTGCTGTCGTTCCTCACCAATTTTCTGTCGACGTGTGATGAATTATATTTATGAATGAAAGTCATTTTTATTAATTGGTCTTTTCTCTTTCTCTTTTCTATTTAGAATTGAAATATTGAATTGGGATGAGCCACACACCATCTAAGAACAACAGACATTTAATGAATATTGATTTTTATGAATATAAATATATCTATGGATATCTCTATTAGAATACCTTATTGATTTTCCTATTGTCTGTCAATGATCAATAGATCAATGAATTGCCTACAGTTTTTCTAAGGCTGGGTTCACACGACCTATTTTCAGACGTAATGGATGCGTTTTACGCATCGAATTACGTCTGAAAAAACGGCTCCAATATGTCGGCAAACATCTGCCCATTACTTTCAATGGGCTTTACGATGTACTGTGCCGACGACCTGTCACGTCAAAAGACGGCGCGTAAAATTACAGCCTCGTCAAAAGAAGTGCAGGACACTTCTTGGGATGTAATTGGAGCCGTTTTTCATTGACTCCAATGAAGAACAACTCCAAATTACATCCGTAAAAGACGCCCCGCAAAACGTGAGTACATGCAATTACGTCTGAAATTCAGGAGCTGTTTTGTCCTGAAAACAGCTCTGTAATTTCAGACATAATTGCAGTTATTGTGTGGAGATACCCTGACATGCTAGTCTCGTGCTAATATGAATATGCCTAGTTTCCACATAATAATTATAACTCCTATCGTTTCTTTGAATTGATGCACATTTGACCGTTATGCCTATAATGGATAACCACCACACGAAAGTGCAGATGGTAGGCCATATTAGACATGGAGCTTGTCTGACATACTACATTATATATGGGGATGGTAAGACAATGACCCGGTCTGCAGCTTACTAACGTTCTTTGGAGTAAATACAATTTTTGTTCCATGACTCAATTAATAGTACTAACCTGATTCTGGTCATGGCATGATTCCTTTAAAATATAATGTCTGAGACACGTATTGTAAGAGCGCTGCTAAAAGGTGAGGCTTCGTTACTTTGAGGACAGGACTATCCGGCACCTGATAGGCCATCGTAGGCAGTGGCCATGGCAACTTGAGACGCCGTCTGCTGATTGGATGTTGGCCTCTACTTACATAACATTTTGTCACGCATGCGCTGTTGACTGTTGCAGACGCTGGAGGATCATAGACCTGAATTAACTTAGTAATTTGTAATATGTCTGTGGTTCGTCGATTGGTGAGTGGTTCTGAACTCCTCCCCTTAATGAATATGCATATCTTTCTATGTTTTTCAATTAGTACATTATATTGTTTTTTTTAACAATTTTTATTACACATTGGACGTAATATGTTTGTAATAATTTACACAGCGGTGTGCACATATTTTCTTATGTTGTATTAGCTAAATGTTGTCCTTATTTATATGTTTTGATACTGATCACTGCTGATTATACAATGTTTGCACATGGGTATTAAAGCCCTACTTTGCACATATCACTTTAGCTTGAGGAAGGTCCTGTGAGAGGACTGAAACGTAGCTTGATATTGAACATGGAATAATAAACCACAACTTTATTTTAAATCAACTTTTGGAATGCTGCAATCATTTTTGCATATATCTATGGGACCATTTGGATCGAAGTTAGGACCGCATAGCACCCGCTATCTTACTACGAAGTGCTGCTTTTCTCTACCTGTATATCTATCAATCTATCTATCTATCTATCTATCTATCTATCTATCTATCTATCTATCTATCTATCTATCTATCTATCTATCTATCTATCTATCTATCTATCTATCCATCCCTTTCTTTTTTTTCAAATTCGAATTTTTTTCTTTTATACCAACAGGAAGTAGACAAAATCCAAATTATCCCTCCCTTTCTATACACACCGTATATTTTATGGCTACTGCTCTGTGGCTTCAACAATTTTATGTGCAATTCTGTGTGGTGGGCACAATTATATAAACAATTCTGTGGTACATCTTTCTATGCCCCTGAATGGTATACAGCTATTAACATGGTTTCCAAAAAGAGAATTGAACGGCCACCCCTGTATTATGTATTTGCATAGTATGTGTCTGACCATACTTAAAGTCTACAATGAAATCATTTATATCTTGTTTAGTCAGTCAAGTAAACAGTGTGTGCAGTTAATATGTGATTATACAAAGCGCTCTCCTTAATGGCTATGTAAGGCAATACTCTTTTCCTTTTTTATTTTACACTGCTAAAGGTGAATAAATAGAACAATATTTCACAGACATTGTTCAGCCTCATTTAGCCGCTGACATTTTAAACTATCCATATTTTAGGCAATATAAGTAACATATCTTTTTCAAAACTATATCTAACAATTGTTCAAATTTGTATAATGTAAAAGGAAATAAGTAAAAAAAAAAAAAAAATGCCTTTTGGTGAATTTATTTTCCATTTAATTCCTAATTTTATGAATCATTTTGTGTATGGGATTATTTTAAAAATTACTTATCTTATATTATTATTTTTGTATGAATATAATAGTTGGCAGTTCATACTGTAAAGTACAAAATAAAAAAAAATATTACTAACATTTTACCATTTTTCTATAGGAGGCTGGCCTATTTTGACCAAGCATTCTTTTTTGGTTTTTCCTCTCCACCTTCCAAAAGTCATAACTTTTTTATTTTTATGTTTTTTGCAGGATAAAATGTATTTTTCAATTGTACAATTTTTGGGTGTATATACTATATTATACAGTATATTCATTTTTTTAGGGACGGAATAAAAAAAAAAAACAGCTATTCCAGTATTGTTTTTCACGTTTCAAATTTACACCATTCATTATGTAAATAACATGTAAATAACTTTATTCTATGGGTCGGTATGATTATGGCGATACCAAATATGTATAGGTTTTTTATGTTTTACTACTTTTGCACAATTAAAACACTTTTAAACAAAAATTATTTGTTTTTGCATCACCGGGTTCCAAGAGCCGTAACTTTTTATTTTGTATGTCGATGTCACCATATGTGGGCTTGGTTTTTGCGAGACAAGATGTAGTTTTTCATTGGTATCATTTTGGGGTACAGGGGGACTTACTGATTAACTTTTGTTTTCATTTTTTGGTGGGGGGAATAGAAAAAAAAAGCATTTTCGCTGTTTTTTTGTGTGCGTTTTTGTACCGCGTTCGCCCGGCAGTTTAATTAATGAGTTAACTTCAATACTCGGGTCGTTACAATCGTGGCTATAGCATATATGTGTGTGTTTTTTTTGCACTTCTAGTAAATAAAACCACGTTTTATGAAAAAAAAAGTGGTTTTATTTTAATTTTTACTGTAATCTTTTTTTCATTTTTTAATAAACGTTTATTTAACTGTTTTAATTTTGCCTCTGGCACGGTCTAATAGGCATATAGCTAGGGCAGGCCTGGGGGCCTTGTTAGCAGATATTGATAATGTCGGATTGATGCGAGATATAGGAAGGTGAAAGTGAAAGCATTTATCAACCGATATAACATGATATAATAATTTGATCTCACAAACTCTGAACATATAATTATTGTAAATTGTCATAGAACAGCAGTTGTTAACGTTTTCAGAGAGTTAAACATATATGTGGGACTGAGCGCAATGTCTGTAGTGGTAAATGGCAAATAGATTGCTATACCGAGGACTTTGAGACTAACAGCTCTTTCACACGACCACGATCGGGCCGTGAAAAACAGTCTGTTGGCTGGATTTCCCAGCCCGACCACGGTACATGTGAGCAGGGCTCCTGGCATCACAGACATTTATGATTCTAGGAGTCTCTGCTGTTCCGTATTGTATCAAGTTGTTCATTACAGAACAGCAGTTCCGTGGGGAGGCAGAGACTCCTAGCATCATAAATGTCTATGATGCCAGGGGTCCCGTTCACATGTACTGTGGTCGGGCCGGGAAATCCAACTGACATGCGGACCGTTTTTACGGCCCGATCGCGGTCGTGCGCAAGAGCTGTTATACAGAAAATGCTGGACATTACAAATCATGGGGATGGCCAAAAGTTGGCTCAACAAAATATTAAAGGGGTTGTCCACTTTTTATTTTTTCTATTACTTTATTTATAGAATAGGAAATCATACAGATTTCTAGCATTCATGTATTTAAAATTCTGCTCACATACCTTTCTTATATCAGTGCAGTTGTCCCTGTCTAAAAACAAAAAAATTGTATAGCCCATAGATTTGTCCATTAAAAAGCACTCATAGGATAACTGAATGGACAATCATGTGACCCACATCATGTGACCCCTGGCACTCAGGTAACCTGTCCAGGTATATGACAGGTAAATAATACATTATTGAGGAGCAGAAATTCTAAAGTATTTCCACCTACAGCAGCATCTCATCATTCTGTCTGTCATGTCTGTGAGGAGCAGCTCTTTTAGTTTTTTTTAAATTTAACTTTATTAACAACATGACAACTTCACATAGGGACAGACAGTTATTTTATAAATCATCTAGAGACAGAGAATACAGGCAGTGAATCAATTGTTTATCATTATTCCACCATTATAACTATTCACATAGCCCATGTTGTCCCAACACGTGTCTGTGTGTGTGTGTGTGTGTGTGTGTGTGTGCGTGTGGTGTGTGTGTGGTGTGTGTGTGGTGTGTGTGTGTGTGGTGTGTGTGTGGTGTGTGTGTGGTGTGTGTGTGGTGTGTGTGTGTGTGGTGTGTGTGTGTGTGTGTGTGTGTGTGTGTGTGGTTGGTGTGTGGTGTGTTTGTGGTGTGTGTGGTGTGTGTGTGTGGTGTGTGTGTGCGGTGTGTGTGTGTGTGTGTCTGTGTGTGTGGTGGTCACATGACTGACGCCATGTTTAGTCATATTCAGTTAGCATGTGGAGACATTACACAGGACTAATCTGTTGGCTTTACCATTTCACTGTGACAGGGGCCTCATGCACTAAAATAAATGTATGTGAGCAGAATTTCTAATACATGAATATTACAAAACTGTATGATTTCCTATTCTAAAAATAAGTATTTTTTTTTTTAAATGAAAACTGGACAACCCATTGTCCAGGTGCTCAGAATAGACTTGCTATAAAGTGTACATTAATAGGAGATGATAAAAACACAAACATTGTCAAATTACAAAATTATATTACATTTAACTCCTTCAAGTTTTAAAAGCACAGACAGTTTGTGAATTTTAGGTTATCTTTTGCAAAATTCTATCATTGGTCATGTGTTTTATCATTCATAATATAATTACCTGCTGTAGAGTCCACGATCCATTCTACGTCTATTGGGATAAAAAAAAGAATACAAAGATTCAGTGTTAGAGACGTCTTCATTTACCATAAATGCATTTTATCTCAATGGGGAGAGAGAAATAAGCTGCAGTCAGGCCCCTCTGACAGTGGCTTATATCACGTGAGAATAAGGCCTCATGCACACGACCGTAGTGTTTTTCTGGTCCGCAAATTCCAGGACCGTGTTCCGTGAAATGTCCTCCGCAGTTCATCCATATGTAATCCGCAAAATGCGGATAAAAAAAAAAAGCCTAGCTAAAACAGGATGACGACAGAACTCATTCCCGGTCGTCGCCTAGCAACACTTCCGCAAATCCGCAAACTGCGGTTGACACACGGAGGTGTACCCGCATTTTCCACGGGCCCATTGACTTCTATGGGCATGTCCGCATCGAATTTGCGGGCCGTAATAAGACATGTCCTGAGTTTGTGCGGCACAGATTTGCCGACATGCGGGGACCCGTGAAAACACGGATAGTGTGTATTGGCCCATAGAAATGAATGGGTCCGCAATTCTCCCGTGGATTTTCAGGGGAATTGCGGACGCAAAAACACGTTCGTGTGCATGGGGCCTAAAGGATGAGGCATATTGAAATCCAAAATGCAGATATCCCGTGAGAGTGAGGAGGTCCCAATACACATTAGATCGTCAGCTGATCATGCTAAAACTAGCGGGTGTCAGACAAGTTTTTTCTACTGAGTATGGCCATATATATATTTGACCCTAATTTATAGATTCTAAGTTGAAGTTGACGCATTCTCCATACACTTCAATAGGGGGTTTGTGCATGGCCCTTTCCATTGCAGTATATGAGAGTTATTGAAAGAGACAAACGCTGCGTGGCATCAGGGAAATAGTGGACACGAGACAGCAGACTCACATTCTCCTGATAAGTCAGGGTCCCTGAGGTGTGATCCGCACCTATCAGGCATTTATACTATATCATGTGCATATGCCATAAGTGCCTAAAATGAAAATACCCCATTGACTCTGGGAGACCACGAAAGTTGACTAGGGTTATCCAAACTAGAAAATTAGTTATACAAATTTACATTGGTTTAATCCCTTGCATTTCTTGTAATTTGCAATCAATTATTTTCTTTTATCTGTTTTATCACTTATTGTTCACACATTGTTTTAATTTGTTACGATTCTTATGTTTTATACCAGAAAATAAAAAACAAAATGTTTTTATAATTGAAGAAATATTTTAAAAATTACCTCTATTAAATGGTATGTCCAATTCTGTTTCTGCAAAAATATGTAAGAAAATATAGAGCTTTAAAATAGATTTATTTCACTTTAAGCTCGCGTTGGCAATGTGTTTTTGCAAATAAAGAAATAAAAGCTCATGGTGCTGTGATATATATGTTAGATATAGATGACAGACATATTGTTTTAATCTAGTAATTTTGAAAAAGACAGAAAAGTGAGAGTGAACATGAATAGGGTATTGCCATTATTCATAAGATAGTTTCTTTTTAATCCCATCAGCTGTATTATTTTATTATATTTTACATAATTTTTTATGTGTGTTCCGCCTTGTTCCACTAGTTTACCAATGGTGTATTAATATGAGTATTTTTAATCACCAATTGAAATTGTTCAAGAGTTCAACGCTTGCTTGATATTAGTTAAAGGGGTGGTCCGGTTTCAGCAAATTAATGTTATTTTTTATATAACTAAAATCTATACAATTTTCCAATATATTCTCTATATTAATTCCTTGCGGTTTTCAAGATCTCTGCTTCCTGTTATTCATACTCATTGTTTACTTGCAGTGTGTAAAATTCTGTCCAGGGTCATGTGATGGACACACAGGTGCTGGAAGAGGTAGAAGACACGGCTCTGATACACATACTTTAACTATAACGATCACAGCACCTGTGTGCCCATCACATGACCAGGACAGGATTTTATCAACTGGAAGGAAACTATGAATTTTTCTACTGCATAACAACAAGCAGAGATCTTTAAAACTGTGGAAAATTGATACAGAAAGTATAAATTTCTCTAAACATTTTTATGACCTAATTATACATAAAAATAACGCTGATATGATGAAACCAGACAACCCCTTTAACCTCTTCCCGTGCCGTGCTGCAACTGTACGTCCTGGAGAGGGGTTGCTTCCCGCACCAGGACGTACAGTTGCGGAGCGGTTCCCGGTGCACACTGTCCTAACGAACTGCCTGGGAACCGGGAGATCAGCTGTCACTGCAGCTAACACTGCAGCCTTTTGCTGGCCAGCGGACCATCGCTGCTGATTTTGGCAAATAACCCCTTAAATGCGGTGACTGATTGCAATCGCCACATTTAAGGGATTTGAAACATATCTGAAGTCCCCACGAAGTACACCATGTACGGAAGACTAGGGGGACCTGCCTCTGGTTGAAAAAGTGAAAAACCTGTGTGTTCAAAATGCTAACTATACCCCTAGATAAATTCCTTGAGAGGTATAGTTTCCAAAATGGGGTAACTTTTAGGGTGTTTCCACTGTTTTGGCACCACAAGATCTCTTCAAACCTGACATGATGCCTAAAATATATTCTAAAAAAAGGAGGCCCCAAAATCCACTAGGTGCTAATTTGTTTCTGATGCCAGTGTTTCAGTCCATTATCACACTAGGGCCACATGTGGGATATTTCTAAAAACTGCAGAATTGGGGCAATAAAATATTGAGTTGCGTTTCTTGGGTAAACTCTTCTGTGGTACAATTTTTTTTTATTACAATTGAATTTCTGAAAAAAATAAATAAATTGTAAATTCCACCTCTACTTTGCTTTAATTCCTGTGAAACGCCTAAAGGGTTAAAATACTTTCTGAATGCTGATTTGAATACTTTGAGGGGTGCAGTTTTCAAAATGGGGTGATTTATGGGGACTTTCTAATATATAAGGCCCCCAAAGCCACTTCAGAACTGAACTGGTCCATGAAAAAATAGCCTTTTGAAATTTTCTTTCAGATATGAGAAATTGCTGCTAAAGTGCTAAGTCTTGTAACGTCCTAGAAAAATAAAAGGACGTTCAAAAAACGATGCAAACATAAAGTAGACATATGGGAAATGTTAACTAGTAACTATTTTGTGTGGTATTACTATCTGTTTTACAAGCAGATACATTTAAATTTAGAAAAATGCAAATTTTTGCACATTTTTGTGTTTTTCAGAAATAAATACTGAATTTATCAACCAAATTTTTTCACTAACATAAAGTACAATATGTCATGAGAAAACAGTCTCAGAATCGCTTGGATAGGTAAAAGCATTCCAAAGTTATTACCACATAAAGTAACACATGTCGGATTTGAAATAATCGGCTGTGTCCTGAAGGCCAAAACAGGATGGGTCCTGAAGGGGTTAAGGTTAAGCTATAAGGGTCTGCGTAGACGAGCACAACCGATAACCATACTCAATTTTTTGCGGTTTGTCAATGCGGTTTTAGGTCACGCAGGAAGTACAGTTGAAGCTAATAAAAACCAAGTTGATTACATTTATTTTTCCTGCGACAAAACAAATGCTTTTTCCAAACCACGAGCGGTTTATGACGTGTGGTACCCAGCCACACAAGCCTATACGTCTGCTTTAGCCGGCAGTATGGTCAGCATCTGTCACACTTATTTATGTCACGAAAAAGCACGTACAGTCGTCAGACGATGGTCTAATACCAACCTTTTCGGCTGTTCAAAATCTTTAGTATATAGCAAGCTTAAACGGGTTTTCCCACAAAACACAGCATAGGGGACACTTGTGTTGTCGCTGGGGATCCGACTGCTAGAACTGAATGGAGTGCCGGTCAAGCATGCACACAAGCACTACAGTCTCATGGAGCACCTCGGGGGACTTTCAGTTTTCCTCATTGCTGGGGATCCCAGTGGTCGGACCCCAGGAATCACACATGTATCCTCTATCCTGTGGATAGGAGATAGATGTGTTTGTGGGAAAACCCTTTTAATGATAGACATTAATAGTATATTCACAGGATATGCCACAAATGCCTGATAAATGCTGGGTTCCACCTCTGAGACCTCCACCTATATCCCAACAGGGATCCCAAGTTATAAAATCAGGATAGCTCGCTGTGCTACTCTGTTTCTGTAACTTCCATTCACGTCTATAGGAGTTATAGATACTGCATGGGCCAGTGAGCTCGGCTGTTTTTGGAATACCATGTGTATCAATTCCACATAGTTTTAAAGATCGCCGCTTATAGCCGTTTAACAGGAAATGTCATATTGTGGTATTATTACATGCGGCCATTCATGTAATAAATAGCTCTGGTTCACAAAGGAGGAGCCGAGTGGGGAAACCGCCTCTATGATTTAAATCTGCCCTAAAAGGCCATATGAAAAGGGTGTCATGATGAGCTTTAAGAGGGCTTTCTCAAATATAATATTTGCCAAAAATGTTTGAAATTATTTTAATAAAAGTTTCTTCTGGCCTGTTTCCACTCTTAATAATGAATATTTGTCTTTGTCCTTGGAGGAAGCATTGTATATCTATTCTAGTAGGCGGTGTTGCAGAGACAGCCCACTTAACTGCGCTTGTACAATGTGTTACTGAAGATTGACACAGGAAGCAGCAGACATGAATGAAAAGTGAGTACATGTGTCGCAATTGGATTCAGCCACCATTAACGGCCATCCTCATTGGAAATCAGACACACACAACTTTCAAAAATTGCAGCCATAGAATTGAAGTCCGAAGGATAGTACAGGTACATGACAATATATTATGTAATGTACATAACTAAATAATTTAAATTCAGTTTTTTTGACTTTTGTAGGAATACATTTTTTAACCTTGATGTAAGATATCAGCTGCTGTCAATATTATCAGCAATTTACACTTTATGGGGGTAGTGTAATTATTTCCTATCTTTAAAAGATATGTTATAATTATGGTACTAAGTTAGGATGTGTGTGTGGGTCTATGTTTATGTACACTACCGTTCAAAAGTTTAGGGTCACTTAGAAATTTCCTTATTTTTGAAAGAAAAGCACCGTTTTTTTTCAATGAAGATAACATTAAATTAATCAGAAATACACTCTATACATTGTTAATGTGCTAAATGACTTTTCTAGCTGTAAACGTCTGGTTTTTAATGCAATATCTACATAGGTGTATAGAGGCCCATTTCCAGCAACCATCACTCCAGTGTTCTAATGTTACATTGTGTTTGCTAACTGTGTTAGAAGACTAATGGATGATTAGAAAACACTTGAAAACCCTTGTGCAATTATGTTAGCACCGCTGTAAACAGTTTTGCTGTTTAGAGGAGCCATAAAACTGACCTTCCTTTGAGCTAGTTGAGAATCTGGAGCATTACATTTGTGGGTTCGATTAAACTCTCCAAATGGCTAGAAAAATAGAGCTTTCATGTGAAACTCGACAGTCTATTCTTGTTCTTAGAAATGAAGGCTATTCCATGCGAGAAATTGCCAAGAAACTGCAGATTTCCTACAACGGTGTGTACTACTCCCTTCAGAGGACAGCACAAACAGGCTCTAACCAGAGTAGAAAGAGAAGTGGGAGGCCCCGCTGCACAACTGAGCAACAAGACAAGTACATTAGAGTCTCTAGTTTGAGAAATAGACGCCTCACAGGTCCTCAACTGGCAGCTTCATTAAACAGTACCCGCAAAATGCCAGTGTCAACGTCTACAGTGAAGAGGCGACTCCGGGATTCTGGCCTTCAGGGCAGAGTGGCAAAAAAAAAGCCATATCTGAGACTGGCTAATAAAAGGAAAAGATTAATATGGGCAAAAGCACACAGACATTGGACAGAGGAAGATTGGAAAAAGTGTTATGGACAGACGAATCGAAGTTTGAGGTGTTTGGATCACACAGAAGAACATTTGTGAGACGCAGAACAACTGAAAAGATGCTGGAAGAGTGCCTGACGTCATCTGTCAAGCATGGTGGAGGGAATGTGATGGTCTGGGGTTGCTTTGGTGCTGGTAAAGTGGGAGATTTGTACAAGGTAAAAGGGATTTTGAATAAGGAAGGCTATCACTCCATTTTGCAACGCCATGCCATACCCTGTGGACAGCGCTTGATTGGAGCCAATTTCATCCTACAACAGGACAATGACCCAAAGCACACCTCCAAATTATGCAAGAACTATTTAGGGAAGAAGCAGGCAGCTGGTATTCTATCTGTAATGGAGTGGCCAGCGCAGTCACCAGATCTCAACTTCATAGAGCTGTTGTGGGAGCAGCTTGACTGTATGGTACGCAAGAAGTGCCCATCAAGCCAATCCAACTTGTGGGAGGGGCTTCTGGAAGCATGGGATGAAATTTCTCCCGATTACCTCAGCAAATTAACAGCTAGAATGCCAAAGGTCTGCAATGCTGTAATTGCTGCAAATGGAGCATTCTTTGACTAAAGCAAAGTTTGAAGGAGAAAATTATTATTTCAAATAAAAATTATTATTTCTAACCTTGTCAATGTCTTGACTATATTTTCTAGTCATTTTGCAACTCATTTGATAAATATAAGTGTGAGTTTTCATGGAAAACACAAAATTGTCTGGGTGACCCTAAACTTTTGAACGGTAGTGTACATGTATCTATGTATGGGCTTTATTATACAAACCTGTATTTGTAGTCTGCATACCCTCCATATCTATTGTAAGAAAAACAGGTATTTTTTCAGTAAAATAAAATTTATGAAGAAAACAGTGATCACTAACACCGTTGTGTAAAAACGTAATATATATCCCAGAGGTGGACCGGCATCTATCAAACTTTTATGGCATATCCACAGACATATCCAAATGTCCAAGATTGGAAAACCCCTTTAACTTTCTGGTGTCTATAACAGTCTGGGATATTACCTTTTCGTAAAGAGTTGTGTGATTTGTTTCTCTGCCGCAGTGATAGATATTCATTCATTTTTATCAATACAAACGATCCAGACCATGGTCCCTGACTCTTCGAAGTTATTCCATTTCTATTGGACTCTATGTAGCTGTCTTGTCCTGGCTTCTTTTGTACAACCACCTCTCCTCCACTTTCTGGTGTGATAATTCCAGCATGTGTAGCAGCTATACAGACTGAAGATTCCTATAGTAATGTGCACATAAATTATATAGATATTAATAAACATTTTACAGCTAAATTAAAAGATTCTTTCCTGTGATATTTTTTTAAAGCTTTGATCTTACATCTGTGTAGATATCAGATCCCCACAGGTCTCCTTTCACACATCCAGGAGGGCAAACCACTCTGTCATTGTAAGCAAAAGTTTTATGTCAAATTTAGAAGGAAAATAAACCATTCAGCACTAAAGTATCAAGATCTACACTATGCAAAAAGTTTATGCTCATGTTTATGCTAATGACCCTTATATTGAGTAGATCTGTCCTGAACAATATGCCTTTTATTTTTTGCTCGCAATGTATATTTTTTGTTTTGATACTAGTTTAGAGCTGGTAATAAAATAGTCATACTTACATAGTGATTGGTGCAGGTAATTGCTTCGATTTTAGATTACAACTACCTGTGGCTAAGGAAGAAAAGAACGATTTGCATTTTCTGCTTTAGAGAACGTATTACATGATTATTAATATTAACAAAGAGATGTAATGCTACTTAATTAGGTGATTTTATTTTAGAGAGCTGCATTTTTTGTTACCCTATTAACCATAGAAACAAGCTAATTGACTATTTTCATAGAATGCAATGAGATTACTTTTGCCAGTTTTGTAGCATATAAAGGTCGCAAAAGGGCCCAAAATTCGCAAATTTTTTGGCCTTTTTACACCAACTTGGCCACTTTTGTTAAAAGGGGCATGGCTTCCCAAAAGGGACAGGACCACAGCAGCCCAACAAATTTATTTTAGTTTATGTCAGTGAATTTGTACATTTAGAATATATATTATGTAATGTACCGTATATTACTAATTCATTTGTACCCTTTATAACCTTGATATAAATTATCAGCTGCTGTCAATCTTATCAGCAATATACACTTTATGGGGGACTGTAATTCTTTCTTATCTATAAAAGATATGTTATAATTGTGTTATGTTATTCAGTTTTAAAGTGTGTATGTCTATGTTTATGTACATGTATCTATGTGTGAGCATTTTTATATTTACCTGTAGTTGTGGTCTCCGTGCCCTCCATATCTATTGTCAGAAAAACAGAAACAGATTTATTTTTAGCTAAATAAAATATATGTAGAATAAACGGATCACTAATATGGCTGTGTAAAAAGGTAATATATGTGTGTGTGCCTACTCCTTGACCTGGGAATGGCTGAAAGTGATGGGTAGGTGTTTGATGGAGACAATGGCTGTGCTTGAGGCCCTCACTGGTGCAGATCATGATCAGCTTGTCTGGATTTCCTGGACACATTGTCCATCTTGATGCAGATTGATAGTTATTATGACACATATATTATGGATATGCTAAATGAGAAATGTACAAATATATATGTAAAGTGTCATCAAATAATTATGTTTATGGCATAAGCATTTGCCAAGATCTAAATATTCCTCTGAAGGTAAATGGAAGTTCAGTAGGTTTCAAAATGTTAAACAAAAATATATATTCTAGTTTTTATTGCAGTAACATGTTTACCTGTTTGTGTGGAAGCGTCCCAATCAGTTCCTGCCAAGATATGAAGAAAAAAGACAAAATCTATTAGCATCAAAGAAGTTAATTTATGTATTTTAGAAACACAGTTGGCCTCATGTATCAAAGCCTGAAACCGCTCAATACTTAAGGTGTGGCGCATAAGATTCAATCAAATTCCCAATTCTGTCTTTCCAAATCAGGTTAGAAAATGTTAGGTTTTCATAGATCACTACGATTAGAGATGAGCGAAACGGGACAACCGAACCCGGTTTCGGTCCGAACATCAGGAAACATCAGCCGAACCCGTTTTGACCGAACCTGGTCAAAAATATTATACAAATCGGCAGCCACTTGTCTCTATCAACCACTGATAGAGAAAAGAGGCTGCTGATTAAAAATAAAATAAAAAGCATTTCATACGTACCCGGTCGTTGTCTTGGGGACGAGTCCCTCTGCTTCCTCCAGTCCGACCTTCTTTTCTGACGCGGCAGCCTGTGATTGGCTGCAGAGGCCTCTGCAGCCTGTGATTGGCTGCAGAGGCCTCTGCAGCCTGTGATTGGCTGCAGCGGTCACATGGGCTGTAACGTCATCCAGGAATGTCGGGCCGGATGTCGAGAGGGACGCGTCACCAAGGCAACGGCCAGGAGACCGGACTGGAGGAAGCAGAAAGTTCTCGGTAAGTATGAACGTCTTTTTTTTTGGACAGGTTACTCTATATTCTGATCGGAATTCACTGTCCAGGGTGCTGAAACAGTTACTGCCGATCAGTTAACTCTTTCAGCACCCTGGACAGTGACTATTTACTGACGTCGCCTAGCAATGCTGCCGTAATGACGGGTGCACACACGTAGTCACCCGTCATTACGGGGCCTCATGCACACGACCGTAAAAACACCCGTTATTACGGGTCGTAATTACGACCCGAAATAGCGGGCCCATAGACTTCTGTTAGCCATGGGTACCTTCCCGTTTTCCCACGGGAAGGTGCCCGTGCCGTTAAAAAGATAGAACATGTTCTATTTTTTTATTTTACGGGCCGTGCTCCTATACTTTATAATGGGAGCACGGCTCGGAAAAACGACCGGCTGCCCGTGGCCGGCCGTGCTCATCTCCTGAAATACTCTGTGCTGCCTTAAACTCTGTGGACAGATCAGGATCCTGTTTCTTTTAAATGCTGTTGGGGAACCCGCTCGATCCACTATATAAGGCTGCGCTACAGTGCAGCATTTAAAAGAAACAGGATCCTGACCTGTCCACAGAGTTTAAGGCAGCACAGAGTATTTCAGGAGATGAGCGTGCAGATTCAGTGCTGCTGTGAACTCTGCTCTTACCATTACGTAGCTCTCAGTCTGTTACCTCTCCTCCACTCCTGTCCTCAATAACACCTTCACATGATTGGCAATTCACCACGTAATGGTAAGAGCAGAGTTCACAGCAACACAGAGTATTTCAGGAGATGAGCGTGCGGATCTTGTGCGGGGTGGTGACTTGCCAATCATGTGGAGGTGTTAATGAGGACAGGAAAAGAGTGGAGGAGAGGTAACAGACTGAGCTACGTAATGGTAAGAGCAGAGTTCACAGCAGCACAGAGTATTTCAGGAGAGGAGCGTGCAGATTCTGTGCTGCTGTGAACTCTGCTCTTACCATTACGTAGCTCTCAGTCTGTTACCTCTCCTCCACTACTGTCCTCAATAAAACCTTCTCATTATTTAAGGGGAGGCAGGGAATAAAAATTCTGCCTCCCTTCCCCTGCACTTCCTGATCCTTACATGGGAGAATGACAACATTGTAATATCACAGGTTTAAAACCCATCATGAATATGATTTAGTTCATGCAAAAGTTTGTGTTTTCAAAGTACTTTCTTGTACTGATGATATAATTCTTATAATTAGTAATGATAATCATTTAGTAACTCATTAAAAAAGTATTTAAAATAATTCTCTTAAAGGGGTTTTCCCATCTTGTACATTTATGGCATATCCATAGGATATGTCATAAATGTCACATAGATTTGGGTCCCACCTCTGGGACCCGCACCTTTCTCCGGAAAGGGGCCCCCTATTCCCCGTTCTAGCTTACTTGGCTCTGCTGCCTCCTGGCCACTTTCTGGTTAGGTGGTCAGGAGTTACAGAAACAGCCGAATGCTTCATAAGCTACGCTGTTTCCGTAACTGCCATAGAAGTTAAAGGTAGTTACTGAAACGGCATAGCACGGCGAGCTATGCTGTTACTGGAACTCCGTAGCTACAGAAACAGCATAGCTCACCGTGCTATGCTGTTTCCGTGATTCCCATTCACTTCTATGGGAGTTACGGAAATAGCGTAGCTCAGTGAGTTCGGCTGTTTCCATAACTCCTGAACATCTAACCAGGATGTTTGTCGGGAGGCAGCGGAGGCCGAGTAAGCTAGAATGGGGTTTAGAGGGTCCCGTTCTAGGGATAGATGCGGGTCCCAGAGGTGGGACCCGCATCTATCAAACTTTTATGGCATATCCACAGACATATCCAAATGTCCAAGATTGGAAAACCCCTTTAACTTTCTGGTGTCTATAACAGTCTGCGATATTACCTTTTCTTAAAGAGTTGTGTGGAGTGTTTCTCTGCCGCAATGATAGATATTCATTCATTTTTATCAATACAAATGATCCAGACCATGGTCCCTGACTCTTCGAAGTTATTCCATTTTTAGTGGACTCTATGTAGCTGTCTTGTCCTGGCTTCTTTTGTACAACCACCTCTCCTCCACTTTCTGGTGTGATAATTCCAGCATGTATAGCAGCTATACAGACTGAAGATTCCTATAGTAATGTGCACATAAATTATATAGATATTAATAAACATTTTACAGCTAAATTAAAAGATTCTTTCCTGTGACATTTTTTTAAAGCTGCGATCTTACATCTGTGTAGATATCAGATCCCCACAGGTCTCCTTTCTTACATCCAGGAGGACAAACCACTCTGTTATAGTAAGCAAAAGTTTTATGTCAAATTTAGAAGGAAAGTAAACCATTCAGCACTAAAGTATCAAGATGTACACTATGCAAAAAGTTTATGCTAATGTCCCTTATATTGAGTAGATTTGTCCTGAACAGTATCCCTTTTATTTTTTGCTCGCAATGTATATTTTTTGTTTTGATACTAGTTTAGAGCTCGTAATAAAATAGCCATACTTACATAGTGATTGGTGCAGGTAATTGCTTCGATTTTAGATTACAACTACCTGTGGCTAAGGAAGAAAAGAACGATTTGCATTTTCTGCTATAGAGAACATATTACATGATTATTAATATTAACAAAGAGATGTAATGCTACTTAATTAGGTGATTTTATTTTAGAGAGCTGCATTTTTTGTTACCCTATTAACCATAGAAACAAGCTAATTGACTATTTTCATAGAATGCAATGAGATTAGTTTTGCCAGTTTTGTGGCATATAAAAGTCGCAAAAGGGTCCAAAATTCGCAAATTGCGACTTTTGGCCTTTTTACGCCAACGTGGACACATTTGTTAAAAGGGGCATGGCTTCCCAAAAGGGACAGGACCACAGCTGCCCAACAAATTTATTTTAGTTTATGTCAGTAAATGTAAAGGGTTTGCCAGACACAGGTTCTGTGTCGACGCCTGGGGTTAATCAGCCTTCATCTTCTCCAAGGTCTGCTAGAGTGACATGATCTGTTACCACTCAGGCTTGCAGGCTGAGGAGGGGGAGAACCTATCACAGCCTGGCCTGACGGTTCTAGCTCTCGCCCTTGGTCTATTTATACCCTCACTTGCAGCATGTTCCTTGCCTTTGATTGTCTGGTTTCCTGGCTCTGCGATTCCTGCTATTTACCTGATTGACCGCTGTAACTTATTGACCCTGGCTTGCCTGACTATTCTCCTGCCCTGTTTAGCTACTACGTACTCTCCTGGTTTGATTCGGCTCGTTCACCACTGCCTGTTTCTCACGGTGTTTCCGTGGGCAACTGCCACTCCTTTCCCCTTTACTTCTGTGTGCCCTTGTCTTGTGTTGTCTGTCTTGCACTTACTGAGCGTAGGGACCATTGCCCAGTTGTACGCCGTCACTTAGGACGGGCCGTGCAAGTAGGCAGGGACTGAGTTGCGGGTAGATTAGGGCTTACCTGTCTGTCTCCCTACCCCGATTCATTACAGTAAATTTGCACATTTAAAATACAGTGAAGGAAATAAGTATTTGATCCCTTGCTGATTTTGTAAGTTTGCCCACTGTCAAAGACATGAACAGTCTAGAATTTTTAGGCTAGGTTAATTTTACCAGTGAGAGATAGATTATATAAAAAAAAAATAGAAAATCACATAGTCAAAATTATATATATTTATTTCCATTGTGCACAGAGAAATAAGTATTTGATCCCTTTAGCAAACAAGACTTAATACTTGGTGGCAAAACCCTTGTTGACAAGCAAAGCAGTCAGACGTTTTTTGTAGTTGATGATGAGGTTTGCACACATGTTAGATGGAATTTTGGCCCACTCCTCTTTGCAGATCATCTGGAAATCATTAAGATTTCGAGGCTGTCGCTTGGCAACTCGGATCTTCAGCTCCCTCCATAAGTTTTCGATGGGATTAAGGTCTGGAGACTGGCTAGGCCACTCCATGATCTTAATGTGCTTCTTTTTGAGCCATCCTTTGTTGCCTTGGCTGTATATTTTGGTTCATTGTCGTGCTGGAAGACCCAGCCACGAGCTATTTTTGATGTCCTGGTGGAGGGAAGGAGGTTGTCACTCAGGATTTGACGGTACATGGCTCCATCCATTCTCCCATTGATGCGGTGAAGTAGTCCTGTGCCCTTAGCAGAGAAACACCCCCAAAACATAATGTTTCCACCTCCATGCTTGACAGTGGGGACGGTGTTCTTTGGGTCATAGGCAGCATGTCTCTTCCTCCAAACACAGCGAGTTGAGTTAATGCCAAAGAGCTCAATTTTAGTCTCATCTGACCACAGCACCTTCTCCCAATCACTCGCAGAATCATCCAGATGTTCATTTGCAAACTTCAGACGGGCCTGTACATGTGCCTTCTTTTGAGCAGGGGGACCTTGCCGGCACTGCAGGATTTTAATCCATTACGGCGTAATGTGTTACCAATGGTTTTCTTGGTGACTGTGGTCCCAGCTGCCTTGAGATCATTAACAAGTTCCCCCGTGTAGTTTTCGGCTGAGCTCTCACCTTCCTCAGGATCAAGGATACCCCACGAGGTGAGATTTTGCATAGAGCCCCAGATCGATGTCGATTGACAGTCATTTTGTATGTCTTCCATTTTCTTGCTATTGCAGCCAACAGTTGTCTCCTTCTCACCCAGCGTCTTACTTATGGTTTTGTAGCCCATTCCAGCCTTGTGCAGGTCTATGATCTTGTCCCTGACATCCTTAGAAAGCTCTTTGGTCTTGCCCATGTTGTAGAGGTTAGAGTCAGACTGATTAATTGAGTCTGTGGACAGGAGTCTTTTATACAGGTGACCATGTAAGACAACTGTCTTTAATGCAGGCACCAAGTTGATTTGGAGCGTTAACTGGTCAGGAGGAGGCTGAACTCTTAATGGTTGGTAGGGGATCAAATACTTATTTCTCTGTGCACAATGCAAATAAATATATATAATTTTGACAATGTGATTTTCTTTTTTTTTTTTTTTATAATCTAACTCTCACTGGTAAAATTAACCTAGCCTAAAAATTCTAGACTGTTCATGACTTTGACAGTGGGCAAACTTACAAAATCAGCAAGGGATCAAATACTTATTTCCTTCACTGTATATATTATGTAATATACTGTATATTACTAATTCATTTGTACCCTTTATAACCTTGATGTAAATGATCAGCTGCTGTCAATCTTATCAGCAATATACACTTTATGGGGGACTGTAATTCTTTCCTATCTATAAAAGATATGTTATAATTGTGTTATGTTATTCAGTTTTAAAGTGTGTATGTCTATGTTTATGTATAGAGATGAGCGAACTTATGATAAGTTCGGTTCGGCTGGTTCGCCGAATTTCTTGAAAAAGTTCGATTCGGACCGAACTAGTTCGGACCGAACCTGTAATTCAAGAAAGCCCATAAAAATCATGTATGGAGCTCCCCTAATAAGGGGGGCTACATGTGTGCACCTGGCATTACGGCAGCGTTGCTAGGCGACGTCAGTAAATAGTCACTGTCCAGGGACGGAGAACTTCCTGCTTCTTCCTCCAGTCCTGTCTCCCGGCCATTGCCTTGGTGACGCGTCCCTCTCGACATCTCTGGATGACGTTTCAGCCAATGTGACCACTGCAGCCAATCACAGGCCAATCACAGGCCAATCACATGCTGCAGCGGTCACATGAACTGTCGCGTCATCCAGGGATTCGGGCTGGATGTTAAGAGAGGGACGCGTCACCGTTGCCTTGGTGCCTCCCTCTTTCGGCATCCAGCCCGACCTCCCTGGATGACGCGGCAGTCCATGTGACCGCTGCAGCCTGGGATTGGCCTGTAATTGGCTGCAGCCTGTGATATGGCCTGTGATTGGCTGCAGCGGTCACTTGGACTGAATCGTCATCCCGGGAGGTCGGACTGGAGGAAGAAGCACGGAGTTATCGGTAAGTAGGAACTTCTATTTTTTTTACACGTTGATGTATCTTGTGATCGGAAGTCACTGTCCAGGGTGCTGAAACAGTTACTTCCGATCGCTTAACTCTTTCAGCACCCTGGACAGTGACTATCTCCTGATGTCCCATACCGGAAAATCAGTGACTCATAAGCTGGGTTTAGTCAAAACGTGTTCGGCCGAACCCGGTGAAGTTCGGATTCGCTGCGAACCGAACTTTTCACGATGTTCGGACCAAAACCGGGTTCTGTTGTCCCGGTTCACTCATCTCTATTTATGTACATGTATCTATGTGTGGGCTTTTTTTATATTTACCTGTAGTTGTGGTCTGCGTGCCCTCCATATCTATTGTGAGAAAAACAGAAACAGATCTATTTTTAGCTAAATGAAATATATGTACAATAAACTGATCACTAATATGGCTGTGTAAAAACGTAATATATGTGTGTGTGCCTACTCCTTGACCTGGGCCTGGCCGAAAGTGATAGGTAGGTGTTTGCTGGGGACAATGGCTGTATTTGAGGCCCTCACTGGTGCAGATCATGATCAGCTTGTCTGGATTTCCTGGACACATTGTCCATCTTGATGCAGATTGATAGTTATTATGACACATATATTATAAATATGCTAAAAGAGAAATTTACAAATATATATGGAAAGTGTCATCAAACAATTATGTTTATGGCATAAGCATTGCCAAGATCTAAATATTATTTTGAAGGTAAATGGAAGTTTTAAAATGTTAAACAAAAATTTATATTCTAGGTTTTTTTGCAGTAACATGTTTACCTGTTTGTGTGGAAGCGTCCCAATCAGTTCCTGCCAAGATATGAAGAAAAAAGACAAAATCTATTAGCATCAAAAAGTTTAATTCATGCATTTTAGAAACACAGTTGGCCCCATGTATCAAAGCCTGAAACCGCTCAATACTTAAGGTGTGGCGCATAAGATTCAATCAAATTCCCAATTCCGTCTTTCCAAATCAGGTTAGAAAATATTAGGTTTTCATAGATAACTACGATCACTGTTACCCATTATTCATATAAAGGGAACAACATTGTAATATCACAGGTTTGTTTTAAAACCCATCAGGAATATGATTTATTTCATACAAAAGTTTGTACTGATGATGCAATTCTTATAATTAGTAATGATAATCTTTCAGTAACACATTAAAAAAGTATTTCTGATTTATTTCTAAGTCAAAAATAATTGCACTACAGTTTGAGTAAATAAACAGTGAAATATTACCTGACCCCATATTGCAAACCTGATTATTCTGTTAACAGATGGAATAAATATTTGTGGGATTTAAAATGATTCCCTTTAAAATGTCAAACCCGCAGATATGGGAACCTAATGTTAACATAATTTTTGGAATAAATCATATCCATATATCATAAATAATTGTAATAAATCTTATAAAGGGAAAGCAGCATTTTCTGTACTTTCTAGCAGCCTACTGTATAGTCCCCCTTTCATTTGCCTGCAGACCCCTAAGTTCCCTGTAAGAAAACTGACTGCCCCCATTTAATCTGAAGTGTCTAAATTGCAATATTACCTGCTGCTGCATCCCAATTCATTCCTGTCAGAACTATAAAATATGAATAATTTGTTTCTAAGTATCTTCAATTGCTTTACAGTTTGAGTTAAAAAATAAATAGTGAACTATTACCTGCTCCTGCATTCAGATCCCATTTCATGTCTTCTGAAATACAGAATAAATATATTTGTTATATTTATAAAGATTCACTTTAAACCACCAAATGTGTTCTGTTAAATATGTACAGTATTTTTTAACTATTTATTGTAGACCAGAGAACAGAATTGGACTACTACGTTTGAAAAAAATGATGTCACCTGTTTAAAGGGGAATTTTGGTTTAAGCAAATTATACTTAAATCATTGTATAGTGAAAAGTTATGCAGTTTTCTCATATACTTTGTGCATAAATCCCAATTTTTTTTTACAACCAATTCTTGCAGTCATTGAATAAAGACCTTCAATCCTTACTTCTAGAGGCTGAAAACCTGTCCTGGTCATGTGATTGCTGTACTGTAACACGCCATGCACCTTTGTGATCATCACGTTACTATGGCAGAAAATGTACCCTCCCGGACATAAACAGGGTAAGCAGTGACTATAAGGGAAGGTCTCCAAAACTATGAATCCACAAAGTATAGTACTAATTCATTAATGTAAGATTGCTTGATATTGTAGGAATACCCTATTTAACCTTAG
This sequence comes from Rhinoderma darwinii, assembly GCF_050947455.1. Taxonomy (NCBI): domain Eukaryota; kingdom Metazoa; phylum Chordata; class Amphibia; order Anura; family Rhinodermatidae; genus Rhinoderma; species Rhinoderma darwinii. Next base: position 31,728,722 of record NC_134693.1, read on the forward strand.
AGGCTTTATCTCACAAAGACAACCCTTTTCATACGCCCTATTAGGGTATATTGACATTAAAAAAGTGGGCCTTGGGTCCCCCTCTACGAGTCAGAGCAAAGAGCGGCTACATATCAGTAATTCCCACTTGCCATGCAGATACCTGCTGCAGGGGAAATATGTAGCTGCCCATAACTCACCCCCCGGGCGATGATAACTGATCACCAGGGATTTCTGAATACAGAACTGCAGCAATCCGGCTGATCGCTGAGCCAGCTGCATTCCTAAAAGGGGATTGTCATGGTGAGACAACCCCTGTAATGTAAATTGTCAGCTGCTGTGAAATTTACAAGCAATATAACTGTTCTTAACAATATATGAGACACGACTGCCTGAGTAAAGTAAGAGTTACAGTGCTTTGCATTAATGGTGCTTATCTGTATGGTGACTGCAGGTTACCTGTCTGTGGTAGCTGGTAAGACGTTTCTGTATAAAGACTGTTCTGAAATTCATAGGAGATGAACCCAAATGATCCGGATGATGGACCCTGACTTTTTGTTGTTATTCCATTTCTTGTAGAAGATTCATAATTGTCCTGTCCTGGCTTCTTCTGTGTTATCAAATTACCACCGTTTTCTGTAATTTTACCATCATGGATGCCAGCTGCACATACCGAGGACTCCTATAAATTACAAGTATTGCAGATATAATATGAAACCGGAGACCAATACAAAGAAATAAATAACTAAGTAAACTAAATAACTATATAACTAAAATAACTAAATAATAGTTGCATTTTTTCTCACCTGGGAATAAGTTTCAGATCCCCAAACATTTTCCTTCTCTTCAAGGCAACCCGGTGGACAAATAACACTAAAAGAATTAAGTTGTAAGATAATAATATGTATTGGACCTTGTCACATATACTTTAAAGTGAAACAACAGACATAAGCTCAAAATTCAACCTGAGAATACATCAGGGGAATAGCTATTGGGGGTGCAGAGATAGCAGTCGCACCCAGGCCCTGATGCCTGAGGGGGCCCAAAAGAACCTCTGCGCCATAGGTAGACACCAGTGTGATACATGGCCCATGATAGGTGAGGGGGTTTGTTACAGATTTTGTACTGTGTCCCAGGAGCTTTAAGTTACGCCTCAGGAATACAGGCAGGCTGTAATGTGGGAGTTGAGTGGTTCCTCCATTCAGGGCAAAAGCTGGATTTTTGTAGCTTTTACTCAGTGATTGACTTAAATATTAAATAATCTGATAAATATTCAAACCCATTTTTTCCAGTAAATGATTGTGATATAAACACAATGGAGAGTAATACAGAATAATATACCACACAATATCCTACAGATTCCCACCCTACCCCACCCACCCCCCAGATCTAAGGTGAAAATGAAAAACAAAAAACACCTACACTACACATTAATTCCAGGCACCCCAAAGCTCCTCTCATTTACATAGTTGGTTCTGCTTTTTAGCTCTTGTCTTCTTATAAATTTTGATCTTAAAGGGAATGTGTCATGATTTTTTTTTATTATATTGCTTTTAATAAAATATAAACAAAAATTGTATTTATTAGTGTTGTCACTTAATATATTTCACTGTATTCAAACTTTTACTTCTCTATGGGGACTGCCATTTTTTTTCATCTCTGCATGTGTCGATTAACGACACATACAGAGATGCTATATGGCACATACAACCCCATATGGAATGCGAACATGAGTCGTTCCATTCTCAGAAGGATACGTTGTCTGTGTGGCAACGGCGCATGCACCGCTCCCACAGAGACCGAAACGAAGCTCATTCATAGAGCAAAATCCGGCGCCATTTTCATGTGGACCGGAAGCTGCTGCCGGACAGTAAGATGACGACTTCCGGCTGCGGATTCCGGCCAGATATTCAACAAAGCGTAGGCACAAGGAATAGGAGCGTAGACCAGTGGAGGTGGCGGTGGCAGGAGCAGGTAATTTATGTTCGTGTATGATGTGTGTATTATGTTCGTGTATATTCGTGTGATACTGTCTGCTGAGCACTGTATCTAAGCCTCCTACACTGTGCAGTCGCTCACTAAATGGCGGCACACAGTGTAGGAGGTTTGAAGACATACAAACCCCTCCATCTCCTGGCACTAGCCAGAAGAAGGGAGGGGGGATTGTGTGAGGACACTAGAGGCGAGTGTGTCCACCCCAAATTTGCAGCATAAATCAATGAGGTTGCTTTACCACAGTGACCATGCTGCAATTTTGGGAACTGCTCCCTCTAGTGGCCAGCACATGGAAATGTTATAAATTAGAATCTAATTTATAATATTTCCTGACTTGTGAAAAAAATTAAAAAAATTAAAACAATACTAATTGTTTAACTGAAAAAAATAATAATTTCTAGCGACATATTCCCTTTAAGAACAATGTTTATCCATTCCTGAAAAGAGGGGGAGACTCTGCACTCCATTTCCTTGCAATAACTAGTTAAGCGAGCAGTAAAACTCTCAAAATGAGACGTATTTGCATATGTCAAAACTTCCAAAGACCAATATGAGTCAATAGCAGGGCACTCCCATACCAATTGTAAAAACTCAATCGCCAGATATTGGCGTCTACGGTATTTTGCCTCCTCAGTTAAACCCATTTCATAAAGTGAGGCAGGAGTATTTGCACAAACCGAAGTCTCCATCCCATTCGTATACATATTCACCCATTTCTCATATTCAAACCCATTTTTAGTATTAAAGTAGTACTTACAAGGTGATTTGGGCGGGTAGTTGGATCGCTGTGTAGGCGCAATGTCCGTCAACTAAAATACAAGAGATAAAAACATATTTAAGAGAATTTTTAAAAAAAAAACAAACAAAGCATGCCGGTAAAATTGACTTTTACTTCCAATGTCTACTATTGTACACCAAGGAGAGAATTGGAAGTGAACATCACAGCTTCACACTGGAAACGGCTAACAGGAGCTCTGAGAAGCGAACACCTTGTCACAATCAGCTTAGGACTTGTCGAAATTTGGATTTTTAACTAAAAACATGAACAAAGGAAATCCTGCAATGAATATTACATCCCTTTCTAGGTTGCTATGAATTAGTCCATTGTTTTCATGAACATAAGCTTTCATGGCAAAAAAGCTTGTACAAGCCGGTCAACCATTCCAATATTTTTTGCTTACCCTTCCAACTGCAGTTCTGAAGTGTCTGTCATGTCATATAACATTCTCTTACACATACCCAGAAGCACAAATCGGCATACTTAGAAAAAAAATTCAGTAAACAAATTTGTATTGTTATATGATGTTAAAAAACACGTTTTAAATATTTATTTACTAAACCAATCAATTAAAGTGTACTTCCAGTGCAAAATAAAAACTTCACAGTTCTCTTAGATCCCATATGGGGTGCCATTGTGTTTTGGGCTACAAATCTCTCCTTCTTCCTAATTCACTAAAAGAAAGCTGTAATCATTGTCTGCAATGTTACACGTACATTGGAGCTGCGGCCCGGTCCCGGACACGCTTTTCTTTCTACAAACCTGCTAGCTCCCATTGCATTTAATAGCCCCTCACTCTAGAGAGAGATACTGCCTTCTTTAATTAGGGTTGATGCTGCAGTGATTACAGGACTTTATTAGCTAGCAAGTTCCCTCTACAGGCACAAAGACAGCTTGTCATTACCTGTTTGGGTAAGATAGTCAAGTTTTTTTCCTCTCTCTCTCTCTTTATTAATACGGAGGTAGTAAAGGACTGCAGTAATTCAAGTCTCCTTCATTTATAGTCATCCGTAAATCATCCGCATGTGCGAAAGGGTGTCCGTTAATACGGTCCATATTGCATCCATAATGCATCTGTATTTACGGATCCACTAAAAAACAAGTCTCCTTCTATTCCGCACCATTTGTAAATGAAGTGTGCAGCATGAAAATAAATTCAGCTACTGTACCAAACAGCATAGATCATTCATTTTTTAATTCTAGATTAAAAACATGAATTTACACACTGAGGTGCATATAGAGGAGGTTTTTAATGGCATCACCTGAGATATGCTTTAAGTTAAATTACAAACAACATTAGTAATATAGACTTCTAATAATAAACTTGGGCATCTTTTAAAATAATTCTTTTAATTTTCTGGTGTCTATAACAGTCTGTGATATTACCTTTTCGTAAAGAGTTGTGTGATTTGTTTCTCTGCCGCAGTGATTGATATTTAGACATGTTTATCAATACAAATGATCCAGACCACGGTCCCTGACTCTTCGAAGTTATTCCATTTCTAGTGGACTCTATGTAGCTGTCTTGTCCTGGCTTCTTTTGTACAACCACCTCTCCTCCACTTTCTGGTGTGATAATTCCAGCATGTATAGCAGCTATACAGACTGAAGATTCCTATAGTAATGTGCACATAAATTATATAGATATTAATAAACATTTTACAGCTAAATTGATTTTTTCCTGTGATATTTTTTAAAGCTGTGATCTTACATCTGTGTAGATATCAGATCCCCACAGGTCTCCTTTCACACATCCAGGAGGACAAACCACTCTGTCATTGTAAGCAAAAGTTTTGTGACAAATTTAGAAGGAAAGTAAAACATTCAACACTAAAGTATCAAGATCTACTCTATGCAAAAAGTTTATGCTAATGTCCCTTATATTGAGTAGATCTGTCCTGAACAGTATCCCTTTTATTTTTTGCTTGCAATGTATATTTTTTATTTTGGTGCTAGCCAAGAGCTCGTAATAAAATAGTCATACTTACATAGTGATTGGTGCCGGTAATTGCTTCGATTTTAGATTACAACTACCTGTAATTAAGAAAAAAAGAAGGATTTGCATTTTCTGCTATAGAGAACGTATTACATGATTAGTAAACTTATCAAAGAGATGTAATGCTACTGAGGCCCCATGCACACGACCGTGTTTTTATTCGTAAATATGGTCCCTAGTTATTGACACATTCATTCATATGGGCTACGGACACTTTTCTGTATTTTTACAGATGGGTGTCCGTGCCGTAGAAATGATAGAGCATGTCCTTTTTTTGTCCGTAATTACGGCACAGAATCTCCATAGAAGTCTATGGGCGCTTTCTTAATTATGGATGGCTACGGATATGCATCCCTAGCCGTCCGTAATTACAGAAGTGTTTCTATGTGATACCAGGGGATTACCCTATATTCCTCCTTGTTTTTTAGTGGATCCGTAAATACGGATGCATTATGGATGAAATATGGACCGTATTTACGGACACCCTTCCGTATATGTGGATGATTTACGGATGACCATAAATGACTACAGATCCGTATTTACGGACAGTATTTGTAGATAGATGAAAAATACGGTCGTGTGCATGGGGCCTGAATTAGGTGATTTTATTTTAGAGAGCTGCATTTTTTGTTACCCTATTACTCAACCATAGAAACAAGCTAATTGACTATTTTTATAGAATGCAATGAGAATACTTTTGCCTGTTTTGTGGCATATAAAAGTCGCAAAAGGGCCCAAAAGTCACAAATTGCAACTTTTGGTCTTTATTCGCCAACCTCGCTACTGTTGTGAAAAGGGGCATGGCTTCCCAACAGGGACGGGGCCACAGTTGCCCAAAAAATTTATTTTCGTTTATGCCAGTAAATTCGTACACGACAATATATTATATGATGTACATTACTAACTCATTTCTGTCGGTTTATTTGCTTTTTGTAGGAATACACTTTATAACCTTGATGTAAATTATCAGCTGCTGTCAGTCTTATCAGCAATATACACTTTATGGGGGACTGTAATTCTTTCCTATCTATAAAAGATATGTTATAATGTTGTTATGTTATTAAGTTATGATGTGTGTACGTCTGTTTATGTACATGTATCTATGTGTGAGCATTTTTATATTTACCTGTAGTTGTGGTCTGCGTGCCCTCCATATCTATTGTGAGAAAAACAGAAACAGATCTATTTTTAGCTAAATAAAATATATGTAGAAAACACTGATTACTAATATGGCTGAGTAAAGACGTAATATATGTGTGTGTGCCTACTCCTTGACCTGGGCCTGGCTGAAAGTGATGGGTAGGTGTATGATGGAGACAATGGCTGTATTTGAGGCCCTCACTGGTGCAGATCATGATCAGCTTTTCTGGATTTCCTGGACACATTGTCCATCTTGATGCAGATTGATAGTTATTATGACACATATATTATGGAATTGCTAAAAGAGAAATTTACAAATATATACATCTAAAGTGTCATCAAACAATTATGTTTATGGCATAAGCATTTGCCAAGATCTAAATATTCTTTTGAAGGTAAATGGAAGTTTCAAAATGTTAAACAAAAATATATATTCTAGTTTTTATTGCAGTAACATGTTTACCTGTTTGTGTGGAAGCGTCCCAATCAGTTCCTACCAAGATATGAAGAAAAAAGACAAAATCTATTAGCATCAAAAAGTTTAATTCACGCATTTTAGAAACACAGTTGGCCCCATGTATCAAAGCCTTAAAACGCTTAATACTTAAGGTGTGGCGCATAAGATTCAATCAAATTCCCAATTCCGTCTTTCCAAATCAGGTTAGATAATGTTAGGTATTCATAGATCACTACGATCACTGTTACCCATTATTCATATAAAGGGAAGGCAGGGAATACAAATTCTGCCTCCCCTCCCCTACACTTCCTGGTCCTTACATGGGAGAATGACAACATTGTAATATCACAGGTTTGTTTTAAAACCCATCATGAATATGATTTAGTTCATGCAAAAGTTTGTACTGATGATACAATTCTTATAATTAGTAATGATAATCATTTAGTAACACATTGAAAAAGTATTTCTGATTTATTTCTAAGTCAAATATAATTGCACTACAGTTCGAGTAAATAAACAGTATAATATTACCTGACCCCATATTGCCAAACCTGATTATTCTGTTAACAGATGGAATAAACATTTGTGGGATTTAAAATGATTCCCTTTAAAATGTCAAACACGCAGATATGGGAACCTAATGTTAACATCATTTTTGGAATAAATCATATGCATATATGATAAATAATTGTAATAAATCTTATAAAGGGAAAGCAGCATCTTCTGTACTTTCTAGCAGCCTACTGTATAGTCCCCCTTTCATTTGCCTGCAGACCCCTAAGTTCCCTGTAAGGAAACTGACTGCCCCCATTTAATCTGAAGTGTCTAAATTGCAATATTACCTGCTGCTGCATGCCAATTCATTCCTGTCAGAATTATAAAATATAAATAATTTGTTTCTAAGTATCTTCAATTGCTTTACAGTTTGAGTTAAAAAATAAATAGTGAACTATTACCTGCTCCTGCATTCAGATCCCATTTCATGTCTTCTGAAATACAGAATAAATATATTTGTTATATTTATAAAGATTCACTTTAAACCACCAAATGTGTTCTGTTAAATATGTACAGTATTTTTAACTATTTATTGTAGACCAGAGAACAGAATTGGACTACTACGTTTGAAAAAATGATGTCACCTGTTTAAAGGGGAATTTTGGTTTAAGCAAATAATACTTAATTATTGTATAGTGAAAAGTTATGCAGTTTTCTCATATACTTTGTGCATAAATCCCAATTTTTTTTTACAACCAATTCTTGCAGTCATTGAATAAAGACCTTCAATCCTTACTTCTAGAGGCTGAAAACCTGTCCTGGTCATGTGATTACTGTACTGTAACACGCCATGCACCTTTGTGATCATCACATTACTATGGCAGAAAATGTACCCTCCCGGACAAAAACAGGGTAAGCAGTGACTATAAGGGAAGGTCTCCAAAACCATGAATCCACAAAGTATAGTACTAATTCATTAATGTAAGATTGCTTGATATTGTAGGAATACCCTATTTAACCTTAGAGGCTTTATCTCACAAAGACAACCCTTTTCATACACCCTATTAGGGTATTTGGACAATAAAAAAGTGGGCCTTGGGTCTCCCTCTACGGGTCAGAGCAAAGAGCGGCTACATATCAGTAATTCCCACTTGCAATGCAGATACCTGCTGCAGGGGAAATATGTAGCTGCCCATAACTCACCCCCCGGGCGATGATAACTGATCACCAGGGATTTCTGAATACAGAACTGCAGCAATCCGGCTGATCGCGGAGCCAGCTGCATTCCTAAAAGGGGATTTCATGGTGAGACAACCCCTGTAATGTAAATTGTCAGCTGCTGTGAAATTCACCAGCAATATAACTGTTCTTAACAATATATGAGACACGACTGCCTGAGTAATGTAAGAGTTACAGTGCTTTGCATTATTGGTGCTTATCTATATGGTGACTGCAGGTTACCTGTCTGTGGTAGCTGGTAAGACGTTTCTGTATAAAGACTGTTCTGAAATTCATAGGAGATGAACCCAAATGATCCGGATGATGGACCCTGACTTTTTGTTGTTATTCCATTTCTTGTAGAAGATTCATAATTTTCCTGTCCTGGCTTCTTCTGTGTTATCAAATTACCACCGTTTTCTGTAATTTTACCATCATGGATGCCAGCTGCACATACCGAGGACTCCTATAAATTACAAGTATTGCAGATATAATATGAAACCGGAGACCAATACAAAGAAATAAATAACTAAGTAAACTAAATAACTATATAACTAAAATAACTAAATAATAGTTGCATTTTTTCTCACCTGGGAATAAGTTTCAGATCCCCAAACATTTTCCTTCTGTTCAAGGCAACCCGGTGGACAAATAACACTAAAATAATTAAGTTGTAAGATTATAATATGTATTGGACCTGGTCACATATACTTTAAAGTGAAATAACAGACATAAGCTCTAAATTCAACCTGAGAATACATCAGGGGAATAGCTATTGGGGGTGCAGAGATAGCAGTCGCACCCAGGCCCTGATGCCTGAGGGGGCCCAAAGACCCTATGCTCCATAGGTAGACACCAGTGTGATACATGGCCCATGATAGGTGAGGGGGGTCTGTTACAGATTTTGTACTGTGTCCCAGGAGCTTTAAGTTACGCCTCAGGAATACAGGCAGGCTGTAATGTGGGAGTTGAGTGGCTCCTCCATTCAGGGCAAAAGCTGGATTTTTGTAGCTTTTACTCAGTGATTGACTTAAATATTCTGCTAAATATTCAAACCCATTTTTTCCAGTAAATGATTGTGATACAAACACAATGGAGAGTAATACAGAATAATATTCCACACAATATCCTACAGATTCCCACCCCACCCCACCCACCCCCCAGATCTAAGGTGAAAATGAAAAACAAAAAACACCTACACTACACATCAATTCCAGGCACCCCAAAGCTCCTCTCATTTACATAGTTGGTTCTGCTTTTTAGCTCTTGTCTTCTTATAAATTTTGATCTTAAAGGGAAGATGTCATGATTTTTTTTTATTATATTGCTTTTTTTAAATATAAACAAAAATTGTATTTATTAGTGTTGTCACTTAATATATTTCACTGTATTCATACTTTTACTTCTCTATGGGGGCTGCCATTTTTTTTCATCTCTGTATGTGTCGATTAAGGACACATACAGAGATGCTATATGGCACATACAACCCCATATGGAATGTGAACGCGAGTCGTTCCATTCCCAGAAGGATACGTTGCATCGCTCCCACAGAGACCAAAACGAAGCTCATTCATAGAGCAAAATCCGGCGCCATTTTCATGTGGACCGGAAGCTGCTGCCGGACAGTAAGATGACGACTTCCGGCTGCGGATTCCGGCCAGATGTTCAACAAAGCGTAGGCGCAAGGAATAGGAGCGTAGACCAGCGGAGGTGGCGGTGGCAGGAGCAGGTAATTTATGTTCGTGTATGATGTGTGTATTATGTTCGTGTATGTTCGTGTGATACTGTCTGCTGAGCACTGTATCTAATCCTCCTACCCTGTGCAGTCGCTCAGTAAATGGCGGCACACAGTGTAGGAGGTTTGAAGACATTCAAACCCCTCCATCTCCTGGCACTAGCCAGAAGAAGGGAGGGGGGATTGTGTGAGGACACTAGAGGCGAGTGTGTCCACCCCAAATTTGCAGCATAAATCAATGAGGTTGCTTTACCACAGTGACCATGCTGCAATTTTGGGAACTGCTCCCTCTAGTGGCCAGCAAATGGAAATGTTATAAATTAGAATCTAATTTATAATATTTCCTGACTTGTGAAAAAAATTAACAAAATAAAAACAATACTAATTGTTTAACTGAAAAAATAAATAAAATTCTAGCGACACATTCCCTTTAAGAACAATGTTTATCCATTCCTGAAAAGAGGGGGAGACTCTGCACTCCATTTCCTTGCAATAACTATTTAAGCGAGCAGTAAAACTCTCAAAATGAGACATATTTGCATATGTCAAAACTTCCAAAGACCAATATGAGTCAATAGCAGGGCACTCCCATACCAATTGTAAAAACTCGACCGCCAGATATTGGCGTCTACGGTATTTTGCCTCCTCAGTTAAACTCATTTCATAAAGTGAGGCAGGAGTATTTGCACAAACCGAAATCTCCATCCCATTCGTATACATATTCACCCATTTCTAATATTCAAACCCATTTTTAGTATTAAAGTAGTACTTACAAGGTGATTTGGGCGGGTAGTTGGATCGCTGTGTAGGCGCAATGTCCGTCTACTAAAATACAAGAGATAAAAACATATTTAAGAGATTTTTTTTTAAAAACAAACAAAGCATGCCGGTAAAATGGACGTTTACTTCCAATGTCTACTATTGTACACCAAGGAGAGAATTTAAAGTGAACATCACAGCTTCACACTGGAAACGGCTAACAGGAGCTCTGAGAAGCGAACACCTTGTCACAATCAGCTTAGGACTTGTCGAAATTTGGATTTTTAACTAAAAACATGAACAAAGGAAACCCTGCAATGAATATTACATCCCTTTCTAGGTTGCTATGAATTAGTCCATTGTTTTCATGAACACAAGCTTTCATGGCAAAAAAGCTTGTACAAGCCGGGCAACCATTCCAATATTTTTTGCTTACCCTTCCAACTGCAGTTCTGAAGTGTCTGTCATGTCATATAACATTCTCTTACACATACCCAGAAGCACAAATCAGCATACTTAGAAAAAAATTTCAGTAAACAAATTTGTATTGTTATATTATGTTAAAAAACACGTTTTTAATATTTATTTACTAAACCAATCAATTAAAGTGTACTTCCAGTGCAAAATAAAAACTTCACAGTTCTCTTAGATCCCATATGGGGTGCCATTGTGTTTTGGGCTACAAATCTCTCCTTCTTCCTAATTCACTAAAAGAAAGCTGTAATCATTGTCTGCAATGTTACACGTACAGTGGAGCTGCGGCCCGGTCCCGGACACGCTTTTCTTTCTACAAACCTGCTAGCTCCCATTGCATTTAACAGCCCCTCACTCTAGAGAGAGATACTGCCTTCTTTAATTAGGGTTGATGCTGCAGTGATAACAGGACTTTATTAGCTAGCAAGTTCCCTCTACAGGCTCAAAGACAGCTTGTCATTACCTGTTTGGGTAAGATAGTCAAGTTTTTTTCCTCTCTCTCTCTCTTTATTAATACGGAGGTAGTAAAGGACTGCAGTAATTCAAGTCTCCTTCATTTATAGTCAACCGTAAATCATCCGCATATGCGGAAGGGTGTCCGTTAATACGGTCCATATTGCATCCATAATGCATCTGTATTTACGGATCCACTAAAAAACAAGTCTCCTTCTATTCCGCACCATTTGTAAATGAAGTGTGCAGCATGAAAATAAATTCAGCTACTGTATCAAACAGCATCATTCATTTTTTAATTCTAGATTAAAAACATGAATTTACACACTGAGGTGCATATAGAGGAGGTTTTTAATGGCATCACTTGAAAATATGCTTTAACCCTTTCACGCCGCAGCCCTTTTTCAGATTTTCATTTTCGTTTTTTCCCTCCCCACCTTCCAAAGGCCATAACGCCTTTATTTTTCCGTCGATATAGTACTATGAGGGCTTGATTTTTGCGGGACAAGTTGTAGTTTTACGTAGCACCATTTATTTTGCCGTATAATGTACTAGGAAACTAAAAAATTATTTGTGGGGTAGAAAATGAAAAAAAGACAGCGATTCCGCCATGGTTTTTTGCGCGCCATTTTTACGGAATTCACTGTGCAATTAAAACAACATATTCATTTTATTCTATGGGTCAATACGATTACGCCGATACCAAATATGTGTAGGTTTTTCTATATTTTACTACTTTTACAAGTAAAAACCTAAGTGTAAAAACGAAAATTTATTTTGTTTCGCCAAATTCTGAGAGCCGTAATGTCATTATTTTTCCGTTAATAAGTGGTATAAGGGCTTATTTTTGCGGAATAAGCTGTAGTTTTTAATAATACCATTGTGGTGTAAATGTGACTGTTTGATCACTTTTTATTTCATTTCTTGTGGGAGATTAGGTGAACAAAAAATAGAGATTCTGGCGTTTACAATTTTTTTTTTACGGCGTTCACCGTGCGGGTTAAATAATTATATATTGTGATAGTTCAGACTTTTACGGACGCGGCGAAACCAATTATGTTTATTTATTTAATTTTTTACTATGCTCTAGGGGGAAAATGGGAAAAGGGGTTTTTTTTTTACTTTTAATATATTTTTTTTTTTTTACACAAAAAAAACAACTTTATTTAACTCATTTTTAAATTTTTTATTAGTCCCCCTAGGGGACTTCAACCAGCGATGGTTAGATCGCTTGCACGATATACTGCAATACTAATGTATTGCAGTATATCGTGATTCTGACAGTGTCCTATGAAGCCCTGCCGGAGGCAGAGCTTCATAGGAGTTCCAAGATGGCGGACCTGGGGGACTTCGTCAGACCCCCAGGCAGCCGTGTGAACCAACGGCTACCCCCGATCTCGCCGTGGGGGGGCCGTTGAGACGTTACAGGGGGTCACCCCCTGTTTTTAGTAATTTAAATGCCGCGATCTCTATTGAACGCGGCATTTAACGGGTTAAACAAGCGGGATCGCGCTAAAGCGCGATCCCGCTCGTAACCCGGAAGTGTCGGCTGTAACACACAGCCGACACACTCGCTCTATGGAGCGGACTCAGCCCATGAGCCCGCTCCATATTCCCCCACCTGGCGTGCACCGTTTATGTACGGCGCATGTCGGGAAGGGGTTAAGTTCAATTAAAAACAACATTAGTAATATAGACTTCTAATCATAAACTCGGGCATCTTTTAAAATAATTCTTTTAACTTTCTGGTGTCTATAACAGTCTGTGATATTACCTTTTCGTAAAGAGTTGTGTGATTTGTTTCTCTGCCGCAGTGATTGATATTTAGACATGTTTATCAATACAAATGATCCAGACCATGGTCCCTGACTCTTCGAAGTTATTCCATTTCTAGTGGACTCTATGTAGCTGTCTTGTCCTGGCTTCTTTTGTACAACCACCTCTCCTCCACTTTCTGGTGTGATAATTCCAGCATGTGTAGCAGCTATACAGACTGAAGATTCCTATAGTAATGTGCACATAAATTATATAGATATTAATAAACATTTTACAGCTAAATTAAAAGATTCTTTCCTGTGATATTATTTAAAGCTTTGATCTTACATCTGTGTAGATATCAGATCCCCACAGGTCTCCTTTCACACATCCAGGAGGACAAACCACTCTGTTAAAGTAAGCAAAAGTTTTATGTCAAATTTAGAAGGAAAGTAAACCATTCAGCACTAAAGTATCAAGATCTACTCTATGCAAAAAGTTTATGCTAATGTCCCTTATATTGAGTAGATCTGTCCTGAACAGTATCCCTTTTATTTTTTGCTTGCAATGTATATTTTTTATTTTGGTGCTAGCCAAGAGCTCGTAATAAAATAGTCATACTTACATAGTGATTGGTGCCGGTAATTGCTTCGATTTTAGATTACAACTACCTGTAATTAAGAAAAAAAGAAGGATTTGCATTTTCTGCTATAGAGAACGTATTACATGATTAGTAAAATTATCAAAGAGATGTAATGCTACTGAGGCCCCATGCACACGACCGTATTTTTATTCGTAATTATGGTCCCTAGATATGGACACATTCATTCCTATGGGCTACGGACACTTTTCTGTATTTTTACAGATGGGTGTCTGTGCCGTAGAAATGATAGAGCATGTCCTTTTTTTGTCCGTAATTACGGCACAGAATCTCAATAGAGTCTATGGGCGCTTCCTTAATTATGGATGGCTACGGATATGCATCCCTAGCCGTCCGTAATTACAGAAGTGTTTCTATGTGATGCCAGGGGATTACCCTAGATTCCTCCTTGTTTTTTAGTGGATCCGTAAATACGGATGCATTATGGATGTAATATGGACCGTATTTACGGACACCCTTCCGTATATGTGGATGATTTACGGATGACTATAAATGATTACAGATCCGTATTTACGGACAGTATTTGTAGATAGATGAAAAATATGGTCGTGTGCATGGGGCCTCAATTAGGTGATTTTATTTTAGAGAGCTGCATTTTTTGTTACCCTATTACTCAAGAAACAAGCTAATTTACTATTTTTATAGAATGCAATGAGATTACTTTTACCAGTTTTGTAGCATATAAAGGTCGCAAAAGGGCCCAAAAGTCACAAATTGCAACTTTTGGCCTTTTTTTCGCCAACCTCGCCACTGTTGTGAAAAGGGGCATGGCTTCCCAACAGGGACAGGGCCACAGTTGCCCCAAAAATGTATTTTCGTTTATGCCAGTAAATTCGTACACGACAATATATTATATGATGTACATTACTAACTCATTTCTGTCGGTTTATTTGCTTTTTGTAGGAATACACTTTATAACCTTGATATAAATTATCAGCTGCTGTCAGTCTTATCAGCAATATACACTTTATGGGGGACTGTAATTCTTTCCTATCTATAAAAGATATGTTATAATGTTGTTATGTTATTAAGTTATGATGTGTGTACGTCTGTTTATGTACATGTATCTATGTGTGGGCTTTTTTATATTTACCTGTAGTTGTGGTCTGCGTGCCCTCCATATCTATTGTCAGAAAAACAGAAACAGATCTATTTTTAGCTAAATAAAATATATGTAGAAAACACTGATTACTAATATGGTAAAGACGTAATATATGTGTGTGTGCCTACTCCTTGACCTGGGCCTGGCTGAAAGTGATGGGTAGGTGTTTGCTGGGGACAATGGCTGTATTTGAGGCCCTCACTGGTGCAGATCATGATCAGCTTGTCTGGATTTCCTGGACACATTGTCCATCTTGAGGCAGAGTGATAGTTATTATGACACATATATTATGGAATTGCTAAAAGAGAAATGTACAAATATATATGTAAAGTGTCATCAAACAATTATGTTTATGGCATAAGCATTTGCCAAGATCTAAATATTCTTTTGAAGGTAAATGGAAGTTTCAAAATGTTAAACAAAAATATATATTCTAGTTTTTTTTGCAGTAACATGTTTACCTGTTTGTGTGGAAGCGTCCCAATCAGTTCCTGCCAAGATATAAAGAAAAAAGACAAAATCTATTAGCATCAAAAAGTTTAATTCACGCATTTTAGAAACACAGTTGGCCTCATGTATCAAAGCCTGAAAACGCTTAATACTTAAGGTGTGGCGCATAAGATTCAATCAAATTCCCAATTCCGTCTTTCCAAATCAGGTTAGATAATGTTAGGTATTCATAGATCACTACGATCACTGTTACCCATTATTCATATAAAGGGAAGGCAGGGAATACAAATTCTGCCTCCCCTCCCCTACACTTCCTGGTCCTTACATGGGAGAATGACAACATTGTAATATCACAGGTTTGTTTTAAAACCCATCATGAATATGATTTAGTTCCTGCAAAAGTTTGTACTGATGATACAATTCTTATAATTAGTAATGATAATCATTTAGTTACAGTTTGAGTTAAAAAATAAATAGTGAACTATTACCTGCTCCTGCATTCAGATCCCATTTCATGTCTTCTGAAATACAGAATAAATATATTTGTTATATTTATAAAGATTCACTTTAAACCACCAAATGTGTTCTGTTAAATATGTACAGTATTTTTAACTATTTATTGTAGACCAGAGAACAGAATTGGACTACTACGTTTGAAAAAATGATGTCACCTGTTTAAAGGGGAATTTTGGTTTAAGCAAATAATACTTAATTATTGTATAGTGAAAAGTTATGCAGTTTTCTCATATACTTTGTGCATAAATCCCAATTTTTTTTTACAACCAATTCTTGCAGTCATTGAATAAAGACCTTCAATCCTTACTTCTAGAGGCTGAAAACCTGTCCTGGTCATGTGATTACTGTACTGTAACACGCCATGCACCTTTGTGATCATCACATTACTATGGCAGAAAATGTACCCTCCCGGACAAAAACAGGGTAAGCAGTGACTATAAGGGAAGGTCTCCAAAACCATGAATCCACAAAGTATAGTACTAATTCATTAATGTAAGATTGCTTGATATTGTAGGAATACCCTATTTAACCTTAGAGGCTTTATCTCACAAAGACAACCCTTTTCATACACCCTATTAGGGTATTTGGACAATAAAAAAGTGGGCCTTGGGTCTCCCTCTACGGGTCAGAGCAAAGAGCGGCTACATATCAGTAATTCCCACTTGCAATGCAGATACCTGCTGCAGGGGAAATATGTAGCTGCCCATAACTCACCCCCCGGGCGATGATAACTGATCACCAGGGATTTCTGAATACAGAACTGCAGCAATCCGGCTGATCGCGGAGCCAGCTGCATTCCTAAAAGGGGATTTCATGGTGAGACAACCCCTGTAATGTAAATTGTCAGCTGCTGTGAAATTCACCAGCAATATAACTGTTCTTAACAATATATGAGACACGACTGCCTGAGTAATGTAAGAGTTACAGTGCTTTGCATTATTGGTGCTTATCTATATGGTGACTGCAGGTTACCTGTCTGTGGTAGCTGGTAAGACGTTTCTGTATAAAGACTGTTCTGAAATTCATAGGAGATGAACCCAAATGATCCGGATGATGGACCCTGACTTTTTGTTGTTATTCCATTTCTTGTAGAAGATTCATAATTTTCCTGTCCTGGCTTCTTCTGTGTTATCAAATTACCACCGTTTTCTGTAATTTTACCATCATGGATGCCAGCTGCACATACCGAGGACTCCTATAAATTACAAGTATTGCAGATATAATATGAAACCGGAGACCAATACAAAGAAATAAATAACTAAGTAAACTAAATAACTATATAACTAAAATAACTAAATAATAGTTGCATTTTTTCTCACCTGGGAATAAGTTTCAGATCCCCAAACATTTTCCTTCTGTTCAAGGCAACCCGGTGGACAAATAACACTAAAATAATTAAGTTGTAAGATTATAATATGTATTGGACCTGGTCACATATACTTTAAAGTGAAATAACAGACATAAGCTCTAAATTCAACCTGAGAATACATCAGGGGAATAGCTATTGGGGGTGCAGAGATAGCAGTCGCACCCAGGCCCTGATGCCTGAGGGGGCCCAAAGACCCTATGCTCCATAGGTAGACACCAGTGTGATACATGGCCCATGATAGGTGAGGGGGGTCTGTTACAGATTTTGTACTGTGTCCCAGGAGCTTTAAGTTACGCCTCAGGAATACAGGCAGGCTGTAATGTGGGAGTTGAGTGGCTCCTCCATTCAGGGCAAAAGCTGGATTTTTGTAGCTTTTACTCAGTGATTGACTTAAATATTCTGCTAAATATTCAAACCCATTTTTTCCAGTAAATGATTGTGATACAAACACAATGGAGAGTAATACAGAATAATATTCCACACAATATCCTACAGATTCCCACCCCACCCCACCCACCCCCCAGATCTAAGGTGAAAATGAAAAACAAAAAACACCTACACTACACATCAATTCCAGGCACCCCAAAGCTCCTCTCATTTACATAGTTGGTTCTGCTTTTTAGCTCTTGTCTTCTTATAAATTTTGATCTTAAAGGGAAGATGTCATGATTTTTTTTTATTATATTGCTTTTTTTAAATATAAACAAAAATTGTATTTATTAGTGTTGTCACTTAATATATTTCACTGTATTCATACTTTTACTTCTCTATGGGGGCTGCCATTTTTTTTCATCTCTGTATGTGTCGATTAAGGACACATACAGAGATGCTATATGGCACATACAACCCCATATGGAATGTGAACGCGAGTCGTTCCATTCCCAGAAGGATACGTTGCATCGCTCCCACAGAGACCAAAACGAAGCTCATTCATAGAGCAAAATCCGGCGCCATTTTCATGTGGACCGGAAGCTGCTGCCGGACAGTAAGATGACGACTTCCGGCTGCGGATTCCGGCCAGATGTTCAACAAAGCGTAGGCGCAAGGAATAGGAGCGTAGACCAGCGGAGGTGGCGGTGGCAGGAGCAGGTAATTTATGTTCGTGTATGATGTGTGTATTATGTTCGTGTATGTTCGTGTGATACTGTCTGCTGAGCACTGTATCTAATCCTCCTACCCTGTGCAGTCGCTCAGTAAATGGCGGCACACAGTGTAGGAGGTTTGAAGACATTCAAACCCCTCCATCTCCTGGCACTAGCCAGAAGAAGGGAGGGGGGATTGTGTGAGGACACTAGAGGCGAGTGTGTCCACCCCAAATTTGCAGCATAAATCAATGAGGTTGCTTTACCACAGTGACCATGCTGCAATTTTGGGAACTGCTCCCTCTAGTGGCCAGCAAATGGAAATGTTATAAATTAGAATCTAATTTATAATATTTCCTGACTTGTGAAAAAAATTAACAAAATAAAAACAATACTAATTGTTTAACTGAAAAAATAAATAAAATTCTAGCGACACATTCCCTTTAAGAACAATGTTTATCCATTCCTGAAAAGAGGGGGAGACTCTGCACTCCATTTCCTTGCAATAACTATTTAAGCGAGCAGTAAAACTCTCAAAATGAGACATATTTGCATATGTCAAAACTTCCAAAGACCAATATGAGTCAATAGCAGGGCACTCCCATACCAATTGTAAAAACTCGACCGCCAGATATTGGCGTCTACGGTATTTTGCCTCCTCAGTTAAACTCATTTCATAAAGTGAGGCAGGAGTATTTGCACAAACCGAAGTCTCCATCCCATTCGTATACATATTCACCCATTTCTAATATTCAAACCCATTTTTAGTATTAAAGTAGTACTTACAAGGTGATTTGGGCGGGTAGTTGGATCGCTGTGTAGGCGCAATGTCCGTCTACTAAAATACAAGAGATAAAAACATATTTAAGAGATTTTTTTTTAAAAACAAACAAAGCATGCCGGTAAAATGGACGTTTACTTCCAATGTCTACTATTGTACACCAAGGAGAGAATTTAAAGTGAACATCACAGCTTCACACTGGAAACGGCTAACAGGAGCTCTGAGAAGCGAACACCTTGTCACAATCAGCTTAGGACTTGTCGAAATTTGGATTTTTAACTAAAAACATGAACAAAGGAAACCCTGCAATGAATATTACATCCCTTTCTAGGTTGCTATGAATTAGTCCATTGTTTTCATGAACACAAGCTTTCATGGCAAAAAAGCTTGTACAAGCCGGGCAACCATTCCAATATTTTTTGCTTACCCTTCCAACTGCAGTTCTGAAGTGTCTGTCATGTCATATAACATTCTCTTACACATACCCAGAAGCACAAATCAGCATACTTAGAAAAAAATTTCAGTAAACAAATTTGTATTGTTATATTATGTTAAAAAACACGTTTTTAATATTTATTTACTAAACCAATCAATTAAAGTGTACTTCCAGTGCAAAATAAAAACTTCACAGTTCTCTTAGATCCCATATGGGGTGCCATTGTGTTTTGGGCTACAAATCTCTCCTTCTTCCTAATTCACTAAAAGAAAGCTGTAATCATTGTCTGCAATGTTACACGTACAGTGGAGCTGCGGCCCGGTCCCGGACACGCTTTTCTTTCTACAAACCTGCTAGCTCCCATTGCATTTAACAGCCCCTCACTCTAGAGAGAGATACTGCCTTCTTTAATTAGGGTTGATGCTGCAGTGATAACAGGACTTTATTAGCTAGCAAGTTCCCTCTACAGGCTCAAAGACAGCTTGTCATTACCTGTTTGGGTAAGATAGTCAAGTTTTTTTCCTCTCTCTCTCTCTTTATTAATACGGAGGTAGTAAAGGACTGCAGTAATTCAAGTCTCCTTCATTTATAGTCATCCGTAAATCATCCGCATATGCGGAAGGGTGTCCGTTAATACGGTCCATATTGCATCCATAATGCATCTGTATTTACGGATCCACTAAAAAACAAGTCTCCTTCTATTCCGCACCATTTGTAAATGAAGTGTGCAGCATGAAAATAAATTCAGCTACTGTATCAAACAGCATCATTCATTTTTTAATTCTAGATTAAAAACATGAATTTACACACTGAGGTGCATATAGAGGAGGTTTTTAATGGCATCACTTGAAAATATGCTTTAACCCTTTCACGCCGCAGCCCTTTTTCAGATTTTCATTTTCGTTTTTTCCCTCCCCACCTTCCAAAGGCCATAACGCCTTTATTTTTCCGTCGATATAGTACTATGAGGGCTTGATTTTTGCGGGACAAGTTGTAGTTTTACGTAGCACCATTTATTTTGCCGTATAATGTACTAGGAAACGGGAAAAAAATTATTTGTGGGGTAGAAAATGAAAAAAAGACAGCGATTCCGCCATGGTTTTTTGCGCGCCATTTTTACGGAATTCACTGTGCAATTAAAACAACATATTCATTTTATTCTATGGGTCAATACGATTACGCCGATACCAAATATGTGTAGGTTTTTCTATATTTTACTACTTTTACAAGTAAAAACCTAAGTGTAAAAACGAAAATTTATTTTGTTTCGCCAAATTCTGAGAGCCGTAATGTCATTATTTTTCCGTTAATAAGTGGTATAAGGGCTTATTTTTGCGGAATAAGCTGTAGTTTTTAATAATACCATTGTGGTGTAAATGTGACTGTTTGATCACTTTTTATTTCATTTCTTGTGGGAGATTAGGTGAACAAAAAATAGAGATTCTGGCGTTTACAATTTTTTTTTTACGGCGTTCACCGTGCGGGTTAAATAATTATATATTGTGATAGTTCAGACTTTTACGGACGCGGCGAAACCAATTATGTTTATTTATTTAATTTTTTACTATGCTCTAGGGGGAAAATGGGAAAAGGGGGTTTTTTTTTACTTTTAATATATTTTTTTTTTTTTACACAAAAAAAACAACTTTATTTAACTCATTTTTAAATTTTTTATTAGTCCCCCTAGGGGACTTCAACCAGCGATGGTTAGATCGCTTGCACGATATACTGCAATACTAATGTATTGCAGTATATCGTGATTCTGACAGTGTCCCATGAAGCCCTGCCGGAGGCAGAGCTTCATAGGAGTTCCAAGATGGCGGACCTGGGGGACTTCGTCAGACCCCCAGGCAGCCGTGTGAACCAACGGCTACCCCCGATCTCGCCGTGGGGGGGCCGTTGAGACGTTACAGGGGGTCACCCCCCTGTTTTTAGTAATTTAAATGCCGCAATCTCTATTGAACGCTGCATTTAACGGGTTAAACAAGCGGGATCGCGCTAAAGCGCGATCCCGCTCGTAACTCGGAAGTGTCGGCTGTAACACACAGCCGACACACTCGCTCTATGGAGCGGACTCAGCCCGTGAGCCCGCTCCATATTCCCCCACCTGGCGTACGCCGTTTATGTACGGCGCATGTCGGGAAGGGGTTAAGTTCAATTAAAAACAACATTAGTAATATAGACTTCTAATCATAAACTCGGGCATCTTTTAAAATAATTCTTTTAACTTTCTGGTGTCTATAACAGTCTGTGATATTACCTTTTCGTAAAGAGTTGTGTGATTTGTTTCTCTGCCGCAGTGATTGATATTTAGACATGTTTATCAATACAAATGATCCAGACCATGGTCCCTGACTCTTCGAAGTTATTCCATTTCTAGTGGACTCTATGTAGCTGTCTTGTCCTGGCTTCTTTTGTACAACCACCTCTCCTCCACTTTCTGGTGTGATAATTCCAGCATGTGTAGCAGCTATACAGACTGAAGATTCCTATAGTAATGTGCACATAAATTATATAGATATTAATAAACATTTTACAGCTAAATTAAAAGATTCTTTCCTGTGATATTTTTTTTAAAGCTGCGATCTTACATCTGTGTAGATATCAGATCCCCACAGGTCTCCTTTCACACATCCAGGAGGACAAACCACTCTGTTATAGTAAGCAAAAGTTTTATGTCAAATTTAGAAGGAAAGTAAACCATTCAGCACTAAAGTATCAAGATCTACTCTATGCAAAAAGTTTATGCTAATGTCCCTTATATTGAGTAGATCTGTCCTGAACAGTATCCCTTTTATTTTTTGCTTGCAATGTATATTTTTTATTTTGGTGCTAGCCAAGAGCTCGTAATAAAATAGTCATACTTACATAGTGATTGGTGCAGGTAATTGCTTCGATTTTAGATTACAACTACCTGTAATTAAGAAAAAAAGAAGGATTTGCATTTTCTGCTATAGAGAACGTATTACATGATTAGTAAAATGATCAAAGAGATGTAATGCTACTGAGGCCCCATGCACACGACCGTATTTTTATTCGTAATTATGGTCCCTAGATATGGACACATTCATTCCTATGGGCTACGGACACTTTTCTGTATTTTTACAGATGGGTGTCTGTGCCGTAGAAATGATAGAGCATGTCCTTTTTTTGTCCGTAATTACGGCACAGAATCTCCATAGAGTCTATGGGCGCTTCCTTAATTATGGATGGCTACGGATATGCATCCCTAGCCGTCCGTAATTAGAGAAGTTTTTCTATGTGATGCCAGGGGATTACCCTAGATTCCTCCTTGTTTTTTAGTGGATCCGTAAATACGGATGCATTATGGATGTAATATGGACCGTATTTACGGACACCCTTCCGTATATGTGGATGATTTACGGATGACTATAAATGATTACAGATCCGTATTTACGGACAGTATTTGTAGATAGATGAAAAATATGGTCGTGTGCATGGGGCCTCAATTAGGTGATTTTATTTTAGAGAGCTGCATTTTTTGTTACCCTATTACTCAAGAAACAAGCTAATTTACTATTTTTATAGAATGCAATGAGATTACTTTTGCCAGTTTTGTAGCATATAAAGGTCGCAAAAGGGCCCAAAAGTCACAAATTGCAACTTTTGGCCTTTTTTCGCCAACCTCGCCACTGTTGTGAAAAGGGGCATGGCTTCCCAACAGGGACGGGGCCACAGTTGCCCAAAAAATGTATTTTCGTTTATGCCAGTAAATTTGTACACGACAATATATTATATGATGTACATTACTAACTCATTTCTGTCGGTTTATTTGCTTTTTGTAGGAATACACTTTATAACCTTGATATAAATTATCAGCTGCTGTCAGTCTTATCAGCAATATACACTTTATGGGGGACTGTAATTCTTTCCTATCTATAAAAGATATGTTATAATGTTGTTATGTTATTACGTTATGATGTGTGTACGTCTGTTTATGTACATGTATCTATGTGTGGGCTTTTTTATATTTACCTGTAGTTGTGGTCTGCGTGCCCTCCATATCTATTGTCAGAAAAACAGAAACAGATCTATTTTTAGCTAAATAAAATATATGTAGAAAACACTGATTACTAATATGGCTGAGTAAAGACGTAATATATGTGCGTGTGCCTACTCCTTGACCTGGGCCTGGCTGAAAGTGATGGGTAGGTGTTTGATGGAGACAATGGCTGTATTTGAGGCCCTCACTGGTGCAGATCATGATCAGCTTTTCTGGATTTCCTGGACACATTGTCCATCTTGATGCAGATTGATAGTTATTATGACACATATATTATGGAATTGCTAAAAGAGAAATTTACAAATATATACATCTAAAGTGTCATCAAACAATTATGTTTATGGCATAAGCATTTGCCAAGATCTAAATATTCTTTTGAAGGTAAATGGAAGTTTCAAAATGTTAAACAAAAATATATATTCTAGTTTTTATTGCAGTAACATGTTTACCTGTTTGTGTGGAAGCGTCCCAATCAGTTCCTACCAAGATATGAAGAAAAAAGACAAAATCTATTAGCATCAAAAAGTTTAATTCACGCATTTTAGAAACACAGTTGGCCCCATGTATCAAAGCCTTAAAACGCTTAATACTTAAGGTGTGGCGCATAAGATTCAATCAAATTCCCAATTCCGTCTTTCCAAATCAGGTTAGATAATGTTAGGTATTCATAGATCACTACGATCACTGTTATCCATTATTCATATAAAGGGAAGGCAGGGAATACAAATTCTGCCTCCCCTCCCCTACACTTCCTGGTCCTTACATGGGAGAATGACAACATTGTAATATCACAGGTTTGTTTTAAAACCCATCATGAATATGATTTAGTTCATGCAAAAGTTTGTACTGATGATACAATTCTTATAATTAGTAATGATAATCATTTAGTAACACATTGAAAAAGTATTTCTGATTTATTTCTAAGTCAAATATAATTGCACTACAGTTCGAGTAAATAAACAGTGAAATATTACCTGACCCCATATTGCCAAACCTGATTATTCTGTTAACAGATGGAATAAACATTTGTGGGATTTAAAATGATTCCCTTTAAAATGTCAAACACGCAGATATGGGAACCTAATGTTAACATCATTTTTGGAATAAATCATATGCATATATGATAAATAATTGTAATAAATCTTATAAAGGGAAAGCAGCATCTTCTGTACTTTCTAGCAGCCTACTGTATAGTCCCCCTTTCATTTGCCTGCAGACCCCTAAGTTCCCTGTAAGGAAACTGACTGCCCCCATTTAATCTGAAGTGTCTAAATTGCAATATTACCTGCTGCTGCATCCCAATTCATTCCTGTCAGAATTATAAAATATAAATAATTTGTTTCTAAGTATCTTCAATTGCTTTACAGTTTGAGTTAAAAAATAAATAGTGAACTATTACCTGCTCCTGCATTCAGATCCCATTTCATGTCTTCTGAAATACAGAATAAATATATTTGTTATATTTATAAAGATTCACTTTAAACCACCAAATGTGTTCTGTTAAATATGTACAGTATTTTTAACTATTTATTGTAGACCAGAGAACAGAATTGGACTACTACGTTTGAAAAAATGATGTCACCTGTTTAAAGGGGAATTTTGGTTTAAGCAAATAATACTTAATTATTGTATAGTGAAAAGTTATGCAGTTTTCTCATATACTTTGTGCATAAATCCCAATTTTTTTTTACAACCAATTCTTGCAGTCATTGAATAAAGACCTTCAATCCTTACTTCTAGAGGCTGAAAACCTGTCCTGGTCATGTGATTACTGTACTGTAACACGCCATGCACCTTTGTGATCATCACATTACTATGGCAGAAAATGTACCCTCCCGGACAAAAACAGGGTAAGCAGTGACTATAAGGGAAGGTCTCCAAAACCATGAATCCACAAAGTATAGTACTAATTCATTAATGTAAGATTGCTTGATATTGTAGGAATACCCTATTTAACCTTAGAGGCTTTATCTCACAAAGACAACCCTTTTCATACACCCTATTAGGGTATTTGGACAATAAAAAAGTGGGCCTTGGGTCTCCCTCTACGGGTCAGAGCAAAGAGCGGCTACATATCAGTAATTCCCACTTGCAATGCAGATACCTGCTGCAGGGGAAATATGTAGCTGCCCATAACTCACCCCCCGGGCGATGATAACTGATCACCAGGGATTTCTGAATACAGAACTGCAGCAATCCGGCTGATCGCGGAGCCAGCTGCATTCCTAAAAGGGGATTTCATGGTGAGACAACCCCTGTAATGTAAATTGTCAGCTGCTGTGAAATTCACCAGCAATATAACTGTTCTTAACAATATATGAGACACGACTGCCTGAGTAATGTAAGAGTTACAGTGCTTTGCATTATTGGTGCTTATCTATATGGTGACTGCAGGTTACCTGTCTGTGGTAGCTGGTAAGACGTTTCTGTATAAAGACTGTTCTGAAATTCATAGGAGATGAACCCAAATGATCCGGATGATGGACCCTGACTTTTTGTTGTTATTCCATTTCTTGTAGAAGATTCATAATTTTCCTGTCCTGGCTTCTTCTGTGTTATCAAATTACCACCGTTTTCTGTAATTTTACCATCATGGATGCCAGCTGCACATACCGAGGACTCCTATAAATTACAAGTATTGCAGATATAATATGAAACCGGAGACCAATACAAAGAAATAAATAACTAAGTAAACTAAATAACTATATAACTAAAATAACTAAATAATAGTTGCATTTTTTCTCACCTGGGAATAAGTTTCAGATCCCCAAACATTTTCCTTCTGTTCAAGGCAACCCGGTGGACAAATAACACTAAAATAATTAAGTTGTAAGATTATAATATGTATTGGACCTGGTCACATATACTTTAAAGTGAAATAACAGACATAAGCTCTAAATTCAACCTGAGAATACATCAGGGGAATAGCTATTGGGGGTGCAGAGATAGCAGTCGCACCCAGGCCCTGATGCCTGAGGGGGCCCAAAGACCCTATGCTCCATAGGTAGACACCAGTGTGATACATGGCCCATGATAGGTGAGGGGGGTCTGTTACAGATTTTGTACTGTGTCCCAGGAGCTTTAAGTTACGCCTCAGGAATACAGGCAGGCTGTAATGTGGGAGTTGAGTGGCTCCTCCATTCAGGGCAAAAGCTGGATTTTTGTAGCTTTTACTCAGTGATTGACTTAAATATTCTGCTAAATATTCAAACCCATTTTTTCCAGTAAATGATTGTGATACAAACACAATGGAGAGTAATACAGAATAATATTCCACACAATATCCTACAGATTCCCACCCCACCCCACCCACCCCCCAGATCTAAGGTGAAAATGAAAAACAAAAAACACCTACACTACACATCAATTCCAGGCACCCCAAAGCTCCTCTCATTTACATAGTTGGTTCTGCTTTTTAGCTCTTGTCTTCTTATAAATTTTGATCTTAAAGGGAAGATGTCATGATTTTTTTTTATTATATTGCTTTTTTTAAATATAAACAAAAATTGTATTTATTAGTGTTGTCACTTAATATATTTCACTGTATTCATACTTTTACTTCTCTATGGGGGCTGCCATTTTTTTTCATCTCTGTATGTGTCGATTAAGGACACATACAGAGATGCTATATGGCACATACAACCCCATATGGAATGTGAACGCGAGTCGTTCCATTCCCAGAAGGATACGTTGCATCGCTCCCACAGAGACCAAAACGAAGCTCATTCATAGAGCAAAATCCGGCGCCATTTTCATGTGGACCGGAAGCTGCTGCCGGACAGTAAGATGACGACTTCCGGCTGCGGATTCCGGCCAGATGTTCAACAAAGCGTAGGCGCAAGGAATAGGAGCGTAGACCAGCGGAGGTGGCGGTGGCAGGAGCAGGTAATTTATGTTCGTGTATGATGTGTGTATTATGTTCGTGTATGTTCGTGTGATACTGTCTGCTGAGCACTGTATCTAATCCTCCTACCCTGTGCAGTCGCTCAGTAAATGGCGGCACACAGTGTAGGAGGTTTGAAGACATTCAAACCCCTCCATCTCCTGGCACTAGCCAGAAGAAGGGAGGGGGGATTGTGTGAGGACACTAGAGGCGAGTGTGTCCACCCCAAATTTGCAGCATAAATCAATGAGGTTGCTTTACCACAGTGACCATGCTGCAATTTTGGGAACTGCTCCCTCTAGTGGCCAGCAAATGGAAATGTTATAAATTAGAATCTAATTTATAATATTTCCTGACTTGTGAAAAAAATTAACAAAATAAAAACAATACTAATTGTTTAACTGAAAAAATAAATAAAATTCTAGCGACACATTCCCTTTAAGAACAATGTTTATCCATTCCTGAAAAGAGGGGGAGACTCTGCACTCCATTTCCTTGCAATAACTATTTAAGCGAGCAGTAAAACTCTCAAAATGAGACATATTTGCATATGTCAAAACTTCCAAAGACCAATATGAGTCAATAGCAGGGCACTCCCATACCAATTGTAAAAACTCGACCGCCAGATATTGGCGTCTACGGTATTTTGCCTCCTCAGTTAAACTCATTTCATAAAGTGAGGCAGGAGTATTTGCACAAACCGAAATCTCCATCCCATTCGTATACATATTCACCCATTTCTAATATTCAAACCCATTTTTAGTATTAAAGTAGTACTTACAAGGTGATTTGGGCGGGTAGTTGGATCGCTGTGTAGGCGCAATGTCCGTCTACTAAAATACAAGAGATAAAAACATATTTAAGAGATTTTTTTTTAAAAACAAACAAAGCATGCCGGTAAAATGGACGTTTACTTCCAATGTCTACTATTGTACACCAAGGAGAGAATTTAAAGTGAACATCACAGCTTCACACTGGAAACGGCTAACAGGAGCTCTGAGAAGCGAACACCTTGTCACAATCAGCTTAGGACTTGTCGAAATTTGGATTTTTAACTAAAAACATGAACAAAGGAAACCCTGCAATGAATATTACATCCCTTTCTAGGTTGCTATGAATTAGTCCATTGTTTTCATGAACACAAGCTTTCATGGCAAAAAAGCTTGTACAAGCCGGGCAACCATTCCAATATTTTTTGCTTACCCTTCCAACTGCAGTTCTGAAGTGTCTGTCATGTCATATAACATTCTCTTACACATACCCAGAAGCACAAATCAGCATACTTAGAAAAAAATTTCAGTAAACAAATTTGTATTGTTATATTATGTTAAAAAACACGTTTTTAATATTTATTTACTAAACCAATCAATTAAAGTGTACTTCCAGTGCAAAATAAAAACTTCACAGTTCTCTTAGATCCCATATGGGGTGCCATTGTGTTTTGGGCTACAAATCTCTCCTTCTTCCTAATTCACTAAAAGAAAGCTGTAATCATTGTCTGCAATGTTACACGTACAGTGGAGCTGCGGCCCGGTCCCGGACACGCTTTTCTTTCTACAAACCTGCTAGCTCCCATTGCATTTAACAGCCCCTCACTCTAGAGAGAGATACTGCCTTCTTTAATTAGGGTTGATGCTGCAGTGATAACAGGACTTTATTAGTTAGCAAGTTCCCTCTACAGGCTCAAAGACAGCTTGTCATTACCTGTTTGGGTAAGATAGTCAAGTTTTTTTCCTCTCTCTCTCTCTTTATTAATACGGAGGTAGTAAAGGACTGCAGTAATTCAAGTCTCCTTCATTTATAGTCATCCGTAAATCATCCGCATATGCGGAAGGGTGTCCGTTAATACGGTCCATATTGCATCCATAATGCATCTGTATTTACGGATCCACTAAAAAACAAGTCTCCTTCTATTCCGCACCATTTGTAAATGAAGTGTGCAGCATGAAAATAAATTCAGCTACTGTATCAAACAGCATCATTCATTTTTTAATTCTAGATTAAAAACATGAATTTACACACTGAGGTGCATATAGAGGAGGTTTTTAATGGCATCACTTGAAAATATGCTTTAACCCTTTCACGCCGCAGCCCTTTTTCAGATTTTCATTTTCGTTTTTTCCCTCCCCACCTTCCAAAGGCCATAACGCCTTTATTTTTCCGTCGATATAGTACTATGAGGGCTTGATTTTTGCGGGACAAGTTGTAGTTTTACGTAGCACCATTTATTTTGCCGTATAATGTACTAGGAAACGGGAAAAAAATTATTTGTGGGGTAGAAAATGAAAAAAAGACAGCGATTCCGCCATGGTTTTTTGCGCGCCATTTTTACGGAATTCACTGTGCAATTAAAACAACATATTCATTTTATTCTATGGGTCAATACGATTACGCCGATACCAAATATGTGTAGGTTTTTCTATATTTTACTACTTTTACAAGTAAAAACCTAAGTGTAAAAACGAAAATTTATTTTGTTTCGCCAAATTCTGAGAGCCGTAATGTCATTATTTTTCCGTTAATAAGTGGTATAAGGGCTTATTTTTGCGGAATAAGCTGTAGTTTTTAATAATACCATTGTGGTGTAAATGTGACTGTTTGATCACTTTTTATTTCATTTCTTGTGGGAGATTAGGTGAACAAAAAATAGAGATTCTGGCGTTTACAATTTTTTTTTTACGGCGTTCACCGTGCGGGTTAAATAATTATATATTGTGATAGTTCAGACTTTTACGGACGCGGCGAAACCAATTATGTTTATTTATTTAATTTTTTACTATGCTCTAGGGGGAAAATGGGAAAAGGGGGTTTTTTTTTACTTTTAATATATTTTTTTTTTTTTACACAAAAAAAACAACTTTATTTAACTCATTTTTAAATTTTTTATTAGTCCCCCTAGGGGACTTCAACCAGCGATGGTTAGATCGCTTGCACGATATACTGCAATACTAATGTATTGCAGTATATCGTGATTCTGACAGTGTCCTATGAAGCCCTGCCGGAGGCAGAGCTTCATAGGAGTTCCAAGATGGCGGACCTGGGGGACTTCGTCAGACCCCCAGGCAGCCGTGTGAACCAACGGCTACCCCCGATCTCGCCGTGGGGGGGCCGTTGAGACGTTACAGGGGGTCACCCCCTGTTTTTAGTAATTTAAATGCCGCGATCTCTATTGAACGCGGCATTTAACGGGTTAAACAAGCGGGATCGCGCTAAAGCGCGATCCCGCTCGTAACCCGGAAGTGTCGGCTGTAACACACAGCCGACACACTCGCTCTATGGAGCGGACTCAGCCCATGAGCCCGCTCCATATTCCCCCACCTGGCGTGCACCGTTTATGTACGGCGCATGTCGGGAAGGGGTTAAGTTCAATTAAAAACAACATTAGTAATATAGACTTCTAATCATAAACTCGGGCATCTTTTAAAATAATTCTTTTAACTTTCTGGTGTCTATAACAGTCTGTGATATTACCTTTTCGTAAAGAGTTGTGTGATTTGTTTCTCTGCCGCAGTGATTGATATTTAGACATGTTTATCAATACAAATGATCCAGACCATGGTCCCTGACTCTTCGAAGTTATTCCATTTCTAGTGGACTCTATGTAGCTGTCTTGTCCTGGCTTCTTTTGTACAACCACCTCTCCTCCACTTTCTGGTGTGATAATTCCAGCATGTGTAGCAGCTATACAGACTGAAGATTCCTATAGTAATGTGCACATAAATTATATAGATATTAATAAACATTTTACAGCTAAATTAAAAGATTCTTTCCTGTGATATTATTTAAAGCTTTGATCTTACATCTGTGTAGATATCAGATCCCCACAGGTCTCCTTTCACACATCCAGGAGGACAAACCACTCTGTTAAAGTAAGCAAAAGTTTTATGTCAAATTTAGAAGGAAAGTAAACCATTCAGCACTAAAGTATCAAGATCTACTTTATGCAAAAAGTTTATGCTAATGTCCCTTATATTGAGTAGATCTGTCCTGAACAGTATCCCTTTTATTTTTTGCTTGCAATGTATATTTTTTATTTTGGTGCTAGCCAAGAGCTCGTAATAAAATAGTCATACTTACATAGTGATTGGTGCCGGTAATTGCTTCGATTTTAGATTACAACTACCTGTAATTAAGAAAAAAAGAAGGATTTGCATTTTCTGCTATAGAGAACGTATTACATGATTAGTAAAATTATCAAAGAGATGTAATGCTACTGAGGCCCCATGCACACGACCGTATTTTTATTCGTAATTATGGTCCCTAGATATGGACACATTCATTCCTATGGGCTACGGACACTTTTCTGTATTTTTACAGATGGGTGTCTGTGCCGTAGAAATGATAGAGCATGTCCTTTTTTTGTCCGTAATTACGGCACAGAATCTCAATAGAGTCTATGGGCGCTTCCTTAATTATGGATGGCTACGGATATGCATCCCTAGCCGTCCGTAATTACAGAAGTGTTTCTATGTGATGCCAGGGGATTACCCTAGATTCCTCCTTGTTTTTTAGTGGATCCGTAAATACGGATGCATTATGGATGTAATATGGACCGTATTTACGGACACCCTTCCGTATATGTGGATGATTTACGGATGACTATAAATGATTACAGATCCGTATTTACGGACAGTATTTGTAGATAGATGAAAAATATGGTCGTGTGCATGGGGCCTCAATTAGGTGATTTTATTTTAGAGAGCTGCATTTTTTGTTACCCTATTACTCAAGAAACAAGCTAATTTACTATTTTTATAGAATGCAATGAGATTACTTTTACCAGTTTTGTAGCATATAAAGGTCGCAAAAGGGCCCAAAAGTCACAAATTGCAACTTTTGGCCTTTTTTTCGCCAACCTCGCCACTGTTGTGAAAAGGGGCATGGCTTCCCAACAGGGACAGGGCCACAGTTGCCCCAAAAATTTATTTTAGTTTATGCCAGTAAATTCGTACACGACAATATATTATATGATGTACATTACTAACTCATTTCTGTCGGTTTATTTGCTTTTTGTAGGAATACACTTTATAACCTTGATATAAATTATCAGCTGCTGTCAGTCTTATCAGCAATATACACTTTATGGGGGACTGTAATTCTTTCCTATCTATAAAAGATATGTTATAATGTTGTTATGTTATTACGTTATGATGTGTGTACGTCTGTTTATGTACATGTATCTATGTGTGGGCTTTTTTATATTTACCTGTAGTTGTGGTCTGCGTGCCCTCCATATCTATTGTCAGAAAAACAGAAACAGATCTATTTTTAGCTAAATAAAATATATGTAGAAAACACTGATTACTAATATGGTAAAGACGTAATATATGTGTGTGTGCCTACTCCTTGACCTGGGCCTGGCTGAAAGTGATGGGTAGGTGTTTGCTGGGGACAATGGCTGTATTTGAGGCCCTCACTGGTGCAGATCATGATCAGCTTGTCTGGATTTCCTGGACACATTGTCCATCTTGAGGCAGAGTGATAGTTATTATGACACATATATTATGGAATTGCTAAAAGAGAAATGTACAAATATATATGTAAAGTGTCATCAAACAATTATGTTTATGGCATAAGCATTTGCCAAGATCTAAATATTCTTTTGAAGGTAAATGGAAGTTTCAAAATGTTAAACAAAAATATATATTCTAGTTTTTTTTGCAGTAACATGTTTACCTGTTTGTGTGGAAGCGTCCCAATCAGTTCCTGCCAAGATATAAAGAAAAAAGACAAAATCTATTAGCATCAAAAAGTTTAATTCACGCATTTTAGAAACACAGTTGGCCTCATGTATCAAAGCCTGAAAACGCTTAATACTTAAGGTGTGGCGCATAAGATTCAATCAAATTCCCAATTCCGTCTTTCCAAATCAGGTTAGATAATGTTAGGTATTCATAGATCACTACGATCACTGTTACCCATTATTCATATAAAGGGAAGGCAGGGAATACAAATTCTGCCTCCCCTCCCCTACACTTCCTGGTCCTTACATGGGAGAATGACAACATTGTAATATCACAGGTTTGTTTTAAAACCCATCATGAATATGATTTAGTTCCTGCAAAAGTTTGTACTGATGATACAATTCTTATAATTAGTAATGATAATCATTTAGTTACAGTTTGAGTTAAAAAATAAATAGTGAACTATTACCTGCTCCTGCATTCAGATCCCATTTCATGTCTTCTGAAATACAGAATAAATATATTTGTTATATTTATAAAGATTCACTTTAAACCACCAAATGTGTTCTGTTAAATATGTACAGTATTTTTAACTATTTATTGTAGACCAGAGAACAGAATTGGACTACTACGTTTGAAAAAATGATGTCACCTGTTTAAAGGGGAATTTTGGTTTAAGCAAATAATACTTAATTATTGTATAGTGAAAAGTTATGCAGTTTTCTCATATACTTTGTGCATAAATCCCAATTTTTTTTTACAACCAATTCTTGCAGTCATTGAATAAAGACCTTCAATCCTTACTTCTAGAGGCTGAAAACCTGTCCTGGTCATGTGATTACTGTACTGTAACACGCCATGCACCTTTGTGATCATCACATTACTATGGCAGAAAATGTACCCTCCCGGACAAAAACAGGGTAAGCAGTGACTATAAGGGAAGGTCTCCAAAACCATGAATCCACAAAGTATAGTACTAATTCATTAATGTAAGATTGCTTGATATTGTAGGAATACCCTATTTAACCTTAGAGGCTTTATCTCACAAAGACAACCCTTTTCATACACCCTATTAGGGTATTTGGACAATAAAAAAGTGGGCCTTGGGTCTCCCTCTACGGGTCAGAGCAAAGAGCGGCTACATATCAGTAATTCCCACTTGCAATGCAGATACCTGCTGCAGGGGAAATATGTAGCTGCCCATAACTCACCCCCCGGGCGATGATAACTGATCACCAGGGATTTCTGAATACAGAACTGCAGCAATCCAGCTGATCGCGGAGCCAGCTGCATTCCTAAAAGGGGATTTCATGGTGAGACAACCCCTGTAATGTAAATTGTCAGCTGCTGTGAAATTCACCAGCAATATAACTGTTCTTAACAATATATGAGACACGACTGCCTGAGTAATGTAAGAGTTACAGTGCTTTGCATTATTGGTGCTTATCTATATGGTGACTGCAGGTTACCTGTCTGTGGTAGCTGGTAAGACGTTTCTGTATAAAGACTGTTCTGAAATTCATAGGAGATGAACCCAAATGATCCGGATGATGGACCCTGACTTTTTGTTGTTATTCCATTTCTTGTAGAAGATTCATAATTTTCCTGTCCTGGCTTCTTCTGTGTTATCAAATTACCACCGTTTTCTGTAATTTTACCATCATGGATGCCAGCTGCACATACCGAGGACTCCTATAAATTACAAGTATTGCAGATATAATATGAAACCGGAGACCAATACAAAGAAATAAATAACTAAGTAAACTAAATAACTATATAACTAAAATAACTAAATAATAGTTGCATTTTTTCTCACCTGGGAATAAGTTTCAGATCCCCAAACATTTTCCTTCTGTTCAAGGCAACCCGGTGGACAAATAACACTAAAATAATTAAGTTGTAAGATTATAATATGTATTGGACCTGGTCACATATACTTTAAAGTGAAATAACAGACATAAGCTCTAAATTCAACCTGAGAATACATCAGGGGAATAGCTATTGGGGGTGCAGAGATAGCAGTCGCACCCAGGCCCTGATGCCTGAGGGGGCCCAAAGACCCTATGCTCCATAGGTAGACACCAGTGTGATACATGGCCCATGATAGGTGAGGGGGGTCTGTTACAGATTTTGTACTGTGTCCCAGGAGCTTTAAGTTACGCCTCAGGAATACAGGCAGGCTGTAATGTGGGAGTTGAGTGGCTCCTCCATTCAGGGCAAAAGCTGGATTTTTGTAGCTTTTACTCAGTGATTGACTTAAATATTCTGCTAAATATTCAAACCCATTTTTTCCAGTAAATGATTGTGATACAAACACAATGGAGAGTAATACAGAATAATATTCCACACAATATCCTACAGATTCCCACCCCACCCCACCCACCCCCCAGATCTAAGGTGAAAATGAAAAACAAAAAACACCTACACTACACATCAATTCCAGGCACCCCAAAGCTCCTCTCATTTACATAGTTGGTTCTGCTTTTTAGCTCTTGTCTTCTTATAAATTTTGATCTTAAAGGGAAGATGTCATGATTTTTTTTTATTATATTGCTTTTTTTAAATATAAACAAAAATTGTATTTATTAGTGTTGTCACTTAATATATTTCACTGTATTCATACTTTTACTTCTCTATGGGGGCTGCCATTTTTTTTCATCTCTGTATGTGTCGATTAAGGACACATACAGAGATGCTATATGGCACATACAACCCCATATGGAATGTGAACGCGAGTCGTTCCATTCCCAGAAGGATACGTTGCATCGCTCCCACAGAGACCAAAACGAAGCTCATTCATAGAGCAAAATCCGGCGCCATTTTCATGTGGACCGGAAGCTGCTGCCGGACAGTAAGATGACGACTTCCGGCTGCGGATTCCGGCCAGATGTTCAACAAAGCGTAGGCGCAAGGAATAGGAGCGTAGACCAGCGGAGGTGGCGGTGGCAGGAGCAGGTAATTTATGTTCGTGTATGATGTGTGTATTATGTTCGTGTATGTTCGTGTGATACTGTCTGCTGAGCACTGTATCTAATCCTCCTACCCTGTGCAGTCGCTCAGTAAATGGCGGCACACAGTGTAGGAGGTTTGAAGACATTCAAACCCCTCCATCTCCTGGCACTAGCCAGAAGAAGGGAGGGGGGATTGTGTGAGGACACTAGAGGCGAGTGTGTCCACCCCAAATTTGCAGCATAAATCAATGAGGTTGCTTTACCACAGTGACCATGCTGCAATTTTGGGAACTGCTCCCTCTAGTGGCCAGCAAATGGAAATGTTATAAATTAGAATCTAATTTATAATATTTCCTGACTTGTGAAAAAAATTAACAAAATAAAAACAATACTAATTGTTTAACTGAAAAAATAAATAAAATTCTAGCGACACATTCCCTTTAAGAACAATGTTTATCCATTCCTGAAAAGAGGGGGAGACTCTGCACTCCATTTCCTTGCAATAACTATTTAAGCGAGCAGTAAAACTCTCAAAATGAGACATATTTGCATATGTCAAAACTTCCAAAGACCAATATGAGTCAATAGCAGGGCACTCCCATACCAATTGTAAAAACTCGACCGCCAGATATTGGCGTCTACGGTATTTTGCCTCCTCAGTTAAACTCATTTCATAAAGTGAGGCAGGAGTATTTGCACAAACCGAAATCTCCATCCCATTCGTATACATATTCACCCATTTCTAATATTCAAACCCATTTTTAGTATTAAAGTAGTACTTACAAGGTGATTTGGGCGGGTAGTTGGATCGCTGTGTAGGCGCAATGTCCGTCTACTAAAATACAAGAGATAAAAACATATTTAAGAGATTTTTTTTTAAAAACAAACAAAGCATGCCGGTAAAATGGACGTTTACTTCCAATGTCTACTATTGTACACCAAGGAGAGAATTTAAAGTGAACATCACAGCTTCACACTGGAAACGGCTAACAGGAGCTCTGAGAAGCGAACACCTTGTCACAATCAGCTTAGGACTTGTCGAAATTTGGATTTTTAACTAAAAACATGAACAAAGGAAACCCTGCAATGAATATTACATCCCTTTCTAGGTTGCTATGAATTAGTCCATTGTTTTCATGAACACAAGCTTTCATGGCAAAAAAGCTTGTACAAGCCGGGCAACCATTCCAATATTTTTT
This sequence comes from Rhinoderma darwinii, assembly GCF_050947455.1. Classification (NCBI taxonomy): domain Eukaryota; kingdom Metazoa; phylum Chordata; class Amphibia; order Anura; family Rhinodermatidae; genus Rhinoderma; species Rhinoderma darwinii. Next base: position 31,766,094 of record NC_134693.1, read on the forward strand.
GCTTACCCTTCCAACTGCAGTTCTGAAGTGTCTGTCATGTCATATAACATTCTCTTACACATACCCAGAAGCACAAATCAGCATACTTAGAAAAAAATTTCAGTAAACAAATTTGTATTGTTATATTATGTTAAAAAACACGTTTTTAATATTTATTTACTAAACCAATCAATTAAAGTGTACTTCCAGTGCAAAATAAAAACTTCACAGTTCTCTTAGATCCCATATGGGGTGCCATTGTGTTTTGGGCTACAAATCTCTCCTTCTTCCTAATTCACTAAAAGAAAGCTGTAATCATTGTCTGCAATGTTACACGTACAGTGGAGCTGCGGCCCGGTCCCGGACACGCTTTTCTTTCTACAAACCTGCTAGCTCCCATTGCATTTAACAGCCCCTCACTCTAGAGAGAGATACTGCCTTCTTTAATTAGGGTTGATGCTGCAGTGATAACAGGACTTTATTAGCTAGCAAGTTCCCTCTACAGGCTCAAAGACAGCTTGTCATTACCTGTTTGGGTAAGATAGTCAAGTTTTTTTCCTCTCTCTCTCTCTTTATTAATACGGAGGTAGTAAAGGACTGCAGTAATTCAAGTCTCCTTCATTTATAGTCATCCGTAAATCATCCGCATATGCGGAAGGGTGTCCGTTAATACGGTCCATATTGCATCCATAATGCATCTGTATTTACGGATCCACTAAAAAACAAGTCTCCTTCTATTCCGCACCATTTGTAAATGAAGTGTGCAGCATGAAAATAAATTCAGCTACTGTATCAAACAGCATCATTCATTTTTTAATTCTAGATTAAAAACATGAATTTACACACTGAGGTGCATATAGAGGAGGTTTTTAATGGCATCACTTGAAAATATGCTTTAACCCTTTCACGCCGCAGCCCTTTTTCAGATTTTCATTTTCGTTTTTTCCCTCCCCACCTTCCAAAGGCCATAACGCCTTTATTTTTCCGTCGATATAGTACTATGAGGGCTTGATTTTTGCGGGACAAGTTGTAGTTTTACGTAGCACCATTTATTTTGCCGTATAATGTACTAGGAAACGGGAAAAAAATTATTTGTGGGGTAGAAAATGAAAAAAAGACAGCGATTCCGCCATGGTTTTTTTCGCGCCATTTTTACGGAATTCACTGTGCAATTAAAACAACATATTCATTTTATTCTATGGGTCAATACGATTACGCCGATACCAAATATGTGTAGGTTTTTCTATATTTTACTACTTTTACAAGTAAAAACCTAAGTGTAAAAACGAAAATTTATTTTGTTTCGCCAAATTCTGAGAGCCGTAATGTCATTATTTTTCCGTTAATAAGTGGTATAAGGGCTTATTTTTGCGGAATAAGCTGTAGTTTTTAATAATACCATTGTGGTGTAAATGTGACTGTTTGATCACTTTTTATTTCATTTCTTGTGGGAGATTAGGTGAACAAAAAATAGAGATTCTGGCGTTTACAATTTTTTTTTTACGGCGTTCACCGTGCGGGTTAAATAATTATATATTGTGATAGTTCAGACTTTTACGGACGCGGCGAAACCAATTATGTTTATTTATTTAATTTTTTACTATGCTCTAGGGGGAAAATGGGAAAAGGGGGTTTTTTTTTACTTTTAATATATTTTTTTTTTTTTACACAAAAAAAACAACTTTATTTAACTCATTTTTAAATTTTTTATTAGTCCCCCTAGGGGACTTCAACCAGCGATGGTTAGATCGCTTGCACGATATACTGCAATACTAATGTATTGCAGTATATCGTGATTCTGACAGTGTCCCATGAAGCCCTGCCGGAGGCAGAGCTTCATAGGAGTTCCAAGATGGCGGACCTGGGGGACTTCGTCAGACCCCCAGGCAGCCGTGTGAACCAACGGCTACCCCCGATCTCGCCGTGGGGGGGCCGTTGAGACGTTACAGGGGGTCACCCCCCTGTTTTTAGTAATTTAAATGCCGCAATCTCTATTGAACGCTGCATTTAACGGGTTAAACAAGCGGGATCGCGCTAAAGCGCGATCCCGCTCGTAACTCGGAAGTGTCGGCTGTAACACACAGCCGACACACTCGCTCTATGGAGCGGACTCAGCCCGTGAGCCCGCTCCATATTCCCCCACCTGGCGTACGCCGTTTATGTACGGCGCATGTCGGGAAGGGGTTAAGTTCAATTAAAAACAACATTAGTAATATAGACTTCTAATCATAAACTCGGGCATCTTTTAAAATAATTCTTTTAACTTTCTGGTGTCTATAACAGTCTGTGATATTACCTTTTCGTAAAGAGTTGTGTGATTTGTTTCTCTGCCGCAGTGATTGATATTTAGACATGTTTATCAATACAAATGATCCAGACCACGGTCCCTGACTCTTCGAAGTTATTCCATTTCTAGTGGACTCTATGTAGCTGTCTTGTCCTGGCTTCTTTTGTACAACCACCTCTCCTCCACTTTCTGGTGTGATAATTCCAGCATGTGTAGCAGCTATACAGACTGAAGATTCCTATAGTAATGTGCACATAAATTATATAGATATTAATAAACATTTTACAGCTAAATTAAAAGATTCTTTCCTGTGATATTTTTTTTAAAGCTGCGATCTTACATCTGTGTAGATATCAGATCCCCACAGGTCTCCTTTCACACATCCAGGAGGACAAACCACTCTGTTATAGTAAGCAAAAGTTTTATGTCAAATTTAGAAGGAAAGTAAACCATTCAGCACTAAAGTATCAAGATCTACTCTATGCAAAAAGTTTATGCTAATGTCCCTTATATTGAGTAGATCTGTCCTGAACAGTATCCCTTTTATTTTTTGCTTGCAATGTATATTTTTTATTTTGGTGCTAGCCAAGAGCTCGTAATAAAATAGTCATACTTACATAGTGATTGGTGCAGGTAATTGCTTCGATTTTAGATTACAACTACCTGTAATTAAGAAAAAAAGAAGGATTTGCATTTTCTGCTATAGAGAACGTATTACATGATTAGTAAAATGATCAAAGAGATGTAATGCTACTGAGGCCCCATGCACACGACCGTATTTTTATTCGTAATTATGGTCCCTAGATATGGACACATTCATTCCTATGGGCTACGGACACTTTTCTGTATTTTTACAGATGGGTGTCTGTGCCGTAGAAATGATAGAGCATGTCCTTTTTTTGTCCGTAATTACGGCACAGAATCTCCATAGAGTCTATGGGCGCTTCCTTAATTATGGATGGCTACGGATATGCATCCCTAGCCGTCCGTAATTAGAGAAGTTTTTCTATGTGATGCCAGGGGATTACCCTAGATTCCTCCTTGTTTTTTAGTGGATCCGTAAATACGGATGCATTATGGATGTAATATGGACCGTATTTACGGACACCCTTCCGTATATGTGGATGATTTACGGATGACTATAAATGATTACAGATCCGTATTTACGGACAGTATTTGTAGATAGATGAAAAATATGGTCGTGTGCATGGGGCCTCAATTAGGTGATTTTATTTTAGAGAGCTGCATTTTTTGTTACCCTATTACTCAAGAAACAAGCTAATTTACTATTTTTATAGAATGCAATGAGATTACTTTTGCCAGTTTTGTAGCATATAAAGGTCGCAAAAGGGCCCAAAAGTCACAAATTGCAACTTTTGGCCTTTTTTCGCCAACCTCGCCACTGTTGTGAAAAGGGGCATGGCTTCCCAACAGGGACGGGGCCACAGTTGCCCAAAAAATGTATTTTCGTTTATGCCAGTAAATTTGTACACGACAATATATTATATGATGTACATTACTAACTCATTTCTGTCGGTTTATTTGCTTTTTGTAGGAATACACTTTATAACCTTGATATAAATTATCAGCTGCTGTCAGTCTTATCAGCAATATACACTTTATGGGGGACTGTAATTCTTTCCTATCTATAAAAGATATGTTATAATGTTGTTATGTTATTACGTTATGATGTGTGTACGTCTGTTTATGTACATGTATCTATGTGTGGGCTTTTTTATATTTACCTGTAGTTGTGGTCTGCGTGCCCTCCATATCTATTGTCAGAAAAACAGAAACAGATCTATTTTTAGCTAAATAAAATATATGTAGAAAACACTGATTACTAATATGGCTGAGTAAAGACGTAATATATGTGCGTGTGCCTACTCCTTGACCTGGGCCTGGCTGAAAGTGATGGGTAGGTGTTTGATGGAGACAATGGCTGTATTTGAGGCCCTCACTGGTGCAGATCATGATCAGCTTTTCTGGATTTCCTGGACACATTGTCCATCTTGATGCAGATTGATAGTTATTATGACACATATATTATGGAATTGCTAAAAGAGAAATTTACAAATATATACATCTAAAGTGTCATCAAACAATTATGTTTATGGCATAAGCATTTGCCAAGATCTAAATATTCTTTTGAAGGTAAATGGAAGTTTCAAAATGTTAAACAAAAATATATATTCTAGTTTTTATTGCAGTAACATGTTTACCTGTTTGTGTGGAAGCGTCCCAATCAGTTCCTACCAAGATATGAAGAAAAAAGACAAAATCTATTAACATCAAAAAGTTTAATTCACGCATTTTAGAAACACAGTTGGCCCCATGTATCAAAGCCTTAAAACGCTTAATACTTAAGGTGTGGCGCATAAGATTCAATCAAATTCCCAATTCCGTCTTTCCAAATCAGGTTAGATAATGTTAGGTATTCATAGATCACTACGATCACTGTTATCCATTATTCATATAAAGGGAAGGCAGGGAATACAAATTCTGCCTCCCCTCCCCTACACTTCCTGGTCCTTACATGGGAGAATGACAACATTGTAATATCACAGGTTTGTTTTAAAACCCATCATGAATATGATTTAGTTCATGCAAAAGTTTGTACTGATGATACAATTCTTATAATTAGTAATGATAATCATTTAGTAACACATTGAAAAAGTATTTCTGATTTATTTCTAAGTCAAATATAATTGCACTACAGTTCGAGTAAATAAACAGTGAAATATTACCTGACCCCATATTGCCAAACCTGATTATTCTGTTAACAGATGGAATAAACATTTGTGGGATTTAAAATGATTCCCTTTAAAATGTCAAACACGCAGATATGGGAACCTAATGTTAACATCATTTTTGGAATAAATCATATGCATATATGATAAATAATTGTAATAAATCTTATAAAGGGAAAGCAGCATCTTCTGTACTTTCTAGCAGCCTACTGTATAGTCCCCCTTTCATTTGCCTGCAGACCCCTAAGTTCCCTGTAAGGAAACTGACTGCCCCCATTTAATCTGAAGTGTCTAAATTGCAATATTACCTGCTGCTGCATGCCAATTCATTCCTGTCAGAATTATAAAATATAAATAATTTGTTTCTAAGTATCTTCAATTGCTTTACAGTTTGAGTTAAAAAATAAATAGTGAACTATTACCTGCTCCTGCATTCAGATCCCATTTCATGTCTTCTGAAATACAGAATAAATATATTTGTTATATTTATAAAGATTCACTTTAAACCACCAAATGTGTTCTGTTAAATATGTACAGTATTTTTAACTATTTATTGTAGACCAGAGAACAGAATTGGACTACTACGTTTGAAAAAATGATGTCACCTGTTTAAAGGGGAATTTTGGTTTAAGCAAATAATACTTAATTATTGTATAGTGAAAAGTTATGCAGTTTTCTCATATACTTTGTGCATAAATCCCAATTTTTTTTTACAACCAATTCTTGCAGTCATTGAATAAAGACCTTCAATCCTTACTTCTAGAGGCTGAAAACCTGTCCTGGTCATGTGATTACTGTACTGTAACACGCCATGCACCTTTGTGATCATCACATTACTATGGCAGAAAATGTACCCTCCCGGACAAAAACAGGGTAAGCAGTGACTATAAGGGAAGGTCTCCAAAACCATGAATCCACAAAGTATAGTACTAATTCATTAATGTAAGATTGCTTGATATTGTAGGAATACCCTATTTAACCTTAGAGGCTTTATCTCACAAAGACAACCCTTTTCATACACCCTATTAGGGTATTTGGACAATAAAAAAGTGGGCCTTGGGTCTCCCTCTACGGGTCAGAGCAAAGAGCGGCTACATATCAGTAATTCCCACTTGCAATGCAGATACCTGCTGCAGGGGAAATATGTAGCTGCCCATAACTCACCCCCCGGGCGATGATAACTGATCACCAGGGATTTCTGAATACAGAACTGCAGCAATCCGGCTGATCGCGGAGCCAGCTGCATTCCTAAAAGGGGATTTCATGGTGAGACAACCCCTGTAATGTAAATTGTCAGCTGCTGTGAAATTCACCAGCAATATAACTGTTCTTAACAATATATGAGACACGACTGCCTGAGTAATGTAAGAGTTACAGTGCTTTGCATTATTGGTGCTTATCTATATGGTGACTGCAGGTTACCTGTCTGTGGTAGCTGGTAAGACGTTTCTGTATAAAGACTGTTCTGAAATTCATAGGAGATGAACCCAAATGATCCGGATGATGGACCCTGACTTTTTGTTGTTATTCCATTTCTTGTAGAAGATTCATAATTTTCCTGTCCTGGCTTCTTCTGTGTTATCAAATTACCACCGTTTTCTGTAATTTTACCATCATGGATGCCAGCTGCACATACCGAGGACTCCTATAAATTACAAGTATTGCAGATATAATATGAAACCGGAGACCAATACAAAGAAATAAATAACTAAGTAAACTAAATAACTATATAACTAAAATAACTAAATAATAGTTGCATTTTTTCTCACCTGGGAATAAGTTTCAGATCCCCAAACATTTTCCTTCTGTTCAAGGCAACCCGGTGGACAAATAACACTAAAATAATTAAGTTGTAAGATTATAATATGTATTGGACCTGGTCACATATACTTTAAAGTGAAATAACAGACATAAGCTCTAAATTCAACCTGAGAATACATCAGGGGAATAGCTATTGGGGGTGCAGAGATAGCAGTCGCACCCAGGCCCTGATGCCTGAGGGGGCCCAAAGACCCTATGCTCCATAGGTAGACACCAGTGTGATACATGGCCCATGATAGGTGAGGGGGGTCTGTTACAGATTTTGTACTGTGTCCCAGGAGCTTTAAGTTACGCCTCAGGAATACAGGCAGGCTGTAATGTGGGAGTTGAGTGGCTCCTCCATTCAGGGCAAAAGCTGGATTTTTGTAGCTTTTACTCAGTGATTGACTTAAATATTCTGCTAAATATTCAAACCCATTTTTTCCAGTAAATGATTGTGATACAAACACAATGGAGAGTAATACAGAATAATATTCCACACAATATCCTACAGATTCCCACCCCACCCCACCCACCCCCCAGATCTAAGGTGAAAATGAAAAACAAAAAACACCTACACTACACATCAATTCCAGGCACCCCAAAGCTCCTCTCATTTACATAGTTGGTTCTGCTTTTTAGCTCTTGTCTTCTTATAAATTTTGATCTTAAAGGGAAGATGTCATGATTTTTTTTTATTATATTGCTTTTTTTAAATATAAACAAAAATTGTATTTATTAGTGTTGTCACTTAATATATTTCACTGTATTCATACTTTTACTTCTCTATGGGGGCTGCCATTTTTTTTCATCTCTGTATGTGTCGATTAAGGACACATACAGAGATGCTATATGGCACATACAACCCCATATGGAATGTGAACGCGAGTCGTTCCATTCCCAGAAGGATACGTTGCATCGCTCCCACAGAGACCAAAACGAAGCTCATTCATAGAGCAAAATCCGGCGCCATTTTCATGTGGACCGGAAGCTGCTGCCGGACAGTAAGATGACGACTTCCGGCTGCGGATTCCGGCCAGATGTTCAACAAAGCGTAGGCGCAAGGAATAGGAGCGTAGACCAGCGGAGGTGGCGGTGGCAGGAGCAGGTAATTTATGTTCGTGTATGATGTGTGTATTATGTTCGTGTATGTTCGTGTGATACTGTCTGCTGAGCACTGTATCTAATCCTCCTACCCTGTGCAGTCGCTCAGTAAATGGCGGCACACAGTGTAGGAGGTTTGAAGACATTCAAACCCCTCCATCTCCTGGCACTAGCCAGAAGAAGGGAGGGGGGATTGTGTGAGGACACTAGAGGCGAGTGTGTCCACCCCAAATTTGCAGCATAAATCAATGAGGTTGCTTTACCACAGTGACCATGCTGCAATTTTGGGAACTGCTCCCTCTAGTGGCCAGCAAATGGAAATGTTATAAATTAGAATCTAATTTATAATATTTCCTGACTTGTGAAAAAAATTAACAAAATAAAAACAATACTAATTGTTTAACTGAAAAAATAAATAAAATTCTAGCGACACATTCCCTTTAAGAACAATGTTTATCCATTCCTGAAAAGAGGGGGAGACTCTGCACTCCATTTCCTTGCAATAACTATTTAAGCGAGCAGTAAAACTCTCAAAATGAGACATATTTGCATATGTCAAAACTTCCAAAGACCAATATGAGTCAATAGCAGGGCACTCCCATACCAATTGTAAAAACTCGACCGCCAGATATTGGCGTCTACGGTATTTTGCCTCCTCAGTTAAACTCATTTCATAAAGTGAGGCAGGAGTATTTGCACAAACCGAAATCTCCATCCCATTCGTATACATATTCACCCATTTCTAATATTCAAACCCATTTTTAGTATTAAAGTAGTACTTACAAGGTGATTTGGGCGGGTAGTTGGATCGCTGTGTAGGCGCAATGTCCGTCTACTAAAATACAAGAGATAAAAACATATTTAAGAGATTTTTTTTTAAAAACAAACAAAGCATGCCGGTAAAATGGACGTTTACTTCCAATGTCTACTATTGTACACCAAGGAGAGAATTTAAAGTGAACATCACAGCTTCACACTGGAAACGGCTAACAGGAGCTCTGAGAAGCGAACACCTTGTCACAATCAGCTTAGGACTTGTCGAAATTTGGATTTTTAACTAAAAACATGAACAAAGGAAACCCTGCAATGAATATTACATCCCTTTCTAGGTTGCTATGAATTAGTCCATTGTTTTCATGAACACAAGCTTTCATGGCAAAAAAGCTTGTACAAGCCGGGCAACCATTCCAATATTTTTTGCTTACCCTTCCAACTGCAGTTCTGAAGTGTCTGTCATGTCATATAACATTCTCTTACACATACCCAGAAGCACAAATCAGCATACTTAGAAAAAAATTTCAGTAAACAAATTTGTATTGTTATATTATGTTAAAAAACACGTTTTTAATATTTATTTACTAAACCAATCAATTAAAGTGTACTTCCAGTGCAAAATAAAAACTTCACAGTTCTCTTAGATCCCATATGGGGTGCCATTGTGTTTTGGGCTACAAATCTCTCCTTCTTCCTAATTCACTAAAAGAAAGCTGTAATCATTGTCTGCAATGTTACACGTACAGTGGAGCTGCGGCCCGGTCCCGGACACGCTTTTCTTTCTACAAACCTGCTAGCTCCCATTGCATTTAACAGCCCCTCACTCTAGAGAGAGATACTGCCTTCTTTAATTAGGGTTGATGCTGCAGTGATAACAGGACTTTATTAGTTAGCAAGTTCCCTCTACAGGCTCAAAGACAGCTTGTCATTACCTGTTTGGGTAAGATAGTCAAGTTTTTTTCCTCTCTCTCTCTCTTTATTAATACGGAGGTAGTAAAGGACTGCAGTAATTCAAGTCTCCTTCATTTATAGTCATCCGTAAATCATCCGCATATGCGGAAGGGTGTCCGTTAATACGGTCCATATTGCATCCATAATGCATCTGTATTTACGGATCCACTAAAAAACAAGTCTCCTTCTATTCCGCACCATTTGTAAATGAAGTGTGCAGCATGAAAATAAATTCAGCTACTGTATCAAACAGCATCATTCATTTTTTAATTCTAGATTAAAAACATGAATTTACACACTGAGGTGCATATAGAGGAGGTTTTTAATGGCATCACTTGAAAATATGCTTTAACCCTTTCACGCCGCAGCCCTTTTTCAGATTTTCATTTTCGTTTTTTCCCTCCCCACCTTCCAAAGGCCATAACGCCTTTATTTTTCCGTCGATATAGTACTATGAGGGCTTGATTTTTGCGGGACAAGTTGTAGTTTTACGTAGCACCATTTATTTTGCCGTATAATGTACTAGGAAACGGGAAAAAAATTATTTGTGGGGTAGAAAATGAAAAAAAGACAGCGATTCCGCCATGGTTTTTTGCGCGCCATTTTTACGGAATTCACTGTGCAATTAAAACAACATATTCATTTTATTCTATGGGTCAATACGATTACGCCGATACCAAATATGTGTAGGTTTTTCTATATTTTACTACTTTTACAAGTAAAAACCTAAGTGTAAAAACGAAAATTTATTTTGTTTCGCCAAATTCTGAGAGCCGTAATGTCATTATTTTTCCGTTAATAAGTGGTATAAGGGCTTATTTTTGCGGAATAAGCTGTAGTTTTTAATAATACCATTGTGGTGTAAATGTGACTGTTTGATCACTTTTTATTTCATTTCTTGTGGGAGATTAGGTGAACAAAAAATAGAGATTCTGGCGTTTACAATTTTTTTTTTACGGCGTTCACCGTGCGGGTTAAATAATTATATATTGTGATAGTTCAGACTTTTACGGACGCGGCGAAACCAATTATGTTTATTTATTTAATTTTTTACTATGCTCTAGGGGGAAAATGGGAAAAGGGGGTTTTTTTTTACTTTTAATATATTTTTTTTTTTTTACACAAAAAAAACAACTTTATTTAACTCATTTTTAAATTTTTTATTAGTCCCCCTAGGGGACTTCAACCAGCGATGGTTAGATCGCTTGCACGATATACTGCAATACTAATGTATTGCAGTATATCGTGATTCTGACAGTGTCCTATGAAGCCCTGCCGGAGGCAGAGCTTCATAGGAGTTCCAAGATGGCGGACCTGGGGGACTTCGTCAGACCCCCAGGCAGCCGTGTGAACCAACGGCTACCCCCGATCTCGCCGTGGGGGGGCCGTTGAGACGTTACAGGGGGTCACCCCCTGTTTTTAGTAATTTAAATGCCGCGATCTCTATTGAACGCGGCATTTAACGGGTTAAACAAGCGGGATCGCGCTAAAGCGCGATCCCGCTCGTAACCCGGAAGTGTCGGCTGTAACACACAGCCGACACACTCGCTCTATGGAGCGGACTCAGCCCATGAGCCCGCTCCATATTCCCCCACCTGGCGTGCACCGTTTATGTACGGCGCATGTCGGGAAGGGGTTAAGTTCAATTAAAAACAACATTAGTAATATAGACTTCTAATCATAAACTCGGGCATCTTTTAAAATAATTCTTTTAACTTTCTGGTGTCTATAACAGTCTGTGATATTACCTTTTCGTAAAGAGTTGTGTGATTTGTTTCTCTGCCGCAGTGATTGATATTTAGACATGTTTATCAATACAAATGATCCAGACCACGGTCCCTGACTCTTCGAAGTTATTCCATTTCTAGTGGACTCTATGTAGCTGTCTTGTCCTGGCTTCTTTTGTACAACCACCTCTCCTCCACTTTCTGGTGTGATAATTCCAGCATGTGTAGCAGCTATACAGACTGAAGATTCCTATAGTAATGTGCACATAAATTATATAGATATTAATAAACATTTTACAGCTAAATTAAAAGATTCTTTCCTGTGATATTATTTAAAGCTTTGATCTTACATCTGTGTAGATATCAGATCCCCACAGGTCTCCTTTCACACATCCAGGAGGACAAACCACTCTGTTAAAGTAAGCAAAAGTTTTATGTCAAATTTAGAAGGAAAGTAAACCATTCAGCACTAAAGTATCAAGATCTACTCTATGCAAAAAGTTTATGCTAATGTCCCTTATATTGAGTAGATCTGTCCTGAACAGTATCCCTTTTATTTTTTGCTTGCAATGTATATTTTTTATTTTGGTGCTAGCCAAGAGCTCGTAATAAAATAGTCATACTTACATAGTGATTGGTGCCGGTAATTGCTTCGATTTTAGATTACAACTACCTGTAATTAAGAAAAAAAGAAGGATTTGCATTTTCTGCTATAGAGAACGTATTACATGATTAGTAAAATTATCAAAGAGATGTAATGCTACTGAGGCCCCATGCACACGACCGTATTTTTATTCGTAATTATGGTCCCTAGATATGGACACATTCATTCCTATGGGCTACGGACACTTTTCTGTATTTTTACAGATGGGTGTCTGTGCCGTAGAAATGATAGAGCATGTCCTTTTTTTGTCCGTAATTACGGCACAGAATCTCAATAGAGTCTATGGGCGCTTCCTTAATTATGGATGGCTACGGATATGCATCCCTAGCCGTCCGTAATTACAGAAGTGTTTCTATGTGATGCCAGGGGATTACCCTAGATTCCTCCTTGTTTTTTAGTGGATCCGTAAATACGGATGCATTATGGATGTAATATGGACCGTATTTACGGACACCCTTCCGTATATGTGGATGATTTACGGATGACTATAAATGATTACAGATCCGTATTTACGGACAGTATTTGTAGATAGATGAAAAATATGGTCGTGTGCATGGGGCCTCAATTAGGTGATTTTATTTTAGAGAGCTGCATTTTTTGTTACCCTATTACTCAAGAAACAAGCTAATTTACTATTTTTATAGAATGCAATGAGATTACTTTTACCAGTTTTGTAGCATATAAAGGTCGCAAAAGGGCCCAAAAGTCACAAATTGCAACTTTTGGCCTTTTTTTCGCCAACCTCGCCACTGTTGTGAAAAGGGGCATGGCTTCCCAACAGGGACAGGGCCACAGTTGCCCCAAAAATTTATTTTAGTTTATGCCAGTAAATTCGTACACGACAATATATTATATGATGTACATTACTAACTCATTTCTGTCGGTTTATTTGCTTTTTGTAGGAATACACTTTATAACCTTGATATAAATTATCAGCTGCTGTCAGTCTTATCAGCAATATACACTTTATGGGGGACTGTAATTCTTTCCTATCTATAAAAGATATGTTATAATGTTGTTATGTTATTAAGTTATGATGTGTGTACGTCTGTTTATGTACATGTATCTATGTGTGGGCTTTTTTATATTTACCTGTAGTTGTGGTCTGCGTGCCCTCCATATCTATTGTCAGAAAAACAGAAACAGATCTATTTTTAGCTAAATAAAATATATGTAGAAAACACTGATTACTAATATGGTAAAGACGTAATATATGTGTGTGTGCCTACTCCTTGACCTGGGCCTGGCTGAAAGTGATGGGTAGGTGTTTGCTGGGGACAATGGCTGTATTTGAGGCCCTCACTGGTGCAGATCATGATCAGCTTGTCTGGATTTCCTGGACACATTGTCCATCTTGAGGCAGAGTGATAGTTATTATGACACATATATTATGGAATTGCTAAAAGAGAAATGTACAAATATATATGTAAAGTGTCATCAAACAATTATGTTTATGGCATAAGCATTTGCCAAGATCTAAATATTCTTTTGAAGGTAAATGGAAGTTTCAAAATGTTAAACAAAAATATATATTCTAGTTTTTTTTGCAGTAACATGTTTACCTGTTTGTGTGGAAGCGTCCCAATCAGTTCCTGCCAAGATATAAAGAAAAAAGACAAAATCTATTAGCATCAAAAAGTTTAATTCACGCATTTTAGAAACACAGTTGGCCTCATGTATCAAAGCCTGAAAACGCTTAATACTTAAGGTGTGGCGCATAAGATTCAATCAAATTCCCAATTCCGTCTTTCCAAATCAGGTTAGATAATGTTAGGTATTCATAGATCACTACGATCACTGTTACCCATTATTCATATAAAGGGAAGGCAGGGAATACAAATTCTGCCTCCCCTCCCCTACACTTCCTGGTCCTTACATGGGAGAATGACAACATTGTAATATCACAGGTTTGTTTTAAAACCCATCATGAATATGATTTAGTTCCTGCAAAAGTTTGTACTGATGATACAATTCTTATAATTAGTAATGATAATCATTTAGTTACAGTTTGAGTTAAAAAATAAATAGTGAACTATTACCTGCTCCTGCATTCAGATCCCATTTCATGTCTTCTGAAATACAGAATAAATATATTTGTTATATTTATAAAGATTCACTTTAAACCACCAAATGTGTTCTGTTAAATATGTACAGTATTTTTAACTATTTATTGTAGACCAGAGAACAGAATTGGACTACTACGTTTGAAAAAATGATGTCACCTGTTTAAAGGGGAATTTTGGTTTAAGCAAATAATACTTAATTATTGTATAGTGAAAAGTTATGCAGTTTTCTCATATACTTTGTGCATAAATCCCAATTTTTTTTTACAACCAATTCTTGCAGTCATTGAATAAAGACCTTCAATCCTTACTTCTAGAGGCTGAAAACCTGTCCTGGTCATGTGATTACTGTACTGTAACACGCCATGCACCTTTGTGATCATCACATTACTATGGCAGAAAATGTACCCTCCCGGACAAAAACAGGGTAAGCAGTGACTATAAGGGAAGGTCTCCAAAACCATGAATCCACAAAGTATAGTACTAATTCATTAATGTAAGATTGCTTGATATTGTAGGAATACCCTATTTAACCTTAGAGGCTTTATCTCACAAAGACAACCCTTTTCATACACCCTATTAGGGTATTTGGACAATAAAAAAGTGGGCCTTGGGTCTCCCTCTACGGGTCAGAGCAAAGAGCGGCTACATATCAGTAATTCCCACTTGCAATGCAGATACCTGCTGCAGGGGAAATATGTAGCTGCCCATAACTCACCCCCCGGGCGATGATAACTGATCACCAGGGATTTCTGAATACAGAACTGCAGCAATCCAGCTGATCGCGGAGCCAGCTGCATTCCTAAAAGGGGATTTCATGGTGAGACAACCCCTGTAATGTAAATTGTCAGCTGCTGTGAAATTCACCAGCAATATAACTGTTCTTAACAATATATGAGACACGACTGCCTGAGTAATGTAAGAGTTACAGTGCTTTGCATTATTGGTGCTTATCTATATGGTGACTGCAGGTTACCTGTCTGTGGTAGCTGGTAAGACGTTTCTGTATAAAGACTGTTCTGAAATTCATAGGAGATGAACCCAAATGATCCGGATGATGGACCCTGACTTTTTGTTGTTATTCCATTTCTTGTAGAAGATTCATAATTTTCCTGTCCTGGCTTCTTCTGTGTTATCAAATTACCACCGTTTTCTGTAATTTTACCATCATGGATGCCAGCTGCACATACCGAGGACTCCTATAAATTACAAGTATTGCAGATATAATATGAAACCGGAGACCAATACAAAGAAATAAATAACTAAGTAAACTAAATAACTATATAACTAAAATAACTAAATAATAGTTGCATTTTTTCTCACCTGGGAATAAGTTTCAGATCCCCAAACATTTTCCTTCTGTTCAAGGCAACCCGGTGGACAAATAACACTAAAATAATTAAGTTGTAAGATTATAATATGTATTGGACCTGGTCACATATACTTTAAAGTGAAATAACAGACATAAGCTCTAAATTCAACCTGAGAATACATCAGGGGAATAGCTATTGGGGGTGCAGAGATAGCAGTCGCACCCAGGCCCTGATGCCTGAGGGGGCCCAAAGACCCTATGCTCCATAGGTAGACACCAGTGTGATACATGGCCCATGATAGGTGAGGGGGGTCTGTTACAGATTTTGTACTGTGTCCCAGGAGCTTTAAGTTACGCCTCAGGAATACAGGCAGGCTGTAATGTGGGAGTTGAGTGGCTCCTCCATTCAGGGCAAAAGCTGGATTTTTGTAGCTTTTACTCAGTGATTGACTTAAATATTCTGCTAAATATTCAAACCCATTTTTTCCAGTAAATGATTGTGATACAAACACAATGGAGAGTAATACAGAATAATATTCCACACAATATCCTACAGATTCCCACCCCACCCCACCCACCCCCCAGATCTAAGGTGAAAATGAAAAACAAAAAACACCTACACTACACATCAATTCCAGGCACCCCAAAGCTCCTCTCATTTACATAGTTGGTTCTGCTTTTTAGCTCTTGTCTTCTTATAAATTTTGATCTTAAAGGGAAGATGTCATGATTTTTTTTTATTATATTGCTTTTTTTAAATATAAACAAAAATTGTATTTATTAGTGTTGTCACTTAATATATTTCACTGTATTCATACTTTTACTTCTCTATGGGGGCTGCCATTTTTTTTCATCTCTGTATGTGTCGATTAAGGACACATACAGAGATGCTATATGGCACATACAACCCCATATGGAATGTGAACGCGAGTCGTTCCATTCCCAGAAGGATACGTTGCATCGCTCCCACAGAGACCAAAACGAAGCTCATTCATAGAGCAAAATCCGGCGCCATTTTCATGTGGACCGGAAGCTGCTGCCGGACAGTAAGATGACGACTTCCGGCTGCGGATTCCGGCCAGATGTTCAACAAAGCGTAGGCGCAAGGAATAGGAGCGTAGACCAGCGGAGGTGGCGGTGGCAGGAGCAGGTAATTTATGTTCGTGTATGATGTGTGTATTATGTTCGTGTATGTTCGTGTGATACTGTCTGCTGAGCACTGTATCTAATCCTCCTACCCTGTGCAGTCGCTCAGTAAATGGCGGCACACAGTGTAGGAGGTTTGAAGACATTCAAACCCCTCCATCTCCTGGCACTAGCCAGAAGAAGGGAGGGGGGATTGTGTGAGGACACTAGAGGCGAGTGTGTCCACCCCAAATTTGCAGCATAAATCAATGAGGTTGCTTTACCACAGTGACCATGCTGCAATTTTGGGAACTGCTCCCTCTAGTGGCCAGCAAATGGAAATGTTATAAATTAGAATCTAATTTATAATATTTCCTGACTTGTGAAAAAAATTAACAAAATAAAAACAATACTAATTGTTTAACTGAAAAAATAAATAAAATTCTAGCGACACATTCCCTTTAAGAACAATGTTTATCCATTCCTGAAAAGAGGGGGAGACTCTGCACTCCATTTCCTTGCAATAACTATTTAAGCGAGCAGTAAAACTCTCAAAATGAGACATATTTGCATATGTCAAAACTTCCAAAGACCAATATGAGTCAATAGCAGGGCACTCCCATACCAATTGTAAAAACTCGACCGCCAGATATTGGCGTCTACGGTATTTTGCCTCCTCAGTTAAACTCATTTCATAAAGTGAGGCAGGAGTATTTGCACAAACCGAAATCTCCATCCCATTCGTATACATATTCACCCATTTCTAATATTCAAACCCATTTTTAGTATTAAAGTAGTACTTACAAGGTGATTTGGGCGGGTAGTTGGATCGCTGTGTAGGCGCAATGTCCGTCTACTAAAATACAAGAGATAAAAACATATTTAAGAGATTTTTTTTTAAAAACAAACAAAGCATGCCGGTAAAATGGACGTTTACTTCCAATGTCTACTATTGTACACCAAGGAGAGAATTTAAAGTGAACATCACAGCTTCACACTGGAAACGGCTAACAGGAGCTCTGAGAAGCGAACACCTTGTCACAATCAGCTTAGGACTTGTCGAAATTTGGATTTTTAACTAAAAACATGAACAAAGGAAACCCTGCAATGAATATTACATCCCTTTCTAGGTTGCTATGAATTAGTCCATTGTTTTCATGAACACAAGCTTTCATGGCAAAAAAGCTTGTACAAGCCGGGCAACCATTCCAATATTTTTTGCTTACCCTTCCAACTGCAGTTCTGAAGTGTCTGTCATGTCATATAACATTCTCTTACACATACCCAGAAGCACAAATCAGCATACTTAGAAAAAAATTTCAGTAAACAAATTTGTATTGTTATATTATGTTAAAAAACACGTTTTTAATATTTATTTACTAAACCAATCAATTAAAGTGTACTTCCAGTGCAAAATAAAAACTTCACAGTTCTCTTAGATCCCATATGGGGTGCCATTGTGTTTTGGGCTACAAATCTCTCCTTCTTCCTAATTCACTAAAAGAAAGCTGTAATCATTGTCTGCAATGTTACACGTACAGTGGAGCTGCGGCCCGGTCCCGGACACGCTTTTCTTTCTACAAACCTGCTAGCTCCCATTGCATTTAACAGCCCCTCACTCTAGAGAGAGATACTGCCTTCTTTAATTAGGGTTGATGCTGCAGTGATAACAGGACTTTATTAGCTAGCAAGTTCCCTCTACAGGCTCAAAGACAGCTTGTCATTACCTGTTTGGGTAAGATAGTCAAGTTTTTTTCCTCTCTCTCTCTCTTTATTAATACGGAGGTAGTAAAGGACTGCAGTAATTCAAGTCTCCTTCATTTATAGTCATCCGTAAATCATCCGCATATGCGGAAGGGTGTCCGTTAATACGGTCCATATTGCATCCATAATGCATCTGTATTTACGGATCCACTAAAAAACAAGTCTCCTTCTATTCCGCACCATTTGTAAATGAAGTGTGCAGCATGAAAATAAATTCAGCTACTGTATCAAACAGCATCATTCATTTTTTAATTCTAGATTAAAAACATGAATTTACACACTGAGGTGCATATAGAGGAGGTTTTTAATGGCATCACTTGAAAATATGCTTTAACCCTTTCACGCCGCAGCCCTTTTTCAGATTTTCATTTTCGTTTTTTCCCTCCCCACCTTCCAAAGGCCATAACGCCTTTATTTTTCCGTCGATATAGTACTATGAGGGCTTGATTTTTGCGGGACAAGTTGTAGTTTTACGTAGCACCATTTATTTTGCCGTATAATGTACTAGGAAACGGGAAAAAAATTATTTGTGGGGTAGAAAATGAAAAAAAGACAGCGATTCCGCCATGGTTTTTTTCGCGCCATTTTTACGGAATTCACTGTGCAATTAAAACAACATATTCATTTTATTCTATGGGTCAATACGATTACGCCGATACCAAATATGTGTAGGTTTTTCTATATTTTACTACTTTTACAAGTAAAAACCTAAGTGTAAAAACGAAAATTTATTTTGTTTCGCCAAATTCTGAGAGCCGTAATGTCATTATTTTTCCGTTAATAAGTGGTATAAGGGCTTATTTTTGTGGAATAAGCTGTAGTTTTTAATAATACCATTGTGGTGTAAATGTGACTGTTTGATCACTTTTTATTTCATTTCTTGTGGGAGATTAGGTGAACAAAAAATAGAGATTCTGGCGTTTACAATTTTTTTTTTACGGCGTTCACCGTGCGGGTTAAATAATTATATATTGTGATAGTTCAGACTTTTACGGACGCGGCGAAACCAATTATGTTTATTTATTTAATTTTTTACTATGCTCTAGGGGGAAAATGGGAAAAGGGGGTTTTTTTTTACTTTTAATATATTTTTTTTTTTTTACACAAAAAAAACAACTTTATTTAACTCATTTTTAAATTTTTTATTAGTCCCCCTAGGGGACTTCAACCAGCGATGGTTAGATCGCTTGCACGATATACTGCAATACTAATGTATTGCAGTATATCGTGATTCTGACAGTGTCCCATGAAGCCCTGCCGGAGGCAGAGCTTCATAGGAGTTCCAAGATGGCGGACCTGGGGGACTTCGTCAGACCCCCAGGCAGCCGTGTGAACCAACGGCTACCCCCGATCTCGCCGTGGGGGGGCCGTTGAGACGTTACAGGGGGTCACCCCCCTGTTTTTAGTAATTTAAATGCCGCAATCTCTATTGAACGCTGCATTTAACGGGTTAAACAAGCGGGATCGCGCTAAAGCGCGATCCCGCTCGTAACTCGGAAGTGTCGGCTGTAACACACAGCCGACACACTCGCTCTATGGAGCGGACTCAGCCCGTGAGCCCGCTCCATATTCCCCCACCTGGCGTACGCCGTTTATGTACGGCGCATGTCGGGAAGGGGTTAAGTTCAATTAAAAACAACATTAGTAATATAGACTTCTAATCATAAACTCGGGCATCTTTTAAAATAATTCTTTTAACTTTCTGGTGTCTATAACAGTCTGTGATATTACCTTTTCGTAAAGAGTTGTGTGATTTGTTTCTCTGCCGCAGTGATTGATATTTAGACATGTTTATCAATACAAATGATCCAGACCACGGTCCCTGACTCTTCGAAGTTATTCCATTTCTAGTGGACTCTATGTAGCTGTCTTGTCCTGGCTTCTTTTGTACAACCACCTCTCCTCCACTTTCTGGTGTGATAATTCCAGCATGTGTAGCAGCTATACAGACTGAAGATTCCTATAGTAATGTGCACATAAATTATATAGATATTAATAAACATTTTACAGCTAAATTAAAAGATTCTTTCCTGTGATATTTTTTTTAAAGCTGCGATCTTACATCTGTGTAGATATCAGATCCCCACAGGTCTCCTTTCACACATCCAGGAGGACAAACCACTCTGTTATAGTAAGCAAAAGTTTTATGTCAAATTTAGAAGGAAAGTAAACCATTCAGCACTAAAGTATCAAGATCTACTCTATGCAAAAAGTTTATGCTAATGTCCCTTATATTGAGTAGATCTGTCCTGAACAGTATCCCTTTTATTTTTTGCTTGCAATGTATATTTTTTATTTTGGTGCTAGCCAAGAGCTCGTAATAAAATAGTCATACTTACATAGTGATTGGTGCAGGTAATTGCTTCGATTTTAGATTACAACTACCTGTAATTAAGAAAAAAAGAAGGATTTGCATTTTCTGCTATAGAGAACGTATTACATGATTAGTAAAATGATCAAAGAGATGTAATGCTACTGAGGCCCCATGCACACGACCGTATTTTTATTCGTAATTATGGTCCCTAGATATGGACACATTCATTCCTATGGGCTACGGACACTTTTCTGTATTTTTACAGATGGGTGTCTGTGCCGTAGAAATGATAGAGCATGTCCTTTTTTTGTCCGTAATTACGGCACAGAATCTCCATAGAGTCTATGGGCGCTTCCTTAATTATGGATGGCTACGGATATGCATCCCTAGCCGTCCGTAATTAGAGAAGTTTTTCTATGTGATGCCAGGGGATTACCCTAGATTCCTCCTTGTTTTTTAGTGGATCCGTAAATACGGATGCATTATGGATGTAATATGGACCGTATTTACGGACACCCTTCCGTATATGTGGATGATTTACGGATGACTATAAATGATTACAGATCCGTATTTACGGACAGTATTTGTAGATAGATGAAAAATATGGTCGTGTGCATGGGGCCTCAATTAGGTGATTTTATTTTAGAGAGCTGCATTTTTTGTTACCCTATTACTCAAGAAACAAGCTAATTTACTATTTTTATAGAATGCAATGAGATTACTTTTGCCAGTTTTGTAGCATATAAAGGTCGCAAAAGGGCCCAAAAGTCACAAATTGCAACTTTTGGCCTTTTTTCGCCAACCTCGCCACTGTTGTGAAAAGGGGCATGGCTTCCCAACAGGGACGGGGCCACAGTTGCCCAAAAAATGTATTTTCGTTTATGCCAGTAAATTTGTACACGACAATATATTATATGATGTACATTACTAACTCATTTCTGTCGGTTTATTTGCTTTTTGTAGGAATACACTTTATAACCTTGATATAAATTATCAGCTGCTGTCAGTCTTATCAGCAATATACACTTTATGGGGGACTGTAATTCTTTCCTATCTATAAAAGATATGTTATAATGTTGTTATGTTATTACGTTATGATGTGTGTACGTCTGTTTATGTACATGTATCTATGTGTGGGCTTTTTTATATTTACCTGTAGTTGTGGTCTGCGTGCCCTCCATATCTATTGTCAGAAAAACAGAAACAGATCTATTTTTAGCTAAATAAAATATATGTAGAAAACACTGATTACTAATATGGCTGAGTAAAGACGTAATATATGTGCGTGTGCCTACTCCTTGACCTGGGCCTGGCTGAAAGTGATGGGTAGGTGTTTGATGGAGACAATGGCTGTATTTGAGGCCCTCACTGGTGCAGATCATGATCAGCTTTTCTGGATTTCCTGGACACATTGTCCATCTTGATGCAGATTGATAGTTATTATGACACATATATTATGGAATTGCTAAAAGAGAAATTTACAAATATATACATCTAAAGTGTCATCAAACAATTATGTTTATGGCATAAGCATTTGCCAAGATCTAAATATTCTTTTGAAGGTAAATGGAAGTTTCAAAATGTTAAACAAAAATATATATTCTAGTTTTTATTGCAGTAACATGTTTACCTGTTTGTGTGGAAGCGTCCCAATCAGTTCCTACCAAGATATGAAGAAAAAAGACAAAATCTATTAGCATCAAAAAGTTTAATTCACGCATTTTAGAAACACAGTTGGCCCCATGTATCAAAGCCTTAAAACGCTTAATACTTAAGGTGTGGCGCATAAGATTCAATCAAATTCCCAATTCCGTCTTTCCAAATCAGGTTAGATAATGTTAGGTATTCATAGATCACTACGATCACTGTTATCCATTATTCATATAAAGGGAAGGCAGGGAATACAAATTCTGCCTCCCCTCCCCTACACTTCCTGGTCCTTACATGGGAGAATGACAACATTGTAATATCACAGGTTTGTTTTAAAACCCATCATGAATATGATTTAGTTCATGCAAAAGTTTGTACTGATGATACAATTCTTATAATTAGTAATGATAATCATTTAGTAACACATTGAAAAAGTATTTCTGATTTATTTCTAAGTCAAATATAATTGCACTACAGTTCGAGTAAATAAACAGTGAAATATTACCTGACCCCATATTGCCAAACCTGATTATTCTGTTAACAGATGGAATAAACATTTGTGGGATTTAAAATGATTCCCTTTAAAATGTCAAACACGCAGATATGGGAACCTAATGTTAACATCATTTTTGGAATAAATCATATGCATATATGATAAATAATTGTAATAAATCTTATAAAGGGAAAGCAGCATCTTCTGTACTTTCTAGCAGCCTACTGTATAGTCCCCCTTTCATTTGCCTGCAGACCCCTAAGTTCCCTGTAAGGAAACTGACTGCCCCCATTTAATCTGAAGTGTCTAAATTGCAATATTACCTGCTGCTGCATGCCAATTCATTCCTGTCAGAATTATAAAATATAAATAATTTGTTTCTAAGTATCTTCAATTGCTTTACAGTTTGAGTTAAAAAATAAATAGTGAACTATTACCTGCTCCTGCATTCAGATCCCATTTCATGTCTTCTGAAATACAGAATAAATATATTTGTTATATTTATAAAGATTCACTTTAAACCACCAAATGTGTTCTGTTAAATATGTACAGTATTTTTAACTATTTATTGTAGACCAGAGAACAGAATTGGACTACTACGTTTGAAAAAATGATGTCACCTGTTTAAAGGGGAATTTTGGTTTAAGCAAATAATACTTAATTATTGTATAGTGAAAAGTTATGCAGTTTTCTCATATACTTTGTGCATAAATCCCAATTTTTTTTTACAACCAATTCTTGCAGTCATTGAATAAAGACCTTCAATCCTTACTTCTAGAGGCTGAAAACCTGTCCTGGTCATGTGATTACTGTACTGTAACACGCCATGCACCTTTGTGATCATCACATTACTATGGCAGAAAATGTACCCTCCCGGACAAAAACAGGGTAAGCAGTGACTATAAGGGAAGGTCTCCAAAACCATGAATCCACAAAGTATAGTACTAATTCATTAATGTAAGATTGCTTGATATTGTAGGAATACCCTATTTAACCTTAGAGGCTTTATCTCACAAAGACAACCCTTTTCATACACCCTATTAGGGTATTTGGACAATAAAAAAGTGGGCCTTGGGTCTCCCTCTACGGGTCAGAGCAAAGAGCGGCTACATATCAGTAATTCCCACTTGCAATGCAGATACCTGCTGCAGGGGAAATATGTAGCTGCCCATAACTCACCCCCCGGGCGATGATAACTGATCACCAGGGATTTCTGAATACAGAACTGCAGCAATCCGGCTGATCGCGGAGCCAGCTGCATTCCTAAAAGGGGATTTCATGGTGAGACAACCCCTGTAATGTAAATTGTCAGCTGCTGTGAAATTCACCAGCAATATAACTGTTCTTAACAATATATGAGACACGACTGCCTGAGTAATGTAAGAGTTACAGTGCTTTGCATTATTGGTGCTTATCTATATGGTGACTGCAGGTTACCTGTCTGTGGTAGCTGGTAAGACGTTTCTGTATAAAGACTGTTCTGAAATTCATAGGAGATGAACCCAAATGATCCGGATGATGGACCCTGACTTTTTGTTGTTATTCCATTTCTTGTAGAAGATTCATAATTTTCCTGTCCTGGCTTCTTCTGTGTTATCAAATTACCACCGTTTTCTGTAATTTTACCATCATGGATGCCAGCTGCACATACCGAGGACTCCTATAAATTACAAGTATTGCAGATATAATATGAAACCGGAGACCAATACAAAGAAATAAATAACTAAGTAAACTAAATAACTATATAACTAAAATAACTAAATAATAGTTGCATTTTTTCTCACCTGGGAATAAGTTTCAGATCCCCAAACATTTTCCTTCTGTTCAAGGCAACCCGGTGGACAAATAACACTAAAATAATTAAGTTGTAAGATTATAATATGTATTGGACCTGGTCACATATACTTTAAAGTGAAATAACAGACATAAGCTCTAAATTCAACCTGAGAATACATCAGGGGAATAGCTATTGGGGGTGCAGAGATAGCAGTCGCACCCAGGCCCTGATGCCTGAGGGGGCCCAAAGACCCTATGCTCCATAGGTAGACACCAGTGTGATACATGGCCCATGATAGGTGAGGGGGGTCTGTTACAGATTTTGTACTGTGTCCCAGGAGCTTTAAGTTACGCCTCAGGAATACAGGCAGGCTGTAATGTGGGAGTTGAGTGGCTCCTCCATTCAGGGCAAAAGCTGGATTTTTGTAGCTTTTACTCAGTGATTGACTTAAATATTCTGCTAAATATTCAAACCCATTTTTTCCAGTAAATGATTGTGATACAAACACAATGGAGAGTAATACAGAATAATATTCCACACAATATCCTACAGATTCCCACCCCACCCCACCCACCCCCCAGATCTAAGGTGAAAATGAAAAACAAAAAACACCTACACTACACATCAATTCCAGGCACCCCAAAGCTCCTCTCATTTACATAGTTGGTTCTGCTTTTTAGCTCTTGTCTTCTTATAAATTTTGATCTTAAAGGGAAGATGTCATGATTTTTTTTTATTATATTGCTTTTTTTAAATATAAACAAAAATTGTATTTATTAGTGTTGTCACTTAATATATTTCACTGTATTCATACTTTTACTTCTCTATGGGGGCTGCCATTTTTTTTCATCTCTGTATGTGTCGATTAAGGACACATACAGAGATGCTATATGGCACATACAACCCCATATGGAATGTGAACGCGAGTCGTTCCATTCCCAGAAGGATACGTTGCATCGCTCCCACAGAGACCAAAACGAAGCTCATTCATAGAGCAAAATCCGGCGCCATTTTCATGTGGACCGGAAGCTGCTGCCGGACAGTAAGATGACGACTTCCGGCTGCGGATTCCGGCCAGATGTTCAACAAAGCGTAGGCGCAAGGAATAGGAGCGTAGACCAGCGGAGGTGGCGGTGGCAGGAGCAGGTAATTTATGTTCGTGTATGATGTGTGTATTATGTTCGTGTATGTTCGTGTGATACTGTCTGCTGAGCACTGTATCTAATCCTCCTACCCTGTGCAGTCGCTCAGTAAATGGCGGCACACAGTGTAGGAGGTTTGAAGACATTCAAACCCCTCCATCTCCTGGCACTAGCCAGAAGAAGGGAGGGGGGATTGTGTGAGGACACTAGAGGCGAGTGTGTCCACCCCAAATTTGCAGCATAAATCAATGAGGTTGCTTTACCACAGTGACCATGCTGCAATTTTGGGAACTGCTCCCTCTAGTGGCCAGCAAATGGAAATGTTATAAATTAGAATCTAATTTATAATATTTCCTGACTTGTGAAAAAAATTAACAAAATAAAAACAATACTAATTGTTTAACTGAAAAAATAAATAAAATTCTAGCGACACATTCCCTTTAAGAACAATGTTTATCCATTCCTGAAAAGAGGGGGAGACTCTGCACTCCATTTCCTTGCAATAACTATTTAAGCGAGCAGTAAAACTCTCAAAATGAGACATATTTGCATATGTCAAAACTTCCAAAGACCAATATGAGTCAATAGCAGGGCACTCCCATACCAATTGTAAAAACTCGACCGCCAGATATTGGCGTCTACGGTATTTTGCCTCCTCAGTTAAACTCATTTCATAAAGTGAGGCAGGAGTATTTGCACAAACCGAAATCTCCATCCCATTCGTATACATATTCACCCATTTCTAATATTCAAACCCATTTTTAGTATTAAAGTAGTACTTACAAGGTGATTTGGGCGGGTAGTTGGATCGCTGTGTAGGCGCAATGTCCGTCTACTAAAATACAAGAGATAAAAACATATTTAAGAGATTTTTTTTTAAAAACAAACAAAGCATGCCGGTAAAATGGACGTTTACTTCCAATGTCTACTATTGTACACCAAGGAGAGAATTTAAAGTGAACATCACAGCTTCACACTGGAAACGGCTAACAGGAGCTCTGAGAAGCGAACACCTTGTCACAATCAGCTTAGGACTTGTCGAAATTTGGATTTTTAACTAAAAACATGAACAAAGGAAACCCTGCAATGAATATTACATCCCTTTCTAGGTTGCTATGAATTAGTCCATTGTTTTCATGAACACAAGCTTTCATGGCAAAAAAGCTTGTACAAGCCGGGCAACCATTCCAATATTTTTTGCTTACCCTTCCAACTGCAGTTCTGAAGTGTCTGTCATGTCATATAACATTCTCTTACACATACCCAGAAGCACAAATCAGCATACTTAGAAAAAAATTTCAGTAAACAAATTTGTATTGTTATATTATGTTAAAAAACACGTTTTTAATATTTATTTACTAAACCAATCAATTAAAGTGTACTTCCAGTGCAAAATAAAAACTTCACAGTTCTCTTAGATCCCATATGGGGTGCCATTGTGTTTTGGGCTACAAATCTCTCCTTCTTCCTAATTCACTAAAAGAAAGCTGTAATCATTGTCTGCAATGTTACACGTACAGTGGAGCTGCGGCCCGGTCCCGGACACGCTTTTCTTTCTACAAACCTGCTAGCTCCCATTGCATTTAACAGCCCCTCACTCTAGAGAGAGATACTGCCTTCTTTAATTAGGGTTGATGCTGCAGTGATAACAGGACTTTATTAGCTAGCAAGTTCCCTCTACAGGCTCAAAGACAGCTTGTCATTACCTGTTTGGGTAAGATAGTCAAGTTTTTTTCCTCTCTCTCTCTCTTTATTAATACGGAGGTAGTAAAGGACTGCAGTAATTCAAGTCTCCTTCATTTATAGTCATCCGTAAATCATCCGCATATGCGGAAGGGTGTCCGTTAATACGGTCCATATTGCATCCATAATGCATCTGTATTTACGGATCCACTAAAAAACAAGTCTCCTTCTATTCCGCACCATTTGTAAATGAAGTGTGCAGCATGAAAATAAATTCAGCTACTGTATCAAACAGCATCATTCATTTTTTAATTCTAGATTAAAAACATGAATTTACACACTGAGGTGCATATAGAGGAGGTTTTTAATGGCATCACTTGAAAATATGCTTTAACCCTTTCACGCCGCAGCCCTTTTTCAGATTTTCATTTTCGTTTTTTCCCTCCCCACCTTCCAAAGGCCATAACGCCTTTATTTTTCCGTCGATATAGTACTATGAGGGCTTGATTTTTGCGGGACAAGTTGTAGTTTTACGTAGCACCATTTATTTTGCCGTATAATGTACTAGGAAACGGGAAAAAAATTATTTGTGGGGTAGAAAATGAAAAAAAGACAGCGATTCCGCCATGGTTTTTTGCGCGCCATTTTTACGGAATTCACTGTGCAATTAAAACAACATATTCATTTTATTCTATGGGTCAATACGATTACGCCGATACCAAATATGTGTAGGTTTTTCTATATTTTACTACTTTTACAAGTAAAAACCTAAGTGTAAAAACGAAAATTTATTTTGTTTCGCCAAATTCTGAGAGCCGTAATGTCATTATTTTTCCGTTAATAAGTGGTATAAGGGCTTATTTTTGCGGAATAAGCTGTAGTTTTTAATAATACCATTGTGGTGTAAATGTGACTGTTTGATCACTTTTTATTTCATTTCTTGTGGGAGATTAGGTGAACAAAAAATAGAGATTCTGGCGTTTACAATTTTTTTTTTACGGCGTTCACCGTGCGGGTTAAATAATTATATATTGTGATAGTTCAGACTTTTACGGACGCGGCGAAACCAATTATGTTTATTTATTTAATTTTTTACTATGCTCTAGGGGGAAAATGGGAAAAGGGGGTTTTTTTTTACTTTTAATATATTTTTTTTTTTTTACACAAAAAAAACAACTTTATTTAACTCATTTTTAAATTTTTTATTAGTCCCCCTAGGGGACTTCAACCAGCGATGGTTAGATCGCTTGCACGATATACTGCAATACTAATGTATTGCAGTATATCGTGATTCTGACAGTGTCCCATGAAGCCCTGCCGGAGGCAGAGCTTCATAGGAGTTCCAAGATGGCGGACCTGGGGGACTTCGTCAGACCCCCAGGCAGCCGTGTGAACCAACGGCTACCCCCGATCTCGCCGTGGGGGGGCCGTTGAGACGTTACAGGGGGTCACCCCCCTGTTTTTAGTAATTTAAATGCCGCAATCTCTATTGAACGCTGCATTTAACGGGTTAAACAAGCGGGATCGCGCTAAAGCGCGATCCCGCTCGTAACTCGGAAGTGTCGGCTGTAACACACAGCCGACACACTCGCTCCATATTCCCCCACCTGGCGTACGCCGTTTATGTACGGCGCATGTCGGGAAGGGGTTAAGTTCAATTAAAAACAACATTAGTAATATAGACTTCTAATCATAAACTCGGGCATCTTTTAAAATAATTCTTTTAACTTTCTGGTGTCTATAACAGTCTGTGATATTACCTTTTCGTAAAGAGTTGTGTGATTTGTTTCTCTGCCGCAGTGATTGATATTTAGACATGTTTATCAATACAAATGATCCAGACCACGGTCCCTGACTCTTCGAAGTTATTCCATTTCTAGTGGACTCTATGTAGCTGTCTTGTCCTGGCTTCTTTTGTACAACCACCTCTCCTCCACTTTCTGGTGTGATAATTCCAGCATGTGTAGCAGCTATACAGACTGAAGATTCCTATAGTAATGTGCACATAAATTATATAGATATTAATAAACATTTTACAGCTAAATTAAAAGATTCTTTCCTGTGATATTTTTTTTAAAGCTGCGATCTTACATCTGTGTAGATATCAGATCCCCACAGGTCTCCTTTCACACATCCAGGAGGACAAACCACTCTGTTATAGTAAGCAAAAGTTTTATGTCAAATTTAGAAGGAAAGTAAACCATTCAGCACTAAAGTATCAAGATCTACTCTATGCAAAAAGTTTATGCTAATGTCCCTTATATTGAGTAGATCTGTCCTGAACAGTATCCCTTTTATTTTTTGCTTGCAATGTATATTTTTTATTTTGGTGCTAGCCAAGAGCTCGTAATAAAATAGTCATACTTACATAGTGATTGGTGCAGGTAATTGCTTCGATTTTAGATTACAACTACCTGTAATTAAGAAAAAAAGAAGGATTTGCATTTTCTGCTATAGAGAACGTATTACATGATTAGTAAAATGATCAAAGAGATGTAATGCTACTGAGGCCCCATGCACACGACCGTATTTTTATTCGTAATTATGGTCCCTAGATATGGACACATTCATTCCTATGGGCTACGGACACTTTTCTGTATTTTTACAGATGGGTGTCTGTGCCGTAGAAATGATAGAGCATGTCCTTTTTTTGTCCGTAATTACGGCACAGAATCTCCATAGAGTCTATGGGCGCTTCCTTAATTATGGATGGCTACGGATATGCATCCCTAGCCGTCCGTAATTAGAGAAGTTTTTCTATGTGATGCCAGGGGATTACCCTAGATTCCTCCTTGTTTTTTAGTGGATCCGTAAATACGGATGCATTATGGATGTAATATGGACCGTATTTACGGACACCCTTCCGTATATGTGGATGATTTACGGATGACTATAAATGATTACAGATCCGTATTTACGGACAGTATTTGTAGATAGATGAAAAATATGGTCGTGTGCATGGGGCCTCAATTAGGTGATTTTATTTTAGAGAGCTGCATTTTTTGTTACCCTATTACTCAAGAAACAAGCTAATTTACTATTTTTATAGAATGCAATGAGATTACTTTTGCCAGTTTTGTAGCATATAAAGGTCGCAAAAGGGCCCAAAAGTCACAAATTGCAACTTTTGGCCTTTTTTCGCCAACCTCGCCACTGTTGTGAAAAGGGGCATGGCTTCCCAACAGGGACAGGGCCACAGTTGCCCAAAAAATGTATTTTCGTTTATGCCAGTAAATTTGTACACGACAATATATTATATGATGTACATTACTAACTCATTTCTGTCGGTTTATTTGCTTTTTGTAGGAATACACTTTATAACCTTGATATAAATTATCAGCTGCTGTCAGTCTTATCAGCAATATACACTTTATGGGGGACTGTAATTCTTTCCTATCTATAAAAGATATGTTATAATGTTGTTATGTTATTACGTTATGATGTGTGTACGTCTGTTTATGTACATGTATCTATGTGTGGGCTTTTTTATATTTACCTGTAGTTGTGGTCTGCGTGCCCTCCATATCTATTGTCAGAAAAACAGAAACAGATCTATTTTTAGCTAAATAAAATATATGTAGAAAACACTGATTACTAATATGGCTGAGTAAAGACGTAATATATGTGCGTGTGCCTACTCCTTGACCTGGGCCTGGCTGAAAGTGATGGGTAGGTGTTTGATGGAGACAATGGCTGTATTTGAGGCCCTCACTGGTGCAGATCATGATCAGCTTTTCTGGATTTCCTGGACACATTGTCCATCTTGATGCAGATTGATAGTTATTATGACACATATATTATGGAATTGCTAAAAGAGAAATTTACAAATATATACATCTAAAGTGTCATCAAACAATTATGTTTATGGCATAAGCATTTGCCAAGATCTAAATATTCTTTTGAAGGTAAATGGAAGTTTCAAAATGTTAAACAAAAATATATATTCTAGTTTTTATTGCAGTAACATGTTTACCTGTTTGTGTGGAAGCGTCCCAATCAGTTCCTACCAAGATATGAAGAAAAAAGACAAAATCTATTAGCATCAAAAAGTTTAATTCACGCATTTTAGAAACACAGTTGGCCCCATGTATCAAAGCCTTAAAACGCTTAATACTTAAGGTGTGGCGCATAAGATTCAATCAAATTCCCAATTCCGTCTTTCCAAATCAGGTTAGATAATGTTAGGTATTCATAGATCACTACGATCACTGTTATCCATTATTCATATAAAGGGAAGGCAGGGAATACAAATTCTGCCTCCCCTCCCCTACACTTCCTGGTCCTTACATGGGAGAATGACAACATTGTAATATCACAGGTTTGTTTTAAAACCCATCATGAATATGATTTAGTTCATGCAAAAGTTTGTACTGATGATACAATTCTTATAATTAGTAATGATAATCATTTAGTAACACATTGAAAAAGTATTTCTGATTTATTTCTAAGTCAAATATAATTGCACTACAGTTCGAGTAAATAAACAGTGAAATATTACCTGACCCCATATTGCCAAACCTGATTATTCTGTTAACAGATGGAATAAACATTTGTGGGATTTAAAATGATTCCCTTTAAAATGTCAAACACGCAGATATGGGAACCTAATGTTAACATCATTTTTGGAATAAATCATATGCATATATGATAAATAATTGTAATAAATCTTATAAAGGGAAAGCAGCATCTTCTGTACTTTCTAGCAGCCTACTGTATAGTCCCCCTTTCATTTGCCTGCAGACCCCTAAGTTCCCTGTAAGGAAACTGACTGCCCCCATTTAATCTGAAGTGTCTAAATTGCAATATTACCTGCTGCTGCATGCCAATTCATTCCTGTCAGAATTATAAAATATAAATAATTTGTTTCTAAGTATCTTCAATTGCTTTACAGTTTGAGTTAAAAAATAAATAGTGAACTATTACCTGCTCCTGCATTCAGATCCCATTTCATGTCTTATGAAATACAGAATAAATATATTTGTTATATTTATAAAGATTCACTTTAAACCACCAAATGTGTTCTGTTAAATATGTACAGTATTTTTAACTATTTATTGTAGACCAGAGAACAGAATTGGACTACTACGTTTGAAAAAATGATGTCACCTGTTTAAAGGGGAATTTTGGTTTAAGCAAATAATACTTAATTATTGTATAGTGAAAAGTTATGCAGTTTTCTCATATACTTTGTGCATAAATCCCAATTTTTTTTTACAACCAATTCTTGCAGTCATTGAATAAAGACCTTCAATCCTTACTTCTAGAGGCTGAAAACCTGTCCTGGTCATGTGATTACTGTACTGTAACACGCCATGCACCTTTGTGATCATCACATTACTATGGCAGAAAATGTACCCTCCCGGACAAAAACAGGGTAAGCAGTGACTATAAGGGAAGGTCTCCAAAACCATGAATCCACAAAGTATAGTACTAATTCATTAATGTAAGATTGCTTGATATTGTAGGAATACCCTATTTAACCTTAGAGGCTTTATCTCACAAAGACAACCCTTTTCATACACCCTATTAGGGTATTTGGACAATAAAAAAGTGGGCCTTGGGTCTCCCTCTACGGGTCAGAGCAAAGAGCGGCTACATATCAGTAATTCCCACTTGCAATGCAGATACCTGCTGCAGGGGAAATATGTAGCTGCCCATAACTCACCCCCCGGGCGATGATAACTGATCACCAGGGATTTCTGAATACAGAACTGCAGCAATCCGGCTGATCGCGGAGCCAGCTGCATTCCTAAAAGGGGATTTCATGGTGAGACAACCCCTGTAATGTAAATTGTCAGCTGCTGTGAAATTCACCAGCAATATAACTGTTCTTAACAATATATGAGACACGACTGCCTGAGTAATGTAAGAGTTACAGTGCTTTGCATTATTGGTGCTTATCTATATGGTGACTGCAGGTTACCTGTCTGTGGTAGCTGGTAAGACGTTTCTGTATAAAGACTGTTCTGAAATTCATAGGAGATGAACCCAAATGATCCGGATGATGGACCCTGACTTTTTGTTGTTATTCCATTTCTTGTAGAAGATTCATAATTTTCCTGTCCTGGCTTCTTCTGTGTTATCAAATTACCACCGTTTTCTGTAATTTTACCATCATGGATGCCAGCTGCACATACCGAGGACTCCTATAAATTACAAGTATTGCAGATATAATATGAAACCGGAGACCAATACAAAGAAATAAATAACTAAGTAAACTAAATAACTATATAACTAAAATAACTAAATAATAGTTGCATTTTTTCTCACCTGGGAATAAGTTTCAGATCCCCAAACATTTTCCTTCTGTTCAAGGCAACCCGGTGGACAAATAACACTAAAATAATTAAGTTGTAAGATTATAATATGTATTGGACCTGGTCACATATACTTTAAAGTGAAATAACAGACATAAGCTCTAAATTCAACCTGAGAATACATCAGGGGAATAGCTATTGGGGGTGCAGAGATAGCAGTCGCACCCAGGCCCTGATGCCTGAGGGGGCCCAAAGACCCTATGCTCCATAGGTAGACACCAGTGTGATACATGGCCCATGATAGGTGAGGGGGGTCTGTTACAGATTTTGTACTGTGTCCCAGGAGCTTTAAGTTACGCCTCAGGAATACAGGCAGGCTGTAATGTGGGAGTTGAGTGGCTCCTCCATTCAGGGCAAAAGCTGGATTTTTGTAGCTTTTACTCAGTGATTGACTTAAATATTCTGCTAAATATTCAAACCCATTTTTTCCAGTAAATGATTGTGATACAAACACAATGGAGAGTAATACAGAATAATATTCCACACAATATCCTACAGATTCCCACCCCACCCCACCCACCCCCCAGATCTAAGGTGAAAATGAAAAACAAAAAACACCTACACTACACATCAATTCCAGGCACCCCAAAGCTCCTCTCATTTACATAGTTGGTTCTGCTTTTTAGCTCTTGTCTTCTTATAAATTTTGATCTTAAAGGGAAGATGTCATGATTTTTTTTTATTATATTGCTTTTTTTAAATATAAACAAAAATTGTATTTATTAGTGTTGTCACTTAATATATTTCACTGTATTCATACTTTTACTTCTCTATGGGGGCTGCCATTTTTTTTCATCTCTGTATGTGTCGATTAAGGACACATACAGAGATGCTATATGGCACATACAACCCCATATGGAATGTGAACGCGAGTCGTTCCATTCCCAGAAGGATACGTTGCATCGCTCCCACAGAGACCAAAACGAAGCTCATTCATAGAGCAAAATCCGGCGCCATTTTCATGTGGACCGGAAGCTGCTGCCGGACAGTAAGATGACGACTTCCGGCTGCGGATTCCGGCCAGATGTTCAACAAAGCGTAGGCGCAAGGAATAGGAGCGTAGACCAGCGGAGGTGGCGGTGGCAGGAGCAGGTAATTTATGTTCGTGTATGATGTGTGTATTATGTTCGTGTATGTTCGTGTGATACTGTCTGCTGAGCACTGTATCTAATCCTCCTACCCTGTGCAGTCGCTCAGTAAATGGCGGCACACAGTGTAGGAGGTTTGAAGACATTCAAACCCCTCCATCTCCTGGCACTAGCCAGAAGAAGGGAGGGGGGATTGTGTGAGGACACTAGAGGCGAGTGTGTCCACCCCAAATTTGCAGCATAAATCAATGAGGTTGCTTTACCACAGTGACCATGCTGCAATTTTGGGAACTGCTCCCTCTAGTGGCCAGCAAATGGAAATGTTATAAATTAGAATCTAATTTATAATATTTCCTGACTTGTGAAAAAAATTAACAAAATAAAAACAATACTAATTGTTTAACTGAAAAAATAAATAAAATTCTAGCGACACATTCCCTTTAAGAACAATGTTTATCCATTCCTGAAAAGAGGGGGAGACTCTGCACTCCATTTCCTTGCAATAACTATTTAAGCGAGCAGTAAAACTCTCAAAATGAGACATATTTGCATATGTCAAAACTTCCAAAGACCAATATGAGTCAATAGCAGGGCACTCCCATACCAATTGTAAAAACTCGACCGCCAGATATTGGCGTCTACGGTATTTTGCCTCCTCAGTTAAACTCATTTCATAAAGTGAGGCAGGAGTATTTGCACAAACCGAAATCTCCATCCCATTCGTATACATATTCACCCATTTCTAATATTCAAACCCATTTTTAGTATTAAAGTAGTACTTACAAGGTGATTTGGGCGGGTAGTTGGATCGCTGTGTAGGCGCAATGTCCGTCTACTAAAATACAAGAGATAAAAACATATTTAAGAGATTTTTTTTTAAAAACAAACAAAGCATGCCGGTAAAATGGACGTTTACTTCCAATGTCTACTATTGTACACCAAGGAGAGAATTTAAAGTGAACATCACAGCTTCACACTGGAAACGGCTAACAGGAGCTCTGAGAAGCGAACACCTTGTCACAATCAGCTTAGGACTTGTCGAAATTTGGATTTTTAACTAAAAACATGAACAAAGGAAACCCTGCAATGAATATTACATCCCTTTCTAGGTTGCTATGAATTAGTCCATTGTTTTCATGAACACAAGCTTTCATGGCAAAAAAGCTTGTACAAGCCGGGCAACCATTCCAATATTTTTTGCTTACCCTTCCAACTGCAGTTCTGAAGTGTCTGTCATGTCATATAACATTCTCTTACACATACCCAGAAGCACAAATCAGCATACTTAGAAAAAAATTTCAGTAAACAAATTTGTATTGTTATATTATGTTAAAAAACACGTTTTTAATATTTATTTACTAAACCAATCAATTAAAGTGTACTTCCAGTGCAAAATAAAAACTTCACAGTTCTCTTAGATCCCATATGGGGTGCCATTGTGTTTTGGGCTACAAATCTCTCCTTCTTCCTAATTCACTAAAAGAAAGCTGTAATCATTGTCTGCAATGTTACACGTACAGTGGAGCTGCGGCCCGGTCCCGGACACGCTTTTCTTTCTACAAACCTGCTAGCTCCCATTGCATTTAACAGCCCCTCACTCTAGAGAGAGATACTGCCTTCTTTAATTAGGGTTGATGCTGCAGTGATAACAGGACTTTATTAGCTAGCAAGTTCCCTCTACAGGCTCAAAGACAGCTTGTCATTACCTGTTTGGGTAAGATAGTCAAGTTTTTTTCCTCTCTCTCTCTCTTTATTAATACGGAGGTAGTAAAGGACTGCAGTAATTCAAGTCTCCTTCATTTATAGTCATCCGTAAATCATCCGCATATGCGGAAGGGTGTCCGTTAATACGGTCCATATTGCATCCATAATGCATCTGTATTTACGGATCCACTAAAAAACAAGTCTCCTTCTATTCCGCACCATTTGTAAATGAAGTGTGCAGCATGAAAATAAATTCAGCTACTGTATCAAACAGCATCATTCATTTTTTAATTCTAGATTAAAAACATGAATTTACACACTGAGGTGCATATAGAGGAGGTTTTTAATGGCATCACTTGAAAATATGCTTTAACCCTTTCACGCCGCAGCCCTTTTTCAGATTTTCATTTTAGTTTTTTCCCTCCCCACCTTCCAAAGGCCATAACGCCTTTATTTTTCCGTCGATATAGTACTATGAGGGCTTGATTTTTGCGGGACAAGTTGTAGTTTTACGTAGCACCATTTATTTTGCCGTATAATGTACTAGGAAACGGGAAAAAAATTATTTGTGGGGTAGAAAATGAAAAAAAGACAGCGATTCCGCCATGGTTTTTTGCGCGCCATTTTTACGGAATTCACTGTGCAATTAAAACAACATATTCATTTTATTCTATGGGTCAATACGATTACGCCGATACCAAATATGTGTAGGTTTTTCTATATTTTACTACTTTTACAAGTAAAAACCTAAGTGTAAAAACGAAAATTTATTTTGTTTCGCCAAATTCTGAGAGCCGTAATGTCATTATTTTTCCGTTAATAAGTGGTATAAGGGCTTATTTTTGCGGAATAAGCTGTAGTTTTTAATAATACCATTGTGGTGTAAATGTGACTGTTTGATCACTTTTTATTTCATTTCTTGTGGGAGATTAGGTGAACAAAAAATAGAGATTCTGGCGTTTACAATTTTTTTTTTACGGCGTTCACCGTGCGGGTTAAATAATTATATATTGTGATAGTTCAGACTTTTACGGACGCGGCGAAACCAATTATGTTTATTTATTTAATTTTTTACTATGCTCTAGGGGGAAAATGGGAAAAGGGGGTTTTTTTTTACTTTTAATATATTTTTTTTTTTTTACACAAAAAAAACAACTTTATTTAACTCATTTTTAAATTTTTTATTAGTCCCCCTAGGGGACTTCAACCAGCGATGGTTAGATCGCTTGCACGATATACTGCAATACTAATGTATTGCAGTATATCGTGATTCTGACAGTGTCCCATGAAGCCCTGCCGGAGGCAGAGCTTCATAGGAGTTCCAAGATGGCGGACCTGGGGGACTTCGTCAGACCCCCAGGCAGCCGTGTGAACCAACGGCTACCCCCGATCTCGCCGTGGGGGGGCCGTTGAGACGTTACAGGGGGTCACCCCCCTGTTTTTAGTAATTTAAATGCCGCAATCTCTATTGAACGCTGCATTTAACGGGTTAAACAAGCGGGATCGCGCTAAAGCGCGATCCCGCTCGTAACTCGGAAGTGTCGGCTGTAACACACAGCCGACACACTCGCTCTATGGAGCGGACTCAGCCCGTGAGCCCGCTCCATATTCCCCCACCTGGCGTACGCCGTTTATGTACGGCGAATGTCGGGAAGGGGTTAAGTTCAATTAAAAACAACATTAGTAATATAGACTTCTAATCATAAACTCGGGCATCTTTTAAAATAATTCTTTTAACTTTCTGGTGTCTATAACAGTCTGTGATATTACCTTTTCGTAAAGAGTTGTGTGATTTGTTTCTCTGCCGCAGTGATTGATATTTAGACATGTTTATCAATACAAATGATCCAGACCACGGTCCCTGACTCTTCGAAGTTATTCCATTTCTAGTGGACTCTATGTAGCTGTCTTGTCCTGGCTTCTTTTGTACAACCACCTCTCCTCCACTTTCTGGTGTGATAATTCCAGCATGTGTAGCAGCTATACAGACTGAAGATTCCTATAGTAATGTGCACATAAATTATATAGATATTAATAAACATTTTACAGCTAAATTAAAAGATTCTTTCCTGTGATATTTTTTTTAAAGCTGCGATCTTACATCTGTGTAGATATCAGATCCCCACAGGTCTCCTTTCACACATCCAGGAGGACAAACCACTCTGTTATAGTAAGCAAAAGTTTTATGTCAAATTTAGAAGGAAAGTAAACCATTCAGCACTAAAGTATCAAGATCTACTCTATGCAAAAAGTTTATGCTAATGTCCCTTATATTGAGTAGATCTGTCCTGAACAGTATCCCTTTTATTTTTTGCTTGCAATGTATATTTTTTATTTTGGTGCTAGCCAAGAGCTCGTAATAAAATAGTCATACTTACATAGTGATTGGTGCAGGTAATTGCTTCGATTTTAGATTACAACTACCTGTAATTAAGAAAAAAAGAAGGATTTGCATTTTCTGCTATAGAGAACGTATTACATGATTAGTAAAATGATCAAAGAGATGTAATGCTACTGAGGCCCCATGCACACGACCGTATTTTTATTCGTAATTATGGTCCCTAGATATGGACACATTCATTCCTATGGGCTACGGACACTTTTCTGTATTTTTACAGATGGGTGTCTGTGCCGTAGAAATGATAGAGCATGTCCTTTTTTTGTCCGTAATTACGGCACAGAATCTCCATAGAGTCTATGGGCGCTTCCTTAATTATGGATGGCTACGGATATGCATCCCTAGCCGTCCGTAATTAGAGAAGTTTTTCTATGTGATGCCAGGGGATTACCCTAGATTCCTCCTTGTTTTTTAGTGGATCCGTAAATACGGATGCATTATGGATGTAATATGGACCGTATTTACGGACACCCTTCCGTATATGTGGATGATTTACGGATGACTATAAATGATTACAGATCCGTATTTACGGACAGTATTTGTAGATAGATGAAAAATATGGTCGTGTGCATGGGGCCTCAATTAGGTGATTTTATTTTAGAGAGCTGCATTTTTTGTTACCCTATTACTCAAGAAACAAGCTAATTTACTATTTTTATAGAATGCAATGAGATTACTTTTGCCAGTTTTGTAGCATATAAAGGTCGCAAAAGGGCCCAAAAGTCACAAATTGCAACTTTTGGCCTTTTTTCGCCAACCTCGCCACTGTTGTGAAAAGGGGCATGGCTTCCCAACAGGGACGGGGCCACAGTTGCCCAAAAAATGTATTTTCGTTTATGCCAGTAAATTTGTACACGACAATATATTATATGATGTACATTACTAACTCATTTCTGTCGGTTTATTTGCTTTTTGTAGGAATACACTTTATAACCTTGATATAAATTATCAGCTGC
The DNA here is from genome assembly GCF_050947455.1 of Rhinoderma darwinii. Taxonomy (NCBI): domain Eukaryota; kingdom Metazoa; phylum Chordata; class Amphibia; order Anura; family Rhinodermatidae; genus Rhinoderma; species Rhinoderma darwinii. The sequence continues at coordinate 31,805,916 of NC_134693.1, forward strand.
TGTCAGTCTTATCAGCAATATACACTTTATGGGGGACTGTAATTCTTTCCTATCTATAAAAGATATGTTATAATGTTGTTATGTTATTACGTTATGATGTGTGTACGTCTGTTTATGTACATGTATCTATGTGTGGGCTTTTTTATATTTACCTGTAGTTGTGGTCTGCGTGCCCTCCATATCTATTGTCAGAAAAACAGAAACAGATCTATTTTTAGCTAAATAAAATATATGTAGAAAACACTGATTACTAATATGGCTGAGTAAAGACGTAATATATGTGTGTGTGCCTACTCCTTGACCTGGGCCTGGCTGAAAGTGATGGGTAGGTGTTTGATGGAGACAATGGCTGTATTTGAGGCCCTCACTGGTGCAGATCATGATCAGCTTTTCTGGATTTCCTGGACACATTGTCCATCTTGATGCAGATTGATAGTTATTATGACACATATATTATGGAATTGCTAAAAGAGAAATTTACAAATATATACATCTAAAGTGTCATCAAACAATTATGTTTATGGCATAAGCATTTGCCAAGATCTAAATATTCTTTTGAAGGTAAATGGAAGTTTCAAAATGTTAAACAAAAATATATATTCTAGTTTTTATTGCAGTAACATGTTTACCTGTTTGTGTGGAAGCGTCCCAATCAGTTCCTACCAAGATATGAAGAAAAAAGACAAAATCTATTAGCATCAAAAAGTTTAATTCACGCATTTTAGAAACACAGTTGGCCCCATGTATCAAAGCCTTAAAACGCTTAATACTTAAGGTGTGGCGCATAAGATTCAATCAAATTCCCAATTCCGTCTTTCCAAATCAGGTTAGATAATGTTAGGTATTCATAGATCACTACGATCACTGTTATCCATTATTCATATAAAGGGAAGGCAGGGAATACAAATTCTGCCTCCCCTCCCCTACACTTCCTGGTCCTTACATGGGAGAATGACAACATTGTAATATCACAGGTTTGTTTTAAAACCCATCATGAATATGATTTAGTTCCTGCAAAAGTTTGTACTGATGATACAATTCTTATAATTAGTAATGATAATCATTTAGTTACAGTTTGAGTTAAAAAATAAATAGTGAACTATTACCTGCTCCTGCATTCAGATCCCATTTCATGTCTTCTGAAATACAGAATAAATATATTTGTTATATTTATAAAGATTCACTTTAAACCACCAAATGTGTTCTGTTAAATATGTACAGTATTTTTAACTATTTATTGTAGACCAGAGAACAGAATTGGACTACTACGTTTGAAAAAATGATGTCACCTGTTTAAAGGGGAATTTTGGTTTAAGCAAATAATACTTAATTATTGTATAGTGAAAAGTTATGCAGTTTTCTCATATACTTTGTGCATAAATCCCAATTTTTTTTTACAACCAATTCTTGCAGTCATTGAATAAAGACCTTCAATCCTTACTTCTAGAGGCTGAAAACCTGTCCTGGTCATGTGATTACTGTACTGTAACACGCCATGCACCTTTGTGATCATCACATTACTATGGCAGAAAATGTACCCTCCCGGACAAAAACAGGGTAAGCAGTGACTATAAGGGAAGGTCTCCAAAACCATGAATCCACAAAGTATAGTACTAATTCATTAATGTAAGATTGCTTGATATTGTAGGAATACCCTATTTAACCTTAGAGGCTTTATCTCACAAAGACAACCCTTTTCATACACCCTATTAGGGTATTTGGACAATAAAAAAGTGGGCCTTGGGTCTCCCTCTACGGGTCAGAGCAAAGAGCGGCTACATATCAGTAATTCCCACTTGCAATGCAGATACCTGCTGCAGGGGAAATATGTAGCTGCCCATAACTCACCCCCCGGGCGATGATAACTGATCACCAGGGATTTCTGAATACAGAACTGCAGCAATCCGGCTGATCGCGGAGCCAGCTGCATTCCTAAAAGGGGATTTCATGGTGAGACAACCCCTGTAATGTAAATTGTCAGCTGCTGTGAAATTCACCAGCAATATAACTGTTCTTAACAATATATGAGACACGACTGCCTGAGTAATGTAAGAGTTACAGTGCTTTGCATTATTGGTGCTTATCTATATGGTGACTGCAGGTTACCTGTCTGTGGTAGCTGGTAAGACGTTTCTGTATAAAGACTGTTCTGAAATTCATAGGAGATGAACCCAAATGATCCGGATGATGGACCCTGACTTTTTGTTGTTATTCCATTTCTTGTAGAAGATTCATAATTTTCCTGTCCTGGCTTCTTCTGTGTTATCAAATTACCACCGTTTTCTGTAATTTTACCATCATGGATGCCAGCTGCACATACCGAGGACTCCTATAAATTACAAGTATTGCAGATATAATATGAAACCGGAGACCAATACAAAGAAATAAATAACTAAGTAAACTAAATAACTATATAACTAAAATAACTAAATAATAGTTGCATTTTTTCTCACCTGGGAATAAGTTTCAGATCCCCAAACATTTTCCTTCTGTTCAAGGCAACCCGGTGGACAAATAACACTAAAATAATTAAGTTGTAAGATTATAATATGTATTGGACCTGGTCACATATACTTTAAAGTGAAATAACAGACATAAGCTCTAAATTCAACCTGAGAATACATCAGGGGAATAGCTATTGGGGGTGCAGAGATAGCAGTCGCACCCAGGCCCTGATGCCTGAGGGGGCCCAAAGACCCTATGCTCCATAGGTAGACACCAGTGTGATACATGGCCCATGATAGGTGAGGGGGGTCTGTTACAGATTTTGTACTGTGTCCCAGGAGCTTTAAGTTACGCCTCAGGAATACAGGCAGGCTGTAATGTGGGAGTTGAGTGGCTCCTCCATTCAGGGCAAAAGCTGGATTTTTGTAGCTTTTACTCAGTGATTGACTTAAATATTCTGCTAAATATTCAAACCCATTTTTTCCAGTAAATGATTGTGATACAAACACAATGGAGAGTAATACAGAATAATATTCCACACAATATCCTACAGATTCCCACCCCCCAGATCTAAGGTGAAAATGAAAAACAAAAAACACCTACACTACACATCAATTCCAGGCACCCCAAAGCTCCTCTCATTTACATAGTTGGTTCTGCTTTTTAGCTCTTGTCTTCTTATAAATTTTGATCTTAAAGGGAAGATGTCATGATTTTTTTTTATTATATTGCTTTTTTTAAATATAAACAAAAATTGTATTTATTAGTGTTGTCACTTAATATATTTCACTGTATTCATACTTTTACTTCTCTATGGGGGCTGCCATTTTTTTTCATCTCTGTATGTGTCGATTAAGGACACATACAGAGATGCTATATGGCACATACAACCCCATATGGAATGTGAACGCGAGTCGTTCCATTCCCAGAAGGATACGTTGCATCGCTCCCACAGAGACCAAAACGAAGCTCATTCATAGAGCAAAATCCGGCGCCATTTTCATGTGGACCGGAAGCTGCTGCCGGACAGTAAGATGACGACTTCCGGCTGCGGATTCCGGCCAGATGTTCAACAAAGCGTAGGCGCAAGGAATAGGAGCGTAGACCAGCGGAGGTGGCGGTGGCAGGAGCAGGTAATTTATGTTCGTGTATGATGTGTGTATTATGTTCGTGTATGTTCGTGTGATACTGTCTGCTGAGCACTGTATCTAATCCTCCTACCCTGTGCAGTCGCTCAGTAAATGGCGGCACACAGTGTAGGAGGTTTGAAGACATTCAAACCCCTCCATCTCCTGGCACTAGCCAGAAGAAGGGAGGGGGGATTGTGTGAGGACACTAGAGGCGAGTGTGTCCACCCCAAATTTGCAGCATAAATCAATGAGGTTGCTTTACCACAGTGACCATGCTGCAATTTTGGGAACTGCTCCCTCTAGTGGCCAGCAAATGGAAATGTTATAAATTAGAATCTAATTTATAATATTTCCTGACTTGTGAAAAAAATTAACAAAATAAAAACAATACTAATTGTTTAACTGAAAAAATAAATAAAATTCTAGCGACACATTCCCTTTAAGAACAATGTTTATCCATTCCTGAAAAGAGGGGGAGACTCTGCACTCCATTTCCTTGCAATAACTATTTAAGCGAGCAGTAAAACTCTCAAAATGAGACATATTTGCATATGTCAAAACTTCCAAAGACCAATATGAGTCAATAGCAGGGCACTCCCATACCAATTGTAAAAACTCGACCGCCAGATATTGGCGTCTACGGTATTTTGCCTCCTCAGTTAAACTCATTTCATAAAGTGAGGCAGGAGTATTTGCACAAACCGAAATCTCCATCCCATTCGTATACATATTCACCCATTTCTAATATTCAAACCCATTTTTAGTATTAAAGTAGTACTTACAAGGTGATTTGGGCGGGTAGTTGGATCGCTGTGTAGGCGCAATGTCCGTCTACTAAAATACAAGAGATAAAAACATATTTAAGAGATTTTTTTTTAAAAACAAACAAAGCATGCCGGTAAAATGGACGTTTACTTCCAATGTCTACTATTGTACACCAAGGAGAGAATTTAAAGTGAACATCACAGCTTCACACTGGAAACGGCTAACAGGAGCTCTGAGAAGCGAACACCTTGTCACAATCAGCTTAGGACTTGTCGAAATTTGGATTTTTAACTAAAAACATGAACAAAGGAAACCCTGCAATGAATATTACATCCCTTTCTAGGTTGCTATGAATTAGTCCATTGTTTTCATGAACACAAGCTTTCATGGCAAAAAAGCTTGTACAAGCCGGGCAACCATTCCAATATTTTTTGCTTACCCTTCCAACTGCAGTTCTGAAGTGTCTGTCATGTCATATAACATTCTCTTACACATACCCAGAAGCACAAATCAGCATACTTAGAAAAAAATTTCAGTAAACAAATTTGTATTGTTATATTATGTTAAAAAACACGTTTTTAATATTTATTTACTAAACCAATCAATTAAAGTGTACTTCCAGTGCAAAATAAAAACTTCACAGTTCTCTTAGATCCCATATGGGGTGCCATTGTGTTTTGGGCTACAAATCTCTCCTTCTTCCTAATTCACTAAAAGAAAGCTGTAATCATTGTCTGCAATGTTACACGTACAGTGGAGCTGCGGCCCGGTCCCGGACACGCTTTTCTTTCTACAAACCTGCTAGCTCCCATTGCATTTAACAGCCCCTCACTCTAGAGAGAGATACTGCCTTCTTTAATTAGGGTTGATGCTGCAGTGATAACAGGACTTTATTAGCTAGCAAGTTCCCTCTACAGGCTCAAAGACAGCTTGTCATTACCTGTTTGGGTAAGATAGTCAAGTTTTTTTCCTCTCTCTCTCTCTTTATTAATACGGAGGTAGTAAAGGACTGCAGTAATTCAAGTCTCCTTCATTTATAGTCATCCGTAAATCATCCGCATATGCGGAAGGGTGTCCGTTAATACGGTCCATATTGCATCCATAATGCATCTGTATTTACGGATCCACTAAAAAACAAGTCTCCTTCTATTCCGCACCATTTGTAAATGAAGTGTGCAGCATGAAAATAAATTCAGCTACTGTATCAAACAGCATCATTCATTTTTTAATTCTAGATTAAAAACATGAATTTACACACTGAGGTGCATATAGAGGAGGTTTTTAATGGCATCACTTGAAAATATGCTTTAACCCTTTCACGCCGCAGCCCTTTTTCAGATTTTCATTTTCGTTTTTTCCCTCCCCACCTTCCAAAGGCCATAACGCCTTTATTTTTCCGTCGATATAGTACTATGAGGGCTTGATTTTTGCGGGACAAGTTGTAGTTTTACGTAGCACCATTTATTTTGCCGTATAATGTACTAGGAAACGGGAAAAAAATTATTTGTGGGGTAGAAAATGAAAAAAAGACAGCGATTCCGCCATGGTTTTTTGCGCGCCATTTTTACGGAATTCACTGTGCAATTAAAACAACATATTCATTTTATTCTATGGGTCAATACGATTACGCCGATACCAAATATGTGTAGGTTTTTCTATATTTTACTACTTTTACAAGTAAAAACCTAAGTGTAAAAACGAAAATTTATTTTGTTTCGCCAAATTCTGAGAGCCGTAATGTCATTATTTTTCCGTTAATAAGTGGTATAAGGGCTTATTTTTGCGGAATAAGCTGTAGTTTTTAATAATACCATTGTGGTGTAAATGTGACTGTTTGATCACTTTTTATTTCATTTCTTGTGGGAGATTAGGTGAACAAAAAATAGAGATTCTGGCGTTTACAATTTTTTTTTTACGGCGTTCACCGTGCGGGTTAAATAATTATATATTGTGATAGTTCAGACTTTTACGGACGCGGCGAAACCAATTATGTTTATTTATTTAATTTTTTACTATGCTCTAGGGGGAAAATGGGAAAAGGGGGTTTTTTTTTACTTTTAATATATTTTTTTTTTTTTACACAAAAAAAACAACTTTATTTAACTCATTTTTAAATTTTTTATTAGTCCCCCTAGGGGACTTCAACCAGCGATGGTTAGATCGCTTGCACGATATACTGCAATACTAATGTATTGCAGTATATCGTGATTCTGACAGTGTCCTATGAAGCCCTGCCGGAGGCAGAGCTTCATAGGAGTTCCAAGATGGCGGACCTGGGGGACTTCGTCAGACCCCCAGGCAGCCGTGTGAACCAACGGCTACCCCCGATCTCGCCGTGGGGGGGCCGTTGAGACGTTACAGGGGGTCACCCCCTGTTTTTAGTAATTTAAATGCCGCGATCTCTATTGAACGCGGCATTTAACGGGTTAAACAAGCGGGATCGCGCTAAAGCGCGATCCCGCTCGTAACCCGGAAGTGTCGGCTGTAACACACAGCCGACACACTCGCTCTATGGAGCGGACTCAGCCCATGAGCCCGCTCCATATTCCCCCACCTGGCGTGCACCGTTTATGTACGGCGCATGTCGGGAAGGGGTTAAGTTCAATTAAAAACAACATTAGTAATATAGACTTCTAATCATAAACTCGGGCATCTTTTAAAATAATTCTTTTAACTTTCTGGTGTCTATAACAGTCTGTGATATTACCTTTTCGTAAAGAGTTGTGTGATTTGTTTCTCTGCCGCAGTGATTGATATTTAGACATGTTTATCAATACAAATGATCCAGACCATGGTCCCTGACTCTTCGAAGTTATTCCATTTCTAGTGGACTCTATGTAGCTGTCTTGTCCTGGCTTCTTTTGTACAACCACCTCTCCTCCACTTTCTGGTGTGATAATTCCAGCATGTGTAGCAGCTATACAGACTGAAGATTCCTATAGTAATGTGCACATAAATTATATAGATATTAATAAACATTTTACAGCTAAATTAAAAGATTCTTTCCTGTGATATTATTTAAAGCTTTGATCTTACATCTGTGTAGATATCAGATCCCCACAGGTCTCCTTTCACACATCCAGGAGGACAAACCACTCTGTTAAAGTAAGCAAAAGTTTTATGTCAAATTTAGAAGGAAAGTAAACCATTCAGCACTAAAGTATCAAGATCTACTCTATGCAAAAAGTTTATGCTAATGTCCCTTATATTGAGTAGATCTGTCCTGAACAGTATCCCTTTTATTTTTTGCTTGCAATGTATATTTTTTATTTTGGTGCTAGCCAAGAGCTCGTAATAAAATAGTCATACTTACATAGTGATTGGTGCCGGTAATTGCTTCGATTTTAGATTACAACTACCTGTAATTAAGAAAAAAAGAAGGATTTGCATTTTCTGCTATAGAGAACGTATTACATGATTAGTAAAATTATCAAAGAGATGTAATGCTACTGAGGCCCCATGCACACGACCGTATTTTTATTCGTAATTATGGTCCCTAGATATGGACACATTCATTCCTATGGGCTACGGACACTTTTCTGTATTTTTACAGATGGGTGTCTGTGCCGTAGAAATGATAGAGCATGTCCTTTTTTTGTCCGTAATTACGGCACAGAATCTCAATAGAGTCTATGGGCGCTTCCTTAATTATGGATGGCTACGGATATGCATCCCTAGCCGTCCGTAATTACAGAAGTGTTTCTATGTGATGCCAGGGGATTACCCTAGATTCCTCCTTGTTTTTTAGTGGATCCGTAAATACGGATGCATTATGGATGTAATATGGACCGTATTTACGGACACCCTTCCGTATATGTGGATGATTTACGGATGACTATAAATGATTACAGATCCGTATTTACGGACAGTATTTGTAGATAGATGAAAAATATGGTCGTGTGCATGGGGCCTCAATTAGGTGATTTTATTTTAGAGAGCTGCATTTTTTGTTACCCTATTACTCAAGAAACAAGCTAATTTACTATTTTTATAGAATGCAATGAGATTACTTTTACCAGTTTTGTAGCATATAAAGGTCGCAAAAGGGCCCAAAAGTCACAAATTGCAACTTTTGGCCTTTTTTTCGCCAACCTCGCCACTGTTGTGAAAAGGGGCATGGCTTCCCAACAGGGACAGGGCCACAGTTGCCCCAAAAATTTATTTTAGTTTATGCCAGTAAATTCGTACACGACAATATATTATATGATGTACATTACTAACTCATTTCTGTCGGTTTATTTGCTTTTTGTAGGAATACACTTTATAACCTTGATATAAATTATCAGCTGCTGTCAGTCTTATCAGCAATATACACTTTATGGGGGACTGTAATTCTTTCCTATCTATAAAAGATATGTTATAATGTTGTTATGTTATTAAGTTATGATGTGTGTACGTCTGTTTATGTACATGTATCTATGTGTGGGCTTTTTTATATTTACCTGTAGTTGTGGTCTGCGTGCCCTCCATATCTATTGTCAGAAAAACAGAAACAGATCTATTTTTAGCTAAATAAAATATATGTAGAAAACACTGATTACTAATATGGTAAAGACGTAATATATGTGTGTGTGCCTACTCCTTGACCTGGGCCTGGCTGAAAGTGATGGGTAGGTGTTTGCTGGGGACAATGGCTGTATTTGAGGCCCTCACTGGTGCAGATCATGATCAGCTTGTCTGGATTTCCTGGACACATTGTCCATCTTGAGGCAGAGTGATAGTTATTATGACACATATATTATGGAATTGCTAAAAGAGAAATGTACAAATATATATGTAAAGTGTCATCAAACAATTATGTTTATGGCATAAGCATTTGCCAAGATCTAAATATTCTTTTGAAGGTAAATGGAAGTTTCAAAATGTTAAACAAAAATATATATTCTAGTTTTTTTTGCAGTAACATGTTTACCTGTTTGTGTGGAAGCGTCCCAATCAGTTCCTGCCAAGATATAAAGAAAAAAGACAAAATCTATTAGCATCAAAAAGTTTAATTCACGCATTTTAGAAACACAGTTGGCCTCATGTATCAAAGCCTGAAAACGCTTAATACTTAAGGTGTGGCGCATAAGATTCAATCAAATTCCCAATTCCGTCTTTCCAAATCAGGTTAGATAATGTTAGGTATTCATAGATCACTACGATCACTGTTACCCATTATTCATATAAAGGGAAGGCAGGGAATACAAATTCTGCCTCCCCTCCCCTACACTTCCTGGTCCTTACATGGGAGAATGACAACATTGTAATATCACAGGTTTGTTTTAAAACCCATCATGAATATGATTTAGTTCCTGCAAAAGTTTGTACTGATGATACAATTCTTATAATTAGTAATGATAATCATTTAGTTACAGTTTGAGTTAAAAAATAAATAGTGAACTATTACCTGCTCCTGCATTCAGATCCCATTTCATGTCTTCTGAAATACAGAATAAATATATTTGTTATATTTATAAAGATTCACTTTAAACCACCAAATGTGTTCTGTTAAATATGTACAGTATTTTTAACTATTTATTGTAGACCAGAGAACAGAATTGGACTACTACGTTTGAAAAAATGATGTCACCTGTTTAAAGGGGAATTTTGGTTTAAGCAAATAATACTTAATTATTGTATAGTGAAAAGTTATGCAGTTTTCTCATATACTTTGTGCATAAATCCCAATTTTTTTTTACAACCAATTCTTGCAGTCATTGAATAAAGACCTTCAATCCTTACTTCTAGAGGCTGAAAACCTGTCCTGGTCATGTGATTACTGTACTGTAACACGCCATGCACCTTTGTGATCATCACATTACTATGGCAGAAAATGTACCCTCCCGGACAAAAACAGGGTAAGCAGTGACTATAAGGGAAGGTCTCCAAAACCATGAATCCACAAAGTATAGTACTAATTCATTAATGTAAGATTGCTTGATATTGTAGGAATACCCTATTTAACCTTAGAGGCTTTATCTCACAAAGACAACCCTTTTCATACACCCTATTAGGGTATTTGGACAATAAAAAAGTGGGCCTTGGGTCTCCCTCTACGGGTCAGAGCAAAGAGCGGCTACATATCAGTAATTCCCACTTGCAATGCAGATACCTGCTGCAGGGGAAATATGTAGCTGCCCATAACTCACCCCCCGGGCGATGATAACTGATCACCAGGGATTTCTGAATACAGAACTGCAGCAATCCGGCTGATCGCGGAGCCAGCTGCATTCCTAAAAGGGGATTTCATGGTGAGACAACCCCTGTAATGTAAATTGTCAGCTGCTGTGAAATTCACCAGCAATATAACTGTTCTTAACAATATATGAGACACGACTGCCTGAGTAATGTAAGAGTTACAGTGCTTTGCATTATTGGTGCTTATCTATATGGTGACTGCAGGTTACCTGTCTGTGGTAGCTGGTAAGACGTTTCTGTATAAAGACTGTTCTGAAATTCATAGGAGATGAACCCAAATGATCCGGATGATGGACCCTGACTTTTTGTTGTTATTCCATTTCTTGTAGAAGATTCATAATTTTCCTGTCCTGGCTTCTTCTGTGTTATCAAATTACCACCGTTTTCTGTAATTTTACCATCATGGATGCCAGCTGCACATACCGAGGACTCCTATAAATTACAAGTATTGCAGATATAATATGAAACCGGAGACCAATACAAAGAAATAAATAACTAAGTAAACTAAATAACTATATAACTAAAATAACTAAATAATAGTTGCATTTTTTCTCACCTGGGAATAAGTTTCAGATCCCCAAACATTTTCCTTCTGTTCAAGGCAACCCGGTGGACAAATAACACTAAAATAATTAAGTTGTAAGATTATAATATGTATTGGACCTGGTCACATATACTTTAAAGTGAAATAACAGACATAAGCTCTAAATTCAACCTGAGAATACATCAGGGGAATAGCTATTGGGGGTGCAGAGATAGCAGTCGCACCCAGGCCCTGATGCCTGAGGGGGCCCAAAGACCCTATGCTCCATAGGTAGACACCAGTGTGATACATGGCCCATGATAGGTGAGGGGGGTCTGTTACAGATTTTGTACTGTGTCCCAGGAGCTTTAAGTTACGCCTCAGGAATACAGGCAGGCTGTAATGTGGGAGTTGAGTGGCTCCTCCATTCAGGGCAAAAGCTGGATTTTTGTAGCTTTTACTCAGTGATTGACTTAAATATTCTGCTAAATATTCAAACCCATTTTTTCCAGTAAATGATTGTGATACAAACACAATGGAGAGTAATACAGAATAATATTCCACACAATATCCTACAGATTCCCACCCCCCAGATCTAAGGTGAAAATGAAAAACAAAAAACACCTACACTACACATCAATTCCAGGCACCCCAAAGCTCCTCTCATTTACATAGTTGGTTCTGCTTTTTAGCTCTTGTCTTCTTATAAATTTTGATCTTAAAGGGAAGATGTCATGATTTTTTTTTATTATATTGCTTTTTTTAAATATAAACAAAAATTGTATTTATTAGTGTTGTCACTTAATATATTTCACTGTATTCATACTTTTACTTCTCTATGGGGGCTGCCATTTTTTTTCATCTCTGTATGTGTCGATTAAGGACACATACAGAGATGCTATATGGCACATACAACCCCATATGGAATGTGAACGCGAGTCGTTCCATTCCCAGAAGGATACGTTGCATCGCTCCCACAGAGACCAAAACGAAGCTCATTCATAGAGCAAAATCCGGCGCCATTTTCATGTGGACCGGAAGCTGCTGCCGGACAGTAAGATGACGACTTCCGGCTGCGGATTCCGGCCAGATGTTCAACAAAGCGTAGGCGCAAGGAATAGGAGCGTAGACCAGCGGAGGTGGCGGTGGCAGGAGCAGGTAATTTATGTTCGTGTATGATGTGTGTATTATGTTCGTGTATGTTCGTGTGATACTGTCTGCTGAGCACTGTATCTAATCCTCCTACCCTGTGCAGTCGCTCAGTAAATGGCGGCACACAGTGTAGGAGGTTTGAAGACATTCAAACCCCTCCATCTCCTGGCACTAGCCAGAAGAAGGGAGGGGGGATTGTGTGAGGACACTAGAGGCGAGTGTGTCCACCCCAAATTTGCAGCATAAATCAATGAGGTTGCTTTACCACAGTGACCATGCTGCAATTTTGGGAACTGCTCCCTCTAGTGGCCAGCAAATGGAAATGTTATAAATTAGAATCTAATTTATAATATTTCCTGACTTGTGAAAAAAATTAACAAAATAAAAACAATACTAATTGTTTAACTGAAAAAATAAATAAAATTCTAGCGACACATTCCCTTTAAGAACAATGTTTATCCATTCCTGAAAAGAGGGGGAGACTCTGCACTCCATTTCCTTGCAATAACTATTTAAGCGAGCAGTAAAACTCTCAAAATGAGACATATTTGCATATGTCAAAACTTCCAAAGACCAATATGAGTCAATAGCAGGGCACTCCCATACCAATTGTAAAAACTCGACCGCCAGATATTGGCGTCTACGGTATTTTGCCTCCTCAGTTAAACTCATTTCATAAAGTGAGGCAGGAGTATTTGCACAAACCGAAATCTCCATCCCATTCGTATACATATTCACCCATTTCTAATATTCAAACCCATTTTTAGTATTAAAGTAGTACTTACAAGGTGATTTGGGCGGGTAGTTGGATCGCTGTGTAGGCGCAATGTCCGTCTACTAAAATACAAGCGATAAAAACATATTTAAGAGATTTTTTTTTAAAAACAAACAAAGCATGCCGGTAAAATGGACGTTTACTTCCAATGTCTACTATTGTACACCAAGGAGAGAATTTAAAGTGAACATCACAGCTTCACACTGGAAACGGCTAACAGGAGCTCTGAGAAGCGAACACCTTGTCACAATCAGCTTAGGACTTGTCGAAATTTGGATTTTTAACTAAAAACATGAACAAAGGAAACCCTGCAATGAATATTACATCCCTTTCTAGGTTGCTATGAATTAGTCCATTGTTTTCATGAACACAAGCTTTCATGGCAAAAAAGCTTGTACAAGCCGGGCAACCATTCCAATATTTTTTGCTTACCCTTCCAACTGCAGTTCTGAAGTGTCTGTCATGTCATATAACATTCTCTTACACATACCCAGAAGCACAAATCAGCATACTTAGAAAAAAATTTCAGTAAACAAATTTGTATTGTTATATTATGTTAAAAAACACGTTTTTAATATTTATTTACTAAACCAATCAATTAAAGTGTACTTCCAGTGCAAAATAAAAACTTCACAGTTCTCTTAGATCCCATATGGGGTGCCATTGTGTTTTGGGCTACAAATCTCTCCTTCTTCCTAATTCACTAAAAGAAAGCTGTAATCATTGTCTGCAATGTTACACGTACAGTGGAGCTGCGGCCCGGTCCCGGACACGCTTTTCTTTCTACAAACCTGCTAGCTCCCATTGCATTTAACAGCCCCTCACTCTAGAGAGAGATACTGCCTTCTTTAATTAGGGTTGATGCTGCAGTGATAACAGGACTTTATTAGCTAGCAAGTTCCCTCTACAGGCTCAAAGACAGCTTGTCATTACCTGTTTGGGTAAGATAGTCAAGTTTTTTTCCTCTCTCTCTCTCTTTATTAATACGGAGGTAGTAAAGGACTGCAGTAATTCAAGTCTCCTTCATTTATAGTCATCCGTAAATCATCCGCATATGCGGAAGGGTGTCCGTTAATACGGTCCATATTGCATCCATAATGCATCTGTATTTACGGATCCACTAAAAAACAAGTCTCCTTCTATTCCGCACCATTTGTAAATGAAGTGTGCAGCATGAAAATAAATTCAGCTACTGTATCAAACAGCATCATTCATTTTTTAATTCTAGATTAAAAACATGAATTTACACACTGAGGTGCATATAGAGGAGGTTTTTAATGGCATCACTTGAAAATATGCTTTAACCCTTTCACGCCGCAGCCCTTTTTCAGATTTTCATTTTCGTTTTTTCCCTCCCCACCTTCCAAAGGCCATAACGCCTTTATTTTTCCGTCGATATAGTACTATGAGGGCTTGATTTTTGCGGGACAAGTTGTAGTTTTACGTAGCACCATTTATTTTGCCGTATAATGTACTAGGAAACGGGAAAAAAATTATTTGTGGGGTAGAAAATGAAAAAAAGACAGCGATTCCGCCATGGTTTTTTGCGCGCCATTTTTACGGAATTCACTGTGCAATTAAAACAACATATTCATTTTATTCTATGGGTCAATACGATTACGCCGATACCAAATATGTGTAGGTTTTTCTATATTTTACTACTTTTACAAGTAAAAACCTAAGTGTAAAAACGAAAATTTATTTTGTTTCGCCAAATTCTGAGAGCCGTAATGTCATTATTTTTCCGTTAATAAGTGGTATAAGGGCTTATTTTTGCGGAATAAGCTGTAGTTTTTAATAATACCATTGTGGTATAAATGTGACTGTTTGATCACTTTTTATTTCATTTCTTGTGGGAGATTAGGTGAACAAAAAATAGAGATTCTGGCGTTTACAATTTTTTTTTTACGGCGTTCACCGTGCGGGTTAAATAATTATATATTGTGATAGTTCAGACTTTTACGGACGCGGCGAAACCAATTATGTTTATTTATTTAATTTTTTACTATGCTCTAGGGGGAAAATGGGAAAAGGGGGTTTTTTTTTACTTTTAATATATTTTTTTTTTTTTACACAAAAAAAACAACTTTATTTAACTCATTTTTAAATTTTTTATTAGTCCCCCTAGGGGACTTCAACCAGCGATGGTTAGATCGCTTGCACGATATACTGCAATACTAATGTATTGCAGTATATCGTGATTCTGACAGTGTCCTATGAAGCCCTGCCGGAGGCAGAGCTTCATAGGAGTTCCAAGATGGCGGACCTGGGGGACTTCGTCAGACCCCCAGGCAGCCGTGTGAACCAACGGCTACCCCCGATCTCGCCGTGGGGGGGCCGTTGAGACGTTACAGGGGGTCACCCCCTGTTTTTAGTAATTTAAATGCCGCGATCTCTATTGAACGCGGCATTTAACGGGTTAAACAAGCGGGATCGCGCTAAAGCGCGATCCCGCTCGTAACCCGGAAGTGTCGGCTGTAACACACAGCCGACACACTCGCTCTATGGAGCGGACTCAGCCCATGAGCCCGCTCCATATTCCCCCACCTGGCGTGCACCGTTTATGTACGGCGCATGTCGGGAAGGGGTTAAGTTCAATTAAAAACAACATTAGTAATATAGACTTCTAATCATAAACTCGGGCATCTTTTAAAATAATTCTTTTAACTTTCTGGTGTCTATAACAGTCTGTGATATTACCTTTTCGTAAAGAGTTGTGTGATTTGTTTCTCTGCCGCAGTGATTGATATTTAGACATGTTTATCAATACAAATGATCCAGACCATGGTCCCTGACTCTTCGAAGTTATTCCATTTCTAGTGGACTCTATGTAGCTGTCTTGTCCTGGCTTCTTTTGTACAACCACCTCTCCTCCACTTTCTGGTGTGATAATTCCAGCATGTGTAGCAGCTATACAGACTGAAGATTCCTATAGTAATGTGCACATAAATTATATAGATATTAATAAACATTTTACAGCTAAATTAAAAGATTCTTTCCTGTGATATTATTTAAAGCTTTGATCTTACATCTGTGTAGATATCAGATCCCCACAGGTCTCCTTTCACACATCCAGGAGGACAAACCACTCTGTTAAAGTAAGCAAAAGTTTTATGTCAAATTTAGAAGGAAAGTAAACCATTCAGCACTAAAGTATCAAGATCTACTCTATGCAAAAAGTTTATGCTAATGTCCCTTATATTGAGTAGATCTGTCCTGAACAGTATCCCTTTTATTTTTTGCTTGCAATGTATATTTTTTATTTTGGTGCTAGCCAAGAGCTCGTAATAAAATAGTCATACTTACATAGTGATTGGTGCCGGTAATTGCTTCGATTTTAGATTACAACTACCTGTAATTAAGAAAAAAAGAAGGATTTGCATTTTCTGCTATAGAGAACGTATTACATGATTAGTAAAATTATCAAAGAGATGTAATGCTACTGAGGCCCCATGCACACGACCGTATTTTTATTCGTAATTATGGTCCCTAGATATGGACACATTCATTCCTATGGGCTACGGACACTTTTCTGTATTTTTACAGATGGGTGTCTGTGCCGTAGAAATGATAGAGCATGTCCTTTTTTTGTCCGTAATTACGGCACAGAATCTCAATAGAGTCTATGGGCGCTTCCTTAATTATGGATGGCTACGGATATGCATCCCTAGCCGTCCGTAATTACAGAAGTGTTTCTATGTGATGCCAGGGGATTACCCTAGATTCCTCCTTGTTTTTTAGTGGATCCGTAAATACGGATGCATTATGGATGTAATATGGACCGTATTTACGGACACCCTTCCGTATATGTGGATGATTTACGGATGACTATAAATGATTACAGATCCGTATTTACGGACAGTATTTGTAGATAGATGAAAAATATGGTCGTGTGCATGGGGCCTCAATTAGGTGATTTTATTTTAGAGAGCTGCATTTTTTGTTACCCTATTACTCAAGAAACAAGCTAATTTACTATTTTTATAGAATGCAATGAGATTACTTTTACCAGTTTTGTAGCATATAAAGGTCGCAAAAGGGCCCAAAAGTCACAAATTGCAACTTTTGGCCTTTTTTTCGCCAACCTCGCCACTGTTGTGAAAAGGGGCATGGCTTCCCAACAGGGACAGGGCCACAGTTGCCCCAAAAATTTATTTTAGTTTATGCCAGTAAATTCGTACACGACAATATATTATATGATGTACATTACTAACTCATTTCTGTCGGTTTATTTGCTTTTTGTAGGAATACACTTTATAACCTTGATATAAATTATCAGCTGCTGTCAGTCTTATCAGCAATATACACTTTATGGGGGACTGTAATTCTTTCCTATCTATAAAAGATATGTTATAATGTTGTTATGTTATTAAGTTATGATGTGTGTACGTCTTTTTATGTACATGTATCTATGTGTGGGCTTTTTTATATTTACCTGTAGTTGTGGTCTGCGTGCCCTCCATATCTATTGTCAGAAAAACAGAAACAGATCTATTTTTAGCTAAATAAAATATATGTAGAAAACACTGATTACTAATATGGTAAAGACGTAATATATGTGTGTGTGCCTACTCCTTGACCTGGGCCTGGCTGAAAGTGATGGGTAGGTGTTTGCTGGGGACAATGGCTGTATTTGAGGCCCTCACTGGTGCAGATCATGATCAGCTTGTCTGGATTTCCTGGACACATTGTCCATCTTGAGGCAGAGTGATAGTTATTATGACACATATATTATGGAATTGCTAAAAGAGAAATGTACAAATATATATGTAAAGTGTCATCAAACAATTATGTTTATGGCATAAGCATTTGCCAAGATCTAAATATTCTTTTGAAGGTAAATGGAAGTTTCAAAATGTTAAACAAAAATATATATTCTAGTTTTTTTTGCAGTAACATGTTTACCTGTTTGTGTGGAAGCGTCCCAATCAGTTCCTGCCAAGATATAAAGAAAAAAGACAAAATCTATTAGCATCAAAAAGTTTAATTCACGCATTTTAGAAACACAGTTGGCCTCATGTATCAAAGCCTGAAAACGCTTAATACTTAAGGTGTGGCGCATAAGATTCAATCAAATTCCCAATTCCGTCTTTCCAAATCAGGTTAGATAATGTTAGGTATTCATAGATCACTACGATCACTGTTACCCATTATTCATATAAAGGGAAGGCAGGGAATACAAATTCTGCCTCCCCTCCCCTACACTTCCTGGTCCTTACATGGGAGAATGACAACATTGTAATAATCACAGGTTTGTTTTAAAACCCATCATGAATATGATTTAGTTCCTGCAAAAGTTTGTACTGATGATACAATTCTTATAATTAGTAATGATAATCATTTAGTTACAGTTTGAGTTAAAAAATAAATAGTGAACTATTACCTGCTCCTGCATTCAGATCCCATTTCATGTCTTCTGAAATACAGAATAAATATATTTGTTATATTTATAAAGATTCACTTTAAACCACCAAATGTGTTCTGTTAAATATGTACAGTATTTTTAACTATTTATTGTAGACCAGAGAACAGAATTGGACTACTACGTTTGAAAAAATGATGTCACCTGTTTAAAGGGGAATTTTGGTTTAAGCAAATAATACTTAATTATTGTATAGTGAAAAGTTATGCAGTTTTCTCATATACTTTGTGCATAAATCCCAATTTTTTTTTACAACCAATTCTTGCAGTCATTGAATAAAGACCTTCAATCCTTACTTCTAGAGGCTGAAAACCTGTCCTGGTCATGTGATTACTGTACTGTAACACGCCATGCACCTTTGTGATCATCACATTACTATGGCAGAAAATGTACCCTCCCGGACAAAAACAGGGTAAGCAGTGACTATAAGGGAAGGTCTCCAAAACCATGAATCCACAAAGTATAGTACTAATTCATTAATGTAAGATTGCTTGATATTGTAGGAATACCCTATTTAACCTTAGAGGCTTTATCTCACAAAGACAACCCTTTTCATACACCCTATTAGGGTATTTGGACAATAAAAAAGTGGGCCTTGGGTCTCCCTCTACGGGTCAGAGCAAAGAGCGGCTACATATCAGTAATTCCCACTTGCAATGCAGATACCTGCTGCAGGGGAAATATGTAGCTGCCCATAACTCACCCCCCGGGCGATGATAACTGATCACCAGGGATTTCTGAATACAGAACTGCAGCAATCCGGCTGATCGCGGAGCCAGCTGCATTCCTAAAAGGGGATTTCATGGTGAGACAACCCCTGTAATGTAAATTGTCAGCTGCTGTGAAATTCACCAGCAATATAACTGTTCTTAACAATATATGAGACACGACTGCCTGAGTAATGTAAGAGTTACAGTGCTTTGCATTATTGGTGCTTATCTATATGGTGACTGCAGGTTACCTGTCTGTGGTAGCTGGTAAGACGTTTCTGTATAAAGACTGTTCTGAAATTCATAGGAGATGAACCCAAATGATCCGGATGATGGACCCTGACTTTTTGTTGTTATTCCATTTCTTGTAGAAGATTCATAATTTTCCTGTCCTGGCTTCTTCTGTGTTATCAAATTACCACCGTTTTCTGTAATTTTACCATCATGGATGCCAGCTGCACATACCGAGGACTCCTATAAATTACAAGTATTGCAGATATAATATGAAACCGGAGACCAATACAAAGAAATAAATAACTAAGTAAACTAAATAACTATATAACTAAAATAACTAAATAATAGTTGCATTTTTTCTCACCTGGGAATAAGTTTCAGATCCCCAAACATTTTCCTTCTGTTCAAGGCAACCCGGTGGACAAATAACACTAAAATAATTAAGTTGTAAGATTATAATATGTATTGGACCTGGTCACATATACTTTAAAGTGAAATAACAGACATAAGCTCTAAATTCAACCTGAGAATACATCAGGGGAATAGCTATTGGGGGTGCAGAGATAGCAGTCGCACCCAGGCCCTGATGCCTGAGGGGGCCCAAAGACCCTATGCTCCATAGGTAGACACCAGTGTGATACATGGCCCATGATAGGTGAGGGGGGTCTGTTACAGATTTTGTACTGTGTCCCAGGAGCTTTAAGTTACGCCTCAGGAATACAGGCAGGCTGTAATGTGGGAGTTGAGTGGCTCCTCCATTCAGGGCAAAAGCTGGATTTTTGTAGCTTTTACTCAGTGATTGACTTAAATATTCTGCTAAATATTCAAACCCATTTTTTCCAGTAAATGATTGTGATACAAACACAATGGAGAGTAATACAGAATAATATTCCACACAATATCCTACAGATTCCCACCCCACCCCACCCACCCCCCAGATCTAAGGTGAAAATGAAAAACAAAAAACACCTACACTACACATCAATTCCAGGCACCCCAAAGCTCCTCTCATTTACATAGTTGGTTCTGCTTTTTAGCTCTTGTCTTCTTATAAATTTTGATCTTAAAGGGAAGATGTCATGATTTTTTTTTATTATATTGCTTTTTTTAAATATAAACAAAAATTGTATTTATTAGTGTTGTCACTTAATATATTTCACTGTATTCATACTTTTACTTCTCTATGGGGGCTGCCATTTTTTTTCATCTCTGTATGTGTCGATTAAGGACACATACAGAGATGCTATATGGCACATACAACCCCATATGGAATGTGAACGCGAGTCGTTCCATTCCCAGAAGGATACGTTGCATCGCTCCCACAGAGACCAAAACGAAGCTCATTCATAGAGCAAAATCCGGCGCCATTTTCATGTGGACCGGAAGCTGCTGCCGGACAGTAAGATGACGACTTCCGGCTGCGGATTCCGGCCAGATGTTCAACAAAGCGTAGGCGCAAGGAATAGGAGCGTAGACCAGCGGAGGTGGCGGTGGCAGGAGCAGGTAATTTATGTTCGTGTATGATGTGTGTATTATGTTCGTGTATGTTCGTGTGATACTGTCTGCTGAGCACTGTATCTAATCCTCCTACCCTGTGCAGTCGCTCAGTAAATGGCGGCACACAGTGTAGGAGGTTTGAAGACATTCAAACCCCTCCATCTCCTGGCACTAGCCAGAAGAAGGGAGGGGGGATTGTGTGAGGACACTAGAGGCGAGTGTGTCCACCCCAAATTTGCAGCATAAATCAATGAGGTTGCTTTACCACAGTGACCATGCTGCAATTTTGGGAACTGCTCCCTCTAGTGGCCAGCAAATGGAAATGTTATAAATTAGAATCTAATTTATAATATTTCCTGACTTGTGAAAAAAATTAACAAAATAAAAACAATACTAATTGTTTAACTGAAAAAATAAATAAAATTCTAGCGACACATTCCCTTTAAGAACAATGTTTATCCATTCCTGAAAAGAGGGGGAGACTCTGCACTCCATTTCCTTGCAATAACTATTTAAGCGAGCAGTAAAACTCTCAAAATGAGACATATTTGCATATGTCAAAACTTCCAAAGACCAATATGAGTCAATAGCAGGGCACTCCCATACCAATTGTAAAAACTCGACCGCCAGATATTGGCGTCTACGGTATTTTGCCTCCTCAGTTAAACTCATTTCATAAAGTGAGGCAGGAGTATTTGCACAAACCGAAATCTCCATCCCATTCGTATACATATTCACCCATTTCTAATATTCAAACCCATTTTTAGTATTAAAGTAGTACTTACAAGGTGATTTGGGCGGGTAGTTGGATCGCTGTGTAGGCGCAATGTCCGTCTACTAAAATACAAGAGATAAAAACATATTTAAGAGATTTTTTTTTAAAAACAAACAAAGCATGCCGGTAAAATGGACGTTTACTTCCAATGTCTACTATTGTACACCAAGGAGAGAATTTAAAGTGAACATCACAGCTTCACACTGGAAACGGCTAACAGGAGCTCTGAGAAGCGAACACCTTGTCACAATCAGCTTAGGACTTGTCGAAATTTGGATTTTTAACTAAAAACATGAACAAAGGAAACCCTGCAATGAATATTACATCCCTTTCTAGGTTGCTATGAATTAGTCCATTGTTTTCATGAACACAAGCTTTCATGGCAAAAAAGCTTGTACAAGCCGGGCAACCATTCCAATATTTTTTGCTTACCCTTCCAACTGCAGTTCTGAAGTGTCTGTCATGTCATATAACATTCTCTTACACATACCCAGAAGCACAAATCAGCATACTTAGAAAAAAATTTCAGTAAACAAATTTGTATTGTTATATTATGTTAAAAAACACGTTTTTAATATTTATTTACTAAACCAATCAATTAAAGTGTACTTCCAGTGCAAAATAAAAACTTCACAGTTCTCTTAGATCCCATATGGGGTGCCATTGTGTTTTGGGCTACAAATCTCTCCTTCTTCCTAATTCACTAAAAGAAAGCTGTAATCATTGTCTGCAATGTTACACGTACAGTGGAGCTGCGGCCCGGTCCCGGACACGCTTTTCTTTCTACAAACCTGCTAGCTCCCATTGCATTTAACAGCCCCTCACTCTAGAGAGAGATACTGCCTTCTTTAATTAGGGTTGATGCTGCAGTGATAACAGGACTTTATTAGCTAGCAAGTTCCCTCTACAGGCTCAAAGACAGCTTGTCATTACCTGTTTGGGTAAGATAGTCAAGTTTTTTTCCTCTCTCTCTCTCTTTATTAATACGGAGGTAGTAAAGGACTGCAGTAATTCAAGTCTCCTTCATTTATAGTCATCCGTAAATCATCCGCATATGCGGAAGGGTGTCCGTTAATACGGTCCATATTGCATCCATAATGCATCTGTATTTACGGATCCACTAAAAAACAAGTCTCCTTCTATTCCGCACCATTTGTAAATGAAGTGTGCAGCATGAAAATAAATTCAGCTACTGTATCAAACAGCATCATTCATTTTTTAATTCTAGATTAAAAACATGAATTTACACACTGAGGTGCATATAGAGGAGGTTTTTAATGGCATCACTTGAAAATATGCTTTAACCCTTTCACGCCGCAGCCCTTTTTCAGATTTTCATTTTCGTTTTTTCCCTCCCCACCTTCCAAAGGCCATAACGCCTTTATTTTTCCGTCGATATAGTACTATGAGGGCTTGATTTTTGCGGGACAAGTTGTAGTTTTACGTAGCACCATTTATTTTGCCGTATAATGTACTAGGAAACGGGAAAAAAATTATTTGTGGGGTAGAAAATGAAAAAAAGACAGCGATTCCGCCATGGTTTTTTGCGCGCCATTTTTACGGAATTCACTGTGCAATTAAAACAACATATTCATTTTATTCTATGGGTCAATACGATTACGCCGATACCAAATATGTGTAGGTTTTTCTATATTTTACTACTTTTACAAGTAAAAACCTAAGTGTAAAAACGAAAATTTATTTTGTTTCGCCAAATTCTGAGAGCCGTAATGTCATTATTTTTCCGTTAATAAGTGGTATAAGGGCTTATTTTTGCGGAATAAGCTGTAGTTTTTAATAATACCATTGTGGTGTAAATGTGACTGTTTGATCACTTTTTATTTCATTTCTTGTGGGAGATTAGGTGAACAAAAAATAGAGATTCTGGCGTTTACAATTTTTTTTTTACGGCGTTCACCGTGCGGGTTAAATAATTATATATTGTGATAGTTCAGACTTTTACGGACGCGGCGAAACCAATTATGTTTATTTATTTAATTTTTTACTATGCTCTAGGGGGAAAATGGGAAAAGGGGTTTTTTTTTTACTTTTAATATATTTTTTTTTTTTTACACAAAAAAAACAACTTTATTTAACTCATTTTTAAATTTTTTATTAGTCCCCCTAGGGGACTTCAACCAGCGATGGTTAGATCGCTTGCACGATATACTGCAATACTAATGTATTGCAGTATATCGTGATTCTGACAGTGTCCCATGAAGCCCTGCCGGAGGCAGAGCTTCATAGGAGTTCCAAGATGGCGGACCTGGGGGACTTCGTCAGACCCCCAGGCAGCCGTGTGAACCAACGGCTACCCCCGATCTCGCCGTGGGGGGGCCGTTGAGACGTTACAGGGGGTCACCCCCCTGTTTTTAGTAATTTAAATGCCGCAATCTCTATTGAACGCTGCATTTAACGGGTTAAACAAGCGGGATCGCGCTAAAGCGCGATCCCGCTCGTAACTCGGAAGTGTCGGCTGTAACACACAGCCGACACACTCGCTCTATGGAGCGGACTCAGCCCGTGAGCCCGCTCCATATTCCCCCACCTGGCGTACGCCGTTTATGTACGGCGCATGTCGGGAAGGGGTTAAGTTCAATTAAAAACAACATTAGTAATATAGACTTCTAATCATAAACTCGGGCATCTTTTAAAATAATTCTTTTAACTTTCTGGTGTCTATAACAGTCTGTGATATTACCTTTTCGTAAAGAGTTGTGTGATTTGTTTCTCTGCCGCAGTGATTGATATTTAGACATGTTTATCAATACAAATGATCCAGACCATGGTCCCTGACTCTTCGAAGTTATTCCATTTCTAGTGGACTCTATGTAGCTGTCTTGTCCTGGCTTCTTTTGTACAACCACCTCTCCTCCACTTTCTGGTGTGATAATTCCAGCATGTGTAGCAGCTATACAGACTGAAGATTCCTATAGTAATGTGCACATAAATTATATAGATATTAATAAACATTTTACAGCTAAATTAAAAGATTCTTTCCTGTGATATTTTTTTTAAAGCTGCGATCTTACATCTGTGTAGATATCAGATCCCCACAGGTCTCCTTTCACACATCCAGGAGGACAAACCACTCTGTTAAAGTAAGCAAAAGTTTTATGTCAAATTTAGAAGGAAAGTAAACCATTCAGCACTAAAGTATCAAGATCTACTCTATGCAAAAAGTTTATGCTAATGTCCCTTATATTGAGTAGATCTGTCCTGAACAGTATCCCTTTTATTTTTTGCTTGCAATGTATATTTTTTATTTTGGTGCTAGCCAAGAGCTCGTAATAAAATAGTCATACTTACATAGTGATTGGTGCAGGTAATTGCTTCGATTTTAGATTACAACTACCTGTAATTAAGAAAAAAAGAAGGATTTGCATTTTCTGCTATAGAGAACGTATTACATGATTAGTAAAATGATCAAAGAGATGTAATGCTACTGAGGCCCCATGCACACGACCGTATTTTTATTCGTAATTATGGTCCCTAGATATGGACACATTCATTCCTATGGGCTACGGACACTTTTCTGTATTTTTACAGATGGGTGTCTGTGCCGTAGAAATGATAGAGCATGTCCTTTTTTTGTCCGTAATTACGGCACAGAATCTCCATAGAGTCTATGGGCGCTTCCTTAATTATGGATGGCTACGGATATGCATCCCTAGCCGTCCGTAATTAGAGAAGTTTTTCTATGTGATGCCAGGGGATTACCCTAGATTCCTCCTTGTTTTTTAGTGGATCCGTAAATACGGATGCATTATGGATGTAATATGGACCGTATTTACGGACACCCTTCCGTATATGTGGATGATTTACGGATGACTATAAATGATTACAGATCCGTATTTACGGACAGTATTTGTAGATAGATGAAAAATATGGTCGTGTGCATGGGGCCTCAATTAGGTGATTTTATTTTAGAGAGCTGCATTTTTTGTTACCCTATTACTCAAGAAACAAGCTAATTTACTATTTTTATAGAATGCAATGAGATTACTTTTGCCAGTTTTGTAGCATATAAAGGTCGCAAAAGGGCCCAAAAGTCACAAATTGCAACTTTTGGCCTTTTTTCGCCAACCTCGCCACTGTTGTGAAAAGGGGCATGGCTTCCCAACAGGGACGGGGCCACAGTTGCCCAAAAAATGTATTTTCGTTTATGCCAGTAAATTTGTACACGACAATATATTATATGATGTACATTACTAACTCATTTCTGTCGGTTTATTTGCTTTTTGTAGGAATACACTTTATAACCTTGATATAAATTATCAGCTGCTGTCAGTCTTATCAGCAATATACACTTTATGGGGGACTGTAATTCTTTCCTATCTATAAAAGATATGTTATAATGTTGTTATGTTATTACGTTATGATGTGTGTACGTCTGTTTATGTACATGTATCTATGTGTGGGCTTTTTTATATTTACCTGTAGTTGTGGTCTGCGTGCCCTCCATATCTATTGTCAGAAAAACAGAAACAGATCTATTTTTAGCTAAATAAAATATATGTAGAAAACACTGATTACTAATATGGCTGAGTAAAGACGTAATATATGTGCGTGTGCCTACTCCTTGACCTGGGCCTGGCTGAAAGTGATGGGTAGGTGTTTGATGGAGACAATGGCTGTATTTGAGGCCCTCACTGGTGCAGATCATGATCAGCTTTTCTGGATTTCCTGGACACATTGTCCATCTTGATGCAGATTGATAGTTATTATGACACATATATTATGGAATTGCTAAAAGAGAAATTTACAAATATATACATCTAAAGTGTCATCAAACAATTATGTTTATGGCATAAGCATTTGCCAAGATCTAAATATTCTTTTGAAGGTAAATGGAAGTTTCAAAATGTTAAACAAAAATATATATTCTAGTTTTTATTGCAGTAACATGTTTACCTGTTTGTGTGGAAGCGTCCCAATCAGTTCCTACCAAGATATGAAGAAAAAAGACAAAATCTATTAGCATCAAAAAGTTTAATTCACGCATTTTAGAAACACAGTTGGCCCCATGTATCAAAGCCTTAAAACGCTTAATACTTAAGGTGTGGCGCATAAGATTCAATCAAATTCCCAATTCCGTCTTTCCAAATCAGGTTAGATAATGTTAGGTATTCATAGATCACTACGATCACTGTTATCCATTATTCATATAAAGGGAAGGCAGGGAATACAAATTCTGCCTCCCCTCCCCTACACTTCCTGGTCCTTACATGGGAGAATGACAACATTGTAATATCACAGGTTTGTTTTAAAACCCATCATGAATATGATTTAGTTCATGCAAAAGTTTGTACTGATGATACAATTCTTATAATTAGTAATGATAATCATTTAGTAACACATTGAAAAAGTATTTCTGATTTATTTCTAAGTCAAATATAATTGCACTACAGTTCGAGTAAATAAACAGTATAATATTACCTGACCCCATATTGCCAAACCTGATTATTCTGTTAACAGATGGAATAAACATTTGTGGGATTTAAAATGATTCCCTTTAAAATGTCAAACACGCAGATATGGGAACCTAATGTTAACATCATTTTTGGAATAAATCATATGCATATATGATAAATAATTGTAATAAATCTTATAAAGGGAAAGCAGCATCTTCTGTACTTTCTAGCAGCCTACTGTATAGTCCCCCTTTCATTTGCCTGCAGACCCCTAAGTTCCCTGTAAGGAAACTGACTGCCCCCATTTAATCTGAAGTGTCTAAATTGCAATATTACCTGCTGCTGCATGCCAATTCATTCCTGTCAGAATTATAAAATATAAATAATTTGTTTCTAAGTATCTTCAATTGCTTTACAGTTTGAGTTAAAAAATAAATAGTGAACTATTACCTGCTCCTGCATTCAGATCCCATTTCATGTCTTCTGAAATACAGAATAAATATATTTGTTATATTTATAAAGATTCACTTTAAACCACCAAATGTGTTCTGTTAAATATGTACAGTATTTTTAACTATTTATTGTAGACCAGAGAACAGAATTGGACTACTACGTTTGAAAAAATGATGTCACCTGTTTAAAGGGGAATTTTGGTTTAAGCAAATAATACTTAATTATTGTATAGTGAAAAGTTATGCAGTTTTCTCATATACTTTGTGCATAAATCCCAATTTTTTTTTACAACCAATTCTTGCAGTCATTGAATAAAGACCTTCAATCCTTACTTCTAGAGGCTGAAAACCTGTCCTGGTCATGTGATTACTGTACTGTAACACGCCATGCACCTTTGTGATCATCACATTACTATGGCAGAAAATGTACCCTCCCGGACAAAAACAGGGTAAGCAGTGACTATAAGGGAAGGTCTCCAAAACCATGAATCCACAAAGTATAGTACTAATTCATTAATGTAAGATTGCTTGATATTGTAGGAATACCCTATTTAACCTTAGAGGCTTTATCTCACAAAGACAACCCTTTTCATACACCCTATTAGGGTATTTGGACAATAAAAAAGTGGGCCTTGGGTCTCCCTCTACGGGTCAGAGCAAAGAGCGGCTACATATCAGTAATTCCCACTTGCAATGCAGATACCTGCTGCAGGGGAAATATGTAGCTGCCCATAACTCACCCCCCGGGCGATGATAACTGATCACCAGGGATTTCTGAATACAGAACTGCAGCAATCCGGCTGATCGCGGAGCCAGCTGCATTCCTAAAAGGGGATTTCATGGTGAGACAACCCCTGTAATGTAAATTGTCAGCTGCTGTGAAATTCACCAGCAATATAACTGTTCTTAACAATATATGAGACACGACTGCCTGAGTAATGTAAGAGTTACAGTGCTTTGCATTATTGGTGCTTATCTATATGGTGACTGCAGGTTACCTGTCTGTGGTAGCTGGTAAGACGTTTCTGTATAAAGACTGTTCTGAAATTCATAGGAGATGAACCCAAATGATCCGGATGATGGACCCTGACTTTTTGTTGTTATTCCATTTCTTGTAGAAGATTCATAATTTTCCTGTCCTGGCTTCTTCTGTGTTATCAAATTACCACCGTTTTCTGTAATTTTACCATCATGGATGCCAGCTGCACATACCGAGGACTCCTATAAATTACAAGTATTGCAGATATAATATGAAACCGGAGACCAATACAAAGAAATAAATAACTAAGTAAACTAAATAACTATATAACTAAAATAACTAAATAATAGTTGCATTTTTTCTCACCTGGGAATAAGTTTCAGATCCCCAAACATTTTCCTTCTGTTCAAGGCAACCCGGTGGACAAATAACACTAAAATAATTAAGTTGTAAGATTATAATATGTATTGGACCTGGTCACATATACTTTAAAGTGAAATAACAGACATAAGCTCTAAATTCAACCTGAGAATACATCAGGGGAATAGCTATTGGGGGTGCAGAGATAGCAGTCGCACCCAGGCCCTGATGCCTGAGGGGGCCCAAAGACCCTATGCTCCATAGGTAGACACCAGTGTGATACATGGCCCATGATAGGTGAGGGGGGTCTGTTACAGATTTTGTACTGTGTCCCAGGAGCTTTAAGTTACGCCTCAGGAATACAGGCAGGCTGTAATGTGGGAGTTGAGTGGCTCCTCCATTCAGGGCAAAAGCTGGATTTTTGTAGCTTTTACTCAGTGATTGACTTAAATATTCTGCTAAATATTCAAACCCATTTTTTCCAGTAAATGATTGTGATACAAACACAATGGAGAGTAATACAGAATAATATTCCACACAATATCCTACAGATTCCCACCCCACCCCACCCACCCCCCAGATCTAAGGTGAAAATGAAAAACAAAAAACACCTACACTACACATCAATTCCAGGCACCCCAAAGCTCCTCTCATTTACATAGTTGGTTCTGCTTTTTAGCTCTTGTCTTCTTATAAATTTTGATCTTAAAGGGAAGATGTCATGATTTTTTTTTATTATATTGCTTTTTTTAAATATAAACAAAAATTGTATTTATTAGTGTTGTCACTTAATATATTTCACTGTATTCATACTTTTACTTCTCTATGGGGGCTGCCATTTTTTTTCATCTCTGTATGTGTCGATTAAGGACACATACAGAGATGCTATATGGCACATACAACCCCATATGGAATGTGAACGCGAGTCGTTCCATTCCCAGAAGGATACGTTGCATCGCTCCCACAGAGACCAAAACGAAGCTCATTCATAGAGCAAAATCCGGCGCCATTTTCATGTGGACCGGAAGCTGCTGCCGGACAGTAAGATGACGACTTCCGGCTGCGGATTCCGGCCAGATGTTCAACAAAGCGTAGGCGCAAGGAATAGGAGCGTAGACCAGCGGAGGTGGCGGTGGCAGGAGCAGGTAATTTATGTTCGTGTATGATGTGTGTATTATGTTCGTGTATGTTCGTGTGATACTGTCTGCTGAGCACTGTATCTAATCCTCCTACCCTGTGCAGTCGCTCAGTAAATGGCGGCACACAGTGTAGGAGGTTTGAAGACATTCAAACCCCTCCATCTCCTGGCACTAGCCAGAAGAAGGGAGGGGGGATTGTGTGAGGACACTAGAGGCGAGTGTGTCCACCCCAAATTTGCAGCATAAATCAATGAGGTTGCTTTACCACAGTGACCATGCTGCAATTTTGGGAACTGCTCCCTCTAGTGGCCAGCAAATGGAAATGTTATAAATTAGAATCTAATTTATAATATTTCCTGACTTGTGAAAAAAATTAACAAAATAAAAACAATACTAATTGTTTAACTGAAAAAATAAATAAAATTCTAGCGACACATTCCCTTTAAGAACAATGTTTATCCATTCCTGAAAAGAGGGGGAGACTTTGCACTCCATTTCCTTGCAATAACTATTTAAGCGAGCAGTAAAACTCTCAAAATGAGACATATTTGCATATGTCAAAACTTCCAAAGACCAATATGAGTCAATAGCAGGGCACTCCCATACCAATTGTAAAAACTCGACCGCCAGATATTGGCGTCTACGGTATTTTGCCTCCTCAGTTAAACTCATTTCATAAAGTGAGGCAGGAGTATTTGCACAAACCGAAATCTCCATCCCATTCGTATACATATTCACCCATTTCTAATATTCAAACCCATTTTTAGTATTAAAGTAGTACTTACAAGGTGATTTGGGCGGGTAGTTGGATCGCTGTGTAGGCGCAATGTCCGTCTACTAAAATACAAGAGATAAAAACATATTTAAGAGATTTTTTTTTAAAAACAAACAAAGCATGCCGGTAAAATGGACGTTTACTTCCAATGTCTACTATTGTACACCAAGGAGAGAATTTAAAGTGAACATCACAGCTTCACACTGGAAACGGCTAACAGGAGCTCTGAGAAGCGAACACCTTGTCACAATCAGCTTAGGACTTGTCGAAATTTGGATTTTTAACTAAAAACATGAACAAAGGAAACCCTGCAATGAATATTACATCCCTTTCTAGGTTGCTATGAATTAGTCCATTGTTTTCATGAACACAAGCTTTCATGGCAAAAAAGCTTGTACAAGCCGGGCAACCATTCCAATATTTTTTGCTTACCCTTCCAACTGCAGTTCTGAAGTGTCTGTCATGTCATATAACATTCTCTTACACATACCCAGAAGCACAAATCAGCATACTTAGAAAAAAATTTCAGTAAACAAATTTGTATTGTTATATTATGTTAAAAAACACGTTTTTAATATTTATTTACTAAACCAATCAATTAAAGTGTACTTCCAGTGCAAAATAAAAACTTCACAGTTCTCTTAGATCCCATATGGGGTGCCATTGTGTTTTGGGCTACAAATCTCTCCTTCTTCCTAATTCACTAAAAGAAAGCTGTAATCATTGTCTGCAATGTTACACGTACAGTGGAGCTGCGGCCCGGTCCCGGACACGCTTTTCTTTCTACAAACCTGCTAGCTCCCATTGCATTTAACAGCCCCTCACTCTAGAGAGAGATACTGCCTTCTTTAATTAGGGTTGATGCTGCAGTGATAACAGGACTTTATTAGCTAGCAAGTTCCCTCTACAGGCTCAAAGACAGCTTGTCATTACCTGTTTGGGTAAGATAGTCAAGTTTTTTTCCTCTCTCTCTCTCTTTATTAATACGGAGGTAGTAAAGGACTGCAGTAATTCAAGTCTCCTTCATTTATAGTCATCCGTAAATCATCCGCATATGCGGAAGGGTGTCCGTTAATACGGTCCATATTGCATCCATAATGCATCTGTATTTACGGATCCACTAAAAAACAAGTCTCCTTCTATTCCGCACCATTTGTAAATGAAGTGTGCAGCATGAAAATAAATTCAGCTACTGTATCAAACAGCATCATTCATTTTTTAATTCTAGATTAAAAACATGAATTTACACACTGAGGTGCATATAGAGGAGGTTTTTAATGGCATCACTTGAAAATATGCTTTAACCCTTTCACGCCGCAGCCCTTTTTCAGATTTTCATTTTCGTTTTTTCCCTCCCCACCTTCCAAAGGCCATAACGCCTTTATTTTTCCGTCGATATAGTACTATGAGGGCTTGATTTTTGCGGGACAAGTTGTAGTTTTACGTAGCACCATTTATTTTGCCGTATAATGTACTAGGAAACGGGAAAAAAATTATTTGTGGGGTAGAAAATGAAAAAAAGACAGCGATTCCGCCATGGTTTTTTGCGCGCCATTTTTACGGAATTCACTGTGCAATTAAAACAACATATTCATTTTATTCTATGGGTCAATACGATTACGCCGATACCAAATATGTGTAGGTTTTTCTATATTTTACTACTTTTACAAGTAAAAACCTAAGTGTAAAAACGAAAATTTATTTTGTTTCGCCAAATTCTGAGAGCCGTAATGTCATTATTTTTCCGTTAATAAGTGGTATAAGGGCTTATTTTTGCGGAATAAGCTGTAGTTTTTAATAATACCATTGTGGTGTAAATGTGACTGTTTGATCACTTTTTATTTCATTTCTTGTGGGAGATTAGGTGAACAAAAAATAGAGATTCTGGCGTTTACAATTTTTTTTTTACGGCGTTCACCGTGCGGGTTAAATAATTATATATTGTGATAGTTCAGACTTTTACGGACGCGGCGAAACCAATTATGTTTATTTATTTAATTTTTTACTATGCTCTAGGGGGAAAATGGGAAAAGGGGGTTTTTTTTTACTTTTAATATATTTTTTTTTTTTTACACAAAAAAAACAACTTTATTTAACTCATTTTTAAATTTTTTATTAGTCCCCCTAGGGGACTTCAACCAGCGATGGTTAGATCGCTTGCACGATATACTGCAATACTAATGTATTGCAGTATATCGTGATTCTGACAGTGTCCTATGAAGCCCTGCCGGAGGCAGAGCTTCATAGGAGTTCCAAGATGGCGGACCTGGGGGACTTCGTCAGACCCCCAGGCAGCCGTGTGAACCAACGGCTACCCCCGATCTCGCCGTGGGGGGGCCGTTGAGACGTTACAGGGGGTCACCCCCTGTTTTTAGTAATTTAAATGCCGCGATCTCTATTGAACGCGGCATTTAACGGGTTAAACAAGCGGGATCGCGCTAAAGCGCGATCCCGCTCGTAACCCGGAAGTGTCGGCTGTAACACACAGCCGACACACTCGCTCTATGGAGTGGACTCAGCCCATGAGCCCGCTCCATATTCCCCCACCTGGCGTGCACCGTTTATGTACGGCGCATGTCGGGAAGGGGTTAAGTTCAATTAAAAACAACATTAGTAATATAGACTTCTAATCATAAACTCGGGCATCTTTTAAAATAATTCTTTTAACTTTCTGGTGTCTATAACAGTCTGTGATATTACCTTTTCGTAAAGAGTTGTGTGATTTGTTTCTCTGCCGCAGTGATTGATATTTAGACATGTTTATCAATACAAATGATCCAGACCATGGTCCCTGACTCTTCGAAGTTATTCCATTTCTAGTGGACTCTATGTAGCTGTCTTGTCCTGGCTTCTTTTGTACAACCACCTCTCCTCCACTTTCTGGTGTGATAATTCCAGCATGTGTAGCAGCTATACAGACTGAAGATTCCTATAGTAATGTGCACATAAATTATATAGATATTAATAAACATTTTACAGCTAAATTAAAAGATTCTTTCCTGTGATATTATTTAAAGCTTTGATCTTACATCTGTGTAGATATCAGATCCCCACAGGTCTCCTTTCACACATCCAGGAGGACAAACCACTCTGTTAAAGTAAGCAAAAGTTTTATGTCAAATTTAGAAGGAAAGTAAACCATTCAGCACTAAAGTATCAAGATCTACTCTATGCAAAAAGTTTATGCTAATGTCCCTTATATTGAGTAGATCTGTCCTGAACAGTATCCCTTTTATTTTTTGCTTGCAATGTATATTTTTTATTTTGGTGCTAGCCAAGAGCTCGTAATAAAATAGTCATACTTACATAGTGATTGGTGCCGGTAATTGCTTCGATTTTAGATTACAACTACCTGTAATTAAGAAAAAAAGAAGGATTTGCATTTTCTGCTATAGAGAACGTATTACATGATTAGTAAAATTATCAAAGAGATGTAATGCTACTGAGGCCCCATGCACACGACCGTATTTTTATTCGTAATTATGGTCCCTAGATATGGACACATTCATTCCTATGGGCTACGGACACTTTTCTGTATTTTTACAGATGGGTGTCTGTGCCGTAGAAATGATAGAGCATGTCCTTTTTTTGTCCGTAATTACGGCACAGAATCTCAATAGAGTCTATGGGCGCTTCCTTAATTATGGATGGCTACGGATATGCATCCCTAGCCGTCCGTAATTACAGAAGTGTTTCTATGTGATGCCAGGGGATTACCCTAGATTCCTCCTTGTTTTTTAGTGGATCCGTAAATACGGATGCATTATGGATGTAATATGGACCGTATTTACGGACACCCTTCCGTATATGTGGATGATTTACGGATGACTATAAATGATTACAGATCCGTATTTACGGACAGTATTTGTAGATAGATGAAAAATATGGTCGTGTGCATGGGGCCTCAATTAGGTGATTTTATTTTAGAGAGCTGCATTTTTTGTTACCCTATTACTCAAGAAACAAGCTAATTTACTATTTTTATAGAATGCAATGAGATTACTTTTACCAGTTTTGTAGCATATAAAGGTCGCAAAAGGGCCCAAAAGTCACAAATTGCAACTTTTGGCCTTTTTTTCGCCAACCTCGCCACTGTTGTGAAAAGGGGCATGGCTTCCCAACAGGGACAGGGCCACAGTTGCCCCAAAAATTTATTTTAGTTTATGCCAGTAAATTCGTACACGACAATATATTATATGATGTACATTACTAACTCATTTCTGTCGGTTTATTTGCTTTTTGTAGGAATACACTTTATAACCTTGATATAAATTATCAGCTGCTGTCAGTCTTATCAGCAATATACACTTTATGGGGGACTGTAATTCTTTCCTATCTATAAAAGATATGTTATAATGTTGTTATGTTATTAAGTTATGATGTGTGTACGTCTTTTTATGTACATGTATCTATGTGTGGGCTTTTTTATATTTACCTGTAGTTGTGGTCTGCGTGCCCTCCATATCTATTGTCAGAAAAACAGAAACAGATCTATTTTTAGCTAAATAAAATATATGTAGAAAACACTGATTACTAATATGGTAAAGACGTAATATATGTGTGTGTGCCTACTCCTTGACCTGGGCCTGGCTGAAAGTGATGGGTAGGTGTTTGCTGGGGACAATGGCTGTATTTGAGGCCCTCACTGGTGCAGATCATGATCAGCTTGTCTGGATTTCCTGGACACATTGTCCATCTTGAGGCAGAGTGATAGTTATTATGACACATATATTATGGAATTGCTAAAAGAGAAATGTACAAATATATATGTAAAGTGTCATCAAACAATTATGTTTATGGCATAAGCATTTGCCAAGATCTAAATATTCTTTTGAAGGTAAATGGAAGTTTCAAAATGTTAAACAAAAATATATATTCTAGTTTTTTTTGCAGTAACATGTTTACCTGTTTGTGTGGAAGCGTCCCAATCAGTTCCTGCCAAGATATAAAGAAAAAAGACAAAATCTATTAGCATCAAAAAGTTTAATTCACGCATTTTAGAAACACAGTTGGCCTCATGTATCAAAGCCTGAAAACGCTTAATACTTAAGGTGTGGCGCATAAGATTCAATCAAATTCCCAATTCCGTCTTTCCAAATCAGGTTAGATAATGTTAGGTATTCATAGATCACTACGATCACTGTTACCCATTATTCATATAAAGGGAAGGCAGGGAATACAAATTCTGCCTCCCCTCCCCTACACTTCCTGGTCCTTACATGGGAGAATGACAACATTGTAATATCACAGGTTTGTTTTAAAACCCATCATGAATATGATTTAGTTCATGCAAAAGTTTGTACTGATGATACAATTCTTATAATTAGTAATGATAATCATTTAGTTACAGTTTGAGTTAAAAAATAAATAGTGAACTATTACCTGCTCCTGCATTCAGATCCCATTTCATGTCTTCTGAAATACAGAATAAATATATTTGTTATATTTATAAAGATTCACTTTAAACCACCAAATGTGTTCTGTTAAATATGTACAGTATTTTTAACTATTTATTGTAGACCAGAGAACAGAATTAGACTACTACGTTTGAAAAATGATGTCACCTGTTTAAAGGGGTATTTTGGTTTAAGCAAATAATACTTAATTATTGTATAGTGAAAAGTTATGCAGTTTTCTCATATACTTTGTGCATAAATCCCAATTTTTTTTTACAACCAATTCTTGCAGTCATTGAATAAAGACCTTCAATCCTTACTTCTAGAGGCTGAAAACCTGTCCTGGTCATGTGATTACTGTACTGTAACACG
Organism: Rhinoderma darwinii; assembly: GCF_050947455.1. NCBI lineage: Eukaryota > Metazoa > Chordata > Amphibia > Anura > Rhinodermatidae > Rhinoderma > Rhinoderma darwinii. The sequence goes on from NC_134693.1 coordinate 31,842,411, forward strand.
CCATGCACCTTTGTGATCATCACATTACTATGGCAGAAAATGTACCCTCTCGGACATAAACAGGGTAAGCAGTGACTATAAGGGAAGGTCTCCAAAACTATGAATCCACAAAGTATAGTACTAATTCATTAATGTAAGATTGCTTGATATTGTAGGAATACCCTATTTAACCTTAGAGGCTTTATCTCACAAAGACAACCCTTTTCATACACCCTATTAGGGTATTTGGACAATAAAAAAGTGGGCCTTGGGTCTCCCTCTACGGGTCAGAGCAAAGAGCGGCTACATATCAGTAATTCCCACTTTCAATGCAGATACCTGCTGCAGGGGAAATATGTAGCTGCCCATAACTCACCCCCCGGGCGATGATAACTGATCACCAGGGATTTCTGAATACAGAACTGCAGCAATCCGGCTGATCGCTGAACCAGCTGCATTCCTAAAAGGGGATTGTCATGGTGAGACAGCCCCTGTAATGTAAATTGTCAGCTGCTGTGAAATTTACCAGCAATATAACTGTTCTTAACAATATAGGAGACACGACTGCCTGAGTAAAGTAAGAGTTACAGTGCTTTGCATTATTGGTGCTTATCTATATGGTGACTGCAGGTTACCTGTCTGTGGTAGCTGGTAAGACGTTTCTGTATAAAGACTGTTCTGAAATTCATAGGAGATGAACCCAAATGATCCGGATGATGGACCCTGACTTTTTGTTGTTATTCCATTTCTTGTAGAAGATTCATAATTGTCCTGTCCTGGCTTCTTCTGTGTTATCAAATTACCACCGTTTTCTGTAATTTTACCATCATGGATGCCAGCTGCACATACCGAGGACTCCTATAAATTACAAGTATTGCAGATATAATATGAAACCGGAGACCAATACAAAGAAATAAATAACTAAATAAACTAAATAACTATATAACTAAAATAACTAAATAATAGTTGCATTTTTTCTCACCTGCGCATAAGTTTCAGATCCCCAAACATTTTCCTTCTCTTCAAGGCAACCCGGTGGACAAATAACACTAAAATAATTAAGTTGTAAGATAATAATATGTATTGGACCTGGTCATATATACTTTAAAGTGAAACAACAGGCATAAGCTCAAAATTCAACCTGAGAATACATCAGGGGAATAGCTATTGGGGGTGCAGAGATAGCAGTCGCACCCAGGCCCTGATGCCTGAGGGGGCCCAAAGACCCTCTGCTCCATAGGTAGACACCAGTGTGATACATGGCCCATGATAGGTGAGGGGGTCTGTTACAGATTTTGTACTGCGTCCCAGGAGCTTTAAGTTATGCCTCAGGAATACAGGCAGGCTGTAATGTGGGAGTTGAGTGGTTCCTCCATTCAAGGCAAAAGCTGGATTTTTGTAGCTTTTACTCAGTGATTGACTTAAATATTAAATAATCTGCTAAATATTCAAACCCATTTTTTCCAGTAAATGATTGTGATACAAACACAATGGAGAGTAATACAGAATAATATTCCACACAATATCCTACAGATTCCCACCCCATCCCACCCACCCCCCAGATCTAAGGTGAAAATGAAAAACAAAAAACACCTACACTACACATCAATTCCAGGCACCCCAAAGCTCCTCTCATTTACATAGTTGGTTCTGCTTTTTAGCTCTTGTCTTCTTATAAATTTTGATCTTAAAGGGAAGATGTCATGATTTTTTTTTATTATATTGCTTTTTTTAAATATAAACAAAAATTGTATTTATTAGTGTTGTCACTTAATATATTTCACTGTATTCATACTTTTACTTCTCTATGGGGGCTGCCATTTTTTTTCATCTCTGTATGTGTCGATTAAGGACACATACAGAGATGCTATATGGCACATACAACCCCATATGGAATGTGAACGCGAGTCGTTCCATTCTCAGAAGGATACGTTGTCTGTGTGGGAACGGCGCATGCACCGCTCCCACAGAGACCAAAACGAAGCTCATTCATAGAGCAAAATCCGGCGCCATTTTCATGTGGACCGGAAGCTGCTGCCGGACAGTAAGATGACGACTTCCGGCTGCGGATTCCGGCCAGATGTTCTACAAAGCGTAGGCGCAAGGAATAGGAGCGTAGACCAGCGGAGGTGGCGGTGGCAGGAGCAGGTAATTTATGTTCGTGTATGATGTGTGTATTATGTTCGTGTATGTTCGTGTGATACTGTCTGCTGAGCACTGTATCTAATCCTCCTACCCTGTGCAGTCGCTCAGTAAATGGCGGCACACAGTGTAGGAGGTTTGAAGACATTCAAACCCCTCCATCTCCTGGCACTAGCCAAAAGAAGGGAGGGGGGATTGTGTGAGGACACTAGAGGCGAGTGAGTCCACCCCAAATTTGCAGCATAAATCAATGAGGTTGCTTTACCACAGTGACCATGCTGCAATTTTGGGAACTGCTCCCTCTAGTGGCCAGCACATGGAAATGTTATAAATTAGAATCTAATTTTATATTTCCTGACTTGTGAAAAAAATTAACAAAATAAAAACAATACTAATTGTTTAACTGAAAAAAAATAAAAAATTCTAGCGACACATTCCCTTTAAGAACAATGTTTATCCATTCCTGAAAAGAGGGGGAGACTCTGCACTCCATTTCCTTGCAATAACTATTTAAGCGAGCAGTAAAACTCTCAAAATGAGACATATTTGCATATGTCAAAACTTCCAAAGACCAATATGAGTCAATAGCAGGGCACTCCCATACCAATTGTAAAAACTCGACCGCCAGATATTGGCGTCTACGGTATTTTGCCTCCTCAGTTAAACTCATTTCATAAAGTGAGGCAGGAGTATTTGCACAAACCGAAGTCTCCATCCCATTCGTATACATATTCACCCATTTCTCATATTCAAACCCATTTTTAGTATTAAAGTAGTACTTACAAGGTGATTTGGGCGGGTAGTTGGATCGCTGTGTAGGCGCAATGTCCGTCTACTAAAATACAAGAGATAAAAACATATTTAAGAGAATTTTTTTTAAAAACAAACAAAGCATGCCGGTAAAATGGACTTTTACTTCCAATGTCTACTATTGTACACCAAGGAGAGAATTTAAAGTGAACATCACAGCTTCACACTGGAAACGGCTAACAGGAGCTCTGAGAAGCGAACACCTTGTCACAATCAGCTTAGGACTTGTCGAAATTTGGATTTTTAACTAAAAACATGAACAAAGGAAACCCTGCAATGAATATTACATCCCTTTCTAGGTTGCTATGAATTAGTCCATTGTTTTCATGAACATAAGCTTTCATGGCAAAAAAGCTTGTACAAGCCGGTCAACCATTCCAATATTTTTTGCTTACCCTTCCAACTGCAGCTCTGAAGTGTCTGTCATGTCATATAACATTCTCTTACACATACCCAGAAGCACAAATCAGCATACTTAGAAAAAAATTTCAGTAAACAAATTTGTATTGTTATATTATGTTAAAAAACACGTTTTTAATATTTATTTACTAAACCAATCAATTAAAGTGTACTTCCAGTGCAAAATAAAAACTTCACAGTTCTCTTAGATCCCATATGGGGTGCCATTGTGTTTTGGGCTACAAATCTCTCCTTCTTCCTAATTCACTAAAAGAAAGCTGTAATCATTGTCTGCAATGTTACACGTACAGTGGAGCTGCGGCCCGGTCCCGGACACGCTTTTCTTTCTACAAACCTGCTAGCTCCCATTGCATTTAACAGCCCCTCACTCTAGAGAGAGATACTGCCTTCTTTAATTAGGGTTGATGCTGCAGTGATAACAGGACTTTATTAGCTAGCAAGTTCCCTCTACAGGCACAAAGACAGCTTGTCATTACCTGTTTGGGTAAGATAGTCAAGTTTTTTCCCTCTCTCTCTCTCTCTTTATTAATACGGAGGTAGTAAAGGACTGCAGTAATTCAAGTCTCCTTCATTTATAGTCATCCGTAAATCATCCGCATATGCGGAAGGGTGTCCGTTAATACTGTCCATATTGCATCCATAATGCATCTGTATTTACGGATCCACTAAAAAACAAGTCTCCTTCTATTCCGCACCACTTGTAAATGAAGTGTGCAGCATGAAAATAAATTCAGCTACTGTATCAAACAGCATCATTCATTATTTAATTCTAGATTAAAAACATGAATTTACACACTGAGGTGCATATAGAGGAGGTTTTTAATGGCATCACTTGAAAATATGCTTTAACCCTTTCACGCCGCAGCCCTTTTTCAGATTTTCATTTTCGTTTTTCCCTCCCCACGTTCCAAAGGCCATAACGCCTTTATTTTTCCGTCTATATAGTACTATGAGGGCTTAATTTTTGCGGGACAAGTTGTAGTTTTACGTAGCACCATTTATTTTGCCGTATAATGTACTAGGAAACGGGAAAAAAATTATTTGTGGGGTAGAAAATGAAAAAAAGACAGCGATTCCGCCATGGTTTTTTGCGCGCCATTTTTACGGAATTCACTGTGCAATTAAAACAACATATTCATTTTATTCTATGGGTCAATACGATTACGCCGATACCAAATATGTGTAGGTTTTTCTATATTTTACTACTTTTACAAGTAAAAACCTAAGTGTAAAAAAGAAAATTTATTTTGTTTCGCCAAATTCCGAGAGCCGTAATGTCTTTATTTTTCCGTTAATAAGTGGTATAAGGGCTTATTTTTGCGGAATAAGCTGTAGTTTTTAATAATACCATTGTGGTGTAAATGTGACTGTTTGATCACTTTTTATTTAATTTCTTGTGGGAGATTAGGTGAACAAAAAATAGAGATTCTGGCGTTTACAATTTTTTTTTTACGGCGTTCACCGTGCGGGTTAAATAATTATATATTGTGATAGTTCAGACTTTTACGGACGCGGCGAAACCAATTATGTTTATTTATTTAATTTTTTACTATGCTCTAGGGGGAAAATGGGAAAAGGGTTTTTTTTTTAACTTTTAATATATTTTTTTTTTTTACACAAAAAAAACAACTTTATTTAACTCATTTTTAAATTTTTTATTAGTCCCCCTAGGGGACTTCAACCAGCGATGGTTAGATCGCTTGCACGATATACTGCAATACTAATGTATTGCAGTATATCGTGATTCTGACAGTGTCCTATGAAGCCCTGCCGGAGGCAGAGCTTCATAGGAGTTCCAAGATGGCGGACCTGGGGGACTTCGTCAGACCCCCAGGCAGCCGTGTGAACCAACGGCTACCCCCGATCTCGCCGTGGGGGGGCCGTTGAGACGTTACAGGGGGTCACCCCCCTGTTTTTAGTAATTTAAATGCCGCAATCTCTATTGAACGCTGCATTTAACGGGTTAAACAAGCGGGATCGCGCTAAAGCGCGATCCCGCTCGTAACTCGGAAGTGTCGGCTGTAACACACAGCCGACACACTCGCTCTATGGAGCGGACTCAGCCCGTGAGCCCGCTCCATATTCCCCCACCTGGCGTACGCCGTTTATGTACGGCGCATGTCGGGAAGGGGTTAAGTTCAATTAAAAACAACATTAGTAATATAGACTTCTAATCATAAACTCGGGCATCTTTAAAATAATTCTTTTAACTTTCTGGTGTCTATAACAGTCTGTGATATTACCTTTTCGTAAAGAGTTGTGTGATTTGTTTCTCTGCCGCAGTGATTGATATTTAGACATGTTTATCAATACAAATGATCCAGACCATGGTCCCTGACTCTTCGAAGTTATTCCATTTCTAGTGGACTCTATGTAGCTGTCTTGTCCTGGCTTCTTTTGTACAACCACCTCTCCTCCACTTTCTGGTGTGATAATTCCAGCATGTGTAGCAGCTATACAGACTGAAGATTCCTATAGTAATGTGCACATAAATTATATAGATATTAATAAACATTTTACAGCTAAATTAAAAGATTCTTTCCTGTGATATTTTTTTTAAAGCTGCGATCTTACATCTGTGTAGATATCAGATCCCCACAGGTCTCCTTTCACACATCCAGGAGGACAAACCACTCTGTTATAGTAAGCAAAAGTTTTATGTCAAATTTAGAAGGAAAGTAAACCATTCAGCACTAAAGTATCAAGATCTACACTATGCAAAAAGTTTATGCTAATGTCCCTTATATTGAGTAGATCTGTCCTGGACAGTATCCCTTTTATTTTTTGCTTGCAATGTATATTTTTTATTTTGGTGCTAGCCAAGAGCTCGTAATAAAATAGTCATACTTACATAGTGATTGGTGCAGGTAATTGCTTCGATTTTAGATTACAACTACCTGTAATTAAGAAAAAAAGAAGGATTTGCATTTTCTGCTATAGAGAACGTATTACATGATTAGTAAAATGATCAAAGAGATGTAATGCTACTGAGGCCCCATGCACACGACCGTATTTTTATTCGTAATTATGGTCCCTAGATATGGACACATTCATTCCTATGGGCTACGGACACTTTTCTGTATTTTTACAGATGGGTGTCTGTGCCGTAGAAATGATAGAGCATGTCCTTTTTTTGTCCGTAATTACGGCACAGAATCTCCATAGAGTCTATGGGCGCTTCCTTAATTATGGATGGCTACGGATATGCATCCCTAGCCGTCCGTAATTAGAGAAGTTTTTCTATGTGATGCCAGGGGATTACCCTAGATTCCTCCTTGTTTTTTAGTGGATCCGTAAATACGGATGCATTATGGTTGTAATATGGACCGTATTTACGGACACCCTTCCGTATATGTGGATGATTTACGGATGACTATAAATGATTACAGATCCGTATTTACGGACAGTATTTGTAGATAGATGAAAAATATGGTCGTGTGCATGGGGCCTCAATTAGGTGATTTTATTTTAGAGAGCTGCATTTTTTGTTACCCTATTACTCAAGAAACAAGCTAATTTACTATTTTTATAGAATGCAATGAGATTACTTTTGCCAGTTTTGTAGCATATAAAGGTCGCAAAAGGGCCCAAAAGTCACAAATTGCAACTTTTGGCCTTTTTTCGCCAACCTCGCCACTGTTGTGAAAAGGGGCATGGCTTCCCAACAGGGACGGGGCCACAGTTGCCCAAAAAATTTATTTTCGTTTATGCCAGTAAATTCGTACACGACAATATATTATATGATGTACATTACTAACTCATTTCTGTCGGTTTATTTGCTTTTTGTAGGAATACACTTTATAACCTTGATGTAAATTATCAGCTGCTGTCAGTCTTATCAGCAATATACACTTTATGGGGGACTGTAATTCTTTCCTATCTATAAAAGATATGTTATAATGTTGTTATGTTATTACGTTATGATGTGTGTACGTCTATTTATGTACATGTATCTATGTGTGGGCTTTTTTATATTTACCTGTAGTTGTGGTCTGCGTGCCCTCCATATCTATTGTCAGAAAAACAGAAACAGATCTATTTTTAGCTAAATAAAATATATGTAGAAAACACTGATTACTAATATGGCTGAGTAAAGACGTAATATATGTGCGTGTGCCTACTCCTTGACCTGGGCCTGGCTGAAAGTGATGGGTAGGTGTTTGATGGAGACAATGGCTGTATTTGAGGCCCTCACTGGTGCAGATCATGATCAGCTTTTCTGGATTTTCTGGACACATTGTCCATCTTGATGCAGATTGATAGTTATTATGACACATATATTATGGAATTGCTAAAAGAGAAATTTACAAATATATACATCTAAAGTGTCATCAAACAATTATGTTTATGGCATAAGCATTTGCCAAGATCTAAATATTCTTTTGAAGGTAAATGGAAGTTTCAAAATGTTAAACAAAAATATATATTCTAGTATTTATTGCAGTAACATGTTTACCTGTTTGTGTGGAAGCGTCCCAATCAGTTCCTGCCAAGATATGAAGAAAAAAGACAAAATCTATTAGCATCAAAAGGTTAATTTATGCATTTTAGAAACACAGTTGGCCTCATGTATCAAAGCCAGAAACCTCTCAATACTTAAGGTGTGGCGCATAAGATTCAATCAAATTCCCAATTTCGTCTTTCCAAATCAGGTTAGAAAATGTTAGGTTTTCATAGATCCCTACGATCACTGATACCCATTATTTATATAAAGGGAAGGCAGGGAATACAAATTCTGCCTCCCCTCCCCTACACTTCCGGATCCTTACATGGTAGAATGACAACATTGTAATATCACAGGTTTAAAACCCATCATTAATATGATTTAGTTCATGCAAAAGTTTGTGTTTTCAAACTTCTTTCTTGTACTGATGATATAATTCTTATAATTAGTAATGATAATCGTTTAGTAACACATTAAAAAAGTATTTAAAATAATTCTCTTAAAGGGGTTTTCCCATCTTGGACATTTAAGGCATATGCATAGGATATGTCATAAATGTCACATAGATGCGGGTCCCACATCTAGGACCCGCACCTTTCTCTTGAACGGGGTCCCCTATTCCCCATTCTAGCTTACTTGGCTCTGCTGCCTTCTGGCCACTTTCTGGTTAGGTTGTCAGGAGTTACGGAAACAGCCGAGTGCTTGATGAGTTACGCTGTTTCCGTAACTGCCATAGAAGTTAATGGTAGTTACTGAAACGGCATAGCACGGCGAGCTACGCTGTTTCCAGAACTCCGTAGCTACAGAAACAGTATAGCTCACCGTGCTACGCTGTTTCCGTAATTCCCATTCACTTCTATGGGAGTTACGGAAATAGCGTAGCTCAGTGAGTTTGGCTGTTTCCATAACTCCTGAACATCTAACCAGGATGTTTGTTGGGAGGCAGTGGGAGCCGAGTAAGCTAGAACGGGGTTTAGAGTGTCCCGTTCTAGGGATAGATGCGGGTACCAGAGGTGGGACCCGCATCTATCAAACTTTTATGGCATATCCACAGACATATCCAAATGTCCAAGATTGGAAAACCCCTTTAACTTTCTGGTGTCTATAACAGTCTGCGATATTACCTTTTTTTAAAGAGTTGTGTGGAGTGTTTTTCTGCCGCAATGATAGATATTCATTCATTTTTATCAATACAAACGATCCAGACCATGGTCCCTGACTCTTTGAAGTTATTCCATTTCTAGTGGACTCTATGTAGCTGTCTTGTCCTGGCTTCTTTTGTACAACCACCTCTCCTCCACTTTCTGGTGTGATAATTCCAGCATGTGTAGCAGCTATACAGACTGAAGATTCCTATAGTAATGTGCACATAAATTATATAGATATTAATAAACATTTTACAGCTAAATGAAAAGATTCTTTCCTGTGATATTATTTAAAGCTTTGATCTTACATCTGTGTAGATATCAGATCCCCACAGGTCTCCTTTCACACATCCAGGAGGGCAAACCACTCTGTCATTGTAAGCAAAAGTTTCATGTCAAATTTAGAAGAAAAGTAAACCATTCAGCACTAAAGTATCAAGATCTACTCTATGCAAAAAGTTTATGCTAATGTCCCTTATATTGAGTAGATCTGTCCTGAACAATATCCCTTTTATTTTTGGCTCGCAATGTATATTTTTTGTTTTGATACTAGTTTAGAGCTCGTAATAAAATAGTTATACTTACATAGTGATTGGTGCCGGTAATTGCTTCGATTTTAGATTACAACTACCTGTGGCTAAGGAAGAAAAGAACGATTTGCATTTTCTGCTTTAGAGAACGTATTACATGATTATTAATATTAACAAAGAGATGTAATGCTACTTAATTAGGTGATTTTATTTTAGAGAGCTGCATTTTTTGTTACCCTATTAACCATAGAAACAAGCGAATTGAATATTTTCATAGAATGCAATGACATTAGTTTTGCCAGTTTTGTGGCATATAAAAGTCGCAAAAGGGCCCAAAATTCGCAAATTGCGACTTTTGGCCTTTTTACGCCAACCTGGCCACTTTTGTTAAAAGGGGCATGGCTTCCCAAAAGGGACAGGACCACAGCTGCCCAAAAAATGTATTTTCGTTTATGCCAGTAAATTTGTACATTTACAATATATATTATGTAATATACCGTATATTACTAATTCATTTGTACCCTTTTTAACCTTGATGTAAATTATCAGCTGCTGTCAATCTTATCAGCAATATACACTTTATGGGGGACTGTAATTCTTTCCTATCTATAAAAGATATGTTATAATGTTGTTATGTGATTAAGTTATGATGTGTGTACGTCTATTTATGTACATGTATCTATGTGTGAGCATTTTTATACGTACCTCTAGTTGTCGTCTTCGTGTCCTCCATATCTATTGTTCCAAAAACAGAAACAGATTTATTTTTAGCTAAATAAAATATATGTAGAAAACACTGATCACTAATATGGCTGTGTAAAAACGTAATATATGTGTGTGTGCCTACTCCTTGACCTGGGCCTGGCTGAAAGTGATGGGTAGGTGTTTGATGAAGACAATGGCTGTGCTTGAGGCCCTCACTGGTGCAGATCATGATCAGCTTGTCTGGATTTCCTGGACACATTGTCCATCTTGATGCAGATTGATAGTTATTATGACACATATATTATGGATATGCTAAAAGATAAATTTACAAATATATATGTAAAGTGTCATCAAATAATTATGTTTATGGCATAAACATTTGCCAAGATCTAAATATTCTTTTGAAGGTAAATGGAAGTTTCAAAATATGAAACAAAAATATATATTATAGTTTTTTTTGCAGTAACATGTTTACCTGTTTGTGTGGAAGCGTCCCAATCAGTTTCTGCCAAGATATGAAAAAAAATACAAAATCTATTAGCATCAAAAAAGTTAATTTATGCATTTTAGAAACACAGTTGGTCCCATGTATCAAAGCCTTAAAATGCTCAATACTTAAGGTGTGGCGCATAAGATTCAATCAAATTTCCAATTCCGTCTTGCTGAGCTACACTGTTTCCGTAACTCCCATAGATGTGAATGGGAGGTACTGAAACAGCGCTGCATGGCGAGCTATGCTGTTTCCGGAACTCCCATTCCCTTCTAGCCGAGTAAGCTAGAACGGGATTTAGGGGTCCCCGTTCTAGAGATAGGTCCGGGTCCCAGAGGTAAGACCTGCATCTTTCTGATTTTTATGGCATATCCACAGTCATATCCAAATGTCCAAGATGGGAAAACCCCTTTAACTTTCTGGTGTCTATAACAGTCTGTGATATTACCTTTTTGTAAAGAGTTGTGTGATTTGTTTCTCTGCCGCAGTGATAGATATTTATTCATGTTTATTACTACAAATGATCCAGACCACGGTCCCTGACTCTTCGAAGTTATTCCATTTCTAGTGGACTCTATGTAGCTGTCTTGTCCTGGCTTCTTTTGTACAACCACCTCTCCTCCACTTTCTGGTGTGATAATTCCAGCATGTGTAGCAGCTATACAGACTGAAGATTCCTATAGTAATGTGCACATAAATTATATAGATATTAATAAACATTTTACAGCTAAATTAAAAGATTCTTTCCTGTGACATTTTTTTAAAGCTTTGATCTTACATCTGTGTAGATATCAGATCCCCACAGGTCTCCTTTCACACATCCAGGAGGACAAACCACTCTGTCATTGTAAGCAAAAGTTTTATGTCAAATTTAGAAGAAAAGTAAACCATTCAGCAGTAAAGTATCAAGATCTACTCTATGCAAAAAGTTTATGCTAATGTCCCTTATATTGAGTAGATCTGTCCTGAACAGTATCCCTTTTATTTTTTGCTCGCAATGTATATTTTTTGTTTTGATACTAGTTTAGAGCTCGTAATAAAATAGTCATACTTACATAGTAATTGGTGCAGGTAATTGCTTCGATTTTAGATTACAACTACCTGTGGCTAAGGAAGAAAAGAACGATTTGCATTTTCTGCTATAGAGAACGTATTACATGATTATTAATAATAATAACAAAGAGATGTAATGCTACTTAATGAGGGGATTTTATTTTAAAGAGCTGCATTTTTTGTTACCCTATTAACCATAGAAACAAGCGAATTGACTATTTTCATAGAATACAATGAGATTAGTTTTGCCAGTTTTGTGGCATATAAAAGTCGCAAAAGGGCCCAAAATTCGCAAATTGCGACTTTTGGCCTTTTTACGCCAACCTGGCCACTTTTGTTAAAAGGGGCATGGCTTCCCAAAAGGGACAGGACCACAGCTGCCCAACAAATTTATTTTAGCTTATGTCAGTGAATTTGTACATTTACAATATATATTATGTAATATACCGTATATTACTAATTCATTTGTACCCTTTTTAACCTTGATGTAAATTATCAGCTGCTGTCAATCTTATCAGCAATATACACTTTATGGGGGACTGTAATTCTTTCCTATCTATAAAAGATATGTTATAATGTTGTTATGTTATTAAGTTATGATGTGTGTACGTCTATTTATGTACATGTATCTATGTGTGAGCAATTTTATACGTACCTCTAGTTGTGGTCTTCTTGTCCTCAATATCTATTGTGAGAAAAACAGAAACAGATCTATTTTTAGCTAAATAAAATATATGTAGAAAACACTGATCACTAATATGGCTGTGTAAAAACGTAATATATGTGTGTGTGCCTACTCCTTGACCTGGGCCTGGCTGAAAGTGATGGGTAGGTGTTTGATGGAGTCAATGGCTGTGTTTGAGGCCCTCACTGGTGCAGATCATGATCAGCTTGTCTGGATTTCCTGGACACATTATCCATTTTGATGCAGATTGATAGTTATTATGACACATATATTATGGAATTGCTAAAAGAGAAATTTACAAATATATATGTAAAGTGTCATCAAATAATTATGTTTATGGCATAAGCATTTGACAAGATCTAAATATTCCTCTGAAGGTAAATGGAAGTTCAGTAGGTTTCAAAATGTTAAACAAAAATATATATTCTAGGTTTTTTTGCAGTAACATGTTTACCTGTTTGTGTGGAAGCGTCCCAATCAGTTCCTGCCAAGATATAAAGAAAAAAGACAAAATCTATTAGCATCAAAAAGGTTAATTTATGCATTTTAGAAACACAGTTGGCCTCATGTATCAAAGCCTGAAACCGCTCAATACTTAAGGTGTGGCGCATAAGATTCAATCAAATTCCCAATTCCGTCTTTCCAAATCAGGTTAGAAATTTTTAGGTTTTCATAGATCACTACGATCACTTTTATCCATTATTTATATAAAGGGAAGGCATGGAATACAAATTCTGCCTCCCCTCCCCTTCAGTTCCTGATCCTTACATGGGAGAATGACAACATTGTAATATCACAGGTTTGTTTTAAAACCCATCATGAATATGATTTAGGTCATGCAAAAGTTTGTGTTTTCAAACTTCTTTCTTGTACTGATGATAAAATTCTTATAATTAGTAATGATAATCGTTTAGTAACAAATTAAAAAAGTATTTAAAATAATTCTCTTAAAGGGGTTTTCCCATCTTGGACATTTATGGCATATCCGTAGGATATGTCATAAATGTCACATAGATGCGGGTCCCACCTCTGGGACCCGCACCTTTCTCTTGAACGGGGTCCCCTATTCCCCATTCTAGCTTACTTGGCTCTGCTGCCTTCTGGCCACTTTCTGGTTAGGTTGTCAGGAGTTACGGAAACAGCCGAGTGCTTGATGACCTATGCTGTTTCCGTAACTGCCATAGAAGTTAATGGTAGTTACTGAAACGGAATAGCACGGCGAGCTACGCTGTTTCCGGAACTCCATAGCTACAGAAACAGTATAGCTCACCGTGCTACGCTGTTTCCGTAATTCCCATTCACTTCTATGGGAGTTACGGAAATAGCGTAGCTCAGTGAGTTCGGCTGTTTGCATAACTCCTGAACATCTAACCAGGATGTTTGTTTGGAGGCAGTGGGAGCCGAGTAAGCTAGAACGGGGTTTAGAGTGTCCCGTTCTAGGGATAGATGCGGGTACCAGAGGTGGGACCCGCATCTATTAAACTTTTATGGCATATCCACAAACATATCCAAATGTCCAAGATTGGAAAACCCCTTTAACGTTCTGGTGTCTATAACAGTCTGCGATATTACCTTTTTTTACAGAGTTGTGTGGAGTGTTTCTCTTCCGCAATGATAAATATTCATTCATTTTTATCAATACAAACGATCCAGACCATGGTCCCTGACTCTTTGAAGTTATTCCATTTCTAGTGGACTCTATGTAGCTTTCTTGTCCTGACTTCTTTTGTACAACCACCTCTCCTCCACTTTCTGGTGTGATAATTCCAGCATGTGTAGCAGCTATACAGACTGAAGATTCCTATAGTAATGTGCACATAAATTATATAGATATTAATAAACATTTTACAGCTAAATTAAAAGATTCTTTCCTGTGATATTTTTTAAAGCTGCGATCTTACATCTGTGTAGATATCAGATCCCCACAGGTCTCCTTTCACACATCCAGGAGGACAAACCACTCTGTCATTGTAAGCAAAAGTTTTATGTCAAATTTAGAAGGAAGGTAAACCATTCAGCACTAAAGTATCAAGATCTACACTATGCAAAAAGTTTATGCTAATGTTCCTTATATTGAGTAGATCTGTCCTGGACAGTATCCCTTTTATTTTTGGCTCGCAATGTATATTTTTTGTTTTGATACTAGTTTAGAGCTCGTAATAAAATAGTCATACTTACATAGTGATTGGTGCAGGTAATTGCTTCGATTTTAGATTACAACTACCTGTGGCTAAGGAAGAAAAGAACGATTTGCATTTTCTGCTATAGAGAACGTATTACATGATTATTAATATTAACAAAGAGATGTAATGCTACTTAATTAGGTGATTTTATTTTAGAGAGCTGCATTTTTTGTTACCTTATTAACCATAGAAACAAGCGAATTTGATATTTTCATAGAATGCAATGAGATTAGCTTTACCAGTTTTGTGGCATATAAAAGTTGCAAAAGGGCCCAAAATTCGCAAATTGCGACTTTTGGCCTTTTTACGCCAACCTGGCCACTTTTGTTAATAGGGGCATGGCTTCCCAAAAAGAACAGGACCACAGCTGCCCAACAAAATTTATTTTAGTTTATCTCAGTAAATTTGTACATTTACAATATATATTATGTAATATACCGTATATTACTAATTCATTTGTACCCTTTTTAACCTTGATGTAAATGATCAGCTGCTGTCAATCTTATCAGCAATATACACTTTATGGGGGACTGTAATTCTTTCCTATCTATAAAAGATATGTTATAATGTTGTTATGTTATTAAGTTATGATGTGTGTATGTCTATTTATGTACATGTATCTATGTGTGAGCATTTTTATACGTACCTCTAGTTGTGGTCTGCGTGCCCTCCATATCTATTGTGAGAAAAACAGAAACAGATCTATTTTTAGCTAAATAAAATATATGTAGAAAACACTGATCACTAATATGTATGTGTAAAAACGTAATATATGTGTGTGTGCCTACTCCTTGACCTGGGCCTGGCTGAAAGTGATCGGTAGGTGTTTGATGGAGTCAATGGCTGTATTTGTGGCCCTCACTGGTACAGATCATGATCAGCTTGTCTGGATTTCCTGGACACATTGTCCATCTTGATGCAGATTGATAGTTATTATGACACATATATTATGGAATTGCTAAAAGAGAAATTTACAAATATATATGTAAAGTGTCATCAAATACTTTTGTTTATGGCATAAGCATTGCCAAGATCTAAATATTCTTTTGAAGGTAAATGGAAGTTTCAAAATGTTAAACAAAAATATATTTTCTAGGTTTTATTCCAGTAACATGTTTACCTGTTTGTGTGGAATCATCCCAATCAGTTCCTGCCAAGATATGAAGAAAAGAGACAAAATCTATTAGCATCAAAAAGGTTAATTTATGCACATTAGAAACACAGCTGGTCTCATGTATCAAAGCCTGAAACCGCTCAATACTTAAAGGAACAGTGTCATCACAATTTTTTTTTAAATATGTTAAAGATGTTAGTGCTTTATTAAAAACGTTTATATTTATTTGTGTGTTTGTGTTTTACTTTTTTTTATTTTTACACTTTTTCTTCCCTATGGGGGCTGCCATTTTTTTTTCCATTTCTGTATGTGTCGATTAACGACATACAGACATGGAATACGGCAGCCACAGTCCCATAGGGACTGCGAACGGGGCCCGTTCCATCCACTAACATGTACGCCGTCTGTGTGGGAACTGCGCATGCGCCGCTCCCACACAGTCCAATTTGAAATGCGCGCCGTCCGGCGCCATTTTCCTGTGGACCGGAAGTCGCGGCCGGACAGTAAGATTACTACTTCCGGTCGCGGCTTCCGGACTTGTGCACTTGGACCAGCGGCAGCAGACGGAGCGGACGGGCCGGAGGGAGCCGCGGCGGCAGGAGCAGGTAAGAGATTTCTATGTATGCTCGTGTTTGTGTACGTTTACTACTGTATGTAAACCTACTACACTGTGTGTTAGCTCAAAAAATGGCGACACACAGTGTAGGAGGTTAGACCGTTCAAACCCCTCGTTTATCCCGGCACTAGCCAGGATAAAGGAGTGGGGGGGGGGGATGCTGAGAGCTCACTAGAGCGAGGGCTTTTTACCCAATTTTGCAGCAAAAAGCAATGTGGTTGCTTTACCACATGCAATGCTGCAATTTTGGGAATAGCTCCATCTAGTGACCAGCAATGGGAAATATTATAAATTACAATTAATTTATAATATTTCCTGACTCGTGAAAAAAATAAAAAAAATTTGAACAATGTTTAATCACCTACACACTAAATGTTTAATTAAAAAAAAACAAACATGTTTTTCTGGCAACACATTCCCTTTAAGGTGTGGCACATAAGATTCAATCAAATTCCCAATTCCGTCTTTCCAAATCAGGTTAGAAATTGTTAGGTATTCATAGATCACTACGATCACTGTTATCCATTATTTATATAAAGGGAAGGCAGGGAATACAAATTCTGCCTCCCCTCCCCTACACTTCCGGATCCTTACATGGGAGTATGACAACATTGTAATATCACAGGTTTAAAACCCATCATGAATATGATTTAGTTCATGCAAAAGTTTGTGTTTTCAAAGTACTTTCTTGTACTGATGATATAATTCTTATAATTAGTAATGATAATCGTTTAGTAACACATTAAAAAAGTATTTAAAATAATTCTCTTAAAGGGGTTTTCCCATCTTGGAAATATATGGCATATCCATAGGATATGTCATAAATGTCACATAGATGCGGGTCCCACCTCTGGGACCCGCACCTTTCTCTGGAACGGGGCCCCCTATTCCCCGTTCTAGCTTACTTTTCTCTGCTGCCTTCTGGCCACTTTCTGGTTAGGTGGTCAGGAGTTACGGAAATAGGCAAGTGCTTGATGAGCTACGCTGTATCCGTAATTCCCACTCACTTTTAGGGGAGTTACGGAAATAGCGTAGCTCAGTGAGTTTGGCTGTTTCCATAAATCCTGAACACTTAACCAGGATGTTTGTCGGGAGGCAGCGGGAGCCAAGTAAGCTAGAACGGGGTTTAGAGGGACCTGTTCTAGGGATAGGTGCGGGTCCCAGAGGTGGGACCCGCATCTATCAAACTTTTATGGCATATCCACAAACATATCCAAATGTCCAAGATTGAAGAAACCCCTTTAAAGAGGCTCTGTCACCAGATTATAAGTGCCCTGTCTCCTACATAATCTGATCGGCGCTGGAATGTAGATAACAGCAGTGGTTTTTATTTTGAAAAACGATCATTTTTGAGCGAGTTAGGAGCAATTTTAGATTTAGTTTCTTAATGCCCAACTGGGCGTGTTTTTACTTTTGACCAAGTGGGTGTTGTAAAGAAGTGTATGAGGCTGACCAATTAGTGACCAATCAGTGACACACACTTCTCATTGTTCCAGCCCAGCTTCTTTCACTGCACAATCTCACTGTGCTGTGGATCATGCTGGGCTGGAACAATGAGAAATGTATGTCACTGATTAGTCACTGATTGGTCACTGATTGGTCACTGATTGGTCACTGATTGGTCAGCCTCATACACTTCTTTACAACACCCACTTGGTTAAAAGTAAAAACACACCCAGTTGGGCATTAAGAAACTAAATCTAAAATTGCTCCTAACTCGCTCAAAAATGTTCGTTTTTCAAAATGAAAAAACACTGTTGTTATCTACATTCCAGCGCCGATCAGATTATGTAGAAGATAGGGCACTTATAATCTGGTGACAGAGCCTCTTTAACTTTCTGGTGTCTATAACAGTCTGCGATATTACCTTTTTGTAAAGAGTTGTGTGATTTGTTTCTCTGCCGCAATGATAGATATTCATTCATTTTTATCAATACAAATGATCCAGACCATGGTCCCTGACTCTTCGAAGTTATTCCATTTCTAGTTGACTCTATGTAGCTGTCTTGTCCTGGCTTCTTTTGTACAACCATCTCTCCTCCACTTTCTGGTGTGATAATTCCAGCATGTGTAGCAGCTATACAGACTGAAGATTCCTATAGTAATGTGCACATAAATTATATAGATATTAATAAACATTTTACAGCTAAATTAAAAGATTCTTTCCTGTCACATTTTTTTTAAAGCTTTGATCTTACATCTGTGTAGATATCAGATCCCCACAGGTCTCCTTTCACACATCCAGGAGGACAAACCACTCTGTTATTGTAAGGAAAAGTTTTATGTCAAATTTAGAAGGAAAGTAAACCATTCAGCACTAAAGTATCAAGATCTACTCTATGCAAAAAGTTTATGCTAATGTCCCTTCTATTGAGTAGATCTGTCCTGAACAATATCCCTTTTATTTTTGGCCCACAATGTATATTTTTTGTTTTGATACTAGTTTAGAGCTCGTAATAAAATAGTCATACTTACATAGTGATTGGTGCCGGTAATTGCTTCGATTTTAGATTACAACTACCTGTGGCTAAGGAAGAAAAGAACGATTTGCATTTTCTGCTATAGAGAACGTATTACATGATTATTAATATTAACAAAGAGATGTAATGCTACTTAATTAGGTGATTTTATTTTAGAGAGCTGCATTTTTTGTTACCCTATTAACCATAGAAACAAGCGAATTGACTATTTTCATAGAATACAATGAGATTAGTTTTGCCAGTTTTGTGGCATATAAAAGTCGCAAAAGGGCCCAAAATTCGCAAATTGCGACTTTTGGCCTTTTTACGCCAACCTGGCCACTTTTGTTAAAAGGGGCATGGCTTCCCAAAAGGGACAGGACCACAGCTGCCCAACAAATTTATTTTAGCTTATGTCAGTGAATTTGTACATTTACAATATATATTATGTAATATACCGTATATTACTAATTCATTTGTACCCTTTTTAACCTTGATGTAAATGATCAGCTGCTGTCAATCTTATCAGCAATATACACTTTATGGGGGACTGTAATTCTTTCCTATCTATAAAAGATATGTTATAATTGTGTTATGTTATTAAGTTATGATGTGTGTACGTCTGTTTATGTACATGTATCTATGTGTGAGCAATTTTATACGTACCTCTAGTTGTGGTCTTCGTGTCCTCCATATCTATTGTGAGAAAAACAGAAACAGATGTATTTTTAGCTAAATAAAATATATGTAGAAAACACTGATCACTAATATGGCTGTGTAAAAACGTAATATATGTGCGTGTGCCTACTCCTTGACCTGGGCCTGGCTGAAAGTGATGGGTAGGTGTTTGATGGAGTCAATGGCTGTGTTTGAGGCCCTCACTGGTGCAGATCATGATCAGCTTGTCTGGATTTCCTGGACACATTATCAATTTTGATGCAGATTGATAGTTATTATGACACATATATTATGGAATTGCTAAAAGAGAAATTTACAAATATATATGTAAAGTGTCATCAAATAATTATGTTTATGGCATAAGCATTTGCCAAGATCTAAATATTCCTCTGAAGGTAAATGGAAGTTCAGTAGGTTTCAAAATGTTAAACAAAAATTTATATTCTAGGTTTTTTTGCAGTAACATGTTTACCTGTTTGTGTGGAAGCGTCCCAATCAGTTCCTGCCAAGATATAAAGAAAAAAGACAAAATCTATTAGCATCAAAAAGGTTAATTTATGCATTTTAGAAACACAGTTGGCCTCATGTATCAAAGCCTGAAACCGCTCAATACTTAAGGTGTGGCGCATAAGATTCAATCAAATTCCCAATTCCGTCTTTCCAAATCAGGTTAGAAATTTTTAGGTTTTCATAGATCACTACGATCACTTTTATCCATTATTTATATAAAGGGAAGGCATGGAATACAAATTCTGCCTCCCCTCCCCTTCAGTTCCTGATCCTTACATGGGAGAATGACAACATTGTAATATCACAGGTTTGTTTTAAAACCCATCATGAATATGATTTAGGTCATGCAAAAGTTTGTGTTTTCAAACTTCTTTCTTGTACTGATGATAAAATTCTTATAATTAGTAATGATAATCGTTTAGTAACAAATTAAAAAAGTATTTAAAATAATTCTCTTAAAGGGGTTTTCCCATCTTGGACATTTATGGCATATCCGTAGGATATGTCATAAATGTCACATAGATGCGGGTCCCACCTCTGGGACCCGCACCTTTCTCTTGAACGGGGTCCCCTATTCCCCATTCTAGCTTACTTGGCTCTGCTGCCTTCTGGCCACTTTCTGGTTAGGTTGTCAGGAGTTACGGAAACAGCCGAGTGCTTGATGACCTATGCTGTTTCCGTAACTGCCATAGAAGTTAATGGTAGTTACTGAAACGGAATAGCACGGCGAGCTACGCTGTTTCCGGAACTCCATAGCTACAGAAACAGTATAGCTCACCGTGCTACGCTGTTTCCGTAATTCCCATTCACTTCTATGGGAGTTACGGAAATAGCGTAGCTCAGTGAGTTCGGCTGTTTGCATAACTCCTGAACATCTAACCAGGATGTTTGTTTGGAGGCAGTGGGAGCCGAGTAAGCTAGAACGGGGTTTAGAGTGTCCCGTTCTAGGGATAGATGCGGGTACCAGAGGTGGGACCCGCATCTATTAAACTTTTATGGCATATCCACAAACATATCCAAATGTCCAAGATTGGAAAACCCCTTTAACGTTCTGGTGTCTATAACAGTCTGCGATATTACCTTTTTTTACAGAGTTGTGTGGAGTGTTTCTCTTCCGCAATGATAAATATTCATTCATTTTTATCAATACAAACGATCCAGACCATGGTCCCTGACTCTTTGAAGTTATTCCATTTCTAGTGGACTCTATGTAGCTTTCTTGTCCTGACTTCTTTTGTACAACCACCTCTCCTCCACTTTCTGGTGTGATAATTCCAGCATGTGTAGCAGCTATACAGACTGAAGATTCCTATAGTAATGTGCACATAAATTATATAGATATTAATAAACATTTTACAGCTAAATTAAAAGATTCTTTCCTGTGATATTTTTTAAAGCTGCGATCTTACATCTGTGTAGATATCAGATCCCCACAGGTCTCCTTTCACACATCCAGGAGGACAAACCACTCTGTCATTGTAAGCAAAAGTTTTATGTCAAATTTAGAAGGAAGGTAAACCATTCAGCACTAAAGTATCAAGATCTACACTATGCAAAAAGTTTATGCTAATGTTCCTTATATTGAGTAGATCTGTCCTGGACAGTATCCCTTTTATTTTTGGCTCGCAATGTATATTTTTTGTTTTGATACTAGTTTAGAGCTCGTAATAAAATAGTCATACTTACATAGTGATTGGTGCAGGTAATTGCTTCGATTTTAGATTACAACTACCTGTGGCTAAGGAAGAAAAGAACTATTTGTATTTTCTGCTATAGAGAACGTATTACATGATTATTAATATTAACAAAGAGAGGTAATGCTACTTAATTAGGTGATTTTATTTTAGGGAGCTGCATTTTTTGTTACCCTATTAACCATAGAAACAAGCTAATTGACTATTTTCATAGAATGCAATGAGATTAGTTTTGCCAGTTTTGTGGCATATAAAAGTCGCAAAAGGGTCCAAAATTTGCAAATTGCGACTTTTGGCCATTTTACGCCAACCTGGCCACTTTTGTTAAAAGGGGCATGGCTTCCAAAAGGGACGGGACCACAGCTGCCCAACAAATTTATTTTAGTTTATGTCAGTAAATTTGTACATTTACAATATATATTATGTATTATACTGTATATTACTAATTCATTTGTACCCTTTTTAACCTTGATGTAAATGATCAGCTGCTGTCAATCTTATCAGTAATATATACTTTATGAGGGACTGTAATTCTTTCCTATCTATAAAAGATATGTTATAATTGTGTTATGTTATTCAGTTATGATGTGTGTACGTCTATTTATGTAAATGTATCTATGTGTGAGCATTTTTATATTTACCTCTAGTTGTGGTGTTCGTGTCCTCCATATCTATTGTGAGAAAAACAGAAACAGATCTATCTTTAGCTAAATAAAATATATGTAGAATAAACTGATCACTAATATGGCTGTGTAAAGACGTAATATGTGTGTGTGTGCCTACTCCTTGACCTGGTCCTGGCCGAAAGTGATGGGTAGGTGTTTGATGGAGTCAATGGCTGTATTTGAGGCCCTCACTGGTGCAGATCATGATCAGCTTGTCTGGATTTCCTGGACACATTGTCCATCTTGATGCAGATTGACAGTTATTATGACACAAATATTATGGTTATGCTAAAAGAGAAATTTACAAATATATATGTAAATTGTCATCAAATAATTATATTTACGCCATAAACATTCGCCAAGATCTAAATAGTCTTTTGAAGGTAAATGGAAGTTTCAAAATGTTAAACAAAAATATATATTCTAGTTTTTTTACAGTAACATGTTTACCTGTTTGTGTGGAAGCGTCCCAATCAGTTCCTGCCAAGATATGAAGAAAAAATACAAAATCTATTAGCATCAAAAAGGTTAATTTATGTATTTTAGAAACACAGTTGGCCCCATGTATCAAAGCCTGAAACCGCTAAATACTTAAGGTGTGGCGCATAAGATTCAATCAAATTCCCAATTCCGTCTTTCCAAATCAGGTTAGGAAATGTTAGGCTTTCATAGATCACTACGATCACTTTTACCCATTATTTATATAAAGGGAAGGCAGGGAATACAAATTCTGCCTCCCCTCCCCTACACTTCCTGGTCCTTACATGGGAGAATGACAACATTGTAATATCACAGGTTTGTTTTAAAACCCATCATGAATATGATTTCGTTCATGAAAAAGTTTGTGTTTTCAAAGAATTTTCTTTTACTGATGATACAATTCTTATAATTAGTAATGATAATCATTTAGTAACACATTATAAAAGTATTTCTGATTTATTTCTAAGTAAAATATAATTGCACTACAGTTTGAGTAAATAACCAGTGAAATATTACCTGACCCCATATTGCCAAACCTCATTGTCTGTTAACATATGGAATAAACAATTGTGGGATTTAAAATGATTCCCTTTAGAGTGTCAAACTCACAGATATGGGAACCTAATGTTAACATAATATTTAGAATAAATCATATTCATGTATCATAAATAATTGTAATACATATTTTAAAGAGAAAGTAGCATCTTCTGTACTTTCTAGCAGCCTACTGTATAGTCCCCCTTTCATTTGACTGCAGACCCCTATGTCCCCCCCAAAAATTATCAACTGTAAGGAAACGGACTGCCCCCATTTAATCTGGTGTCTAAATTGCAATATCACCTGCTGCTGCATCCCAATTCATTCCTGTCAGATTTATAAAACATAAATTATTTTTTTCTAAGTATCTTCAATTGCTTTACAGTTTGAGTAAAAAAAACTTAATTTTGATCTATTACCTGTTCCTGCATTCAGATCCCATTTCATGTCATTTAAAATACAGAATAAATATATTTGTTATATTTATAAAGATTCACTTTAAACCACCAAATGTGTTCTGTTAAATATGTACAGTATTTTTAACTATGTATTATAGACCAGAGAACAGAATTAGACTACTACGTTTGAAAAATAATGTCACCTGTTTAAAGGGGTATTTTGGTTTAAGCAAATAATACTTAATCATTGTATAGTGAAAAGTTATGCAGTTTTCTCATATACTTTGCGCGTAAATTCCACATTGTTTTTTTTTAGATCTCTTGCAGTCATTGAATAAAGACCTTCAATCCTTACTTCCAGAGGCTGAAGACCTGTCTTGGTCATGTGATTACTGCACTGTAACACGCCATGCACCTTTGTGATCATCACATTACTATGGCAGAAAATGTACTCTCCTGGACATAAACATCCCATGCAATGATTATAAGGGAAGGTCTCCAAAACCATGAGTCCACAAAGTATACTACTAATTCATTAATGTAAAATTTTTGATATTGTGGGAATACCCTTTTTAACCTTATAGGGTTTATCTCACCAAAACCATCCTCTTCATATTACCTATTAGGATATATGGACATCTTGGGTCCCCCTCTATGGGCCAGAGCGAAGAGCCACTACATATCAGTAGCTCCCACTTGCTATACAGATACTTGTTGCAGAGGAAATGTGGAGCTGCCCATAACCCACCCCCTGGCGATGAGAACTGATCGGCAGGGGTTTCTGAACACAGAACTGCAGCAATCCGACTGATCGCTGAGCCATCTGCATTCCTAAAAGGGGATTGTCATGGTGAGACAACCCCTGTAATGTAAATACTCAAGCTAATTGGCTATTTTTATAGATTGCAATGAGAATAGTTTTGCCAGTTTTGTGGCATAAAAAAGTCGCAAAAGGGCCTAAAATGCGCAAATTATGACTTTTGGCCTTTTTACGCCAACCTGGCAAGTTTTGTGAAAAGAGTGCATGGCTTCCCAAAAGGGACAGGCCACAGCTGCCCATCAAATTTATTTTAATTTATGCCAGTAAATTCGTACATAACAATATGTTATATGATGTACTTTACTAATTCATTTGTGTAGCTTTATTGCTTTTGTAGGAATACCCTTTTTAACCTTGATGTAAATTATTCGCTCCTTTCAATCTTATCAGCAATATACACTTTATGGGGGCAGTGTAATTTTTACAGGATATGTAATAAATGTCACATAGATGCGGGTCGCACCTCTGAGACCAGCACCAATCTCCAGAACGGGGCCCCCTAATCCCCGTTCTAGATTACTTGGCTCTGCTGCATCCTGCCCACTTCCTGGTTAGGTGGTCGGGAGTTAGCTAAACAGCTGAGTGATTGCTGACTACACTGTTTCCGTAACTCCCATAGATGTGAATGGGAGGTACTGAAACAGCGCTGCACAGCGAGCTATGCTGTTTCCGGAACTCCCATTCACTTGTAACCGAGTAAGCTAGAACGGGGTTTAGGGGGCCTCGTTCTAGAGATAGGTGTCTATCGGACTTTTATGGCATATCCACAGTCATATCCCAATGTCCAAGATGGGAAAACCCCTTCAATTTTCTGGTGTCCATAACAGTCTGCGATATTACCTTTTTGTAAAGAGTTGTGTGGAGTGTTTCTCTGCCGCAATGATAGATATTTATTCATGTTTATTACTACAAATGATCCAGACCACGGTCCCTGACTCTTCGAAGTTATTCCATTTCTAGTGGACTCTATGTAGCTGTCTTGTCCTGGCTTCTTTTGTACAACCACCTCTCCTCCACTTTCTGGTGTGATAATTCCAGCATGTGTAGCAGCTATACAGACTGAAGATTCCTATAGTAATGTGCACATAAATTATATAGATATTAATAAACATTTTACAGCTAAATTAAAAGATTCTTTCCTGTGATATTATTTAAAGCCTTGATCTTACATCTGTGTAGATATCAGATCCCCACAGGTCTCCTTTCACACATCCAGGAGGACAAACCACTCTGTCATTGTAAGCAAAAGTTTTATGTCAAATTTAGAAGGAAAGTAAACCATTCAGCACTAAAGTATCAAGATCTACTCTATGCAAAAAGTTTATGCTAATGTCCCTTATATTGAGTAGATCTGTCCTGAACAGTATCCCTTTTATTTTTGGCCCGCAATGTATATTTTTGTTTTGATACTAGTTTAGAGCTTGTAATAAAATAGTCATACTTACATAGTGATTGGTGCCGGTAATTGCTTCGATTTTAGATTACAACTACCTGTGGCTAAGGAAGAAAAGAACGATTTGCATTTTCTGCTATAGAGAACGTATTACATGATTATTAATATTAACAAAGAGATGTAATGCTACTTAATTAGGTGATTTTATTTTAGAGAGCTGCATTTTTTGTTACCCTATTAACCATAAAAGCAAGCGAATTTACTTTTTTCATAGAATGCAATGAGATTAGTTTTGCCAGTTTTGTGGCATATAAAAGTCGCAAAAGGGCCCAAAATTCGCAAATTGCGACTTTTGGCCTTTTTACGCCAACCTGGCCACTTTTGTTAAAAGGGGCATGGCTTCCCAAAAGGGACAGGACCACAGCTGCCCAACAAATTTATTTTAGCTTATGTCAGTGAATTTGTACATTTACAATATATATTATGTAATATACCGTATATTACTAATTCATTTGTACCCTTTTTAACCTTGATGTAAATTATCAGCTTCTGTCAATCTTATCAGCAATATACACTTTATGGGGGACTGTAATTATTTCCTATCTATAAAAGATATGTTATAATGTTGTTATGTTATTAAGTTATGATGTGTGTACGTCTATTTATGTACATGTATCTATGTGTGAGCATTTTTATACGTACCTCTAGTTGTGGTCTGCGTGTCCTCCATATCTATTGTGAGAAAAACAGAAACAGATGTATTTTTAGCTAAATGAAATATATGTAGAAAACACTGATCACTAATATGGCTGTGTAAAAACGTAATATATGTGCGTGTGCCTACTCCTTGACCTGGGCCTGGCTGAAAGTGATAGGGAGGTGTTTGATGAAGACAATGGCTGTGTTTGAGGCCCTCACTGGTGCAGATCATGATCAGCTTGTCTGGATTTCCTGGACACATTATCCATCTTGATGCAGATTGACAGTTATTATGACACATATATTATGGTTATGCTAAAAGAGAAATTTACAAATATATATGTAAATTGTCATCAAATAATTATGTTTATGGCATAAGCATTGCCAAGATCTAAATATTCTTTTGAAGGTAAATGGAAGTTTCAAAATGTTAAACAAAAATATATTTTCTAGGTTTTATTCCAGTAACATGTTTACCTGTTTGTGTGGAATCATCCCAATCAGTTCCTGCCAAGTTATGAATAAAAAAGACAAAATCTATTAGCATCAAAAAGGTTAATTTATGTATTTTAGAAACACAGTTGGCCCCATGTATCTAAGCCTGAAACCGCTAAATACTTAAGGTGTGGCGCATAAGATTCAATCAAATTCCCAATTCCGTCTTTCCAAATCAGGGGTAGGAAATGTTAGGCTTTCATAGATCACTACGATCACTGTTATCCATTATTCATATAAAGGGAAGGCAGGGAATACAAATTCTGCCTCCCCTCCCCTACACTTCCGGATCCTTACATGGGAGAATTACAACATTGTAATATCACAGGTTTGTTTTAAAACCCATCATGAATATGATTTCGTTCATGAAAAAGTTTGTGTTTTCAAAGTACAGGGTGGGCCATTTATATGGATACACCTAAATAAAATGGGAATGGTTGGTGATATTAACTTCCTGTTTGTTACACATTAGTATATGGGAGGGGGGAAACTTTTCAAGCTGGGTGTTGACCATGGTGGCCATTTTGAAGTCAGCCATTTTGTATCCAACTTTAGTTTTTTCAATGGGAAGAGGGTCATGTGACACATCAAACTTATCGAGAATTTCACCAGAAAAATAATGGTGTGCTTGGTTTTTTACGTTACTTTATTCTTTCATGAGTTATTTACAAGTTTCTGACCACTTATAAAATGTGTTCAAAGTGCTGCCCATTGTGTTGGATTGTCAATGCAACCCTCTTCTCCCACTCTTCACACACTGATAGCAACACCGCAGAAGAAATGCCTCCCGCTCTGACCCCCTTAGACTTTTATCTTTGGGGTCATCTGAAGGCAATTGTCTATGCTGTGAAGATACAAGATGTGCAGCAACTCAGACTACAGATACTGGAAGCCTGTGCTAGCATTTCTTCTGCGGTGTTGCTATCAGTGTGTGAAGAGTGGGAGAAGAGGGTTGCATTGACAATCCAACACAATGGGCAGCACTTTGAACACATTGTATAAGTGGTCAGAAACTTGTAAATAACTCATGAAAGAATAAAGTATCGTTAAAACCAAGCACACCATTGTTTTTCTTGTGAAATTTTCGATAAGTTTGATGTGTCACATGACCCTCTTCCCATTGAGAAAACTAAAGTTGAATACAAAATGGCCGACTTCAAAATGGCCGCTATGGTCAACACCCAGCTTGAAAAGTTTCCCCCCTCCCATATACTAATGTGCCACAAACAGGAAGTTAATATCACCAACCATTCCCATTTTATTTAGGTGTATCCATATAAATGGCCCACCCTGTATATTCTTTTACTGATGATACAATTCTTATAATTAGTAATGATAATCATTTAGTAACACATTATAAAAGTATTTCTGATTTATTTCTAAGTAAAATATAATTGCACTACAGTTTGAGTAAATAACCAGTGAAATATTACCTCACCCCATATTGCCAAACCCCATTGTCTGTTAACATATGGAATAAACATTTGTGGGATTTAAAATGATTCCCTTTAGAGTGTTAAACTCACAGATATGGGAACCTAATGTTAACATAATATTTGGAATAAATCATATGCGTATATGATAAATAATTGTAATAAATCTTATAAAGAGAAAGCAGCATCTTCTGTACTTTCTAGCAGCCTACTGTATAGTCCCCCTTTCATTTGACTGCAGACCCCTAAGTCCTCCCCAAAAATTATCAACTGTAAGGAAACTGACTGCCCCCATTTAATCTGAAGTGTCTAAATTGCAATATTACCTGCTGCTGCATCCCAATTCATTCCTGTCAGATTTATAAAACATAAATTATTTTTTTCTAAGTATCTTCAATTGCTTTACAGTTTGAGTAAAAAAAACTTAATTTTGATCTATTACCTGTTCCTGCATTCAGATCCCATTTCATGTCATCTAAAATACAGAATAAATATATTTGTTATATTTATAAAGATTCACTTTAAACCACCAAATGTGTTCTGTTAAATATGTACAGTATTTTTAACTATTTATTATAGACCAGAGAACAGAATTGGACTACTACGTTTGAAAAATAATGTCACCTGTTTAAAGGGGTATTTTGGTTTAAGCAAATAATACTTAATCATTGTATAGTGAAAAGTTATGCAGTTTTCTCATATACTTTGTGCGTAAATTCCACATTGTTTTTTTTTAGATCTCTTGCAGTCATTGAATAAAGACCTTCAATCCTTACTTCCAGAGGCTGAAGACCTGTCTTGGTCATGTGATTACTGCACTGTAACACGCCATGCACCTTTGTGATCATCACATTACTATGGCAGAAAATTTACTCTCCTGGACATAAACATCCCATGCAATGATTATAAGGGAAGGTCTCCAAAACCATGAGTCCACAAAGTATACTACTAATTCATTAATGTAAAATTTTTGATATTGTGGGAATACCCTTTTTAACCTTAAAGGGTTTATCTCACCAAGACCATCCTCTTCATATTACCTATTAGGATATATGGACATCTTGGGTCCCCCTCTATGGGCCAGAGCGAAGAGCCACTACATATCAGTAGCTCCCACTTGCTATACAGATACTTGTTGCAGGGGAAATGTGGAGCTGCCCATAACCCACCCCCTGGCGATGAGAACTGATCGGCAGGGGTTTCTGAACACAGAACTGCAGCAATCCGACTGATCGCTGAGCCATCTGCATTCCTAAAAGGGGATTGTCATGGTGAGACAACCCCTGTAATGTAAATACTCAAGCTAATTGGCTATTTTTATAGATTGCAATGAGAATAGTTTTGCCAGTTTTGTGGCATAAAAAAGTCGCAAAAGGGCCTAAAATCCTCAAATTATGACTTTTGCCCTTTTTACGCCAACCTGGCAAGTTTTGTGAAAAGAGTGCATGGCTTCCCAAAAGGGACAGGCCACAGCTGCCCATCAAATTTATTTTAATTTATGCCAGTAAATTCGTACATAACAATATGTTAAATGATGTACTTTACTAATTCATTTGTGTAGCTTTATTGCTTTTGTAGGAATACCCTTTTTAACCTTGATCTAAATTATTCGCTGCTTTCAATCTTATCAGCAATATACACTTTATGGGGGCAGTGTAATTTTTACAGGATATGTAATAAATGTCACATAGATGCGGGTCGCACCTCTGAGACCAGCACCAATCTCCAGAACGGGGCCCCCTAATCCCCGTTCTAGATTACTTGGCTCTGCTGCATCCTGCCCACTTCCTGGTTAGGTGGTCGGGAGTTAGCTAAACAGCTGAGTGATTGCTGACTACACTGTTTCCGTAACTCCCATAGATGTGAATGGGAGGTACTGAAACAGCGCTGCACAGCGAGCTATGCTGTTTCCGGAACTCCCATTCACTTCTAACCGAGTAAGCTAGAACGGGGTTTAGGGGGCCTCGTTCTAGAGATAGGTGTCTATCGGACTTTTATGGCATATCCACAGTCATATCCCAATGTCCAAGATGGGAAAACCCCTTCAATTTTCTGGTGTCCATAACAGTCTGCGATATTACCTTTTTGTAAAGAGTTATGTGGATTGTTTCTCTGCCGCAATGATAGATATTTATTCATGTTTATTACTACAAATGATCCAGACCACGGTCCCTGACTCTTCGAAGTTATTCCATTTCTAGTGGACTCTATGTAGCTGTCTTGTCCTGGCTTCTTTTGTACAACCACCTCTCCTCCACTTTCTGGTGTGATAATTCCAGCATGTGTAGCAGCTATACAGACTGAAGATTCCTATAGTAATGTGCACATAAATTATATAGATATTAATAAACATTTTACAGCTAAATGAAAAGATTCTTTCCTGTGATATTATTTAAAGCTTTGATCTTACATCTGTGTAGATATCAGATCCCCACAGGTCTCCTTTCACACATCCAGGAGGACAAACCACTCTGTCATTGTAAGCAAAAGTTTTATGTCAAATTTAGAAGGAAAGTAAACCATTCAGCACTAAAGTATCAAGATTTACACTATGCAAAAAGTTTATGCTAATGTCCCTTATATTGAGTAGATCTGTCCTGAACAGTATCCCTTTTATTTTTGGCCCGCAATGTATATTTTTGTTTTGATACTAGTTTAGAGCTTGTAATAAAATAGTCATACTTACATAGTGCTTGGTGCCGGTAATTGCTTCGATTTTAGATTACAACTACCTGTGGCTAAGGAAGAAAAGAACGATTTGCATTTTCTGCTATAGAGAACGTATTACATGATTATTAATATTAACAAAGAGATGTAATGCTACTTAATTAGGTGATTTTATTTTAGAGAGCTGCATTTTTTGTTACCCTATTAACCATAAAAGCAAGCGAATTTACTTTTTTCATAGAATGCAATGAGATTAGTTTTGCCAGTTTTGTGGCATATAAAAGTCGCAAAAGGGCCCAAAATTTGCAAATTGCGACTTTTGGCCTTTGTACGCCAACCTGGCCACTTTTGTTAAAAGGGGCATGGCTTCCCAAAAGGGACGGAACCACAGCTGCCCAACAAATTTATTTTAGCTTATGTCAGTGAATTTGTACATTTACAATATATATTATGTAATATACCGTATATTACTAATTCATTTGTACCCTTTTTAACCTTGATGTAAATTATCAGCTTCTGTCAATCTTATCAGCAATATACACTTTATGGGGGACTGTAATTATTTCCTATCTATAAAAGATATGTTATAATGTTGTTATGTTATTAAGTTATGATGTGTGTACGTCTATTTATGTACATGTATCTATGTGTGAGCATTTTTATACGTACCTCTAGTTGTGGTCTGCGTGTCCTCCATATCTATTGTGAGAAAAACAGAAACATGTATTTTTAGCTAAATGAAATATATGTAGAAAACACTGATCACTAATATGGCTGTGTAAAAACGTAATATATGTGCGTGTGCCTACTCCTTGACCTGGGCCTGGCTGAAAGTGATAGGTAGGTGTTTGATGGAGACAATGGCTGTGCTTGAGGCCCTCACTGGTACAGATCATGATCAGCTTGTCTGGATTTCCTGGACACATTGTCCATCTTGATGCAGATTGATAGTTATTATGACACATATATTATGGAATTGCTAAAAGAGAAATTTACAAATATATATGTAAATTGTCATCAAATAATTATGTTTATGGCATAAGCATTGCCAAGATCTAAATATTCTTTTGAAGGTAAATGGAAGTTTCAAAATGTTAAACAAAAATATATTTTCTAGGTTTTATTCCAGTAACATGTTTACCTGTTTGTGTGGAATCATCCCAATCAGTTCCTGCCAAGTTATGAATAAAAAAGACAAAATCTATTAGCATCAAAAAGGTTAGTTTATGCACATTAGAAACACAGCTGGTCTCATGTATCAAAGCCTGAAACCGCTCAATACTTAAGGTGTGGCACATAAGATTCAATCAAATTCCCAATTCCGTCTTTCCAAATCAGGTTAGATAATGTTAGGTATTCATAGATCACTACGATCACTGTTATCCATTATTTATATAAAGGGAAGGCAGGGAATACAAATTCTGCCTCCCCTCCCCTACACTTCCTGGTCCTTACATGGGAGAATGACAACATTGTAATATCACAGGTTTAAAACCCATCATGAATATGATTTAGTTCATGCAAAAGTTTGTGTTTTCAAAGTACTTTCTTGTACTGATGATATAATTCTTTAAATTAGTAATGATAATCGTTTAGTAACACATTAAAAAAGTATTTAAAATAATTCTCTTAAAGGGGTTTTCCCATCTTAGAAATGTATGGCATATGGCATATGGCATATGGCATGTCATAAATGTCACATAGATGCGGGTCCCACCTCTGAGACCCGCACTTTTCTCTGGAACGGGGCCCCCTATTCCCCGTTCTAGCTTACTTGGCTCTGCTGCCTTCTGGCCACTTTCTGGTTAGGTGGTCAGGAGTTACGGAAATAGCCAAGTGCTTGATGAGCTACGCTGTTTCCGTAATTCCCATTCACTTCTATGGGAGTTACGGAAATAGCGTAGCTCAGTGAGTTCGGCTGTTTGCATAACTCCTGAACATCTAACCAGGATGTTTGTTGGGAGGCAGTGCGAGCCGAGTAAGCTAGAACGGGGTTTAGAGGGTCCCGTTCTAGGGATAGATGCGGGTACCAAAGGTGGGACCCGCATCTATCAAACTTTTATGGCATATCCACAGACATATCCAAATGTCCAAGATTGGAAAACCCTTTTAACTTTCTGGTGTCTATAACAGTCTGCGATATTACCTTTTCTTAAAGAGTTGTGTGGAGTGTTTCTCTGCCGCAATGATAGATATTCATTCATTTTTATCAATACAAATGATCCAGACCACGGTCCCTGACTCTTCGAAGTTATTCCATTTCTAGTGGACTCTATGTAGCTGTCTTGTCCTGGCTTCTTTTGTACAACCACCTCTCCTCCACTTTCTGGTGTGAT
The DNA here is from genome assembly GCF_050947455.1 of Rhinoderma darwinii. NCBI lineage: Eukaryota > Metazoa > Chordata > Amphibia > Anura > Rhinodermatidae > Rhinoderma > Rhinoderma darwinii. The sequence goes on from NC_134693.1 coordinate 31,875,991, forward strand.
AATTCCAGCATGTGTAGCAGCTATACAGACTGAAGATTCCTATAGTAATGTGCACATAAATTATATAGATATTAATAAACATTTTACAGCTAAATGAAAAGATTCTTTCCTGTGACATTTTTTTAAAGCTGCGATCTTACATCTGTGTAGATATCAGATCCCCACAGGTCTCCTTTCACACATCCAGGAGGACAAACCACTCTGTTATAGTAAGCAAAAAATTTATGTCAAATTTTGAAGGAAAGTAAACCATTCAGCACTAAAGTATCAAGATCTACACTATGCAAAAAGTTTATGCTAATGTCCCTTATATAGAGTAGATTTGTCCTGAACAGTATCCCTTTTATTTTTTGCTTGCAATGTATATTTTTTGTTTTGATACTAGTTTAGAGCTCGTAATAAAATAGTTATACTTACATAGTGATTGGTGCCGGTAATTGCTTCGATTTTAGATTACAACTACCTGTGGCTAAGGAAGAAAATAACGATTTGCATTTTCTGCTATAGAGAACGTATTACATGATTATTAATATTAACAAAGAGATGTAATGCTACTTAATTCGGTGATTTTATTTTAGGGAGCTGCATTTTTTGTTACCCTATTAACCATAGAAACAAGCGAATTGACTATTTTCATAGAATGCAATGAGATTAGTTTTGCCAGTTTTGTGGCATATAAAAGTCGCAAAAGTGCCCAAAATTTGCAAAATGCGACTTTCGGCCTTTTTACGCCAACCTGGCCACTTTTGTTAAAAGGGGCATGGCTTCCCAAAAGGGACAGGACCACAGCTGCCCAACAAATTTATTTTAGCTTATGTCAGTGAATTTGTACATTTACAATATATATTATGTAATATACCGTATATTACTAATTCATTTGTACCATTTTTAACCTTGATGTAAATTATCAGCTGCTGTCAATCTTATCAGCAATATACACTTTATGGGGGACTGTAATTCTTTCCTATCTATAAAAGATATGTTATAATTGTGTTATGTTATTAAGTTATGATGTGTGTACGTCTGTTTATGTACATGTATCTATGTGTGGGCTTTTTTATACGTACCTCTAGTTGTGGTCTGCGTGTCCTCCATATCTATTGTGAGAAAAACAGAAACAGATTTATTTTTAGCTAAATAAAATATATGTAGAAAACACTGATCACTTATATGGCTGTGTAAAAACGTAATATATGTGTGTGTGCCTACTCCTTGACCTGGGCCTGGCTGAAAGTAATAGGTAGGTGTTTGATGGAGACAATGGCTGTATTTGAGGCCCTCACTGGTGCAGATCATGATCAGCTTGTCTGGATTTCCTGGACACATTGTCCATCTTGATGCAGATTGATAGTTATTATGACACATATATTATGGATATGCTAAAAGAGAAATTTGCAAATATATATGTAAAGTGTCATCAAATAATTATGTTTATGGCATAAACATTTGCCAAGATCTAAATATTCTTTTGAAGGTAAATGGAAGTTTCAAAATATTAAACAAAAATATATATCCTAGTTTTTTTTGCAGTAACATGTTTACCTGTTTGTGCAGAAGCGTCCCAATCAGTTTCTGCCAAGATATGAAAAAAAAATACAAAAATCTATTAACATCAAAAAGGTTAATTTATGCATTTTAGAAACACAGTTGATCCCATGTATCAAAGCCTTAAAACGCTCATATTTAAGGTGTGGCGCATAAGATTCAATCAAATTCCCAATTCCGTCTTGCTGAGCTACACTGTTTCCGTAACTCCCATAGATGTGAATGGGAGGTACTGAAACAGCGCTGCATGGCGAGCTATGCTGTTTCCGGAACTCCCATTCACTTCTAGCAGAGTAAGCTAGAACAGGGTTTAGGGGTCCCCGTTCTAGAGATAGGTCCGGGTCCCAGAGGTAAGACCCGCATCTTTCGGACTTTTATGGCATATCCACAGTTATATCCAAATGTCCAAGATGGGAAAACCCCTTTAACTTTCTGGTGTCTATAACAGTCTGCGATATTACCTTTTCTTAAAGAGTTGTGTGATTTGTTTCTCTGCCGCAATGATAGATATTCATTCATTTTTATCAATACAAATGATCCAGACCATGGTCCCTGACTCTTCGAAGTTATTCCATTTCTAGTGGACTCTATGTAGCTGTCTTGTCCTGGCTTCTTTTGTACAACCACCTCTCCTCCACTTTCTGGTGTGATAATTCCAGCATGTGTAGCAGCTATACAGACTGAAGATTCCTATAGTAATGTGCACATAAATTATATAGATATTAATAAACATTTTACAGCTAAATTAAAAGATACTTTCCTGTGATATTTTTTAAAGCTTTGATCTTACATCTGTGTAGATATCAGATCCCCACAGGTCTCCTTTCACACATCCAGGAGGACAAACCACTCTGTCATTGTAAGAAAAAGTTTTATGTCAAATTTAGAAGGAAAGTAAACCATTCAGCAGTAAAGTATCAAGATCTACACTATGCAAAAAGTTTATGCTAATGTCCCTTATATTGAGTAGATCTGTCCTGAACAGTATCCCTTTTATTTTTTGCTCGCAATGTATATTTTTTGTTTTGATACTAGTTTAGAGCTCGTAATAAAATACTCATACTTACATTGTGATTGGTGCAGGTAATTGCTTCGATTTTAGATTACAACTACCTGTGGCTAAGGAAGAAAAGAACGATTAGCATTTTCTGCTATAGAGAACGTATTACATGATTATTAATATTAACAAAGAGATGTAATGCTACTTAATTAGGTGATTTTATTTTAGAGAGCTGCATTTTTTGTTACCCTATTAACCATAGAAACAAGTTAAAATTTACTATTTTCATAGAATGCAATGAGATTAGTTTTACCAGTTTTGTGGCATATAAAAGTCGCAAAAGGGTACAAAATTCGCAAATTGCGACTTTTGGCCTTTTTACGCCAACCTGGCCACTTTTCTTAAAAGGGGCATGGCTTCCCAAAAGGGACAGGACCACAGCTGCCCAAAACATTTCTTTTAGTTTATGTCAGTGAATTTGTACATTTACAATATATATTATGTAATATACCGTATATTACTAATTCATTTGTACCCTTTTTACCCTTGATGTAAATTATCAGCTGCTGTCAATCTTATCAGCAATATACACTTTATGGGGGACTGTAATTCTTTCCTATCTATAAAAGATATGTTATAATTGTGTTATCTTATTCAGTTTTAAAGTTTGTATGTCTATGTTTATGTACATGTATCTATGTGTGAGCATTTTTATATTTACCTGTAGTTGTGGTCTGCGTGCCCTCCATATCTATTGTGAGAAAAACAGAAACAGATCTATTTTTAGCTAAATGAAATATATGTAAAATAAATTGATCACTAATATGGCTGTGTAAAAACGTAATATATGTGTGTGTGCCTACTCCTTGACCTGGGCCTGGCTGAAAGTGATAGGGAGGTGTATGATGGAGACAATGGCTGTATTTGAGGCCCTCACTGGTGCAGATCATGATCAGCTTGTCTGGATTTCCTGGACACATTGTCCATCTTGATGCAGATTGATAGTTATTATGACACATATATTATAGAATTGCTAAAAGAGAAATTTACAAATATATATGTAAAGTGTCATCAAATAATTATGTTTATGGCATAAACATTTGCCAAGATCTAAATATTCTTTTGAAGGTAAATGGAAGTTTCAAAATATTAAACATAAATATATATTCTAGTTTTTATTGCAGTAACATGTTTACCTGTTTGTGTGGAAGCGTCCCAATCAGTTCCTGCCAAGAAATGAAGGAAAAAGACAAAATCTATTAGCACCAAAAAGGTTAATTTATGCATTTTAGAAACACAGTTGGCCTCATGTATCAAAGCCTGAAACCGCTTAATACTTGAGGTGTGGCGCATAAGATTCAATCAAAGTCCCAATTCCGTCTTTCCAAATCAGGTTAGAAATTGTTAGGTTTTCATAGATCACTACGATCACTGTTACCCATTATTCATATAAAGGGAAGGCAGGGAATACAATTTCTGCCTCTCCTCCCCTACACTTCCGGATCCTTACATGGTAGAATGACAACATTGTAATATCACAGGTTTGTTTTAAAACCCATCATGAATATGATTTCGTTCATGCAAAAGTTTGTATTTTCAAAGAATTTTCTTTTACTGATGATATAATTCTTATAATTAGTAATGATAATCATTTAGTAACACATTAAAAAAGTATTTCTGATTTATTTCTAAGTAAAATATAATTGCACTACAGTTTGAGTAAATAAACAGTGAAATATTACCTGACCCCATATTGCCAAACCTCATTTATCTGTTAACATATGGAATAAACATTTGTGGGATTTAAAATGATTCCCTTAAGGCTATGTTCACACGGGGTATTTTGCCGAGTTTTTTGACGCGGAAACCGCGTCGCAAAACTCGGCAGAAACGGCCCAAGAACGCCTCCCATTGATTTCAATGGGAGGCGTCGGCGGCTTTTTCCCGCGAGCAGTAAAACTGCCTCACGGGAAAAAGAAGCAAAATGCCCTATCTAAGGGTGCTTCCGCCTCCGACCTCCCATTGACTTCAATGGGAGGCAGGAGAAAGCGTATATCTCGCTGTTTTATGCCCGCGGCGCTCAATTGCCGCGGGCGAAAAACGGCGCGATAATTGCCGCGAAAATCGGCGTGCAGGGAGAGGAATATCTGCCTCAAAGTTCCAAACGGAATTTTGAGGCAGATATTCCTCCCCCAAAATACTCCGTGTGAACATAGCCTTAGAGTGTCAAACTCACAGATATGGGAACCTAATGTTAACATAATATTTGGAATAAATCATATTCATGTATCATAAATAATTGTAATAAATCTTATAAAGAGAAAGCAGCATCTTCTGTACTTTCTAGCAGCCTACTGTATAGTCCCCCTTTCATTTGACTGCAAACCCCTATGTCCCCCCCAAAAATTGTCAACTGTAAGGAAACTGACTGCCCCCATCTAATCTGAAGTGTCTAAATTGCAATATTACCTGCTGCTGCATCCCAATTCATTCCTGTCAGAATTTTAAAATCATAAATATTTTTTTTCTAAGTATCTTCAATTGCTTTACAGTTTGAGTAAAAAAATGAATTGTGATCTATTACCTGTTCCTGCATTCAGATCCCATTTCATGTCATCTAAAATACAGAATAAATATATTTGTTATATTTATAAAGATTAACTTTAAACCACCAAATGTGTTCTGTTAAAGATGTACAGTATTTTTAACTATTTATTATAGACCAGAGAACAGAATTGGACTACTACGTTTGAAAAATAATGTCACCTGTTTAAAGGGGTATTTTGGTTTAAGCAAATAATACTTAATCATTGTATAGTGAAAAGTTATGCAGTTTTCTCATATACTTTGTGCGTAAATTCCACATTGTTTTCTTTTAGATCTCTTGCAGTCATTGAATAAAGACCTTCAATCCTTACTTCCAGAGGCTGAAGACCTGTCTTGGTCATGTGATTGCTGTACTGTAACACGCCATGCACCTTTGTGACCATCACATTACTATGGCAGAAAATGTACTCTCCCGGACATAAACATCCCATGCAATGATTATAAGGGAAAGTCTCCAAAACGATGAATCCACAAAGTATAATACTAATTCATTAATGTAAAATTTTTGATATTGTGGGAATACCCTTTTTAACCTTAAAGGGTTTATCTCACCAAGACCATCCTCTTCATATGACCTATTAAGATATATGGACATCTTGGGTCCCCCTCTATGGGCCAGAGCGAAGAGCCACTACATATCAGTAGCTCCCACCTGCTATACAGATACTTGTTGCAGGGGAAATGTGGAGCTGCCCATAACCCACCCCCTGGCGATGACAACTGATCGGCAGGGGTTTCTGAACACAGAACTGCAGCAATCCGACTGATCACTGAGCCATCTGCATTCCTAAAAGGGGATTGTCATGGTGAGACAACCCCTGTAATGTAAATACTCAAGCTAATTGGCTATTTTTATAGATTGCAATTAGAATAGTTTTGCCAGTTTTCTGGCATATAAAAGTGGCAAAAGGGCCTAAAATGCGCAAATTATGACTTTTGGCCTTTTTACGCAAACCTGGCAAGTTTTGTGAAAGGGGTGCATGGCTTCCCAAAAGGGACAGGCCACAGCTGCCCATCAAATTTATTTTCATTTATGCCAGTAAATTCGTACATAACAATATGTTATATGATGTACATTACTAATTCATTTGTGTAGCTTTTTTGCTTTTGTAGGAATACCCTTTTTAACCTTGATCTAAATTATTCGCTGCTTTCAATCTTATCAGCAATATACACTTTATGGGGGCAGTGTAATTTTTACATGATATGTAATAAATGTCACAAAGATGCGGGTCGCACCTGTGAGACCAGCACCAATCTCCAGAACGGGGCCCCCTAATCCCCGTTCTAGCTTACTTGGCTCTGCTGCATCCTGGCCACTTCCTGGTTAGGTGGTCGGGAGTTAGCTAAACAGCTGAGTGATTGCTGAGCTACACTGTTTCCGTAACTCCCATAGATGTGAATGGGAGGTACTGAAACAGCGCTGCACAGCGATATATGCTGTTTCCGGAACTCCCATTCACTTCTAGCTGAGTAAGCTAGAACGGGGTTTAGGGGGCCTCGTTCTAGAGATAGGTGTCTGTCGGACTTTTATGGCATATCCACAGTCATATCCAAATGTCCAAGATGGGAAAACCCCTTTAATTTTCTGGTGTCCGTAACAGTCTGCGATATTACCTTTTTGTAAAGAGCTGTGCGGAATGTTTCTCTGCCGCAATGATAGATATTCATTCATTTTTATTAATACAAATGATCCAGACCATGGTCCCTGACTCTTCGAAGTTATTCCATTTCTAGTGGACTCTATGTAGCTGTCTTGTCCTGGCTTCTTTTGTACAACCACCTCTCCTCCACTTTCTGGTGTGATAATTCCAGCATGTATAGCAGCTATACAGACGGAAGATTCCTATAGTAATGTGCACATAAATTATATAGATATTAATAAACATTTTACAGCTAAATTAAAAGATTCTTGCCTGTGGCAATGTTTTAAAGCTGCGATCTTACATCTGTGTAGATATCAGATCCCCACAGGTCTCCTTTCACACATCCAGGAGGGCAAACCACTCTGTTATAGTAAGCAAAAGTTTTATGTCAAATTTAGAAGAAAAGTAAACCATTCAGCACTAAAATATCAAGATCTACTCTATGCAAAAAGTTTATGTTGACATTTGTTCTAATACACTTTAAATAAGTAGATATGTCCTGAACAGTATCCCTTTCTTTGGCAATCAATATATATATTTTAGAGCTCACAATAAAATAGTCATACTTACATAGTGATTGGTGAAGGTAATTGCTTCGATTTTAGAGCACAACTACCTGTGACAAAAAAAAAAGTAGGATTTGCATTTTCTGCCATAGAGAATGTGTTACATGTTTACCAATATTAAGGAAGAGATGTAATAGTAATTAATAAGGTGATTATATTTTAGATAGATACATTTTCTGTTACCCTATTACACAACCTTATAAACAAGTTAACTGACTATTTTCATAGCGTGTAATGAGAATGAAAGGCATAGGGGGGAATTTATCAACCTTTCTATTCCAGCTTACGAAGGGGGGGGGGGGGGTAGAAAAACTGCCCAAGTCGCAAATTGCGACCTTTGGCCTTTTTTATGCCGTCCTTGCAACTTTTTGAAAAGGTGCTTTGCTTACCAAAAGGGACGGGGCCACAGCTGCCCAATTAATGTATTTTAATTTATGCCAGTAAATTTGTACATATCAATATATTATATTATGTACATTACTAATTCATTTCTGTCGGTTTATTTGCTTTTGTAGGAATACCCTTTTTAACCTTGATATAAATTATCAGCTGCTGTTAGTCTTATCAGCAATATACACTTTATGGGGGACTGTAATTCTTTCCTATCTATAAAAGATATGTTATAATGTTGTTATGTTATTAAGTTATGATGTGTGTACGTCTATTTATGTACATGTATCTATGTGTGGGCTTTTTTATACGTACCTCTAGTTGTGGTCTGCTTGCCCTCCATATCTATTGTTCCAAAAACTGAAACAGATCTATTTTTAGCTAAATAAAATATATGTAGAAAACACTTATCACTAATATGGCTGTGTAAAAACATAATATATGTGCGTGTGACTAGTCCTTGACCTGGGCCTGGCTGAAAGTGATAGGTAGGTGTTTGATGGAGACAATATGTAATGACGGGGTAGGGAGACAGACAGGTGACCCCTAATCTACCCGCCACTCAGTCCCTGCCTACTTGAACGGCCCGTCCTAGGCGACGGCGTACAACTGGGCGACGGTCCCTACGCTCAATAGGTGCACGACAGACCAACAGACAAGGGTACGCAGAAGCTAAGGGAAATGGGGCAGTGGCTCACGGCAACACCGTGAGCAACAAGAGTAGTGATCGAGCCGAGTCAAGCCAGGAGTGCACGAGGTACCAAACGCAGAGCAGTGGAGTATTCAGTAAAGCCAGGGTAAATTGAAGCAGAGGTCAATAGTACTAGCAGGAGCAGCAGAGCCAGGAAACCAGACAGAATCACAGGCAAAGGAGGAGCAGGAAATGAAGGTATAAATAGACCGAGGGCGGGAGCTAGCTCCGTCTGGCCAGGCTGTGATAGGTTCTCCAACTCCTCAGCCTCCCAGCCTGAGTGGTAGCAGATCGAGTCACTCTAAGAGACCTAGGCACAGATGCAGGCTGATTAACCACGGGCGTTGACACAGAAGCTGTGTCAGGCAAATCCTTTACACAATGGCTGTATTTGAGGCCCTCACTGGTGTAGTTCATGATCAGCTTGTCTGGATTCCCTGGACACATTATCCATCTTGATGTAGATTGATAGTTATTATGACACATATATTATGGATATGCTATATGAGAAATTTACAAATATATCTGTAAAGTGTCATCAAATAATTATGTTTATGGCATAAGCATTTGCCAAGATCTAAATATTCCTCTGAAGGTAAATGGAAGTTCAGTAGATTTCAAAATGTTAAACAAAAATATATATTCTAGGTTTTATTGCAGTAACATGTTTACCTGTTTGTGTGGAAGCGTCCCAATCAGTTCCTGCCAAGATATGAAGAAAAAAGACAAAATCTATTAGCATCAAAAAGGTTAATTTAGGCATTTTAGAAACACAGTTGGCCTCATGTATCAAAGCCTGAAACCGCTCAATACTTAAGGTGTGGCGCATAAGATTCAATCAAATTCCCAATTCTGTCTTTCCAAATCAGCTTAGAAAATGTTACGTATTCATAGATCACTACGATCACTGATTATTTATATAAAGGGAAGGCAGGGAATACAAATTCTGCCTCCCTTCCCCTACACTTCCTGATCCTAACATGGTAGAATGACAACATTGTAATTTTACAGGTTTAAAACCCATCATGAATATGATTTAGTTCATACAAAAGTTTGTGTTTTCAAAGATTTTTCTTGTACTGATGATATAATTATTTTAATTAGTAATGATAATCGTTTAGTAACACATTAAAAAAGCATTTAAAATAATTATCTTAAAGGGGTTTTCCCATCTTGGACATTTATGGCATATCCATTGGATATGTCATAAATGTCACATAGATGCGGGTCCCACCTCTGGGACCCGCACCTTTCTCCGGAACGGGGCTCCCTATTCCCCATTCTAGCTTACTTGGCTCTGCTGCCTCCTGGCCACTTTCTGGTTAGGTGGTCAGGAGTTACGGAAACAGCCGAGTGCTTGATGAGGTACGCTGTTTCCGTAACTTCCATAGAAGTTAATGGTAGTTACTGAAACGGCATAGCACGGTGAGCTACGCTGTTTCCCGAACTTGGTAGCTACAGAAATAGCATAGCTCACCGTGCTACGCTGTTTCCGTAATTTCCATTCACTTCTATGGGAGTTACGGAAATAGCGTAGCTCAGTGAGTTCGGCTGTTTCCATAACTCCTGAACATTTAACCAGGATGTTTGTCGGGAGGCAGCGGGAGCCGAGTAAGCTAGAACAGGGTTTAGAGGGTTACGTTCTAGGGATAGGTGCAGGTCCCAGAGGTGGGACTCGCATCCATCGAACTTTTATGGCATATCCACAGACATATCCAAATGTCTAAGATTGGATAACCCCTTTAACTTTCTGGTGTCTATAACAGTCTGCGATATTACCATTTCTTAAAGAGTTGTGTGGAGTGTTTCTCTGCCGCAGTGATAGATATTCATTCATTTTTATCAATACAAATGATCCAGACCATGGTCCCTGACTCTTCGAAGTTATTCCATTTCTAGTGGACTCTATGTAGCTGTCTTGTCCTGGCTTCTTTTGTACAACCACCTCTCCTCCACTTTCTGGTGTGATAATTCCAGCATGTGTAGCAGCTATACAGATGGAAGATTCCTATAGTAATGTGCACATAAATGATATAGATATTAATAAACTTTTTACAGCTAAATTAAAAGATTATTTTCTGTGATATTTTTTTAAAGCTGTGATCTTACATCTGTGTAGATATCAGATCCCCACAGGTCTCCTTTCACACATCCAAGAGGACAAACCACTCTGTCATTGTAAGCAAAAGTTTTATGTTAAATTTAGAAGGAAAGTAAAACATTCAACACTAAAGTATCAAGATCTACACTATGCAAAATGTTTATGCTAATGTCCCTTATATTGAGTAGACATGTTCTGAATACTATCCCTTTTATTTTTTGCTCACAAATGTATATTTTTTGTTTTGATACTAGTTTAGAGCTCGTAATAAAATAGTCATACTTACATAGTGATTGGTGCCGGTAATTGCTTTGATTTTAGATTACAACTACCTGTGACTAAGGAAGAAAAGAAAGATTTGTATTTTCTGCTATAGAGAACGTATTACATGATTATTAATATTAACAAAGAGATGTAATGCTACTTAATTAGGTGATTTTATTTTAGAGAGCTGCATTTTTTCTTACCCTATTAACCATAGAAACAAGCGAATTGACTATTTTCATAGAATGTAATGAGATTAGTTTTGCCAGTTTTGTGGCATATAAAAGTCGCAAAAGGGCCCAAAATTTGCAAATTGCGACTTTTGGCCTTTGTACGCCAACCTGGCCTCTTTTGTTAAAAGCGGCATGGCTTCCCAACAGGGACAGGACCACAGCTGCCCAACAAATTTATTTTAGTCTATGCCAGTAAATTTGTACATTTACAATATATATTATGTAATATACCGTATATTACTAATTCATTTGTACCCTTTTTAACCTTGATGTAAATTATCAGCTGCTGTCAATCTTATCAGCAATATACACTTTATGGGGGACTGTAATTCTTTCCTATCTATAAAAGATATGTTATAATTGTGTTATGTTATTCAGTGTGTATGCCTATGTTTATGCACATGTATCTACACTACCGTTCAAAAGTTTGGGGTTACCCAGACAATTTTGTGTTTTCCATGAAAACTCACACTTATATTTATCAAATGAGTTGCAAAATGACTAGAAAATATAGTCAAGACATTGACAAGGTTAGAAATAATGATTTTTATTTGAAATAATAATTTTCTACTTCAAACTTTGCTTTCGTCAAAGAATGCTCCATTTGCAGCAATTACAGCACTGCAGACCTTTGGCATTCTAGCTGTAAGTTTGCTGAGGTAATCGGGAGAAATTTCACCCCATGCTTCCAGAAGCCCCTCCCACAAGTTGAATTGGCTTGATGGGCACTTCTTGCGTACCATACGGTCAAGCTGCTCCCACAATAGCTCTATGGGGTTGAGATCTGGTGACTGCGCTGGCCACTCCATTACAGATAGAATGCCAGCTGCCTGCTTCTTCCCTAAATAGTTCTTGCATAATTTGGAGGTGTGCTTTGGGTCATTGTCCTCTTGTAGGATGAAATTGGCTCCAATCAAGCGCTGTCCACAGGGTATGGCATGGCGTTGCAAAATGGAGTGATAGCCTTCCTTATTCAAAATCCCTTATTCCTTGTACAAATCTCCCAACTTACCAGGACCAAAGCAACCCCAGACCATTACATTACCTCCACCATGCTTGACAGATGGCGTCAGGCACTCTTCCAGCATCTTTCCAGTTGTTCTGCGTCTCACAAATGTTCTTCTGTGCGATCAAAACACCTCAAACTTCGATTTGTCTGTCCATAACACTTTTTTCCAATCTTCCTCTGTCCAATGTCTGTGTGCTTTTGCCCTTATTAATCTTTTCCTTTTATTAGCCAGTCTCAGATATGGCTTTTTCTTTGCCAATCTGCCCTGAAGGCCAGCATCCCGGAGTCGCCTCTTCACTGTAGACGTTGACACTGGCGTTTTGCGGGTACTATTTAATGAAGCTGCCAGTTGAGGACCTGTGAGGCGTCTATTTCTCAAGCTAGAGACTCTAATGTACTTGTCTTGTTGCTCAGTTGTGTAGCGGGGCCTCCCACTTCTCTTTCTACTCTGGTTAGAGCCTGTTTGTGCTGTTCTCTAAAGGGAGTAGTACACACCGTTGTAGGAAATCTTCAGTTTCTTGGCAATTTCTCGCATGGAATAGCCTTCATTTCTAAGAACAAGAATAAACTGTCGAGTTTCACATGAAAGCTCTCTTTTTCTAGCCATTTTGAGAGTTTAATCGAAGCCACAAATGTAATGCTCCAGATTCTCAACTAGCTCAAAGGAAGGTCAGTTTTATAGCTCCTCTAAACAGCAAAACTGTTTACAGCGGTGCTAACATAATTGCACAAGGGTTTTCAAGTGCTTTCTAATCATCCATTAGCCTTCTAAAACAGTTAGCAAACACAATGTACCATTAGAACACTGCAGTGATGGTTTCTGGAAATGGGCCTCTATACTTCTATGTAGATATTGCATTAAAAACCAGACATTTGCAGCTAGAATAGTCATTTAGCACATTAACAATGTATAGAGTGTATTTCTGATTAATTTAATGTTATCTTCATTGAAAAAAACTGTGCTTCTCTTTCAAAAATAAGGACATTTCTAAGTGACCCTAAACTTTTGAACGGTAGTGTATGTACAGTATATGCCCTCAATACTTGGTCGGGGCTCCTTTTGCATGAATTACTACATCAATGCGGCGTGACATGGAAGCGATCAGCCTGTGGCGCTGCTGAGGTGTTATGGAAGCCCAGGTTGCTTTGAAAGCGGCCTTCAGCTCATCTGCATTGTTGGGTCTGGTGTCTCTCATCTTCCTCTTGACAATAACCATAGATTCCCTATGGGGTTTGTCAGGCGAGTTTGCTGGCCAATCAAGCACAGTGATACTGTGGTTATTAAACCAGGTATTGGTACTTTTGGCAGTGTGGGCAGGTGCCAAGTCCTGCTGGAAAATGAAATCAGCATCTCCATAAAGCTTGTCAGCAGAGGGAAGCATGAAGTGCTCTAAAATGTCCTGGTAGACGCTGCGCTGACTCTGGACTTGATATAACACAGTGGACCAACACTAGCAGATGACATGGCTCCCCATACCATCACTGACTTCACACTGAACTGCAAGCAACTTGGATTGACGCCTCTCCACTCTTCCTCCACACTCTGGGACCTTGATTTCCAAATGAAATGCAAAATTTACTTTAATCTGAAAACAGAACTTTGGACCACTAAGCAACAGAGCAGTCCTTTTTCTCCTTAGCCCAGGTAAGACGCTTCTGACGTTGTCTCTGGGTCATGAGTGGCTTGACACAAAGAATGCGACAGTTGTAGCCCATGTCCTGGATACGTCTGTGTGTGGTGGCTCTTGAAGCACTGACTCTAGCCGAAGTCCACTCCTTGTCAATCTCCCCCAGATTCATGAATGGCATTTTCTTGACAATCCTGTCAAGGCTGCAGTTATCCATGTTACTTGTGCACCTTTTTCTACCACACTTTTTCCTTCCTCTCAACTTTCCATTAATATGCTTGGATATAGCACTCTGTGAACAGCCAGCTTCTTTAGCAAAGTCCTTTTGTGGCTTACCCTCCTTGTGGAGGGTGTCAATGATTGTCTTCTGTACAGCAGTCTTCCCCATGATTGTGTAGCCTACTGAACCAGACTGTTGGACCATTTAAAGGCTTAGGAAACCTTTGCAGGTGTTTTGTGTTGATTATCTGATTAGAGCGTGACACCATGAGTCTGCAATCTTCAACTTTTCCCCAATATTCTAATTTTATGAGAAACTGAATTTGGGGTTTTCATTAAAAGTTAGCCATAATCTTCAACATTAAAAGAAAAAAAAATGCTGGAAATAGATCACTTTGTGTGCAATGAATCTATATAATATATGAGTTTCACTTTTTGAATTAAATTACAGAAAGAAATTAACTTTTTGATGATATGCTAATTCATTGAGAAGGACCTGTACTATTGCACAGAAAGGAGAGATTTGGAAGTGAACATCACAGCTTCACTGTGGAACCAGCTAACAGGTGCTCTGAGAACGAAGACCTTATCACAATCATCTTAGGACTTGTTGACATTTGGATTTTTAATTAAAAACATGAAGAAAGGAAAACCCTGCAATGAACATTATATTCCTTTTCATATTGCTGAGAATTATTGCATTGTTTTTATAAAAGTAAGCTTAATAAGTAAAAAAGAACTTGTCCAAGCCAGAAAACTATTCCAGCATTATTCATTGCTTAACCTTCCAATTGCAGCTCTGAGATGTCTGTCATGTCATATAACATTCTCTTACACATACCCAAAAGCACAAATGGGCATACTTAGCAAGAAAGTTTAAGCAAATAAATTTGTATTGTTACATGTTGTTAAAAAAAACCACATTGTTTTTATTGTTTATCTTTACTAAACCAATCAATTAAAATGTAATTCCAGTGCAGAATAAAACTTTACAGTCCTCTTAGATCATCATGCGTGGTGCCATTGTGAAACCTTTCAATTCAAAGCTCAGCTGTTTTGGCTACAGTTGTCTCCTTCTTCCTAATTCACTAAAAGGATGTTGTAATCTTTGTCTACAATGTTACAGGTATAGTGGAGCTGCGGCCCGGTCCCAAACACTCTTTTCTTTCTACATACCTGCTGGCTCACATTGCACTTAACTGCCCTCTGCCCTCTCTGTAGAAAGAGATACTGCCTTCTTGAATTAGGGCTGATGCTGCTGTGATTACAGGACTTTATTAGCTAGAAAGTTCCCCCTACAGGCACACAGAAAGCTGTTTGGATAATTAGCAGGAGAAAGTAAAGGTTTTCAGTACTTTAAGTATCCTTTTACTCTGCGCCATTTGAAAATGAATGAAGTGTGCAGCCTGCAAATAAATTAAGCTACCAAACAGCATAGATCATGCGTTTTTTAGTTCCAGATCAGAAACCTGAACTTAGACACTGTGGTGCATATGCTTTACAAGAGATTTGCTTTAAAGTAGAAAAAACAACATTAGTAATATAGACTTCTATTTAAAAACTCTGACATCTTTTAAAATAATTTTCTTAACTTTCTACTGTCCATAACAGTCTGCGATATTACCTTTTTGTAACGAGTTGTGTGGAGTGTTTTTATGCCATAGTGATAGATATTCATTCATTTTTATCAATACAAATGATCCAGACCATGGTCCCTGACTCCTCGAAGATACTCCATTTCTAGTGGACTCTATGTAGCTGTCTTGTCCTGGCTTCTTTTGTACAACCACCTCTCCTCCACTTTCTGATGTGACAATTCCAGCATGTGTAGCAGCTGTACAGACTGAAGATTCCTATAGTAATGTGCACATAAATTATATAGATATTAAAGAGAACCTTTCACCTCCTCATACATGTGCAGCTGAGTGCAGCATGTAATGGGCAGGGCTCACAAAACCTGGGGCACTTTAAAAAAATTTCTACTCTCCTCCGTTGTTTATATATCAGTGCCATTATATTTGGCACCCGATATTTAAATAACCCCCTGAACTGTCAATGAGGTGTGTACTGGCAAGAGGTCATGTTACTATGGCTGTGACACTGTCTAATCAGATACGGACAGTGTTACTGCAAGAGCAGCGATAGAGGAGAGAGTGTGTGTGCGCGCACGCTCTTACTCTTCAGCTTTCAAGATAGTACAAGACTGATCTCTCGCAAGAGCTGAAGAGATGAGAGCGGGCATGCTCGCTCTCCTCTCCACAGCTCTTACACTGTCCATAGCAGTTACACGCCCCCTTGCCAGTTCGGCAGAAGGCTGATCTTGAAAGCTGAAGAATTAGAGCGTGCACGCGCACGCGCACACTCTCTCCTCTATCCTCCCTTTTGCTGTAACACTGTCTAATTGGACAGTGTCACAGCCATAGTAACACGCCCCCTTGCCAGTACACGCCCCATTGGCAGTTCAGGGGGCTATTTAAATATCGGGCACCAAATTTAATGGCACCGATATCTAAAATAACGGAGGAGGGTAGAAAAAAAATGTAAAGTGCCCCAGGGTTTGTGCAGCCCTGCCCATTACACGCTGTACTCAGCTGCACATGTATGGGGAGGTGAAAGGTTCTCTTTAATAAACATTTTACAGCTAAATTAAAAGATTATTTCCTTTGATATGTTTTAAAGCTGTGATCTTACATCTGTGTAGATATCAGATCCCCACAGGTCTCCTTTCACACATCCAGGAGGACAAACCACTCTGTTATTGTAAGCAAAAATATTCATTTTGAAGGTAAGTAAACAATTTAACACTAAAAGCAAAAAGTTTATGCTCACATTTATTCTAATACCCTTTATATTAAGTAGATATAAAAAGTATCCCTTTCTTTGGCAATCAATCAACATATATATTTTTGTCTCTTTTGTATATTTTTTGTTCTGGCACTAGTTTAGAGCTCATAATAAAATAGTCATACTTACATAGTGATTGGTGCAGGTAATTGCTTCGATTTTAGATTACAACTGCCTGTGACTAAAAAAGGAAAATAGGATTTGAATTAACTACCATAGAATATTAACAAAGAGATTTAATGGTACTTAATGAGGTGAAACAAGCTAATTGAATATTTTCTTAGCGTAGAATGAGAATGAAATACTCATCAGAAAATCTCCTAAAACATACACCTAATAGAGATGAGCTTTGATTTGGACCTTCAAGAGATCGTTAGATTGGGCAGTATACATTTTTAAATTACTTAGTGATGTAGAATTTTTATAAAGAAATGTACTATTTCTACACTGTTTTTAATTGTTTTAATAGGAATATATGAATTAAATTATAGTTTAAATTAAATAAATGTAAGTATGAGAAATAATGGGGCAGATTTACTAAGATGTGACAAATTTATCCCCGTAGTGCATGCTTTATGATAAATTTGGTACATCTTGTTAGACATGTTAGACACATTTCTCTTCTTTGTACCACCTCTTGGTCGGCTTAGTTTACGACCAGTTTTTTGTGCCAAATGTTCATCCATGTTGGACGATGTGCCTTGTTGGACAATGTGAAAAAAGTGTCTAAACAGTTAATAAATTTGGTGCATGGCATGTGCGACATAATTCTGCCTCAATTTAAGCCAGAATTCTAGCGCCTTTTGAATAGTAAATCTGCCCTAATATGTTTAATATTTTTTTTGTGCCTATTTATTTTTTCGTTTCAACACTTCCCTGGGGGCTGTCATATTGGAAGCAAACAATTCCTTCCTGTATTGTCTGTATAGACAGTGCAGCAGTGTGTGTGTGTGTGTGTGTGTGTGTGTGTGTGTGTGTGCGTGTGCTTTATGGCAGCTACAATGAATCAAAGTTAATGGTCAGAGAATTGTTAATAAAATTGTACAGTCTCCAGGAAATAATGAATAACAGACCTTCCACTATAGACCAGGGAGTGGCATGGGAGATGTAAACCGAGCCTTATTTGTGTATATAGTGTTTCTATTCTGCCTTATCTGGACCTTCAGCAGTACAATAAAGTTGCCATCTATCATTAAAACCCTGCCTTGAAAATCAGATGACTCTCCTGCCCCCATCTACACATAAAGCATGAGAAATAGGAAACATAAAACAGGAAATGTCAACCTATTGTGTATGCTCCAGTGGCCAGTGTGAAAATTGCAAGATTTTTTTATTTTTTTAAAAATATGGATAGTCATATAAAAACAAAAAATCAAAAATACCACGACAGTGTTTAAAATATGTTCAGAAGAAAATCATAATTATGATTATGTCCGTCTCTGATAGTACATTCCTTTTACATATTTAAGATTCTGCACTATAATTGCTATAAAGGCTTGTCGTTGACTACTTACGAAGGTTCTTCCTGAATATATCATATCTTTTTCTGTGCTCTTCTATCGATGTAAGCTTATTAATAATCATATATGAATTTACTTCACCCTTATTTATTGCCTATTTAATTTTTATGGACAGTTGTATTGCAAAGTCAAACAAATAACCAAATTAATAGAAATGTTCCTGTGTTTAGTTTGAACCCTTGTCTATTATCTGGTATGAGTGTAAAAGCATCAAGAAATGTAAGAAGATGTCTGGAATAAATACGCTAGGAAATCAGTGAACTCTTAAAACATTACCTGATTCTGGCATATTAAATATTGTTTCTATGTTTGTTGAGCTCTGGAAGTCAAATGACGCACTGAACACAAATGACTCAAGTGACTCTTCCAGGCTCTTTGATGTTATTCCATTTCTTGTAGATGAGGCATAATTCTTCTGCGCTTGTCTCTTCTCTACCATGACACTTCCCCCGCTTCTTGGTATTTTCCCTGCATGAATGGCTGAAGCACATATTGAAGATTCCTAATGGAACAAACAGCAAGGTAGTAGTTAAATAAGTGACAGGGTATGCTGCTATTTATAGGACCATGTTCATATTCAAACAGATCATGTTATATAAGATGATTCTCGTATTCTATATTATGTAAACTTGAGTATTTTGGAAAAGTATTCCCAGTTTCCTAAAAATTTGGACTTACATTATGTGTGCTCTCTTTTCTTTCTGGATCTCTTGTGACTGACATTTTAGTGGGTGAGAGTGAGGCACTGGGGTTAAAGAGGCTCTGTCACCACATTATAAGTGGCCTATATTGTACATGATGTGATCGGCACTGTAATGTAGATTACAGCAGTGTTTTTTTATTTAGAAAAACGGTCATTTTTGACTGAGTTATGACCTATATTAGCTTTACTAAGATCTCGCTGTGAATGACAGTTTACAGCGTAATCTCGCGAGACTACGCCTGCTGTGTTGTAAATCACAGAGACGCTACAGAAGTGGTCAGGAGAATGAATACACGTCACGTCCTGGCTGGAGGTAATGTATATTCATTGTTATGACACATGAGTAGCGTTATAGTGTGTTTATGTGACTGCAAATAGCGATATAGATATATCGCTATCTGCAGTGTAAATGAATGGAGAGAAGTGCATGACGCTGATTGGTCAGTGTCATACACTCCTTTGTACAATGCCCACTTGGTCATATAGTAAAACACGCCCAGTTGTCCATTGAGAAACTAATTAGCATAAAGCTAATATAGGTAAAAAATGATCGTTTTTCTACATAAAAAACACTGCTGCAATCTACATTACAGCGCCGATCACATCATGTACAATATAGGCCACTTATAATGTGGTGACAGAGCCTCTTTAAATGCAGTTCCAAACAGAGTAAAAGATATTGATTAGAATCAGGCACAGCCTATTGTGTCCCAAGTAATTCAGGAATATCGAAAGGGACAGATGTAGCAGCTTGTCAGCTAACACCAGCTACAGCATGTGGACGTCCAACAGATTTTGAGGCTTTAGATTCTTCTGAGGGAAATCTTTGTAAGCAAAACTACACTTTAAATCTGGATTATACTGTATATAAAACCGACTTTGCAAATGTTAGAATTTGTTTGTTTATTCTCACTTGTGCATAGGTATCCGAGCCCCAAATCATTTCCTTCTGAATTTCACATCCATCAGGACAAATAACTCTGTAAAGTAAAATATGCAGAAAAATTTGTTTCATGTATTCCAATTAATGGCACGATTGTCATTTTATAAACTCTGTGAAACATCTCAAATTAAATGTTTCACACTAAAGATTACAGGCTATTTCAGTATATGGCAAATACATCCATTTATCATGGCACATCCATTTATGTCCTGTTCGTTAAATTCCATTAATCCTTCATTAATAAAAATGGATTAGTGTCTGATTAATAAATATTCTAAATTACTGAAACAAGTGCTCGATTATCACAATTTCTGGATTATCATACATGGCTAAAAGGGATTTTACTTACTTTTATAGAGTATCCATTGCACTTTTAATTGTTTCTAACATAGCCAACTTGGTATTTTTTTCCATATAGCTTAATGATTAAACCAATTCTCTGGTTCTTTAAATGGCTCTACATGTTACTTTATACTTCTCTATCCTACATGTGAGGCACATGGGGCACAACTTTCCTGTGTGAACCTGGCCACAAAAAGTGTTTTCTACTTTACTGTATAATGTATAATTTCATCATAGTGTACAATTCACCAGTTACAACATATGGTGGCGAAACCATGTGACCACATTAGGGTCTATTCACATCTTGGTCGGAGGCTCCGTTAGGGGCCTCCGTCGCTGATTCCGTGCGCTATTGTTTCCGGTAAATCCACGGACACCCCCTATGGAAACGCAACATAACCCATTAAAGTCAATGGGCTCTGTTGGTCTACAGTTGTCTCTGTTGTTCATCAGAGCCTGTGCTTCCAGCATTTTCATTGTTCTGCTCCTCTGACGGAGCAGAACAACGGAAACCCGAATGCAGGTGTTAACAGGGCCTTATTTTTCCACCCCAAGGAGTGTAGCAGGAGAATATAATTAGACAGTGGAACTTTAGGAATGGCATTATTGCTAAATGTTTTAAGTACCATAAACTCTGATTTATTAGACAAACTTACTTTGTAATAGGTGCAGTTAACTCTTTTGCAGACATTGCACAGTGGGCTGAAACTGTGGTAAAACAACAAACAAATGTATAAATCAAAATAAAAGTATATAAACAGTTGTAAAACTCTAATATATCAGAATCCCATGCTCCAAAATCCCTGTTAAAATCGTAAAAATTTTAATTTTACGGCAAGTTATTGAGTTTAAAAAAAGCTCCAGCGCTTTAATAGTAATGTATTCTATTCAGTAAAAAGACAGATACCTCAAGGAAACCTAACGGTCTCAATAGTGGGAAAAAAACTGATACAAAAACATCATGACGGATCCTTCAAACAGATCATATTGGATCATGACAGATCATAACTGATACATCATAAACATCATGGTTGCTATAAAGACGGTAGCCATGAGATCTTGCGGACAGAGTCAACATGTGACAACTTCAATGTAAATGTTTACAGCCGTGTGGTTTCCCATACTAGGGCTTGTAAGGTTCTTTAAATTTTAGTGTAAATTGATGGGATGCAGTTTTCCAAATGTTGATTCAATTTACAAAACATAGACCTTCAATGATTCATTTGCCTGTATACAAATCTAATATTTTAACCCATCTGGCATAATGGCATTCAATAATAAAAAAAAGATGAGCTATTAGATGGCTTGGATTCCCAGGTCACTCCTACAATAAAGAGTATTATTATTTTATAAAATTCTTGATAGTTATATAGAGAAATGTCTGATTAATTAAACTTGTGTCACCAGCATACCTTTCTGTGGCACTGTAAAGAAATATTCTGTATATGTGCTGGTTTGGTATTCATAAGACAGGCTGAGAATAAATGATCCAGATGCAGGACCTTTATGTTTAGTTTCTATTTCGTTCTTAGTGGATTCGTCATAGCTGCTCTGTCCTGGCTTCTTCTGTATTATCACTGGTCCGCCAGCGTCATCCAGTAGTCCAAAATGAATAGCAGCTTGACAAACTGAGGAATCCTGAAGATCAGAAATGAATACACATTTGAACTGAGAAACATTGGTACCTTCACTTCAAATCAGGTTTTATTTTGTGCTTTCTCCTTACATCTGCGTAGACTTCTGATCCCCAGACTTGTGCAGGATAGTTCTGACAGTTCTCAGGACAAACAATTCTAAGAAGATGTGAAAAAATATTAGCTTCAGTAAAGAATAAGTCATATCCAAAGACATTTATTTTTAACACATTGCATTAATGTGTGGTTGTTTTTGATTGTACAAAATATATATATATAAATGTCATTTTACCTGGCAAACTGTACAATTATTAAATATCTTGTTTATTATCAATCAGAATATTAATATAAACATGTTAGCACCATTTTCTGTGAACTGTACAATGAAAAATAACTTGCACAGGCTCCTGTATACAGGAAGCCTTACTTTTGTGTTTCTTTGGAGTTTGGAGTTATGTAAGGGTATGTTCACATGCAAAACGAAAAACGGCTGTAAAATACGGAGCTGTTTTTAAAGGAAAACAGCCTCTGATTTTCAGCCATTTTTAAAACCACAAACGTTTTTTGAGACATTTTTTGTGGCCGTTTTTGGAGCTGTTTTTCTTTTGACCCAATGAAAAACGGCTCAAGAAGTGACATTAAGTGACGTTTTTTTACGGGGCAGTTTTTCCAATTGAAATCAATGGGCAGATGTTTGGAGACGTTCAGCTTGCATATTTAAAGCAGTTGTCAACTTACTTGTCGTACGGATGTGTAATACGACACACACAATTTTATGAACCCATATTGTAAATAGTGTAGCATTATTACCATATTGCAAAAAACACCCTATAGAAGCAACAAGTACTGTTCTCAATGCAGTATGCCATTTTGATGCTACGTTTATAGATTTTGTTCTCCTTTTTGTTTTGGCTGTTGAACTTACATTGCTACTGTTACAAGCACTTCCTTTCCAGTCATTAAACATGATGCTGTAACTAAAGGAATAAAGTGAAGTATTAGTTTTTACTGTATTAAGTCTTTGGTATTAATCATGATTTACTGTAGAGAAGTTTTTCCCAACCAGGGTTCCCTAACACTCCTGGGGGACTTGTAAGTGTTACCATAGAACAGGCAGCACGAGTTATATTTATAGTAAGCTTATCAAACTGGTTTCCCATTATTAAATTTTATTTTTTACAAAATAAGCAACATCGGGGCCAGAATACAGTACTGGGCAAGAACTATGGAATTTTACTTTTCCTACACCAAATTTCGAGGAAGGAAAGTGGTGGTGACTCATGTGGAATGCAAGTAGTGGTTAACCATGAAACAAACATTGTAAAGGTTCCCCATAGACATACATTTTGGAAACACTGCTGTAGAGGATGGACAATAAATAAGTTAGGCAAGTGTAGAGCTGGGGTTGAAACAACTGACAGTCCAAGAGCAGAGAATAAATGCATGAAAAACAGCACTAGCTTGAAAGAAAGAAAATACCTTCAGGTAAATTTTTGTTTGTTGCATTTTCTGTAAAAAAATTAAAATGATACAAAGTGTAAATAAAAATGTAAAAGCTGTAAATGCAAATGGTACAGTAGGAAAAAAAGCCAAGTGTTTTTGTCTTTGGATTGCAACTTTCTTATTTAAAAGATAAATTCACTCAATACTGAACATTCATTCTATTATGAATCTATCACTCACTACCAGAGATCAGAGACAGAACGTAGCACTGACCACTATTGACCAGAGGATGAATGTATTATTGACCAATGGGAACCAGATACTGACTGTACAACTAACCATTACAAACTGAACATTGAATGAACATGATACATACATATGTAGCAGAATTGTTAGCCAATATAGCAAAGATGAGTTTAGCACTTGGTTCAATGGGTAATATCGATCAATGCAATTTCACTAGTTTTCTGTTATTCTATATGCCACATTTATCAAGCACTCACACCTATTTTTCTCACACCTACAACTTTTTTGTAAGTCTTAGAAAATAGAAGGCATGGTTTTCAAGTCGCACACTAGGTGACTTGTTTAGAAATGTCTTTCTGAGCAGAAAAGTGGCAGTGATTTGCGCCAGGTGTAACCGTACAATCGGCACGGTGCACCAGTATTTATAAATATGCCCCAATGTACCTGATGTCATTTACTATCAGTAACTTTTTTATTTGTCTGCAGTTAGAACCATAGTGCTATTTTGCAATCTAATGTATATAAGTAAACAATGATTTACCTATTGGTGGTTGATTACCTATACCAGTTGTGGGCAAAAAAAAAAAATAGAAATACTTCATTTACACAGATACTGCAGAGAATTTTTTTTTAAATACACTCTGATAAATACAAAACATCAAACAAATTTCTACAATTTAAAATATTTGAACTGGATTAAATAGTTTATAAAGCTATTTATATACTGTACGTATATAGAGCTTGATATTTTGGCACATAAATGTACTCAGATTAGATAAAAGACTATGAGATTGTCAGCCTTTTTCAATGACCATAACTTTAAGTACACCAATTTGATTGGACAATTAGATTTGCTCCTATAATTTGAAGTAATATAGACCCTTTGGAACTAAGTGTGGTAAGAGGTAATTTACTTTATGCTACTTTAATGGTTAGCAGACGAAAGTTACCATAGATATTAGATCTGATTTTGCAATGCAGTCATTTTAACATGGCAGCAGTATCTATTTAAACACCCTGTTTCCTATTGATTTTTCGATCTTTCGTTGTTAATTAATATATATATACAATTACAGTTGTACACAAAAAGACATTAAAAAAAAAAAAATGCTTAACTCACTTTTTGGAGGACTAAAAGGTGATTGTGGATTTTCACCGTGCCAAAATGTTACTGCAGGATGTAGATTTGCTGCAGATTGTGGATGTGATGCAGTTGGAAGATTTCCTGCAGATGGTGAGTTTACTGCAGATGGTGGATCTACTACAGATGGTGGGTTTACTGCAGATGGTGGATTTACTCCAGGTGATGGGTTTGCTGCAAATGGTGGATATACTGCATGTAGTGAATTTGCTGCAGATGGTGGGGTTACTGTAAATGGTGGGGTTACTTCAAATGGTGGGTTTACTGTAGATGGTAGATCTACTACGGATGGTGGGTTTACTGCAGATGGTGGATTTACCGCAGATGGTGGGTTTGCTGAAAATGGTGGATTTACTGCAGGTTGGGAATTTGCTGCAGATGGTGGGGTTACTGCAAATGGTGGGGTTACTTCAAATGGTGGGTTTACAGCAGATGGTGGATCTACTACTGATGGTGGGTTTACTGCAGATGGTGGATTTACTGCAGATGGTGGGTTTGCTGAAAATGGTGGATTTACTGCAGGTAAGGAATTTGCTGCAGATGGTGGGGTTACTGCAAATGGTGGGGTTACTTCAAATGGTGGGTTTACAGCAGATGGTGGATCTATTACTGATGGTGGGTTTACTGCAGATGGTGGATTTACTGCAGATGGTGGGTTTGCTGAAAATGGTGGATTTACTGCAGGTAAGGAATTTGCTGCAGATGGTGGGGTTACTGCAAATGGTGGGGTTACTTCAAATGGTGGGTTTACAGCAGATGGTGGATCTACTACTGATGGTGGGTTTACTGCAGATGGTGGATTTACTGCAGATGGTGGGTTTGCTGAAAATGGTGGATTTACTGCAGGTAAGGAATTTGCTGCAGATGGTGGGGTTACTGCAAATGGTGGGGTTACTTCAAATGGTGGGTTTACAGCAGATGGTGGATCTACTACTGATGGTGGGTTTACTGCAGATGGTGGATTTACTCCAGGTGGTGGGTTTGCTGCAAATGGTGGATTTACTGCAGGTAGTGAATTTGCTGCAGATGGTGGGTTTGCTTCAAATGGTGGATTTATAGCAGATGGTGGGTTTTCTGTAAATGATGAGTTTACTGCAGATGATAGGTTTGCTGCAGATGGTGGGTTTGTTGCATATAGTGGATTTTCTTCAGGAGTCAGGGGTGCTTCTGACGGGTTTTCTGTAGATAGTAGATTTGTAGCAGGTGGTACAGGAAGATGAGCAATTACTTCAAAGGAACCTGACCGTTCCTCGTATTGTAATGACTGTATTCCATTCCGCATGGATGCATGATACTGCTTTTCACCCGGCTTCTTCTGCACAATTATCGTGCCTCCCGAGAAAGGTAGTTTTCCGTCATGAATTCCAGCTCGACACATGGAAGACTCCTGTAAGACAGCAAAACCATGAAGCTATATAAATGCTTATGAACAGTCCGTTAAATTAACTACATATTATCATTCTGCGCCTTAATATTTGAGGATTTTAATGTATGTTAATATACATGCCTAAGAAAAATTGTGAATAGGAAGCTGAGGTGCATGAAGCTTGGCAATACCTTATAATAAATTCTGAGTTCCAGTCAAAAATCATCTTATTACGTTTATGATTTGCACCTAATCAAATACTGTACACTTACACATAAAATGAACATATCAATGAATGCCACCGATAGAATAGTAGAAGTATAGAATTTTCTAAATACAGTTAAGTATACCAGGAGCTTTGCTTTACAATCTTAATAGTTATCTGGGAAATAAATGTCTCAGTTTTCTGTTTATGAATACAGTTTCTTTATCTTTCATCCAATTAGATTTTTTCCAGAAAAATAATAAACCCCAAAACTACTATTATATAACATTTTCGCCTATATACAGTATAGCAATACCTGCAGTTCACTACATGTTTTTTTTTAAACTCCATTTACAATGTAAATGTGCTGGGCGCCCAGAGTCAGACACAACTCTTAGTGATGAATCACTTGGCTTGCACATCGATGAAGAACGCAGCAAGCTACAAGAATTATTTTTTTAGTTTTTTTTAAATAACCAGTTTCATCACCCCTCCATGGTGGCTGATAGACGGCAGTCTGGACCAAATAGAGACCAGGCACCAATGGATAGGAGAAAGTCTAAGCAGATCACGGATTCTTATATAACATTTAAAATAATGCATCAGAACGAAAATTCTGAGTCTAATTTTAGACAAATCCCAGGATTTCTGATGTTTTATGTATCAGCCTCTATGATTGAAAGTCCTGAACTAGCTATATAAAGAAAAACATCAAACATTCCAATAATAATTTGTTCAGCTTCGCAAAGAAAATAAACGAGAAGCTTTATAGTCACAAGTAAATATATATTCTTGCGAGATAATTTTTTCCACTTTTATTCTTTTCCCTGAAGAGGATTATTAGTAATAGAATACATTATTTACTACAAACTACTACTACTTAGCCTTACATCAGTGTAGATTCCAGTCCCCCATATTTCTCCATACTCATCCATGCATCCACTAGGACAGATAACTCTAGAAAGATAAAGCATCATCGGTTTTTAACTCTGTGACTTTAGCGAAAGTTATATTACATTATTTATTTTTTACATGTTGCTTATATTGGTGCAGGTGAGTATGTGGCTATCAGTGTTGTTCTGCAGCGTAGGCTTCCTGAGATGAAATTAGATCAGATCAAAATTTACTTGAGTTTTCATTTCACACGTTTAAAACATGTTTAGGTCGACTGCTTTTCTATGCAATTTTCCTTATTGGAGTGTGTAAGACATGGATTTTAGATTATTTAAGATCCTCAAGGAGGACAGAAATTGATGAGATTACATTGTTTTACAATGTTGGTGCTTTATAAATAATAAGTAATAAAAGTATGAAAAACTCACTCAGTAAGTGGTGCAGTTAGATGGATCGCAGAAGAAGAACATAAGACTTCAGCTAAAAAGACAGATTAAATATTTACTAGCTGACAAACAATTTTAAACTCAATTGTAAATGATTCTTCATCATAACATATACTTCAAAACATCATGAAATCCACATGAACAAGGAAATCTGGAAATTTTGAAAAAAAGGTATCCCCCCCCGAAAAAAACAATCATCTTCAAATTCTGTTTCAGATATTAAAAAAATTGAAAAGATGTCCATATTATATGGGGAAAATGTATAAAAGTTGATAACAAATTATGACACTATTAATCTGATAAATAGGGTAAATTGCTTTAGCCTGATACCAGTGAATTTGGCAATTAGCCCAATTTTAACGTATACAATAGTAAAAGTTTAATTTCAATCGTTGATACCAAATTAGATTTATGTTTTTCTGCTATAAATACATTAAATAATATGCTGTTCGGACAATATTTATAGAGCCCATGTGCCATTTTGCCCGATAGGAGTGCTCATGTGATTTATTTGTCAAGATTTTCTGCTACTTTTCTCAAAAGTAAATAGTATTGCTTAACCCTCTTCACCAAATTCTTCACTGAGGGAAAGATCGGCAAGCTGCACATGTGTCAAAGAAATTATCTTGCTTGATAGTGTAGTTATTTGACATAATATGGTAAGTTTTAAAATAATATTGAAGGAAACGTTACAGAGGGGAGCTACAAAAACCTAGAATTTTAGGAAAGCAAAATTCTATCAACTAAGGGAAACAATTAGTTCCGTAGATTAGGATAATGTACTTGAAAAAAGGAATACAGAAACTAAATGTGGGTTTTAAAAAAAAACATACAGTGTATTTAATTAATTGTTTTGTCAATTTATGTATCCTCTGCTAACAAATTATCTAGAAACAAAAAGAGATCATTATGGCTGAGTAGTAGTTTGTAAGATAATAAGACAAAAACAAAGATTTGAAAAAGCTTCCAAACTTAAAACGATCTTAACGGGAAATATTCAAATGAAATAAAGTTTGCAAATGTAACTGCAGAAAACAAAAAGCTTACGTTCTTAAACAACATTGAAATCCCCAAAAGAAGAAGGACCTTGGTATTCTGATTACAAGTAAGCTTAGGAAGCTTCCAACTGTGACATAGATGGATATGTAGAATGAAACTTACCAACTGGTAATTTCGGTGCTGGCTTTGGCTTTGAAGGACTTGGAGTTACTGTAGTATATTTGGCTGCTGCTTCTGGACTGATAAATGTAAATGAACCCCTCCAGTATCCTTTTTCAAATGATTTTATACCATTCCTAGTAGATGATTCATATGCATCCTGCCCTGGCATCTTTGTTAGAAATACTGGACCTCCTTTATGGCTCAGCCATCCTGAATGAATTGCAGCTCGACAAATGGAAGAATCCTTATAAAAAAAATAAGACATTTTTTTTTACTGCAATTAGAAAATCAACCTAATTTTAACATGATATGAAAGTGTATCCTGGTTGGTTGGTGTATGCCTTGGAACTATAATAACACTGTGTAATTTGTACTAATACTGTAAGTGTTCCATATTGTAAATTCACTGTATAAATTGATATAAATATAATTGTGCTCCCACAATATGAGAAAATTCAAGGGTTCACTGAAGTGAGAACTGAGTAAAATATACCTTTTATTAGTAACTCGTTTTAAAACCAGGGGTAACACACCACTGTGAAATAGGCCCCACCGTGTAAATTAAAAAATGAATTAAACAAGAAACACTGAGTCATTGTGATAAATATATCTCAGTGTTTATAACAATATTTTACTGGAACCAGCATTTGTCCTGGGCACAGCAATAGTACAATCCCCAAAAAGCACCAGTGTCCATGAGCAAACACCGGATCTCCTAGCGCTGGGTGTAACACAATGCTACTGTCCCCTATGCAAACATTCCATGTACAATGAAAGACCCTACGCGTTTCAGATACTCATCCTCAGGGGTCCGTATCTTGGTCACTCTGGCCTCGTCGCCAGCGATAATAATATTCAACAGCAGATATTCTGCTGTGCGTCACGGGAAGATGCTCGTATCGATGTCAACGGCATACTTCATTACAGGCGCTGGGTTACTATAAGCACCAAGACTCCACCCCTCGTATTTGGCGGCGCTACATGAACTGACCAATCACAACGCCCTCACGATTCGTGACACCTGCCCATGTGACCCCCCGCCGTCAGCTGACAGCCAGGGGTCATCAACGACCGCATCAAACCGACCGCGCAGGCGCAGTAGAAGCCAAGGACATATCGCCCGGACTGCCAAGTTAGAGGAAGGTAAGAGCAAAACGATAATTGATTTGAAAGTATGTCTTGCGGGACAGTTACCCACCGCAAGTGGACTACCTCAAAAAACAACTCTATAGTTTATAAACACATGTTGAGTGGACAAAAATGCGGGGTCCCTCCCACTTAGAAATTCTGACAAAAAATCTCTTAATTTGTTGCCTGGCCAAAATGGCCATATCAAAAACAAAATGCACTATGCAAAATACAAAAATACACCACTCACCCAAAAAGGCAGCCCAGGGTGAAAACCGGCCGCCTCAAGAGGAATGGAATTGCATATTAAATAAAACACGTATAATTGGTCTGCTCGTTTAAACCCGCTGGTTGTATGCATGCCAATCTATGGATCCATTGGGCTTCTTTGCGTAGAATTAAATTGTCCCAGTCGCCTCCTCTTTTAGGGGGTCTAATGAGTTCAATTGCTTGAAACTTTAAACATGCTGCACGGCCTTGGTGTTTAGCATGTACATGCTTTGATATTGAGGTGTTCCATATTGATTGGATTCTAACTTCCAAAAATAAAATAATGAAAGAAAAAATCTTAAAGGTTACTATAGTCTACAATGCACCGCTTTACTGTAATGAATGTGCGCTGTTTTAAAATTTTTAACAATAAGTTTACTTAGCACATACATCTGTATAAATATCAGATCCCCACAACAATTCATCTTCTTCTTCGACACAGTTAGATGGACACATGATTCTAGAAAACAAAAGGAAAGCATTTTATTAAAACAATTATTACTGGCCTATTTTGCATTCAGTCTGAACTTTGGGGCTTGTAGACGTTTTGGCTGTTCCTCAAAAGCTGCTGCCTCAGCAGCATGGTGTTACATTTAAAGGGGTTGTCCAGACATAGAAAAAAGTTTTTTATTTTTATTTTTTTATTTTTATTTTAGATTTTTCAGCCCCAGTCACTGTGGATAATTTTTACTCATCCTGGGCAACCCCTTTAAGTATTTTGAATCAACGCTATTTGCAAAGTTGATTTTGTTTTTGGTTGCATTGGAGCAGTACAAATGTTCTAAATTATATGAGGCTAATTTAGAAATTTCTAAAATGTCTAACATTTTTTAGAAAAACATAAAATTAAAAGAAATATGTAATAAGATTACCATGAGCATTATTTTTAAATATTAAAAAAACCTAAAATACACAGTTCTTTCACTTTGTTTTATTGATACAGGTTCTGGTTTCCATTTATTAGTCTTTTTATACAAATACTTACTCAGTTACAGGTGCGGTTAGATGCTTTGCAGTGGATGAACATAAAGCTGTGACTGAAATGGAGAATAAATAAGTTGCATAATAGAATAGAATATAATACGTCATATATTTTTTACTTTTAAAATCCTCCACTGTATACCGTCACTAGTAGAAACAGGGCTTTGTTAACTACAGCATATTTGAAAAATATATATTGCCTCTAAGTGAAAACTGCACTGTTATTTGTATATTTGTTATATATTTTATCATTAAGGGGGGAGTTCTAACAAAAATTACTTACATGTCAATGAAAAATGTCTAATCTGTGTATGATTGGTAGCTGGCACACCCACTGATCTTGAAAATCATACTCTTCTTGGGCTCAGTGGTTGATCCAGCTACAAAACCCATTGATCTGAGTTTTCTGACACATTTCTTAGTAGTGTTGGGGATCATTCGTAAATAAGTCACACTAAGCGCAACTCTGACGTCCTGCCCACTTTTCTGACATATTCCCAAGTAGTTTAATTTCTTTGCTACTCTCATTGCAATATCTGAAAAACCTCATCTACTCACAAGTAAACCTTTTAGTAATTTCAATGAAATATTGTTTCAACAATAAAAAAACACTATGTTCAATTCATCATTTACTAAAAATACAATAGATATGACGAATACTCTCTTACATGATTATCTTTTATTAAAATAAATCTCTTATGATTAGTAGTAATTATTTTATTTCTCCCCATTTTTATTTATTTAGCATAATCAAATTTTTTTAGAATAATCAATATTTTTTTCAGAGTTGATAGTTTTTCAGACCACAAAAAAAACTATTAAAGGGTTTGTCACTTTGGATAATCCCTACTGACTAGAAGGGTCACTTGAAAGCGAGCTGTTTACAAACTGTCTACTCAGAACCCCACCAA
Organism: Rhinoderma darwinii; assembly: GCF_050947455.1. Lineage (NCBI taxonomy): Eukaryota > Metazoa > Chordata > Amphibia > Anura > Rhinodermatidae > Rhinoderma > Rhinoderma darwinii. The sequence continues at coordinate 31,908,068 of NC_134693.1, forward strand.
TCAACTGTAATCTGCGGGGAAACCTGGCAGTGTTCAATTTACCTACAGCACCACCACGGGGGAAATGAAGCATTACACAAATCAATATGAGAATCTTGAACTATGGACCCTCTTCAATGAACTCAGAATCTCCTAATTAGGTGTATGAAAATGGGTTGTCTAAACTAGACAACCCCTTTGATGTAACTAATGTATACCTGGAGGTCTGGATGATTCTGGTTGTCTTATAATAAGCTCCTGATTAATTGCTTCGTCTTCTTTGTGTTTTTCATATGCAGTCGGGGGTTGGTATCCAGCAGGTTGTTGGTTCCCACCCAGCTTTATATTTGTACCAGATGGCTGGTATGCATCAGGTGGAAGGATTTCACCATGATGGACAGGTGGCTGGTTTGAGCCAGGTTGTTGGTTTTCACCATATTGTATATCTACTAAAGGTGATTGATTTACATCAGGTGACAATTTTTCTCCAGTTTGCACATTTATACCAGGTAGTTGGTCTGTATCAGTTGATTGGTTCCCACCAGGCTTTATATTTGCATGAGGAGGATGGTATAAATTAGGTTGTTGGCTTCCACCAGCTTGTATATTTGAACCATATGGTTGGTCTTCTCCAGGTTGCAAGTTTTCAGCAGGTGGCTGATATTGTGCAGATATTTGGGATGAGGCAGGTGGTTGGCTTATACCTGAAGGTTGATTTGAAGATTGTGGCTGGTTAATAGCTGGTGGTTGGTTTGGAGAAAATGGCTCGCTTATGGAAATATGGCTTACAGGAGGTGATTGATTTGGAAATAGTAGCTGACTTGGAGGTTGCTTAATTGAAGAAGAAGGTGATGAACCTGTGTTAGGAGGGCCTTTAGTTGGAGAGCTAACTATAAATGATGCAGACCATTCATTGTAATCAAGTGACTGTATTCCATTCTTTCTTGACCCTTTAAATGTGGTTTGTTCTGGTTTCTTCCACACAGCTATAATACCTCCATCATTGTTTATTAATCCTGACTGAATGGCAGCTTGGCACATGGAAGAACCCTATAAGCATTCAGATAAATTCAGAGTTAGTACATTTTTTGGGAGAAGCATTTAGGAAGCAAAAATTTTATTAATTACAAAATATATATTAAATAATTTATTTCTTGGAATTGTTGCATTACTGTTAAAATTCTTGAAAAAAATGATAAAATGATAAAATGGTAATGTTGTACATGAGCTGGATGTCTCTCTAGGTTTTTTTTTTATTGTAGCATTATTTTATGAAATCTGTAATATTCTGTTCCTAGGTTTTATTACACCAAACTGCTTTGACCAAGTAGCTTGGGGAACTCAAAAAGAGGAACTACAAATTAACCTACATGACTGAAAAAGGGAGGGCCTGGCCAAGGCTTCAGCAGGTGACCAAGATGGAACAAATAAAGGCCAGGAATGGTTAGTTTTGACTTCTGTTACACATCAGGAATGCTCCACTTACATTACAGTCCTGTACTTAACAGCATGGATAAATGATATCATTACTATTCTCATGCTACCATATATATTATACTGTGAAAATACAGAAATATGCATTTTCCAAGACTTACTTCTGTATAAGGCCCAGACCCCCAGAGACTAGCTGGAACATCTCTACATCCTTTAGGGCAGGTAACTCTGCAAAATGAAATACCTTATTACTATGTTATTTGAAATCTACAAGATAGTCTAGAAAATGGAAAAGACGTAAAAATATAATACTTACTCTACAAGTTCATGGGCTACATTTTGTGCCTGAGAAGAACACTCTGCAGTATCTGTTAAAGAAAAGATAAGCTGTGTTCACATATTAGTGTTTTTTTTAATGTAATTTATCTGTATACTTTATATCAAGTGTCGAGTATAAGGGTATGTTCACACGTAGTCAACAAAAACGTATGAAAATCCAGAGCTGTTTTCAAGGGAAAACAGACCCTGCTTTTCAGACGGTTTTTTACCAACTCGCATTTTTCGCGGCGTTTTTCGCGCCGTTTTCGCGGCGTTTTTTTACGTCCGTTTTTGGAGCTATTTTCATTGGAGTCTATGAGAAAACAGCTCCAAAAACGTCCAAAGAAGTGTCCTGCACTTCTTTTGACGAGGCTGTATTTTTACGCGTCGTCGTTTGACAGCTGTCAAACGACGACACGTAAATAACAGGTCGTCTGCACAGTACGTCGGCAAACCCATTCAAATGAATGGCCAGATGTTTGCCGACGTATTGGAGCCGTATTTTCAGACGTAAAACGAGGCATAATACGCCTCGTATACGTCTGAAATTTGGCCGTGTGAACATACCCTAAAAGCTGCACTTTATATAGTATGCCCCATTTAAAACAAATATCTCCCTCTTCACATGTTATGTTAAATGATACCTACAGTGTGAATGTTACATTGTTGGTTCTTGATATTTGATAGTCAAAAGTCAATGGAACCCTGGGATCAATTGAGATCCTAAACAATTTAGTAAATCAATATCTCCATAACCTGAACTAGCACAACAGGCCTGCCAGTGAAAACTTGACTTTTCACAAAAAAAGTTGCTCTTTGAAGTTAACATTTTGGATTCTTGTCATCAGTGGCGTAGCTATAGGGGTCGCAGCGGTCGCAGTTGCGACCGGGCCCCTAAGCCTGGGGGCCCACGGACCCCAATGCCATACAGAATGTTTCCTAACTAAATCTTCTGTGCCGTGAAGCCGGCACTTCCTGGTTACGGTCACATGGTATACTTAGTGTACCATGTGACTGTGTTGTCACGTGACACGTCTTCCAGATAGAGCAGTGGAAGAGTCGGTGCGGAGGACTCCAGGTAAGCTGCAGTATGTAATGTATTGTGCTGTAATGTAATGTATTGTGTTGTAATGTATTGTGTTTCAATGTAATGTATTGTGATGCCTTGTAATGTATTGTGTTGTATTGTGCTGTTTGCGGTGGAGAGAGGGGGGGCGTTAAATCACAGCCCCCCCTCCTCTCTCCACCGCAAACTGCACAATACAACACAATACAGTATAGTAACACATGACTATGAGAGCGGGGCTGCGGCTGTGTAAGACAGTGACTGCCCCGCTCCTGAGTCCTGACAAGCCCTTACTAGCCCTTATTTATCCCCTGAGGACGCTGCTTGAGCAGCGAAACATGTCAGGGGCGCTATTGTTATTTTAATCCTTCACTGACGGCTAAGCAATCTATTTCACTCCAGTGTGACCTATGGTTAAACGGCAGTCTGCAGCTGCTGACCGAGTCAGTTACCCTGCATGTTAGCAACACGCTATCCACACAATCCATCTTCATTAACATGCTGGCCGTCTCTGTATAATTTGAACCCTTTCTTGTTGTACGTTCCCTATTTAAACTACATTATTAAAAGTTATGTTTTAACCATTCATACTACTTAGTAGTGGTTTGGAAATTGGGACTATTATGCCTTGGCATATTTGTTTTTTGTATTGAATATATTTATCCCTGCCAGCCACTAGGGGTCTCCAGTTTGCTTCTTCTGAGTCCTGACAAGTGCACGCCGTCAGCATTATGCGATGCGGACGGCGCTGCACTAATGGTCTGCGGCACTGAAAATAGAACATGGCGGGCGCACTGCAAAACACCCCCATGTTCTGTCTTCAGTGCCTGAACCACCGCTCATTAGTGCAGCGCCGGCCGCATCACCTCATGCTGACCGCGCGCATGCACTTACTGTCAGGAGCGGGGCAATGGTTGTATTACACAGCCGCAGCCCCGCTCTATAACGGCGGAGATCAGAAAAACCTCTCCTCTCCGCCGCTATTCGCCTGAATGCTGCGATCAAAGCTGACTGGAGCATTCAGGGGAAAATGAGAAGGGGGGATGCCCCTTGGATCGCGTCACAGGGAATTCCTGTGACGCGATTAAGGGACATACCATATATAAGCAGACAGCCCAGGGTCCTGTTGTTAGGGCATACTTAGGTATGTCCTAACTGCCTCTGTACTATCAGTATATAGATATAGGCCAGTATATTAAAGTTTAAAAATATAGTAAAAACAAAATAATGTTAAATTAAAAAAAATACACATACACCTTTTTTACAATAAACATTAAAATAAGTCTCAATACATAAAATATACACATTCAGTATTGGCGCGGCCGTAATAACCTGCACAACAATTTGTTTGCATCATTTATGATGTGTACGCTGTAAAAAAATTAAATAAAAACTGCTTTCTATCACTTAGGCCCCATTCACACGACCGTGCCCGCAATCACGGCCCGCGATTGCGGGCACGGCCGACCGCCGACTGCCACCCGCATTTTCGGGCCGTGCTCCCATACAAAGTATGGGAGCACGACCCACAAAATGCAAAAGAACGGACATGTTCCATAATTTTCTGAACATTTCTACGGCACGGACACCCACCCGTAGCGCTACGGAAATGTGTCCGCGCTCAATGAAAGTGAATGGGTCCATTTTTGCGGACCGCAATTGTGGTCCGCAAAAACGGAGGTTATTTACGGTCGTGTGCATGGGGCCTAATTGTGAGGCACAAGGTGCGATGATGAATTTAACCTCCATGTGCCTCACATTAATAGTAATTAACCCCATCATGTACCTTACACGTTAACTCATTACGACTGAGAAAAATGATGGGGTTAATTACTATTAATGTGAGGCACATTCAAAATTCATCATCACACCTCGTGCCTCACATTAGAAAACAAAAGAACTTATTACTGTTGGCAAAGTAAACGAAGTATCGGTATCGAAGTCCAAATTTTGGTATCATGACATCCCTACACTGTGGGTCGCGTCCCCCTGGGGGTTCGTGTGAAGACCTCCGGGGCTTCGTGTGAAGACCTCTGGGGGGTCGCAAGTCACTCACCGAGGTCCCGGTTCCATTCAATGCTGGAGCAAGGAGCTGACATCGCCTTGATCCAGCATTCACTGTGCCCTGAGCGGCTCGACGCAGGCAGGCGGGATGTAGCGACATCATCGCGCCTGCCTGCGCTGAGTCATGCATAGCACACACCGGAGGAGGCGAAGGATCCTCCACCTGACGTGGGAATGGGGATAGGTAAGTAATTATGCTATTTTTATATTATGCACATATGGGGGCATTTTACTGTATGGGGGCTGATATTGCGGGGGGGGGGGCATTATACTGCATGGGGGCTGATATGGGGATCATTATACGGTATGGGGCTGTTATGGGGGGCATTATACTGTGTGGGGGCAGCTATAGGAGCATTATACTGTGTGGGGGCATTATACAATGGGGGCTGTTGGGCAAGGCGTCTGGGCATAAGCGCGCGCAGGGGTCTGATGATGATGATGGTGTTGAGGAGTGGTAGGGGGGCCCCAAGCTGAATTCTTGCACCCGGGCCCATGAGCCTGTAGCTACGCCCCTGCTTGTCATCAATGATGTACTCAGTTACAGTTCAGATATAGGACTACTAAGTTCCTTCTGACTTCAGCATCTTGGAGCCAGTGAACACTACTCTCTCCACACCCTGAACTTGCCTGGCAGGGATTCTAGAACTTGTAATGGGAGAATGCCAGCCATTTTTAAAATGTAGTTATGTGATAAATAGCCCATGTATGTTACTTACAGGCGGAGGCATACACATAGTGAAGGGTCCCAAGCAAAGATGGGGCCCATCCTGGTAAAACAACCACACCTGTAACCCCTGAAGCAGTAGGACTTAATGCTTGTCCGCCCCATCTGCTTTTCAGGATCCTTGGGTTAATTCTCCATACTTCTATATGTGTTGGCCTGTTAAAAGGTGCTCTCTTCAGGGTCCTTATAGCAGCTGCATTTACTACCCTTATGGCCCTTGCGTACAGCTCCACAAATGTAGCTTCACTTTAATATATTTTACGTATTTTAAAAAATACTTATTTTTTTGCATATATTAAATGTAAGGTTTAAAAGAAATACTTACACTGATAGAGAACGGAAATATCAGCTGGACTAGTAGCACTGGACGTAGGATGATCTTTGTGAAACACAAAGGACCCAGTTGATGTTCCATAATTTCCAGATTTCACTTCATTTTTAGTGGATTCTTTATAACCGTTTTGTCCGGGCTTTTTCTCCACCCAAGTGATTCCTCCAGCATCTGTTAGTTTTCCATTGTGTATTGCAGCTCTGCACACAGAGGATTCCTATGGAAAGTTGACATAAATTGTGGCTCATCAGTCAAATTTGTATTTTTTTTAAATTTATTTCAAATTTTTCTTCCACTAAACAAATAAATGGTCACTGAAATCAGCTAAAATTGCTCTTATATAATTTTATTGTTTTATACCTAATTTCAATTTACCCCTTAACGTCATGTCGCGTACTAGTACGTGACAGCCGTTAAGGGGAAGTATGGAGTGGGCTCATGGGCTGAGCTCGCTCCATACTTAGCAGGTGACAGCTGTGTTATACAGACGCTACCTCACTGCAACTGGTGGAATCAAAGATCACTTTGATTCCGCCCGTTTAACACCTTAAATGCTGCGCTCAATCGCAACCGCAGCATTTAAATTGTTAGAATCAGGGGACCACCTCCTTAAACACGCCATCGCGCCCCCCCGTGAAAATGGTTGCCATGGCAGCCTGGGGCCCTAATGAAGGCCCTCAGGTCTAGGAGACTGTCAGAATCACGATATACTGCAATACATTAGTATTGCAGTATATCATGTAAGCGATCCAACGATCGCTGGTTCCAGTCCCCTAGGGGGAAATAATAAAAAAAGTAAAAAACAGTTAAATAAAGTTTTTTTTTATGTTCCCTAAAAAAAGTATTAAAATTGTATAACTTGTATCGCCGCATACATAAAAGTCCAAACTATCACAATATAGCATTGTTTAACCCGCTCGGTGAACGTCATAAAAAAATAAATATATAAAACATGCAAATTGCTGTTTTTTGGTCACCTTAGCTCTCCAAAAAATGTAATAAAAAGTGATCAAAAAATCATATGTACCTCAAAATGGTATTGGTGAAAACGACAAAATTTAAGCCCCCACACCACTAAATTGCTGGAAAAAGAAAAAAGTTATGGCTCTCAGAATAGGGCGACACAAAACATTTTTTTGTAGTAAATTTTTTTGAAAATGGTAAAACAGAAAATAAAACCTATAAATTTGGTATCGCCGTAATAGTATCAACCTGTAGAATAAGGTGAATATGTAGTTTTTACCGCATGATGGATGCCGTAAAAACACCCCCAAATATGGAGTAATCGCTGTTTTTTGCCCATATCACTCCACAAATATTTTTTTTCAGCTTCCCAGTACATTATGCAGTACAATAAATGATGCCATGAAAATCTACAACTTGTCCCGCAAAAAAACAAGCCCTCATATGGCTATGTCGATAAAGTGATAAAAAAACGTATGGCTTTTGGAATGCGGGGAGGAAAAAACGAAAATGAAAAAAATCAAATTGGCCGTATCCTTAAGGGGTTAAAAGCTACTTACTTCCATGTAAACATCTGTTCCCCATATGGCAACTACTTCTTTTAGACATCCTTCTGGACATATGACTCTAGAAATATATATAAAAAAATATGTATATATAGGGGGAATAAAATGTAGCAGGATATATAGTATAAAACATTGAGATACAGTAGTTCCTAATAAACCTGAAAATCGCATTGCATATCTATTTTTCAGGGGAAATGAATCTCTCATGCAACTTAGTACAACTCCATATATCTTGCTATATATACCTTTACTGTGTAATAATGCACATAGATGGATGTAGTGAAAGAGAACAGCTACTACACATCTAGAACGGAAAGGAACAAGTGTCATAACATTCACCTTCTGTGGAATGGACACTGCCCTGAAAATAGTACCTGTGCTAATCTGTGGACAGAAATCCAATTCCCACTCACTATCTTTTTTATGTAAACTATACAATCTTGTTTTGCTGGTAATCTTTTATCAGTGATCAGATAGGTGTTTTCAAGGGGTAGTCTCAATAAGATAACCCCTTTACATGTGCCATATGATCTACTCTATTAGCCAGAATGGAGAGCCGCTAACAAAGAACTGCTCTCTCTTGTGGTGGAGCCAACCTGGACATGTCTTGGGTCGACCACTCCACTGAATGGCCGGAATGTAACATTGCAACACAGCTGCTGCAGGGGACGTGTATGGACTGGGGTTTCAGAAAATAGACCTTTTATCGCCAGGAATAGCTACAAATGACCACTTATATTTTCCCTCAAGGTTGCACTGTGCAGTGGCTCTCTGCTCCGACTAATAGATTTACTAGTACATGTGAACTAATGAAGTTGATTGATTTGTCCATGTTGAAATGCTCTTCGTGTCCTTATGCATAAGAGTTAGTTATGTTTAGCTCAGTTATTTTTGAATGCATGAATTTTATACTTGTATTTTCATAACTGTTTTGCAGATCAGAATTTTTTTCATACATTTTTTTACTATTTCACCACATTCTAGACAATAATCTTTTAATATTTGAACAATAAGAAAGTGATAAATAGGGAAATAATGACATTAAATTACCAATTAATACATGCTTACTTACTCATTAAATGTCTCTGGTAGGTATTTTGCCGGCATTACGCATGAAGCTGCCACTGTATGAAACAACAGAATAGATGATTATATTGTAATGTAACATATGTAAAGAAAATAATAATCATTAACTGTAATAAAATAAGCAATAAGGAGAAGGCTATTTTTCTGTATATTCTGTATTTTTCTGTATAATATTCTTATATGGATTAACATGGCCAAAGGAGACTTTGCAGCAGTGACAAAGTACAGAACTTACACTGTGTAATTTAATAGCAATTTCTATATTGGATGGTATGATATTGGTCATTCAAAAACACATTATTCAAATCTTGTTTGTTCAAGTCTATCTATCTATCTATCTATCTATCTATCTATCTATCTATCTATCTATCTATCTATCTATCTATCTATCTATCTATCTATCTATCTATCTATCTATCTATCTGTCTATCTATCTATCCATCCATCCATCCATCCATCCATCCATCCATCCATCCATCTATCATCTATCTATCTATCTATCTATCTATCTATCTATCTATCTATCTATCTATCTATCTATCTATCTATCTATCTATCTATCTATCTATCTAATCTATCTGTAATAGTGACTTTAATATAAAGATTGCAAACAGTTCTATTAAATGTACAATTTGATAGGATGACTACGAACAAGTTATGTGCAGTTGTTGATTTCATATCCAGCCTACTAATCTCAAACTATAAAAGTACCTGTAGCAGCTTTAATCTTTTGCTTTCGGATTTCTGGAGATTGCTTAATTTCTGCAGAGTGGAATTTAAATGATGCTGGCCAGCTTCCATGTTTGAAAGATCTCACTCCATTTCTTGTAGCATCTTCATAACTGTATTCACCAGGTATCTTTTGTAGTAAAACTGTTCCGCCTGATGAAGACACTTTTCCATCATGAATGGCAGCTCGACAAATAGATGAGTCCTAAAAAGTGTTATGTGAACACAAAAAATAATTTCACAAATTTGTACTTTCACAGCCCTTATATATATATATATATATATATATATATATATATATATATATATATATATATATATATATATATATATATATATATATAAAACTTTCCTTAAAATAAGTTTTTGCAAATACATGAATTTTCCATGAAATAACATAATTGCTCTCGGTTTTGTTTTTCTGTTTTCAGAAAAGGAGTGAGAAGATGAGAAGTAGCTCATCTCATTAACCCTCTGCACCTAATCATACTATTTATTGACTCTATGACCAGAACATTTACCAGCGTCCGGATCACAGAGTCAAATAAGTTGTACCAAGCACTTGCACCACACACAAACATCAATAAAGTTTGTACATTTGACATTGTCACTAAGGGTATGTTCACACGGCAGCCTCCGTTACGGCTGAAATTACGGAGCTGTTTTCAGGAGAAAACAGCTCTGGAATTTCAGACGTAATGGAAAGTGCAGGCGCTTTTCGCTGCGTCCATTACGGACATAATTGGAGCTGTTTTTCCATGGAGTCAAGGAAAAACGGCTCCAATTTAGTCTCAAGAAGTGACAGGCACTTCTTTGACGCGGGCGTCTTTTTTATGCGCCGTCTTTTTTACAGCGGCGCTTAAAAAAAATTACCGTCGGCACAGTACATCGTAAAACCCATTAAAATGAATGGGCAGATGTGTGCCGACGCTTTGGAGCCGTATTTTCGGATGTAATTCGGGGCTAAAACGCCAGAATTACGTCCGTAAATAGTCTGTGTGAACCCAAACACATACCCATACCCAAACTTTTCCAACTAGTTCCACTAAAAAAAAAATTGCAATTATTGATTACAGTTTGGCTCAGTTCACACGTTGCGGTCAATTTGGGGTTTTTTTGCAGCAATTTTTGCAGAATCGTAACAAGAGGGGCTTTGCTGCATTTTTTTAAAATTGTGTCAAAAAATGTGATTTGACCGCAACATGCAAACACAGCCTTAGAGGTTGTATACGGGGTGGAAAATTATATACCTATGTAATCCACAATTTAATTTGAATGCAAAAATGGGTTTGTACAATCCTGTAGTTTTGGCGTTTCTTTAACACACACACCTTTGAACGTACATGTGTGGTATGCAAAATGTTCATTTTGTTTGCATAAGGGGGTCTGCTTGAGTACGCATTTTTGTCACAAATAGAAATTTTGCTGTAATTTTTGCTTATAATCACTGTTTGATACAAAGTTGCGTGGAGGTGGATGTGTGTATAAATTATCAAGTTTTATTTTACAACATGGTATGCTCTGGTCTTGTAAAAATACTTATTTAACATAGTAGCTGTTTGCTGCGTGCAGTATATATTTTTAACACATTTGTGGATGATGGCCAAAGATTGTATGGCCTCTGTTTCAGCGTTTTTCTAGCACAAGCTCTTGTAGACATTTGGGGTAAATATGAACTTTGCGCATCTTGGTCTATTATTTTTACATTGTTTTTGTGTGTAAATCTTTCTTACAGTAATTCCTGTTTCTCACAAAGTTACATGAAGGCGAACATGGAGGCCAACAGCATGTCTAGACAATTGCATTTGTCAGGTTGTCTGCTTTCAGGAAATATATAGGGTTTGGGGTGCACTCACTTTTTAAGGTATTCCTGTATTTTATAGGTTGTTAAATTTAATTTAAAAAAAAATTCCAGCGAAAATCCTGATTTTTCATCTCTCTCTGATTCTGGTGAGTTTATGAAGATACATGCATGAAGACATAGTCATAATTGTAGGCATGAACTCTGCACATATTGAACTCATTTTAAGTAATTTATAGTCAAGTTAAAGTATTTAAATTAGGTATCAGATAAGAAATGTAATCTTACTTCCTTGTAGACACCAGATCCCCATACATTAGATTTTCCACTGAGGCATCCAGATGGGCATATGATTCTGGTAAATAATGTATATAGGAAACACAGCGTGATGCATGGTTGCCTCCATATATTTAAATTTTCATAGTATTACTTCTGAAATAATGCACTTATTAATAGCTGACAAAAAACTTACTCTGACATGTTTTCAGGTATCTTATTTCCGCCTGTTTTGCATGTTACTGGAGCAATAAAATAAATTATTATATGTCATTAACTCATAAATTACCAATAGCATAAAATCCTAAAACAGTCCCTAATTACCATGTAGATATAAGGTACTTATATAAGGTACTCATAAGGTACTGATATATTTCACAACACAGGTGTTGTGTGTGTTTCTAAGGGTCTGGGCATTAGTATAAATTAATGGCCACAGGTAATAGACAATGTATGCACCATTTAAAGAGGCTCTGTCACCACATTATAAGTGCCCTATCTCCTACATAAGGAGATGGGCGCTGTAATGTAGGTGACAGTAATGCTTTTTATTTTAAAAAACGATCTATTTTTACCACTTTATTAGTGTTTTTTAGATTTATGCTAATGAGTTGCTTAATGCCCAAGTGGGCGTATTTTTACTTTAGACCAAGTGGGCGTTGTACAGGGGAGTGTATGACGCTGACCAATCAGCGTCATTCACTCCTCTCCATTCATTTACTCAGCACATAGGGATCCTGCTAGATCCTTATGTGCTGTCTTATACTAACACATTAACAATACTGAAGTGTTTAGACAGTGAATAGACATTCTACGGGATGTCTATTCACAATCTCTGCGCTTCGTTACTGTTTTTATGTAAGTTACAGCAGAGGAAGCGTGATCTCGTTGTAACCTGTCATTTACCGCGTAATCTCCTCTGCTGTAACTACCACAAACAGGGTAACGTAAAAATACGCCCACTTGGGCATTAATCAACTCATTAGCATAAATCTAAAAACGCTAATAAAGTGGTAAAAATAAATTGTTTTTTTTAAATAAAAAGCATTACCGTCACCTACATTACAGCGCCCATATCCTTATGTAGGAGATAGGGCACTTATAATGTGGTGACAGAGCCTCTTTAACACAGGTGTCCACTTTATCGTATAGCACTATAGTATCCTACTAGTAGGTGTCAGGGGAGGGCCTCTACCAGGTATATGTGGGCCCTTGGGATACAGAGTCACATTGGCTCCCCTGTCTACCCCACTCTAGATTTGACAAATTTAGAACATGTATAACCAGATAATCATCAGCTTCAAAAGCCCAGTGGTTTCTGGCATCCTCCCAGGTTTTCTTGGTGGTGACGCCATAACACTAAATTAGTCAAACTGTTTATCGAAATACAGTACATATTCTGTAACAATGCAAGAATCATGATCAAGCAGTCCTGGTTTTAAGTGCAGTATGGTTAAACTTATTTCTGTATTTGTTTTATGTGTTCTTTAAAATTTAACATAGATAAAGAAACTTTACAATATTGGAACTAGTTAACCTGCTTCTCTACATTTTTTTTTTTTAACTTTAAGGTATGTTACCCTCTGGTGGTCTGTATGTTGGAATTTCTGGAACATTAGGCTGAACAGGAGTTTTTTCTGAAATTAATGATGATGAGGGTGTAAAGAATTCAAAGGACCCCGGCCAGCTTCCAAAGTTGGTTGACTTCACTCCATTCATATTATATTCGTCATAGCTTTCTCGTCCTGGTATCTTTTGAATAACAACAAATCCACCTTGATCGTCTATTATGCCAAGTTGGATAGCAGCAAGGCAAATAGATGAGTCCTAGCAGACAAATAAAGGTCAATATTAAAATGTAATTTTTTCAATTTCTCTTTAAAAAAAATTCTAACACATTTGAGATTTCTTACTCACTTCAGTATAGACCATGAATCCTTTAACAGGACTATCCTGGCTTAAGCATTCACTGGGACATTTTACTCTAAAAATAAGCAAGAAAAAATATGTTTTCCACCCATTGACAGTAGGTCAGAAATTAAATTTTATATTCACTGATATACATACTGTGTAAACGTTTCCGTAAACTTTGCTGCATTCATGGAGCAGGTGCCTGAAACTGCAGTACAAAAAAGAAAAGCTATTATCTATTATATTATTGCTTGTTCTAGCACAATAAATAATTTACCATATGATAGTTTGATCAAAGAGGTCTGAACATAATCCTCCACCTATGTAAGTTTAAAAAAAGTCTGCCCCATATACGAATAGTAGTACTTGTGGTAGTGCAATGATATCTTATGTTAACTATACTAGACAGAGAGCTATCTCATTAAACCAACCAACACTTCAATTTCTTACTTTATATAGCGCCTACATTTAGGTCATTGTATACAGCAGTAAAATTGAAGAGAATTGAACAAAGCTGATCCACATTCATAAAACGTGCATAAATTGACCTACGGTAAGGACTTTTAATCTGCGGCATGTTGATTTATGCTTCGGAATAGTTTTCCTTTTGTAGCAGATTTTCCCCATTGAGTTAAATGGGGAGGTTTAAATTCACAACAAATAACAAATGTTGCCATTTTTGCGGCGGAAAAGCTGCAAATCCGTTGCATAAATCGCAAATCTGAAAAAAGTATTTATTTAATAAAACAGTCAATACTTCATTTACTGGTGTTGCCATAGCAAAGGCTCCTTGTTCCCCAGGCTATTTTCCCTGCTGCTGGCCTCCTGGGATGACGTTTTAATTCCAGACTGCAGCAGTCACATGGGCTGCAGTGTCATCACAGTAGGTCGGGCTGCACGGAGACCCGATGAGTTGGCGCCAGTGAAGTATTTATTTTTTCTCTCAGCTCTACTTTCCGCAGCGGCACAATTTGGTGCGAACTTTCGGACACAATTCCCTGTGGGTTCTAAGTCGGATACGCTGCTCACCTTTCTACGGCGTATCCGAACTGTGTGAACATACCCTAATAGCTAAGATTCAGGTATTACATAATGAAGACTGTTGGTGCATGGGCTGCAGATCCTTTTAGGATAATGGGTTTTAGTAAGGGAATGTTTACAGATTAAATAAAATATAAATACACAATTTAACAACATCTCTACCTCAATATTTTCCTTCAAATTATAGTAGAATCTAATATCCTCTATAACTGTACGTGGTTTTAGAAAAATTAGATGTTTTTATAGTTTTAGCAGTGAACTTGCTATAATATGATATTATATAGAGATTAAAAACCATTCACATAATCTGCAAATTTGCACAAAATATTTACCAATTTATAAATGATCTGATGTATATAATATTTCCCCCCCCCCCCCATGAACTGTTTTAAAAATGCTACCTGATGGTATGTCTTTAGGAGGGATGTTGGATGTGCTCAGTAATGGTTTAGTGCTTTCAGAAGATGGTGTTGATATTGAATGGACAACAAATGATCCAGACCATGTTCCGTATTTAGACGACTTGATACCATTGCTTGTTGTGCCCTTATATTCGGCGAGGCCAGACTTTTTCTCCATGACGATATCCCCTCCTGAATTACTAAGTTTCCCATTATGGATTGCAGATCGGCAAATGGAAGAATCCTAAAAGGACAACATCTTTATTACTTCCTGGGATTTCTCTAAGGAATTTTGCAGAAATTGAATTACAGAGGTCGAAAATATTTTAAAGGAACAGTAAAGGATTTTTTTTTTATCTTTGCCCCCATTTAAAAAGTACATCTGGTAAAAAGAAGGGCAGGTAATTACTTTACCGGGTGCCTTATTGCCAAGCTCCCTTCTCTGGGCCATGTTTTTTCACTTGACCCGCACCATGGCTGCCCGAACCCTACTGTGTCTGCTATACGAATCAGAAATCACTTCCACTATGCATTCCTATGAGATACTCAATGTGAGTCTTGTAGTGACAGTGACTTTCGATCCTCCCAGCAGATGCTATAGGATTCGGACAATCACAGTGCGGGTCACGTGACGTAATGGCAGCCCGAAACGAAGAAGATAGTTTGGCAATTCCACGAGTTTATTCCAAACTTACAAAAACAGATATTGATAAAAGCATAAGATAAGCTATTGTAACACGCCAAATAATGCACCCCGACCCTGGGTTTCGTCCTTCCGTCATGCCCCAGAGGGAGCCGGAAGGGCGAAAACCAAGGTCGGATTGCATTATTTGGCGTGTTACAAGAGATTGTCTAATGCTTTTATCAATATCTGTGTTTGTAAGTATGGAATAAACTCGTGGAATTTGTAGTTTCCCAAAGGTAGTGCACTATCTCCTTTTTCTCCCTTGCTGGAGATTTAGAACATTAAGTACGAGGATATACACAGCAAGCAGTGGCATTTCTGCAGTTTCATTTCTGTGTGGAACCACAAGTACCAGCGAGATATACACACCAGTGGAAATTTGGATCGTTCTTTCTGCATGCTAGCTGGGGGAACGTCAAACCCTTGATGGACACTTCAGACTACATCCACAACCGTCTGAGCAGTAAAAAATTATTAATTTACATCAGAAGTTATGGCTATGTTTGGTGTAAATATTTCGATTTTATCTTACATCTGTGTAGATCTCAGCACCCCGGACTGGAGCATCATGATCTAAGCAGCCTTCTTGGCAGGTTACTCTGGAAAATACAATGTCAAAGGTATTTTTGCATTTTCATAACAATAACTAAAAAACAACACAAATGACTGCACCTTTTATGGAAAGGACGGCTCCTTTAATTTTTATAACTAATAAAACATACCTTGTTATTCTTTCCATTATGTCTGCAGCAGTCATAGAACAAGTTGCTGAAACAACAAGTGTAATAATAATAATAATAATAATAATAATAATAATAATAATAAAAAAAATCTTTGTTAAATAAGAAATTAAGAGAACACTGCTTAATGCTTAGTATAGCATGGATGTGAAGAAAAGCTCATTTTGAAATGTATAAAAAAAAACATGGTAGCAGTTCTAGAAAAATGTTCCAGAACAATTTCTCTTAAACAAGAAAAAAAACAACAACTGATGGAAGCAAATGACATGCTCAGTTCTGCCTCATCTGTAATTTATATCATTAATATCGATTGTTGAAAATGCCAATTCACAATATGTCACTGCTTAATCATTGTAAAAGCTCTGACTGTTTACAAAATATATCCAAAAATACTAACTTCAGAAATAGCAATTGTAAATCAAAAGGATAATTTTTCATGAACCTTTTGATTTAAAGGCTATGTAAATCTTTGAAAGGGATTTAAAAAAAATAAATAAAAAGGTCAATCAGTGTGTTTGGTGCAACTTTAGAATTCGTGTTTTTATAAAAAATACTTTTACTTTTTGAGATACAGCTGCTCTGTATTCTGTATACAGAGCAGATGTATCGTACGCTAAGACCTGAATCCGTCAGTCCCATGGACCTGACGGGTTCAGTGTCAGTGGGTTCTGCGTGTCTCTGACACTCAGGATCCACCTGTAATCTATTACATCTTATGAACTTAGATATGATGGATAACAGGTGGATCCTGTGTGTCAAAGACCCGCAGGATCTGCTTTCATTGGACTCATCAGTCCCGTGGACCTGACAGGTACAGGATTCAGTGAAATATACAGCTGCAGCTGTATCTCAAAAAATAAAACTAATTTTTAATAAAAACGATTTATAAATTTGCACCCAAAAAAACTGATTGCCCATTTTATTGTATTTTTTTAACAAAAAATCCCTTTCAAAGGTGTACATGGCCTTTAAAGAAGTCTAACTTTATCTTAAATTAAAATATACCTGGGAGTTTTTTGAACATTTCTCCTGTGCCGGAAGGTAATATTGAGTTAATCTTGGTTGGAAGTTCTATACTTGAATTCGGTTCTGTATTGCCGTCCTTTGAAAGTGAAGATGTTAATTCGGATTTAATAATTATTTGCTCAGATGATACAGTTGGAAGAAGAGAAGACAATTCAACTTCTGTAGCGTTTTGTGATATGGTTTCAGCAGAAGAAGGTGGTTTCTCTATTTCTGAATTGGATTGTAAGGGACTTGTATTAGACAGCACTGGCTCTTGTGCAGGACTTGGCATCTGAGTGGAAGTTGATATAGGAGGTGTGCCCCTTGAAATATCAAAAGTTTTACGGAACACAAATGATCCGGACCAAATTCTATTCCTGTTAGTTATGTCTCCATTTTCTGTGGATTCATCATAACTGCTTTGATCTGGTATCTTTTCTATGATCACTCTGCCACCTTCCTTAGTTATGACTCCAGCACGGATAGCTTCTTGGCAAATGGATAAATCCTAAATTATATAACAAATTCAAATTAGATATGTAAAATCTCATGTAAAGTAGTTTAAAAGTTTTAGTAAATGCTTTATCTTACATATGTATAGATCCCAGTTTCCTGAATAATAGGGTTCTCCTTAAGACAATCGGGAGGACATGGGATTCTAGAAAATATTAACTAAAGTCAAAAATTGGAAGTTTTGATGATGATGATTATTTCTTGCAAAGCATGAGCACTTGTCATATAGTGAGTTATTTACTATGATATTGTGCAGGAAAAACTTAACATAATTGAAGATTAAATACATGCACTGATACTGTATATACAGTGAAGGAAATAAGTATTTGATCCCTTGCTGATTTTGTAAGTTTGCCCACTGTCAAAGTCATGAACAGTCTAGAATTTTTAGGCTAGGTTAATTTTACCAGTGAGAGTTAGATTATATAAAAAAAAAAAAAAAAAAAATCACATTGTCAAAATTATATATATTTATTTGCATTGTGCACAGAGAAATAAGTATTTGATCCCCTACCAACCATTAAGAGTTCAGCCTCCTCCAGACCAGTTACACGCTCCAAATCAACTTGGTGCCTGCATTAAAGACAGCGGTGTTACATGGTCACCTGTATAAAAGACTCCTGTCCACAGACTCAATTAATCAGTCTGACTCTAACCTCTACAACATGGGCAAGACCAAAGAGCTTTCTAAGGATGTCAGGGACAAGATCATAGACCTGCACAAGGCTGGAATGGGCTACAAAACCATAAGTAAGACGCTGGGTGAGAAGGAGACAACTGTTGGCTGCAATAGCAAGAAAATGGAAGACATACAAAATGACTGTCAATCGACATCGATCTGGGGCTCTATGCAAAATCTCACCTCGTGGGGTATCCTTGATCCTGAGGAAGGTGAGAGCTCAGCCGAAAACTACACGGGGGAACTTGTTAATGATCTCAAGGCAGCTGGGACCACAGTCACCAAGAAAACCATTGGTAACACATTACGCCGTAATGGATTAAAATCCTGCAGTGCCGGCAAGGTCCCCCTGCTCAAAAGAAGGCACATGTACAGGCCCGTCTGAAGTTTGCAAATGAACATCTGGATGATTCTGAGAGTGATTGGGAGAAGGTGCTGTGGTCAGATGAGACTAAAATTGAGCTCTTTGGCATTAACTCAACTCGCCGTGTTTGGAGGAAGAGAAATGCTGCCTATGACCCAAAGAACACCGTCCCCACTGTCAAGCATGGAGGTGGAAACATTATGTTTTGGGGGTGTTTCTCTGCTAAGGGCACAGGACAACTTCACCGCATCAATGGGAGAATGGATGGAGCCATGTACCGTCAAATCCTGAGTGACAACCTCTTTCCCTCCACCAGGACATTAAAAATGGCTCGTGGCTGGGTCTTCCAGCACGACAATGACCTAAAATATACAGCCAAGGCAACAAAGGAGTGGCTCAAAAAGAAGCACATTAAGGTCATGGAGTGGCCTAGCCAGTCTCCAGACCTTAATCCCATCGAAAACTTATGGAGGGAGCTGAAGATCCGAGTTGCCAAGCGACAGCCTCGAAATCTTAATGATTTCCAGATGATCTGCAAAGAGGAGTGGGCCAAAATTCCATCTAACATGTGTGCAAACCTCATCATCAACTACAAAAAACGTCTGACTGCTTTGCTTGTCAACAAGGGTTTTGCCACCAAGTATTAAGTCTTGTTTGCCAAAGGGATCAAATACTTATTTCTCTGTGCACAATGGAAATAAATATATATAATTTTGACTATGTGATTTTCTATTTTTTTTTTTATATAATCTATCTCTCACTGGTAAAATTAACCTAGCCTAAAAATTCTAGACTGTTCATGTCTTTGACAGTGGGCAAACTTACAAAATCAGCAAGGGATCAAATACTTATTTCCTTCACTGTATTAGGTGTGGTTGCCCTAAAAACATGGCCACATGCCATACAAAAAATACATGGACGTTTAAATAAAGGATTAAGCATATTGTTGTAAACTGGGCTTATTTCATGGTGCTATTTTGCTTAAGTCGACATCATATGTGACCTCCATTTCCCCTTTCCATCAGGACTTGCAATAGTGAGGGCTTCTCCATACGTAATGAAATTGCTGCAGAAAATTTCTGAATCAATTCTGTTGAAAGTAGCAGACATTCCGCTGCGGAAAAAATGCACCATTTCCTGCATTTTTTACTGTAGAAAATGGTGCGTAATTTGCTGCGTTTTCACAATGTTGGGACATCTCCTCTGAAACACGCAGCAATTTTGGCCATGTTCCGCAGCAGGAATTTACGTGCTGCGGCCCGAAAAATACGCACCGCTGGTCATTTTCTGGTCTGAATTTTTATGCAGCGTGTGGATGAGGTTTGTTAAATCTCACCCACTTTGCTGCTACTGTATTCTGCTGCATATTTCCCGTCTGCAATTCCGGACGGAAAATACGCAGCAGTTCCGCTACGTGTGGACAAGCCCTGCGTGTGGACAAGTCTCCTGCATGTGGGATCACTCAACTTATCTGGGTACGTACTTTACTACTCCATATTGATGGTACACAATCTGGGATGGTTAAACAGCACCATCTTCTGACATGAATGTGTATTACATTGTACTAATGTACTGGTGTTTTCTATATGTCCTGGCCTGTATCCATTTATTCCTTCATTAGTGCTCTGCACTTATATCTTTTCCAGAGCACATTAGCCTTACTAACATACCATCACTGTCAAAGAGCACTTCATATCTAATTATCTGGTTGCATATCAGGCATAACCAGTACATTTCATGCTGTCATCCTATTTCCCAGCACTTTATTTATACCCTATATGTATTATCTGTGTCCCACAATCGGTTGACACCATTTTTTAACATTGTATGACTCTGTTTAATCTTGTTTGTATCTATCTGTTAATAAAATGAACTTCTATTTATTAGTTATATTTGTATTAGTTTTTTGACTATTCTCTATAGGTTCTCTGGACAAGCCCTAAAGCAGAGAACAGAAAAAAATTGTAACTTACTCTACAACAGATTCCTCGAAATCCTTTGCTGTTAAAAAGCATGATGATTGTTCTAAGAAAGAAATGAAGATATAAAGAATTTATAAAAATCAACACACTAAGGCTTGGTTCCCACATAGCATAAACGTAGCTGTGTAATTCCCGATTTCACCATTGAATTTAATGGGGACGTAAAACTCGCAACAAATAGTCAAGTGTTGCGACTTTTGCGGCAGAATCACAGCGATTCTGCCACAAAAGAAAAAAACCTTATACTTACCAACCGGGCAATGTCACAGTGACGATATCTTCTGTTCTTCTTCCAGACCAGTCTACTGGGATGACATTTCATCTCATGTGATGGCTGTAGCCAATCACAGGCTGCAGCGGCCAAATGGGCTTTAGCGTCATTCTGGTCCAGACTGCACGTGAACAGAGGGACACATCGCCATGACTACGGCCAGGGTAAGTATGAAAGTTTTTTTTTCTAGTGCTAATTTCCGTTGCAGAAATTCCACCTCATAAAACTGCACCACAATGTGGTGCAGTTTTTCGGACGGAATGTGCATCGGTTTCTAGGTCGGATATGCTGTTTAGTTTTACTGTGTATAAAAAGGCACATTTACAAAGCATCTTATTTAAAACAATTAAAATAAACTTCTACTTTTGCAAAGCAATTTACAGAATACTACGCAAGGAACAAGTGCTGAGTTTTCTACAACTCTCTGAATAACGGAAATTTAAACAGATTTGGTTGGTTTAAATTGCCATGGGAATGGGTGATGGACTGCTCTTGTTTTTTGTTTTGTGAAATAGGAGGAAGAAGGAGCGATCATCCAATGACTGCAGCCTCGGAGCTCAATAGTTCTTACGGGTGGGTGCATCTAATAAGCAATGCTATGGTGCTGACAAGGCCAGAATAAAAGCACACAAAGTATGAGGCAGTCCTTTTATAATAGTTCCTTCCCCCAATTACTGTTCATTATCACACATGCTGTCCAAAACACAATGTACTGTTTCCCTTTAAGCAGATCTTTGTGTCGTATATCATATACATAATTTATAAGCAGTGGCGGATTAAGAAGACCATGGGCCCTGGGCTATTACCCAAACTTGGGCCCCCCTTAACCACCGCCACCCTGCCGCGCCGTAACTATTGCTAACACTACCTTTTTGCACAAGCATTAACAAGCATTAACAAATGTTACGATTCCCCTTTCACAGGGCTGTGTCCCTACATACTGACAGTATCACACTGTGCAGGGACACATCCTCCTGACAAGGGGATTGGTAACACCAATTTTTCTATCAGTCCTGGACTGCACAAAGACGTTATGTGGAATACAAGGATTTCCTATAATAAACAAGTCAGGAGAGGCAACAAATTCTCTACAAATCCAGTGACTCACAGGTGACGACGTCTCAGATGCTAGTCGTTTTTTTCCTCTTTTCTTCTCCATCCGGTCCAGAGCTCATGACGACTTCTCCTGGCCATGCGCCATTTCAGCAGCCCTTAAATATAAGATCACCATGCACTGCTCCCCTGAATATAATTGTGTCACACACTGTAAAGTAAAGCACCACATACACAGTGCCCCCTGTAGATAGCGCCAACCACCCATGTACACAGCGCCACACACACACCCCCTGTAGATAGCGCCACACACCCCCTGTAGATAGCGCCACACACATCCCTCTGTAGATTGCGCCACACACAACCCCCTGTAGATAGCGTCACACACACAACCCCCTGTAGATAGCGCCACACACACAACCCCCTGTAGGGAGAGCCACACACACAGCCCCCTATAGATAGCATCACACAGCCCCCTATAGATAGAGCCACAAAATCCCCCTATAGATAGAGCCACACAGCCCCCTATAGATAGAGCCACACAGCACTCCCCCTTGTATATAGTGCCCACAGTGCTCCCTTCCTTATATATAGTGCCACACAGTGCTCCCCCCCTTGTATATAGTGCTACACAGCGTCGCTACAGTGCAGACCTGGGATGTCATTTTATCCCATATAACTGCTGCAGTCTGTGATTGGCTGCAGCGGTAACATGGGGTGAAACGTCATCCCAGGAGGCCAGCCCGGACCAAGAAACAGAATTCTGGGAAATTACATAACATCTGTTATTTGTTGCGGGTTTTACCTCCCCATTGAATTAAATGAGGAAAACCCGTAACAAATGAGCAGCGTTTACGCAAATACAATTGACATGCTGCGGAATAAAAAACCGTGCCGCAGGTCAGTTTCTGAGCTTTTTTTCCCCACTTATCATTTACGCAGCGTGTGATGAGAATTGTTCACATCTAATCTACTCTGCTGCTACTCTATTAGGGCTTGTCCACACTTAACGGAATTGCTGCGTATTTTCCGCCCGGAAAATACGCAGAATACAGTAGTGGCAAAGTGAGTGAGATTTACCAAATCTCATCCAGACGCTGCGTAAAATTTCCGACCAGACATTTTGTCCTGCGGTGCGTATTTCTCGTACCGCAGCATGCCAATTCCTGCTGCGGAAAGTGGACAGAATTGCTGCGTTTTTTTTAGAGGAGATGTCACCATCTCCCAACATTGAGAAAAACGCAGCAAAATACGCACCATTTTTTGCAGCAAATATGCAGGAAATTGTGCTTTTTTTTCTGCAGCGGAATTTTTGATAGTTTCTGCAGAATTGATGCACATTATGCACATATAAAGTACACATCACAGACACACATGAATACGCACATTATACACATATAAAGTACACATTGTAAACACACATGAATATGCACATTATACACATATAAAGTACACATTGTAAACACACATGAATATGCACATTATACACATATAAAGTACACATTGTAAACACACATGCACTTACCTTTTATGTAGGATATTTGTGAGTCTTCACACAGCGTTTCTCCTGCTCACAGCCCGACACAGAGCCCACCGACAGTCTCCCCTCCCCCATGTCCCGACTGCTAACAGCAGGAGGAGAGATGTGTAGAGCAGGGAAGGGGGGCTGGAGGGGGAGTTTCTAAAGCAGCACAGGGAGAGAGCGCAGCACAGACCACGGCTGCTAAGTAGGACAGAAGCTCCCCTCGCCTCATGAGAGGCGGTCCCTCTGGTGCTAGCGATGCCACCAGGCATGAGGGGGTTCGGGCGGCCATGGGCCCCCTGGGAGCCTTGGGCCCCGGGCGGCCGCCCAAACCGCCCTAATGATGATCCGCCACTGTATATAAGCACATACTACATGCATGCTGCATAAGCGACTGTGTGACACATCATTGTCTTACAGCTCAATTTGTACAGTTAAGTTGTGTTCACACTATGTCACGTTTCCAAGTTTCTAAAACAGAAAGCTTGATAGTTAAGATGCATTCTGCATAGACACATATCTCTGTTGTCTGTCATCAGGTTTTTTTTTTTTTTTTAGCCAGCTTAAAAAAATATAGCAGACTGAACTACTTTTCCAGCAACTGCAACTCAAGCTTAATAAAACAGAGGCTAATTGGTGCCTACTTTAGGCATTTGCCATCAGGAGAACATCACTAAAATTTATGGGGTCATAAACACAAATGTGTCTCCATGTGTCTCTATATAAAAAGTGGAACAGAATGACAGAGATAAAATTGTCAATGCAAATGGCGTCCTCACTTATAGTGAAAATTTAGCAGCAAAAATAACCTTCGACTCCACACAAAGGAAATTCAAAAGGGTAGACCAGTAATTATGAGAAAAATATTTTGCTAAATTTTAAAAAATATGCAGAGTGTAAACATGGCCTAAGAGGCGCCATAGTTCATCCATTTATCGTCAATCATACAAGGGCATGGTCAGACGTGGCAGAATTTTTTACGCTGCAAATGTTGCTGCAGATTCGTTGAGATTTGCAGCAACATTTTCATATTTGACAGGTAATTCAGACGTTGCAGATATCACAGCGGACTTGCCACAGATTTCAGTTTTTGCATTGCAAAGGCAAAAATCCACAGTGAAATTCAGCTGCTTCTCCACAACATAATGTGCATGCTGTGGAGGGAAAATTCTGCACTGCAGCCTAAAATCCGCACAGTTATTTTCTGCAATGTCTGAACTAAGTTTCCTAAAAATATATAGAAACATATAAAAAACGGACTGCGGACTGTCCACAGCGTAATTCAACAGCAATTCTGAGTGTGCCCTAACTCTTCCTTCCACTCCTCCAGCATTGTGATTGCAGGACCAATCTGCACAGGCTGGGATCTGTAGGGACTGAACCGCTATCCACCTGCATGGCCTAGAAAAAATGAATATAATGAGAGGCTCTCTGGTATAGTAAATGTAAAGTTCTCTTCTAAATTATGGTCTCAAATTATAATTAATTCAAGTTAAGATAGTCATAAATGTCTGTGAAGATTTTTTTTATTACTGCTTCTTAATGTTCTTTGACCCAAAGTAATTGCTAAACAATTATAAGTATAAGCACATTGATCCAAAAATACAACACTGTGTGCTCTAGAAAAAAACAACTGTAGCTATAAAAGATTACCTGCAGGTAACTTAAATGGTTCTAGAGTTGATTTCACAGATTCTTCTCCTCGTAATCTCACTTTAAATGACCAAGGAGCAGCACCAAATGGTTTTGCTATGATTTCATTTCTGGTTGATCCTTTATAACTATTAAGACCAGGAACTCTTTCCACTCTTATCATTTTACTTTCGCCTGTATTCATTATTCCAAAATGTATTGCTGCTTGGCACATTGATGATTCCTAAAGGCAAATACAAGACTAATCAATCATGGTATTCTTCTATGACTTGTAATAATAAATTAGTTTGTTGCAAACCAAATGTCATCGAAGAATACAATTTCTGTTTCAGGGGCGACTTACATAGCTGTAGGTATCGGTGCCCCACACCATGTTTGGATGTCTGTTGCAGTTGGCTGGGCACTTTACTCTAGAAAAGTGTGCATATAAATGTAAGTAGAATGCAGACAAGAAGAGTTGTACAAGAAGAAAACTATACAAGTCAGAAACATAAAGCCTCTTGTTGAACTTACTCTGAAACGGAATCAGCCAACTGTTTAGCAGTTGATAAGCACTCACTCCTAACTGTTTAGAAAGGAGAGAGAAAAATCAATCATTATTTTTTACCTGTACAGAAATCCGTTTTTTGAGTGTTTCTATTTCTTTTATGTGCACTCGTATTTTCCTTAGTGAATAAATGCTTTCAAAATATTGTTTATTTTACTCTCTTGTTAAATATTGAAATAAATCAAATTGTGATGAAATGTAATCAAATTTTCCTCAGTTTTTTTTTCATGAAAAACATAGGTGGATAAGTAGTAAATCCAAGCGGTTAGTGACCAAGTGATCTTCCTACAATTTGTGTATCGGCTTACATTTTGATTTCATAAGGCAATAAATGTCAGTTCTTCTGAGTATGGAGTACTTTCTTTTATCATGATGCGCAAAGTACATATTTAAACAGTTTCTTAGAAATACATGTACCTGGTGGCTTCTTAGGTTTATTTTCACCGGGTTTAGTCGTTTCTGCTTCTTTTGTAGGGTATAAAGATTTTGTATCTTTGTTGGGTTCCAAAGTTTCTAGTGTCTTTGAGAATTCAGTAAGTTCAGATTTCCCTACAGGTTCCTTATCAGAAGGATTATCTGAGGGTTCAGATGGAGGCTTATTCCTATGTTTGTGAACCCTAAAGGATGCCATAGAAGAGCCATATTTATAAGTCCTTACTCCGTTGCTTGTGTTTTCTTCATAACTTGGTTGCCCTTTGACTTTTTCAAATATTAGCCTGCCTCCTTTATCGTCTATTACTCCAGTGTGCAGACCTGCTCTGCAAATTGAGGACGGCTATAGAAAAAAGTAGAAATATATTTTTTAATGAGTGCCAAATTGAATTAAGCAAATAAATACAACTTTTTTTTAAATATTGGTTTACCTTGTTTTTTGTTTGTTTATTTTAATAGCTGTTTTTTTTTTGCAAATATATTAGTGAAAATACAACTGCAATTTTTAATTTGTTTATGTTAACACTAAAAATTTGAACTTACCAATGCATAGATTAAAGATCCATAAACCACAGAATTATCCTTCAGACAGTTAGGAGGACATATGATTCTAAAAGTATTATAAAAAATAAAAAACATCAATTTTGATTTGGGTATGTAAACTACTTTATTACACCATGCATGTTCGTAAATTATTTACAAATATTTAAGAGTTTAATTAAAGATATGGAATAAAAAAGGAAACAGTCCTTACTCTGCAACTTGCTCTTTCACTTCCAGTGCAGTTAATGAACAGGATGGTTTGTCTAAAATAAATATATACACAATATAAGAATGAAAACAAGCCTTTATATAACTTGCTATATATTTTAGAATTTTGAGATACTGCTGTGTTTAAGTTTACCGGTTTAGGACCGGGCTAGATTGAGCATTTAGGACCAGACACCGTTTACCCAATTTTAGCACTCATTAGTTAAACGCCAATAATTGTTTTTTTCGTAGCAAGGTGATTTTTGCAACAGTTTTTTTGGAGACAATGCAGGTATTTTTTAATCATTTTTATATACATCCTTTATGCTATATTAGAATTTTTAGTCTTATAGCTTAGAAATAATAACAAAAAATATCCTTCCATTTATTTCAGGGAATTTTTTTGGAAATATTAGAGTTTTACCCTAAAATAGACTTTTATTTGTAATTATCATTGTCAACCGTAAATTTTGATATATTACACGTCTTTTTTAGGGTTTTTGGTTCAGGGCAAGCATTACGATAATGATTGGCTAATTGGGTTAGGGCTAGCATTAAGACAATGATTGGAAAATTGGGTCAGGGCTAGCATTACAACAATGATTGGCATGGGGAATGTTTATTTTTGGGTTGTTATTTTATTAGTATTTATTATTTCACTTTTGTACATTTTATTTTAGTTTAATTTTTTTTGTATGGTGGTCTGTCCTCCATAGAGCAGAAAATACCTTTGGGGGACATTATTATTTTTTTCTTTGTACAGTTTGTTTTTTAACTGTAACTATGGCTGCACAGCAGCCCCAGTTACCGGAGAAATCAGCCATGTTCTAGTATATATTGTCACTATTAGGGCGGTGCTGGGACTAGTTTAACCAAGAATCAGTCTTCCAGGAACGGCATCTTGGTGATCATGTGACTAGTCGCTGCCTCTATTCTATACACAGCACTCATTGAGCGCTGTGTACAAACGATCAGAGAACATAGAAGCAGTGAAAGCTGCTTCCATCTTCTCTTCAGGGTGCCCGGCTGTCACTGACTGCCGGGCATCTGACATATAGCTGCTCTATTGCTATGACAGCCAGCTAAAACTTGCACTGTAGCTCTACTGTGACACAGGTTTTAAGGACCTCGACCATCAGCCGTATAAATAGAGTGGGCGGTCGGGAACCAGATAAAAAGGAAAACCACAGTATGCCAAAAGTAACATGTAAAAATTCTGATATCAATAAGAATTATATAAATGAATATAATTTTATAAATCATGTGTCCAATCACTTTGGATGAGTTGTACAAAAATTTTAAAGAAGACATGCTGCAGCTGCAACAATAATGCTAGTATAAACCTAGCCATATTTTGGCATTCTATGGAAAGGGAACTAAGTACATTATTATTTTTTTTATTATTGTATCGTTTTAGAGACATGATGTTTGCACTGTATTTAGTGTTGCAAAAACTTTTTTTCGGTCAATTCCTGTATTGATATTTTTCTGCAAATACCCTTTACTGCAAATGTCCTTTATTGTCATTCTACGTTATGTGAGTTTTTAGCAATTTTTTACATTAGCACATTATTCTGAAAATATAACTGTGTATGCTCCAGAAAAATAACAGACAGAAATGAATACCTTGAGATGGGTCTAGAGTTGATTTCACTGGTTCTTCTTTTGGTAATCTCACTTTAAATGACCAAGGAGCAGCACCAAATGGTTTTGCTATGATTTCATTTCTGGTTGATCCTTTATAACTATTAAGACCAGGAACTCTTTCCACTCTTATCATTTTACTTTCGCCTGTATTCATTATTCCAAAATGTATTGCTGCTTGGCACATTGATGATTCCTAAAGGCAAATACAAGACTAATCAATCATGATATTCTTCTATGACTTTTAATAATAAATTAGTTTGTTGCAAACCAAATGTCATCGAAGAATACAATTTCTGTTTCAGGGGCGACTTACATAGCTGTAGGTATCGGTGCCCCACACCATGTTTGGATGTCTGTTGCAGTTGGCTGGGCACATTACTCTAGAAAAGTGTGCATATAAATGTAAGTAGAAAGCAGACAAGAAGAGTTGTACAAGAAGAAAACTATACAAGTCAGAAACATAAAGCCTCTTGTTGAACTTACTCTGAAACGGAATCAGCCAACTGTTTAGCAGTTGATAAGCATTCACTCCTAACTGTTGAGAAAAGAGAGAGAAAAATCAATCATCATTTTTTTTACCTGTACAGAAATCTGTTTATTGAGTGTCTCTATTTCTTTTATGTGCACTCGTATTTTCCTTACTGAATAAATGCTTTAAAAATATTGTTTATTTTACTCTCTTGTTAGATATTGAAATAAATAAAATTGTAATGAAAAGTAATCAAATTTTCCTCTGTTTTTTTCATGAAATCACGTGTTACCAGGAGATCATACTAGTGCTTCCCTAATGTATTCTATATCTATTGAGAAAACAAGTAAAGTTAATATTGTCGAATAAAAGAACATTCTAGCAGATAATTTACTGCATGAACATAGTTGGATAAGTAGTAAATCCAAGCGGTTGGTGACCAAGTGATCTTCCTACAATTTGTGTATCGGCTTACATTTTGATTTCATATGGCAATAAATGTCAGTTCTTCTGAGTATGGAGTACTTTGTTTTATCATGATGAGCAAAGTACATATTTAAACTGTTTCTTAGCAATACATGTACCTGGTGGCTTCTTAGGTTTATTTTCACCGGGTCTAGTCGTTTCTGATTCTTTTGTAGGGTATAAAGATTTTGTATCTTTGTTGGGTTCCAAAGTTTCTAGTGTCTTTGAGAATTCAGTAAGTTCAGATTTCCCTACAGGTTTCTTAACAGAAGGATTATCTGGGTGTTCAGATGGAGGCTTATTCCTTTGTTTGTGAACCCTAAAGGATGCCATAGAAGAGCCATATTTATAAGTCCTTACTCCGTTGCTTGTGTTTTCTTCATAACTTGGTTGCCCTTTGACTTTTTCAAATATTAGCCTGCCTCCTTTATCGTCTATTACTCCAGTGTGCAGACCTGCTCTGCAAATTGAGGACGGCTATAGAAAAAAGTAGAAATATATTTTTTAATGAGTGCCAAATTGAATTAAGCAAATAAATAAAACTTTTTTTTATATTGGTTTACCTTTTTTTGCTTGTTTATTTTAATAGTTGTTTTTTTGCAAATATATTAGTGAAAATACAACTGCAATTTTTAATTTGTTTATGTTAACACTAAAAATGTGAACTTACCGATGCATAGATTAAAGATCCATAAACCACAGAATTATCCTTCAGACAGTTAGGAGGACATATGATTCTAAAAGAATTATAAAAATAAAAAACATCAATTTTGATTTGGGTATGTAAACTACTTTATTACACCATGCATGTTCGTAAATTATTAAAAAATATTTAAGAGTTTAATTAAAGATATGGAATAAAAAAGGAAACAGTCCTTACTCTGCAACTTGCTCTTTCATTTCCAGTGCAGTTAATGAACAGGATGGTTTGTCTAAAATAAATAAATACACAATATAAGAATGAAAACAAGCCTTTATATAACTTGCTATATATTTTAGAATTTTGAGATACTGCTGTGTTTAAGTTTACCGGTTTAGGATCGGGCTAGATTGAGCATTTAGGACCAGACATTGTTTACCCAATTTTAGCACTCATTAGTTAAACGCCAATAATTGTTTTTTTCGTAGCAAGGTGATTTTTGCAACAGTTTTTTTGTAGACAATGCAGGTATTTTTTAATCATTTTCATATACATCCTTTATGCTATTTTAGAATTTTTAGTCTTATAGTTTAAAAATAATACCAAAAAATATACTTCTATTTATTTCAGCTAATTTTATTGGAAATATTAGAGTTTTACCCTAAAACAGACTTTTATTTGTAATCATCATTGTCAACCGTAAATTTTGATATATAACAAGTCTTTTTTAGGGTAATTGGTTCAGGGCAAGCATTACGATAATGATTGGCTAATTGGGTCAGGGCTAGCATTACAACAATGATTGGAAAATTGGGTCAGGGCTGGCATTACAACAATGATTGGCGTGGGGAATGTTTATTTTTGGGTTGGTATTTTATGTGTATTTATTATTTCACTCTTTTACATTTTCTTTTAGTTTCATTTTTTTTGTAGGATGTTCTGTCCTCCATAGAGCAGAAACGACATTTGGGGAACTTTATATTTTTTTTCTTTGTACAGCTTGTTTTTTAACTGAAACTATGGCTGCATAGCAGCCCGAGTTACAGGAGAAATCTGCCCTGTTCTAGTGTATATTGTCACTATTAGGGCGGTGCTGGGACTAGTTTAACCCAGAATCAGTCTTCCAGGAACGGCATCTCGGTGATTATGTGACTAGTCGCTGCCTCTATTCTTTACACAGCACTCATTGAGCACTGTGTACAAACGATCAGAGAACATAGAAGCAGTGAAAGCTGCTTCCATCTTCTCTTCAGGGTGTCCGGCTGTCACTGACTGCCGGGCATCTTACATTTAGCTGCTCTATCGCTCAGACAGCCAGCTAAAACTTGCACTGTAGCTCTAGTATGACGCAGGTTTTAAGGACCTCGACCATCGGCCGTATATATAGAGTGGGCGGTCGGGAACCAGATAAAAAGGAAAACCACAGTATGCCGAAAGTAACATGTATATATTCTGATATCAATAAATATTATATAAACTAATATAATTTAATAAATCATGTGTCCAATCACTTTGGATGAGTTGTACAAAAATTTTAAAGAAGACATGCTGCAACAATAATGCTAGTATAAACCTAGCCATATTTTGGCATTCAATGGATAGGGAACTAAATACATTATTATATATTTTTTATTATTGTACCATTTTGGAGACATGATGTTTGCACTGTATTTAATGTTGCGAAAACTTTTTTCTGTCAATTCTTGTATTGATATTTTTCTGCAAATACCCTTTACTGCAAATGTCCTTTATTGTCATTCTATGTTATGTGAATTTTTAGCAATTTTTTACATTAGCACATTATTCTGAAAATATAACTGTGTATGCTCCAGAAAAATAACAGACAGAAATGAATACCTTGAGATGGGTCTAGACTTGATTTCACTGGTACTTCTCTTGGTAATCTCACTTTAAATGACCAAGGAGCAGCACCAAATGGTTTTGCTAGGATTTCATTTCTGGTTGATCCTTTATAACTTTTAAGACCAGAAACTCTTTCCACTACTATCATTTTACTTTCGCCTGTATTCATTATTCCAAAATGTATTGCTGCTTGGCACATTGATGAATCCTAAAGGCAAATACAAAACTAATCAATCATGGCATTCTTCTATGACTTTTAATAATAAATTAGTTTGTTGCAAACCAAATGTCATCGAAGAATACAATTTCTGTTTCAGGGGCGACTTACATAGCTGTAGGTATCGGTGCCCCACACCATGTTTGGATGTCTGTTGCAGTTGGCTGGGCACATTACTCTAGAAAAGTGTGCATATAATTGTAAGTAGAATGCAGACAAGAAGAGTTGTACAAAAAGAAAACTATACAAGTCAGAAACATAAAGCCTCTTGTTGAACTTACTCTGAAACTGAATCAGGCAACTGTTTAGCAGTTGATAAGCACTCACTCCTAACTGTTTAGAAAAGAGAGAGAAAAATCAACCATTATTTTTTTTACCTGTACAGAAATCTGTTTATTGAGTGTTTCTATTTCTTTTATGTGCACTTGTATTTTCCTTACTGAATAAATGCTTTAAAAATATTGTTTATTTTACTCTCTTCATAGATATTGAAATCAATAAAATTGTACTGAAAAGTAATTAAATTTTCCTCAGTTTTTTTTCATGAAATAACGTGTTACCAGGAGATCAAACTAGTGCTTCCCTAATGTATTCTATTTCTATCGAGAAAACAAGTAAAGTTAATACTGTCAAATAAAAGAACATTCTAGAAGATAATTTACTGCATGAAAATAGTTGGATAAGTAGTAAATCCAAGCGGTTGGTGACAAAGTGATCTTCCTACAATTTGTGTATCGGCTTACATTTTGATTTCATATGGCAATAAATGTCAGTTCTTCTGAGTATGGAGTACTTTGTTTTAGCATGATGAGCAAAGTACATATTTAAGCAGTTTCTTAGAAATACATGTACCTGGTGGCTTCTTAGGTTTATTTTCACCGGGTCTAGTCGTTTCTGATTCTTTTGTAGGGTATAAAGATTTTGTATCTTTGTTGGGTTCCAAAGTTTCTAGTGTCTTTGAGAATTCAGTAAGTTTAGATTTCCCTACAGGTTCCTTAACAGAAGGATTATCTGAGCGTTCAGATGGAGGCTTATTCCTTTGTTTGTGAACCCTAAAGGATGCCATAGAAGAGCCATATTTATAAGTCCTTACTCCGTTGCTTGTGTTTTCTTCATAACTAGGTTGCCCTTTGACTTTTTCAAATATTAGCCTGCCTCCTTTATCGTCTATTACTCCAGTGTGCAGACCTGCTCTGCAAATTGAGGATGGCTATAGAAAAAAGTAGAAATATATTTTTTAATGAGTGCCAAATTGAATTAAGCAAATAAATACAACTTTTTTTTATATTGGTTTATCTTTTTTTGTTGTTTATTTTAATAGCTGTTTTTTTGCAATTATATTAGTGAAAATACAACTGCAATTTTTAATTTGCTTATGTTAAAGCTAAAAAGTCGAACTTACCGATGCATAGATTAAAGATCCATAAACCACAGAATTATCCTTCAGACAGTTAGGAGGACATATGATTCTAAAATAATTATAAAAATAAAAAAACATCAATTTTGATTTGGGTATGTAAACTACTTTATTACACCATGCATGTTTGTAAACTGTTCAAAAATATTTAAGAGTTTAATTAAAGATATGGAATAAAAAAGGAAACAGTCCTTACTCTGCAACTTGCTCTTTCATTTCCAGTGCAGTTAATGAACAGGATGGTTTTTCTAAAATAAATATATACACAATATAAGAATGAAAACAAACCTTTATATAACTTGCTATATATTTTAGAATTTTGAGACACTGCTGTGTTTAAGTTTACCGGTTTAGGACCGGGCTAGATTGAGCATTTATGACCCGACATTGTTTACCCAATTTTAGCACTGATTAGTTAAACGCCAATAATTGTTTTTTTCGTAGCAAGTTGATTTTTGCAACAGTTTTTTTGTAGACAATGCAGGTATTTTTTTATCATTTTTATATACATCCTTTATGCTATTTTAGAATTTTTAGTCTTATAGTTTAAAAATAATACCAAAAAATATACTTCTATTTATTTCAGCTAATTTTATTGGAAATATTAGAGTTTTGACCTAAAACAGACTTTTATTTGTAATCATCATTGTCAACCGTAAATTTTGATATATAACAAGTCTTTTTTAGGGTAATTGGTTCAGGGCAAGCATTACGATAATGATTGGCTAATTGGGTCAGGGCTAGCATTACAACAATGATTGGAAAATTGTGTCAGGGCTGGCATTACAACAATGATTGGCGTGGGGAATGTTTATTTTTGGGTTGGTATTTTATGTGTATTTATTATTTCACTCTTTTGCATTTTCTTTTAGTTTAATTTTTTTTGTAGGATGTTCTGTCCTCCATAGAGCAGAAACGACATTTGGGGAACTTTATATTTTTTTTCTTTGTACAGCTTGTTTTTTTAACTGAAACTAGGGCTGCATAGCAGCCCGAGTTACAGGAGAAATCTGCCCTGTTCTAGTGTATATTGTCACTATTAGGGCGGTGCTGGGACTAGTTTAAGCCAGAATCAGTCTTCCAGGAACGGCATCTCGGTGATCATGTGACCAGTCGCTGCCTCTATTCTTTACACAGCACTCATTGAGCACTGTGTACAAACGATCAGAGAACATAGAGGCAGTGAAAGCTGCTTCCATCTTCTCTTCAGGGTGTCCGGCTGTCACTGACTGCGGGGCATCTTACATTTAGCTGCTCTATCGCTCAGACAGCCAGCTAAAACTTGCACTGTAGCTCTAGTATGACGCAGGTTTTAAGGACCTCGACCATCGGCCGTATAAATAGAGTGGGCGGTCGGGAACCAGATAAAAAGGAAAACCACAGTATGCCGAAAGTAACATGTATATATTCTGATATCAATAAATATTATATAAACTAATATAATTTAATAAATCATGTGTCCAATCACTTTGGATGAGTTGTACAAAAATTTTAAAGAAGACATGCTGCAACAATAATGCTAGTATAAACCTAGCCATATTTTGGCATTCAATGGATAGGGAACTAAATACATTATTATATTTTTTTTATTATTGTACCGTTTTAGAGACATGATGTTTGCACTGTATTTAATGTTGCGAAAACTTTTTTCTGTCAATTCTTGTATTGATATTTTTCTGCAAATACCCTTTACTGCAAATGTCCTTTATTGTCATTCTATGTTATGTGAATTTTTAGCAATTTTTTACATTAGCACATTATTCTGAAAATATAACTGTGTATGCTCCAGAAAAATAACAGACAGAAATGAATACCTTGAGATGGGTCTAGACTTGATTTCACTGGTACTTCTCTTGGTAATCTCACTTTAAATGACCAAGGAGCAGCACCAAATGGTTTTGCTAGGATTTCATTTCTGGTTGATCCTTTATAACTTTTAAGACCAGAAACTCTTTCCACTACTATCATTTTACTTTCGCCTGTATTCATTATTCCAAAATGTATTGCTGCTTGGCACATTGATGAATCCTAAAGGCAAATACAAAACTAATCAATCATGGCATTCTTCTATGACTTTTAATAATAAATTAGTTTGTTGCAAACCAAATGTCATCGAAGAATACAATTTCTGTTTCAGGGGCGACTTACATAGCTGTAGGTATCGGTGCCCCACACCATGTTTGGATGTCTGTTGCAGTTGGCTGGGCACATTACTCTAGAAAAGTGTGCATATAATTGTAAGTAGAATGCAGACAAGAAGAGTTGTACAAAAAGAAAACTATACAAGTCAGAAACATAAAGCCTCTTGTTGAACTTACTCTGAAACTGAATCAGCCAACTGTTTAGCAGTTGATAAGCACTCACTCCTAACTGTTTAGAAAAGAGAGAGAAAAATCAACCATTATTTTTTTTACCTGTACAGAAATCTGTTTATTGAGTGTTTCTATTTCTTTTATGTGCACTCGTATTTTCCTTACTGAATAAATGCTTTAAAAATATTGTTTATTTTACTCTCTTCATAGATATTGAAATCAATAAAATTGTACTGAAAAGTAATTAAATTTTCCTCAGTTTTTTTTCATGAAATAACGTGTTACCAGGAGATCAAACTAGTGCTTCCCTAATGTATTCTATTTCTATCGAGAAAACAAGTAAAGTTAATACTGTCAAATAAAAGAACATTCTAGAAGATAATTTACTGCATGAAAATAGTTGGATAAGTAGTAAATCCAAGCGGTTGGTGACAAAGTGATCTTCCTACAATTTGTGTATCGGCTTACATTTTGATTTCATATGGCAATAAATGTCAGTTCTTCTGAGTATGGAGTACTTTGTTTTAGCATGATGAGCAAAGTACATATTTAAGCAGTTTCTTAGAAATACATGTACCTGGTGGCTTCTTAGGTTTATTTTCACCGGGTCTAGTCGTTTCTGATTCTTTTGTAGGGTATAAAGATTTTGTATCTTTGTTGGGTTCCAAAGTTTCTAGTGTCTTTGAGAATTCAGTAAGTTTAGATTTCCCTACAGGTTCCTTAACAGAAGGATTATCTGAGCGTTCAGATGGAGGCTTATTCCTTTGTTTGTGAACCCTAAAGGATGCCATAGAAGAGCCATATTTATAAGTCCTTACTCCGTTGCTTGTGTTTTCTTCATAACTAGGTTGCCCTTTGACTTTTTCAAATATTAGCCTGCCTCCTTTATCGTCTATTACTCCAGTGTGCAGACCTGCTCTGCAAATTGAGGATGGCTATAGAAAAAAGTAGAAATATATTTTTTAATGAGTGCCAAATTGAATTAAGCAAATAAATACAACTTTTTTTTATATTGGTTTATCTTTTTTTGTTGTTTATTTTAATAGCTGTTTTTTTGCAATTATATTAGTGAAAATACAACTGCAATTTTTAATTTGCTTATGTTAAAGCTAAAAAGTCGAACTTACCGATGCATAGATTAAAGATCCATAAACCACAGAATTATCCTTCAGACAGTTAGGAGGACATATGATTCTAAAATAAT
The DNA here is from genome assembly GCF_050947455.1 of Rhinoderma darwinii. Lineage (NCBI taxonomy): Eukaryota > Metazoa > Chordata > Amphibia > Anura > Rhinodermatidae > Rhinoderma > Rhinoderma darwinii. The sequence goes on from NC_134693.1 coordinate 31,945,191, forward strand.
TATAAAAATAAAAAAACATCAATTTTGATTTGGGTATGTAAACTACTTTATTACACCATGCATGTTTGTAAACTGTTCAAAAATATTTAAGAGTTTAATTAAAGATATGGAATAAAAAAGGAAACAGTCCTTACTCTGCAACTTGCTCTTTCACTTCCAGTGCAGTTAATGAACAGGATGGTTTTTCTAAAATAAATATATACACAATATAAGAATGAAAACAAACCTTTATATAACTTGCTATATATTTTAGAATTTTGAGACACTGCTGTGTTTAAGTTTACCGGTTTAGGACCGGGCTAGATTGAGCATTTATGACCCGACATTGTTTACCCAATTTTAGCACTGATTAGTTAAACGCCAATAATTGTTTTTTTCGTAGCAAGTTGATTTTTGCAACAGTTTTTTTGTAGACAATGCAGGTATTTTTTTATCATTTTTATATACATCCTTTATGCTATTTTAGAATTTTTAGTCTTATAGTTTAAAAATAATACCAAAAAATATACTTCTATTTATTTCAGCTAATTTTATTGGAAATATTAGAGTTTTGACCTAAAACAGACTTTTATTTGTAATCATCATTGTCAACCTTAAATTTTGATATATAACACGTCTTTTTTAGGGTAATTGGTTCAGGGCTAGCATTACGATAATGATTGGCTAATTGGGTCAGGGCTAGCATTACAACAATGATTGGAAAATTGGGTCAGGGCTAGCATTACAACAATGATTGGCGTGGGGAATGTTTATTTTTGGGTTGGTATTTTATGTGTATTTATTATTTCACTCTTTTGCATTTTCTTTTAGTTTAATTTTTTTTGTAGGATGTTCTGTCCTTCATAGAGCAGAAACGACCTTTGGGGAACTTTATATTTTTTTTCTTTGTACAGCTTGTTTTTTAACTGAAACTAGGGCTGCATAGCAGCCCGAGTTACAGGAGAAATCTGCCCTGTTCTAGTGTATATTGTCACTATTAGGGCGGTGCTGGGACTAGTTTAACCCGGAATCAGTCTTCCAGGAATGGCATCTCGGTGATCATGTGACCAGTCGCTGCCTCTATTCTTTACACAGCGCTCATTGAGCGCTGTGTACAAACGATCAGAGAACATAGAGGCAGTGAAAGCTGCTTCCATCTTCTCTTCAGGGTGCCCGGCTGTCACTGACTGCCGGGCATCTTACATTTAGCTGCTCTATCGCTCAGACAGCCAGCTAAAACTTGCACTGTAGCTCTAGTATGACGCAGGTTTTAAGGACCTCGACCATCGGCCGTATAAATAGAGTGGGCAGTCGGGAACCAGATAAAAAGGAAAACCACAGTATGCCGAAAGTAACATGTATATATTCTGATATCAATAAATATTATATAAACTAATACAATTTTATAAATAATGTGTCCAATCACTTTGGATGAGTTGTACAAAAATTTTAAAGAAGACATGCTGCAACAATAATGCTAGTATAAACCTAGCCATATTTTGGCATTCTATGGATAGGGAACTAAATACATTATTATATTTTTTATTATTGTATCGTTTTAGAGACATGATGTTTGCACTGTATTTAATGTTGCGAAAACTTTTTTCTGTGAATTCTTGTATTGATATTTTTCTGCAAATACCCTTTACTGCAAATGTCCTTTATTGTCATTCTACGTTATGTGAGTTTTTAGCAATTTTTTACATTAGCACATTATTCTGAAAATATAACTGTGTATGCTCCAGAAAAATAACAGACAGAAATGAATACCTTGAGATGGGTCTAGAGTTGATTTCACTGGTACTTCTCTTGGTAATCTCACTTTAAATGACCAAGGAGCAGCACCAAACGGTTTTGCTATGATTTCATTTCTGGTTGATCCTTTATAACTTTTAAGACCAGGAACTCTTTCCACTCTTATCATTTTACTTTCGCCTGTATTCATTATTCCAAAATGTATTGCTGCTTGGCACATTGATGAATCCTAAAGGCAAATACAAGACTAATTAATCATGGTATTCTTCTATGACGTTTAATAATAAATTAGATTGTTGCAAACCAAATGTCATCGAAGAATACAATTTCTGTTTCAGGGGCGACTTACATAGCTGTAGGTATCGGTGCCCCACACCATGTTTGGATGTCTGTTGCAGTTGGCTGGGCACATTACTCTAGAAAAGTGTGCATATAAATGTAAGTAGAAAGCAGACAAGAAGAGTTGTACAAAAAGAAAACTATACAAGTCAGAAACATAAAGCCTCTTGTTGAACTTACTCTGAAACGGAATCAGCCAACTGTTTAGCAGTTGATAAGCACTGACTCCTAACTGTTTAGAAAAGAGAGAGAAAAATCAATCATCATTTTTTTTACCTGTACAGAAATCTGTTTATTGAGTGTTTCTATTTCTTTTATGTGCACTCGTATTTTCCTTACTGAATAAATGCTTTAAAAATATTGTTTATTTTACTCTCTTGTTAGATATTGAAATAAATAAAATTGTAATGAAAAGTAATCACATTTTCCTCTGTTTTTTTCATGAAATCACGTGTTACCAGGAGATCATACTAGTGCTTCCCTAATGTATTCTATATCTATCGAGAAAACAAGTAAAGTTAATATTGTCGAATAAAAGAACATTCTAGCAGATAATTTACTGCATGAACATAGTTGGATAAGTAGTAAATCCAAGCGGTTGGTGACCAAGTGATCTTCCTACAATTTGTGTATCCTCTTACATTTTGATTTCATATGGCAATAAATGTCAGTTCTTCTGAGTATGGAGTACTTTCTTTTATCATGATGAGCAAAGTACATATTTAAACTGTTTCTTAGAAATACATGTACCTGGTGGCTTCTTAGGTTTATTTTCACCGGGTCTAGTCGTTTCTGATTCTTTTGTAGGGTATAAAGATTTTGTATCTTTGTTGGGTTCCAAAGTTTCTAGTGTCTTTGAGAATTCAGTAAGTTCAGATTTCCCTACAGGTTTCTTAACAGAAGGATTATCTGGGTGTTCAGATGGAGGCTTATTCCTTTGTTTGTGAACCCTAAAGGATGCCATAGAAGAGCCATATTTATAAGTCCTTACTCCGTTGCTTGTGTTTTCTTCATAACTTGGTTGCCCTTTGACTTTTTCAAATATTAGCCTGCCTCCTTTATCGTCTATTACTCCAGTGTGCAGACCTGCTCTGCAAATTGAGGACGGCTATAGAAAAAAGTAGAAATATATTTTTTAATGAGTGCCAAATTGAATTAAGCAAATAAATACAACTTTTTTTTATATTGGTTTACCTTTTTTTGCTTGTTTATTTTAATAGTTGTTTTTTTGCAAATATATTAGTGAAAATACAACTGCAATTTTTAATTTGTTTATGTTAACACTAAAAATGTGAACTTACCGATGCATAGATTAAAGATCCATAAACCACAGAATTATCCTTCAGACAGTTAGGAGGACATATGATTCTAAAAGAATTATAAAAATAAAAAACATCAATTTTGATTTGGGTATGTAAACTACTTTATTACACCATGCATGTTCGTAAACTATTAAAAAATATTTAAGAGTTTAATTAAAGATATGGAATAAAAAAGGAAACAGTCCTTACTCTGCAACTTGCTCTTTCACTTCCAGTGCAGTTAATGAACAGGATGGTTTTTCTAAAATAAATATATACACAATATAAGAATGAAAACAAACCTTTATATAACTTGCTATATATTCTGAGACACTGCTGTGTTTAATTTTACCGGTTTAGGAACGGGCTAGTTTGAGCATTTCGGACCAGACATCGTTTAGCCAATTTTAGCACTCATTAGTTAAATGCTTATAATTGTTTTTTTTATAGCGATGTGATTTTAGCAAATGTTTTTTTGTAGACAATGCAGGTATTTTTAAAATCATTTTTATATACATCCCGTATGATATTTTAGAATTTTTAGGCTCATAGTTTAAAAATAATACTAAAAAATATGCTTCTATTTATTTCAGCTAATTTTTTGGGAAATAATATAGTTTTACCCTAAAATAGAAGTTTTATTTGTTTTCATCATTGTCAACCGTAAATTTTGATTACACGTCTTTTTTAGGGTAATTGGTTCACGGCTAGCATTACGATAATGATTTGCTATTTGGGTCAGGGCTAGCATTAAGACAATGATTGGCAAATTGGGTCAGGGCTAGCATTACAACAATGATTGGCGTGGGGAAGGTTTATTTTTGGGTTGGAATTTTATGTGTATTTATTATTTCACTTTTTTGCATTTTATTTTACTTTAATGTTTTTTTATTATGATGGTCTGTCCCTCAAAGAGCAGAAAAGACCTTTGGGGGACTTTAGTTTTATTTTATTTTTACACCTTGTATTTCCACTGTAACAAGGGCTGCACAGCAGCCCCAGTTACAGGAGAAATCTGCCCTGTTCTAGTGTATATTGTCACTATTAGGGCTGTGCTGGGACTAGTTTAACCCATAATCAGTCTTCCAGGAATGGCATCTCAGTGATCATGTGACCAGTCGCTGCCTCTATTCTATACACAGTACTCATTGAGCGCTGTGTACAAACGATCAGAGAACATAGAAGCAGTGAAAGTTTTTTCCATCTTCTCTTCAGGGTTCCAGGCTGTCACTGACTTCCGGGCATCTGACATTTAGCTGCTCTGCGCAATAAAATAACTTATTTATAAAAGAAACTATTTTTTGTATCACCATATTCTGAGAGCCATAACTTTTTTAATTTTCAGTCAAAAAAGCTGTGTAAGGGCTTGTTTTTTGCGGGACGGGATGTAGTTTGTATTGGTACCATTTTGGCGTACATGCGACTTTTTTATCACTTTTTATTGTATATTTTGTGACTGGTGGTGACCAAAAAAATAGTGATTCTGGCATTGTTTTTAATTTACTTTATGTGCGGTGTTCACCGTGCGGGAAAAATAATATTATAGTTTTATAGATGGGGTTGTTACGAAAGCGGTGTTACCAAATATGTGTACTTTTTTTTTTACGTGTTCGTTCTTTTTCCTATAATAAAAGACTTATTATAGGAAAATAAGCAGTTCTTTTTTATGTCACTTATAACTTTTATTTTGACACTTTTTTTAAAAATATTTTTATTCTTTTTTTACTTGTCCCACTAGGGAACACTTAGACTTGAGGCTCTGATCACTGCTGGAATACATTACACTACCTACATAGTGTAATGCATTCCAACTGTCATTGTGATGTGACAGTCACACTGACAGGAAGCCTACGACGACCACCCTACAGCTGGTCCTCATAGGCTTCTGTACATGGCATTGTCTGGCGTCCGGTTGCCATGGGCACCATCGCCAGCCCCCGTGATTTCACGTGGGGGCTGCCGATCTCTGCTAAACTCCTTATATGTGGCGATCGGAATCGACCGCTGCATCGAAGGGGTTAACTGCCAAAATCAGCGGCGATGGGCCGCTGATCGGCAACAGGGAATGCAGGGCAGACACCCTGCACAGTTAACCGCCGCTGCGGTGTAGCGCCGCGCGACGGTTAACTGTCAAAGCACAGACGTATCTGCACGTCGAGGTGAGCGAAGTTACTGCTCACCTCGACGTGCATTAACGTCAAGGTGCGGGAAGGTGTTAAATGTCTGTTTCTCAGTCATGCAACATGCATGACCAAAACAAGGTTTACATTGCTCTCCCTCTCTCTTATATTGCTTTGTTAACAGTTTTGAGGCCTCAAAACTGCAGACAGATTCCCTTTAAGCTACAATTAGATATAAAAACAAACTGCTTATTTGTTTGACAGTATTATATCACCTTTATTTTGGTTGCTTTATAATAATAAGAAAACTAACAGCACACATTTCAAGGCTGCGAACACCATTGGTGCCTTTTTGTTTAATTAAATGTATGTATTTTTGCATTGAAATTACTTTTCTATTGCACTTTTATTAAAAATGTTGCTCCCTTTCACTTCTGCAGCTTCTATGTATCACAGGACATAGAAGTTGCAAAACACCATTGTCAGTTATTCTTTTTAGTGAGCTGGTCTGACTGCTTGGCTGACAGCGGCTCCTGTGTGCTCTTGATCTAAATTCTAAGTCCATTACTGATCAAATTAAAGTTGATTAGGCTTAAACTTTGAAAAAAATTGTCTTCCTTTGTGCTCTGTAGAAATACGCCCAACAAAAGTTCTATAAGTATGGCATCTTCGCTTTGATATCATCATCATCATTAATTTTGAGTTACAAAGTGGAGCTGATGTTATATTAAGGGGAAGTGATGAAAACTATGTTGTAAGGTGTGTCAATAGGTCAGTATATTAATTTTCTGTCCATGGTCATGTGATGGACACACAGGTGCAGGACTAATTACAGTTATAGTATATATAAATGATAAGTCTGTCTTGTGCCTGTGTCAGTGGCAGATACAGACCACAGTGGGGGCCCAGTGCAAGAATAGTATATGGGCCCCTTGCGATCCAATATCTAAGCATACAACACCCGCTTATGGCACTTTAACAATCCACCAATAATTTTGAACTAAGAAATTCCTTAGCCCAGTCCCTTACATGCAATATAATAGACTATAGCAAGCTGCTTTTAAGGTAACAGTGGGCCCCTCACCTACAGGGCCCCTTTGCAAATGCACAGATTGCACATAAGGTATCTCCTCCACTGACCTACATGTCTATCACATGACTAAATATTTTATCTACTGAACGTAAACAATATAAGTTCCTATTAACCTGTTCACACACCAGGACGTACTATTGCGTAGTGGTGCTGGGGGTGATGTTTGGAGTGGGCTCATCCACTGAGCCCGCCCCATATGCAGCGTGTGTGAGCTGTGTTTTACAGCTGACACCTGAGACTAACGGCCAGGAACAGCGATCGCGCTGTTCCTGGCAATTTAACAACTTAGATACCGAGATCAAGCAAGACATTAGAAAGAGGGGGGCACCGCCCTCTGGCAGTTCATGGCCACCCTGCAACACGATCCCCAAGGCTGCCTGTCTTCATCTACTGTTAAGTCATGCCTCTGGCACGGCTTAACAGGAGCCTGTATAAATGTACCTCAATATGCCTGTAACAACATACTGCAATACATTAGTATTGCAGTGTATTGTGGCAGAGATCTAAAGATCGCTGGTTCAAGTCTCCTAGGGGGGACTAATGAAATGTGTAAAAAATGTGTCAATGTGTAAAAAAAGAAGTTAAATAAAGCTTTTAGTAGTGTAAAAAAAAAATAATTATTAAAAGTTCAAAAGACACCCATGGAGAGAATCAGCAGGTACAGGGGGAGACTATGCCACACACACAGGGGGAAACACCCAAGCACCCCATAGTTTTCAACTGTATCTGCCTCAAGAGGATGCAGGTGTGCCGTTTGCCGTACAGGTAAAGTGGCCCTGTGTAATGTGTCAAATTATAAGATAAATTGAGGTCATTTTTTTTTTTTTTTATGGATTATGACCTATGGTGTGGCTCAGGCATCACCATGTTCTGGCTGTTGAGGCACTAGTAGAAAAAAGGCAGAGAAGCAAAGCTATAGACTAAGATTTGCAATTTATCAAGTAGGCTTTTTGAAAAGTACCTCGGATTTTTGTATCATATTAAATATTTTCTGTTTAATTTCAGAACTCTAGATGGTTTTTTTTTTTTTAAATGTATTTAAGGGATGACTTTTGCAGTTGTTTACACTCCTAAGTGAAATCCATTTCACAGTATACTATTTACTGTACAAATGTATTTCCCTTAAAATTGTATTTGTTTCAAATTATAAAAATTTGTTAAAATAACATCAGCATTGTGTTTCCGTTGAGGGGGTTCCATCGGGGCTTTCCGTTGGGGGAACCCCTCAACGGAAAGGCAAACGGAAACCATAGCTTCTGTTTGCATCACCACTGATCTCAACGGTGATGGATAATTTGCTAATGGTTTCCGTTTGTCACCGTTGTGAACGGGTTCTGTTCTTCTGATGGAATCAATAGCGCAGTCGAATGCTTTATTGATTCCGTCAAAACAAACGGAAACCTTACACAATGGGGACAAACTGACAAACTGAAAACATAAGCAACAGAAGCATTACCATTGAAATCAATGGTAATGCAAACGGAAACCTATCGTTTCCGTTTGCCTTTCCGTTGAGGGGTTCCACGGGCGAAAGGTCCAACGGAACCCCTCAACGGAAACCAAAGCTGATGTGAACCCAGCCTAAGATGGAGGGTGGTACCTTTCAAATAACCTCTTTTAGTACTTTCCAAAGAACCGATTTAAAGGGCTTGTCTCATGTGAACAACTCACTTTGAAAAGACGCTAAACCGTCAAAAAGGTGGTCACTGCAGTCAAGCTTTTCCAAGCCCCAGAGATTAACTGTTATCGCTTCTGGCCATTGTGGTTGAAATGTAGTTTTACATACCGACCCTTTAAGAGAGTGGCTGACCATGTAATGTGTGAATGGACCGGGTCTGCCATAGTGGAAAACACTCTTAAATAGCAATAGTCCGTTGGCCTATGGCCTATAGAGTCAGTGAGGGAAACTCCTCTATAATTTCCATATGGCCCAATAGGGCATATGGACAGGGGTTGCCATTGTCCTTTAAACTGAAAAAAAAAGCCCAATTAATAAATATATCCTCTTTTTCTAAACTAAGTCGGAGTGTTGCCTGCTACTACTTTGTGAATAGTATATTATTTATTAACTAAACATATGTTTAAAACATTTATTCAAGAATTAGAAAAAATGTAGAGCAAAATAAATTACCTTTCGGCATTTTGATGCCATTGTTTACTTGAAATGGAGTCAGTACAAATGACCTTGTCCATGGACCAAATTCTCTTGAAATGATTCCATTCCTTGTTGATTCTTCATACCGGCTTTGTCCAGGACTTTTTTTTAAAAGTGCCATTCCGCCATTATTGTTTATTGCACCTGAATGAATAGCAGCTTGACAGATAGATGAATGCTGCAAAAAATATAATAGAAAATAGTTTAATAAGCATATATTTTATACATAATTTGCTACATCTAAGACATCTACAGAATAATCATTTATAATTTCCTTACTTCTGTGTACACATCAGTTCCCCACACGTTTCCTGATTCTGTTAAACATCCTGGCGGGCATTTAACTCTAAAAAAAACAGAATAAAAAAGAACACCATTTTTTTTAGTCATTAATGCATACCATCCTAAACATATGTGCTCATTAGATATGTTATCTTATGTGCTTGCTGCAACAGACATGTAATTAATTCACAATAACACATGGCTGATCTGTTAAAAAAAATATATTAGTAAAAGTCAGGGACATTTGTCCAAATATAAGAAATGCAGTGGGGTAGTTCAAGAATTAGCAGATACTATATTGAGCGATAAATCAAATTTGTCTTTTGCAGCCACATATAAGCACCATCCTGGGTGCTGATTATAAAGTGAACAGTATACCATCTCACATGCTTATGATACGCGGCAGGACAATTGTCATATCTAATAATTAATGCTGTAAATTTAAAGTGTAACTAATCTTTTATAAAAAAATTTGACATGTCATAACTTTTGACCAGTGGGGGTCCGAGGACTGAGACCTCCACATACAACCTATAGAGTGTAGGGTACAATTAAGACAATACAAAAATAGAGAAAATGTAAATTTTATTGAAAGACACAATATTAAAAGATGAGTCACGCCGAGCATGAATAAAAACGTCTGTCAATTGCAGAGGGCATGTATACAATTAAATATGGCAAGGGCATGTACAGTATAGTGGTATACACCTGAAGAAATCAGTCTAGCCAGGTAAATGGTTAAAGCTTCTGTGCAGACAATAATATAGAAAGTGCAGTATATACACAAAAGGACCAGGTCTATCTAAGAGACTGAGATAATGCTCAATAACAATATCAGCATCTTGTTGCTAGATACCATCCTGTAATACTAAGCTGACAGAAAGGTACAGTCAATGAGACAGGCTTAGACAGAGTGGCATATTGACGATGAAAGAAACAACATACCCATAATAGCACCTCTGCAAGGAGAGAACGTCAGACCCTGACTGCTAAAACGAAGTGGCAGAAGTGCTCGGGTGAGCACAGTGCCGCTTTGTTTCTGATCGGCTTCCCTCAGACAGCCGAGCAAACGGTATACGGGCTCAATAGAAAGAACCTGTACACGGCTTGCTCGGCTTTCCACTTTATTGATCGTAGTGGTCTCAGTGCTCGGACCCCCACTGATCAAAACTGGCATGTCGGTATGAAATGTCAAATGTTTTATAAAAGTTTTGTTACATTTTAATTTAATCTGGCATTAGTCTGGCGCATAAGGGCTCATTCAGACAAGCGTAAAACTAATCCGTGTGCTGTGCATGAAAATCATGTATAGCACACTAACCCATTGATTTCAATGGGGCCATTCACACATGCAGAAGTTTTCACGCAGTTTGTGTCCGTTGCGTAAAACTCACTGCATGTCCTATATTGGTGCGTTCTTCACGCACCTATCGTCCCATTGAAGTCAATGGGTGCGTGAGAGGAGAGGAGTGCATGACGCTGATTGGTCAGCGTCATACACTCCTCTGTACAACGCCCACTTGGTCTAAAGTAAAAACACGCCCACTTGGGCATTAAGAAACTCATTAGCATAAATCTAAAATAGCTAATAAAGTGCTGAAAATAGATTGTGTTTTTAAATAAAAAGCACTTCTGTCACCTACATTATAGCACCCATCTCCTTATGTAGGAGATAGGCCACTTATAATGTGGTGACAGAGCCTCTTTAATGTAACATCTGTCTGCACCAAAAAAACCACAACAGAAACGCTTAGAAAAATGCCATTAAAAACGCCACCAAAACGCAGGAAAACACAATGTGAATGCAGCCTACAGAGGTATCATTAAGTGGTAGATCAGAGTAATGGAGTGTAATATGCTTCAAAGCTAATGTACATTGACATATAAAGATGTAGCCATCTTTATCTTGACTTTTAACGCATTAAATACACAGTGACAAGATCCTTTAACTTGACTTTTTCAATAGCCTTTCAATGGTTTTGTTGTATGATATCACGCTGCAGCAAGTTATCAATCAAGATAAACTTGGCTACATTGGCATATGTGCGTTTGTGTGTCTGTGTTCTCTTTTCTACTGAACATTCCACTATATGCTATCTGTTTACATTGGCATAATGACTTTTTACAGAAGCCATGAAGGATATGGCAGATGAGGTATGATTCGTTTTGCCACGGATCCCACTGACTTATGATGAATTTATCAGGCTCCTTTTATTTCAACTGGATAAAATATTGCAGCAAGCTGTGTTATTGGAGTCGTCAAAGAGCAACAGAAACCTGATGGAAAGTAATGGAACAAGCGCTGATGACGATGGTGCTGATGGACCCAGTGCCGACAATTAGAATAAGGGGAGATACAGACGGACGTTGCGTTTTGCGCACGCAAAAAACATTTGACAGCTGCGTGTGTCATCCGTGTATGATGCGCGGCTGCGTGATTTTCACGCACCCATTGACTTCAATGGGTGCGTGATGCGCGAAATACGCAGAGTTATTGAACCTGTCACGCTTTTTGCGCAGCAGACAAACGCTGCACAAAAAGCACGGACTGTCTGTACTGCCCTATAGACTTGTATTGGTCCATGCGTGCAGCGTGAAAACCACGCGGCCCGCACGGACCGAATACACGCTCGTGTGAATCCCCCCTAAAGCTGGTTCCTAACTACCCCGAGTATATTCTGCAGGCTTAAAACCAGAACAGAGATGTGTTTTTATATTAGTGAATTACTTAAATATGTCGTCTTGTCGTGGCAGGTGGGCTCTTACAATTTGATCAAAATGTGCGCTAAGAACCTCACTTTTGTAAGTAAACTTAGCAGTACTACAAATGTATCTATATACAGTGCTATAGGTAGTCTTAGGGTATGTTCACACGCTGAGAGGCATTTACGTGTGAAAAGACAGACTGTTTACAGCTGCCTCGTTTCACACGTAAATGCTCCTCCTCGTAATTTACGAGGCGTCTGAGACGCTCTGTGATGCTCGTAAATCTTGAGCTGTGCTTCATTGAGTTCAATGAAGAACAGCTCAAATTACGTGGCAAAGAAGTGCCCTGCACTTCTTTGCCGAGGCAGTCCATTTACGCGTCGTCGTTTGACAGCTGTCAAACGACGACGCGTAAATTACAGGTTGTCTGCACAGTACGTCGGCAAACCCATTCAAATGAATGGGCAGATGTTTGCCGACGTATTGCAGCCCTATTTTAAGACGTAAAACGAGGCATAATACGCCTCGTTTACGTCTGAAAATAGGTCGTGTGAACCCAGCCTGAGTGTTTGCTGAGTATTGTTGCAATGTTTTATTTTGACACAGTGGAAAATGGCATCAGCACTCGTGGTGGGGGTTGCGGCATGTCTCACACTTCCAAAGAAGCTCTCCATAGCAAAGTCTGGAACTGCGGCGGCCATCTTGAGTAGCGGAAAACTGGGGACTGGAACACAGGAACCGGGGCCAATCATTTAGGAGAGGGGTAGCAGGTAAGTTGACTATGCATTTCCAATGTATAGTATTTTGTTTTGGACTGGAGGGTTGCATTAACATAAACATACATTCTTTAATTTTGCATGTACTTACATAGCAGTCTGTTGCGATAACTTTTGTGCTGTCACCAAACATGAGGCTGAAACTAAAAATTAGAGAACATTTCATATGCAAATATAAAGTTATCGTTGAATGTTAACGTTATCTTATATAAAGCATTGGAGGTAAATATATACGTGTGCACTTTGAATATATAGAAGTGTGTAAAGAAATAGTATGGCGATATGCACTAAGGCCATAGAAAGTTAAGATAGTGGACATGCAGAGCTCTAACTGTTAGGGTATGTGCACACGGAGTGTTTTCAGGTGCTTTTTTTCGGGGTGTTTACGCCTAGAAAAACGCCTGAAAAACTGAAGCAGAACACCTACAAACATTTGGCCATTGATTTCAATGGGAAATACGGCGTTCTGTTCTGACGGGGCATTTTTTTACGCCTTATTTTTGAAAAACGGCGAGTAAAAAGACGCCCGCGAAATAGAAGTGCATGGCACTTCTTGGACCATTTTTAGAGCTGTTTTTCATTGACTTTATAGAAAAACAGCGAGTGGCTTAAAAAACGTCTGAAAATCAGGAGCTGTTTTCCCTTGAAAACAGCTCCGTATTTTCAGACGTTTTTGGGGTGTGCACATACCCTAAGGTCCACCAAGCTGGAGTAGGCTCCTGCAGAAATTGGACACCTAAACAACACCTCCTGAGGATAGCCCTGTGAGTCAGAGGCTCCCCTCCATTCAGCATCACTAAGCATACTTGAAGGCTATGTAAACCTTTGACCCCTTAAGCCTTTTCACGGCGGTCATTACTGGGCTTTATTCTGATGCAATAGCCTTTTCATGGCGCTGCATCAGAATAAAGTAAACAGAGCAGGGAGCCGATAAATGTCCCTGCTCCCAGCTACCAGAGGTATCTGAGGGCTGGGGGCGTCCCTGCTCGAAAAGGTGAGATCGATATTAGTATCGATCTCACATGTTTAACCCCTCAGATGCGGTGCTCAATAGCGTGTGTCTGTATCTCCGATGGCAGCCGGGGGCCTAATAAAGGCCCCAGGTCTGCCCGTAGTAAATGCCTGCTAGGCCATGTCGGAGGCATGTCCTAGCAGATGCCTGTCCGTATTAAACGGACAGGCAGTAATACACTGCAATACAAAAGTATTGCAGTGTATTATAATAGCGATTGGAGAATCGCATATTAAAGTCCCCTAGTGGGACTACTAAAAAAGTTGAATAAAGTTAATAAAATAATTTGAAAAAAACAAAAAGGAAAAACCCACTTTTTCCCCCTTACAAAATGCTTTACTATTAAAAAAAACACAATAAAGCAAAAAAGTTACACATATTTGGTATCGCCGCGACCATAACGACTCCGACTATAAAGCTGTTACATTATTTAACCCGCACGGTGAACGCCGTAAAAAATAAAATAAAAAAACAATGGAAAAATTGCTGTTTTCTGTTAGTCCTGACTGTGATAAAAAGTGATCAATGTGATAAAAAGTGATCAAAAAGTCACATCAACTCCGAAATGGTACCAACAAAAACTGCAAGTCATCCTGCAAAACAACTGCATTGGCGGAACAATAATAAAGTTATGGCTCTTCAAATATGGAGACACAAAAACAAATAATTTTGAATATATTGTGTTATTTATACCACACGGTAAACGACGTAGATTTAGGACGCAAGGAAAGAGTCGCGACATTTCAGGTTTTCTTCTATCCCCCCAAAAAAAAGTTAATAAAAGTTAATGAATAAATTATATGTACCCCAAAGTGGTGCTATTAAAAAGTACAACTTGTCCCGCAAAAAACAAGACCTTATATAGCTATGTCGACGCAAAAATAAAAAAGTTATAGCTCTTCGAATGTGACGATGGAAAAACGTAAAAAATGGCTTGGTCATTAGGGCCCAGAATGCAAGCAGGGGGAAGGGGTTAAACTCACAAGTATAGGACATGCAGTGAGTTTGATGCAACGGAAACACGCTGTGTGAAAAACACTGCATGTCTGAATGGCCCCAATAAATTGCATAGTTTTAACGGCCGTCACACAGACGTATTCAACATTGATGTGAAAACGGCCTTAACGTAACAAAATTTCTAATGTCTAGTGCACAATGTACAACCATAATAGAGTCTGTGCCTAAGGCGCCTTTGTGACTCTTAATGTTGATTTCTGATGCCGCCATTTTATTTATGGTATTAAATGTATTTATTTGCAACTTTTGTAAAATATTTTCAGACAATATTAAGAGTGTCTTAAGTGATAATGGGTTGAAGGCTGGTTAAAACATGTTTTCGGGATAACTTACTACCAACATAACTTGTTGAAGGACAGAGACGGAATCTGCACTTTACCAATATATCTTGACAAAACATAACATACAAAACTTACCTGTTTATCAGAGTTTTGAAAGTAAAACTGTTAAGCTAATGAATCGTATGGCATTGTAGAAGTGTTAGAGAATGGGATTGGACAGCTTTTATACTTACCCTGAAACATTATTAATATTATTATTATTATTATATCCCAATTGTTATAAATTAAGTGGAGAAATCATACACTGATATTTCTACTAGATAAAATTTTGGGTTTACCACTCTTATCCCTTTTACCTGTTGGTGGTTCAGGAGTTGTCCCTTTCACTTCAGGTTTGATATCTGGAGAGCTGAAGGTAAAGGACACAAACCAAGGACCATATTTGTTAGAATGTATCTGATTCTTTGTGGTTCCTGGGTATAAGCCTTGTCCAGACATTTTCTCAACTGTCACTGTACCACCATTATCATCAGGCAGTTTTCCTGCATGAATTGCAGCTCGGCAAATTGAAGAATCCTAACAATAAAACAAAGCCACATTACTTATACTGTAAATGTATATAATTCCTTATGTGTCAATTTTATGTTTTTTTCTTACATCTTTATAGACATTAGTTCCCCACACCGGCGCATCTGCCTTCATGCAGTCTGGCGGGCACACAACACTGAAAGAACACATTTGTTTTATTTAAAGGGTACACAAATAAAATGATGGCTTTGAATGATTATACTACTATTCTTACTCTGTGATGGATGAAATTAAATGCCTGCCAGTTGTAGAACATAACGCAAACACTGCAAAATAAAATATATATATATGAATTACACAGTATAATTAATTAAAATAAACTGTAAGGGATTTTATCAGTTTTTTTGTTGGATTATTCCCCGAGTTCTAGTATTGCTTTGCATTGGCCATTGTCTTATGTTCATAAGAATATACATTATATGGCCAAAGTATGTGGACACCTGACCATCACACCTATTTGAGCTTGTTGTATATCCCATTCCGAAACCGTAGGAAATAATATGAAGTTAGGTACCCCTTAGCGGCTATAACAACCTCCATTCTTCTAAGAATGCTTTCCGCAATATTTTTGAGTGTGTCTACAGAAATTTCTGCCCATGTAGCCAAAAGAGCATTTGTGAGATCAGGCGCTGATGTTGGACTAGAAGGTCTGGCTCGCAACCAATGTTCCAATTCATCCTAAAGGTGTTGGATTGGGTTGAGTTCAGGGCTCTATGCAGCCACTTGAGTTCCTCCACACAAAACTCTTTATACTGTTTCTTTATAGACCTCACTTTGTGAACAGGGACACAGTCATGCTGCAATGTTATAGCATTAACATTAGCCTTCACTGGAAAAAACAGGGCTAGCCCAAACCCTGAAAAACCGCCCAGGCCATTATCCCTCCAACACCAAATTTCACAGTAGGCATTTCATTAGGTAGCGGTCTCTTCACGTCTGCCAAACCCAGATTCGTCAATCAGACTTCCACCTTCCCAATGTTCCAGAGTCCAGTGGTGATGTGCTTTACACCACTCTAGCCGACGCCTGGCATTGTGCATGGTGACCTTAGACAGTATGTGTAGCAGCGCGACCATAAAAACTCATTTCATGAAGCTCCCAATGCACAGTTTTTGCGCTGATGTCACTTCCAGAGGCAGTTTGCAACTCTGTAGTGAATGATGCAACAGAGGATTGGCCAGTGTGTCCATGCTGAGATGACTTTTAATGGAAGAAAAATAAAGACAACTTTTATTGGAGGTGCTAGAAGTTGTGCTCCTTTTCTATGTGGCTCCTGCCTAGAGCAAACTTTTCTCCTGATTTGAATTTTGCTCATTCACTGCCCCCTTAGGATTAACACATTAATTAACCAGGTTTGTGATTTATTTTTAGCAAATTTATGAGAAAATTACTGTAGGTGATTTCAATTCTCACACTGTTTTCAATGGACCAGTGAGTCAGCAACACAGCCAAATTGCACCAACCCCGAATCCCGGTCAGATATGAGCACAAGGCTCCACTACCATCCAAATATTGTAGAGGATGAGCTCCTCCCCCTCAAAGTTGGTATCTCCCAAAGAAGGAAATATCACAGTGTAGTCAAAATCTCACAGATTTGAACATTGCTTTGCTGAAGTAAAAGTAGAAACGGTGTCCCTGTGAGGAAAATCCTCTGTTTTTCTATGTAATGTATGTCATTCTTATAATTTATAATATGTATCTAACTTTTTTTACTTAATCTGCTGTCAATATTTGTGTTTTTTCAGATCTGATAGGTCCACCTTAAAGAGGCTCTGTGACCACATTATAAGTGGCCTATATTCTACATAATGTGATAGGCGCTGTAATGTAGATTACAGCAGTGTTTTTTATTTAGAAAAACAATCATTTTTGACTGAGTTATGACCTATATTAGCTTTATGCTAATGACTTTCTTAATGCCCAACTGGGCGTGTTTTACTTTTTGACCAAGTGGGCAATGTGGAGAGAAGTGTATGACGCTGACCAATCAGTGACCAATCAGCATCATACACTTCTCTACATTCATGTACCCTGCACATAGTGATCTTGCTAGATCATGATGTGCAGAGACATACTCACACATTAACCTTACTGAAGTGTCTTGACAGTAAATAGACATCACCTCCAGCCAGGACGCGATGTCTATTCAAAATACTTGAATACACTTCGGTAATGTTTGTGTGGGACTTACAGCACAGCAAGTGTGATCGTGCGAGATCACGCTGTAAGCTGTCATTTACAGCGAGATCACTCTTGCTGTACTGTAAGTCCCACACAAACGTTACCGAAGTGTCGGAATTGTGAATAGACATTGCGTCCAGGCTGGAGGTGATGTCTATTTACTGTCAAGACACTTCGGTAACATTAATGTGTGAGTATGTGACTGCACATCATGATCTAGCAAGATCACTATGTGCAGAGTAAATGGATGGGGAGAAGTGTATGACACTGATTGGTCACTGATTGGTCAGCGTCATACACTTCTCTCCACAAAGCCCACTTGGTCAAAAAGTAAAACACGCCCAGTTGGGCATTAAGAAAGTCATTAGCATAAAGCAAAAATAGGTCATAACTTGGTAAAAAATGATAATTTCTAAATAAAAAACACTGTCGTTTTTCTACATTACAGCGCCGATCACATTATGTAGAAGATTGGGCACTTATAATGTGGGGACAGAGCCTCTTTAAGTGACGATCTTCCAGCATGAAAGAAAGATTAAAAATGTAATAATGGTGTCCACATATTTAATGTACACTATTATACACCAATGTACCTCCTAGTAGGTCTCATTTTATCATCTTATCAATTGATTTTAAAATAAAAATTCTATGCAAAATGTATTTACCACCATTCTAAAATGATTTGTGTAAAAGTCAACAAAACATTTTATGAAAGATGATTCTCAACCAATAAATTATTGCATGTATATTGTTGTAGTCTTGTGTAGGATTTTTCACTTCGATATTTATTAATGATTCTAGTAAAGTACTCAAAAGATCTCAATAAAGGTACACAGAAGACATTTATTCTTACCTGGATCTTTATCCTTACATGCTCGATCAATGGGAGCTACAAAATAATGACAAACCTATTAAATATTTCAAAATACAAAAGTATATAGCTTCAGACTAAGGCCCCATGCACATGAACGTGCTTTTGCGGCTGCAAGTCCCCCGTAAATCCACGGGAGAATTGTGGCCCCATTCATTCCTATGGAGCCATGCACACAACCTTGGTTTCCACGGTCCATGCAAGGCCCAGGAGCCCGGACCACAGAAAGAAAGAGCAAGTCTTATTACGGCCGTGTTCTGCGGTCCAGGCTCATAGAAAATAATGGCCGCGGCCATGTGCATAGCCCGCGATTTGCGGGCGGCTCGCGGTTAACAATCCGCCCCCCCGGCCGACCCGAAAACGTGCACATGGCTACGGTCGTGTGCATGAGGCCTTATTTTATGTTTTGACTGGGTTCAATAGTAGAACAATTGTAAGTCTCTTGGAGCGTACCTATGTTTTCAGGTGACTTTTCAAAATTTGCTGTTAAATATGTGCACATGAGAAATAACACTATTTCTGGTCATTATATTACTTGAATATGGCATTTTTTTTAGCAGTTTTCTAATTCTTAGTTTTCTCTGAGCTAGTGGGCAAAGCCTAACTTCTATCATGTTTTCTATGCACTGCACACATAGAAGAGGATAATCCTGCTCCCCTGTCTCTATCTATCACATATACTAGTATATATATATATATATATATATATATATATATATATATATATATATATATACATATACATATATATAGAAGATGCAGCAACATGGAGGAGATTATGCAGCAGTACTGAGCAGTGTAGCTGTGAATCCAGCACTGGGATGAGATATATAGCGCAAACCAGCAGCTGCAGGTTTATAATAACCTTGTTTGCGCAGATAGTTTCCTGTTAAGGTTCCGGGGTGGTTCAGGACAACTGCTACTTTGGACTTGCAATCGAGTTGAAGGAACCGCCACTAATGTGAGAAAACCCATGGATCTATTGAATGGCTAGGATGACGTTGGGGTGGGGTATAACTTTGGGGTGGTGCCTTTACTCCAGGAATAAGTGGCATTTTTAGGTTTATTTCCTGGAGGGTCACTTTAAAAATTACCTAACTCTGTATTTTAGTTCAGAAGTCCGACAGTAAAAGGATTTAGACTAAAATCAATGGTACTGAAGATGCTGCAGAGAGGACCTGAATAAGTATTTTTTGTCATTCATTTGTAATTTACATACTTATTAAGAACTTTTGTGGTGTACCTTTAGGCCTTGTTCACACGGCGCTCAAAAAAACGACATGTAAACGCATCTAAAATGCTAGCATTTTTGCAAAGCGCTTTTAAAAGTACAGGCGTATTTTACACGTTTTTTGCCAAGTTTTTTTTACGTGTTTTTGGTGTGTTTTTGGGAGCATAATTAGGATTCCCATTAACTATGGGAATTAGGTGCGTTTTCAGTGTTTTTTTGGGGCGTAAACGTCCCAAAAAGCGGCTGAAAATTCTAAAGCAGAATGCCTACAAATATCTGCCCATTGATTTAAATGGGAAATACAGCGTTCTGTTCCGACGGGGCTTTTTTTCCACCTCATTATCAAATAATGGTGCGTGAAAAGACGCCCCGTAAAAAGAAGTGCATGTCACTTCTTAAGCTGTTTTTGGAGCAATTTTTCATTGACTTAATAGAAAAACAGCTCCAAAAACGTCCGTAAAAAACGCTGCGAAAAATGCTAGTTTAATTAAAAAATGGCTGAAAATCAGGAGCTGTTTTCGTTTCATAAGATACTGATTATTGTGTAGTTTGTTATTGCTGAGTGACAGCACTTGGAACTTGCATATTGCCAATCTATTTCACAAGAGAACAACGGTAAATGCGTGGCTTGCTATCCATCAACAACCAGGACAAAACCGTTCTCTGTGGGGGCTCCAGTGGCTGGACACCCAACAATCAGTGTTTTATGTCCTGTTGTCAACACACAAAATAATATGCTGCAAAATACCCTTTTATCCGCATTTAAACTTCAAATTTCAGGTTTGTTTGGAGGTGTGCTTTAGTGTGAAAATAGATGAATAAACAATTTATTTATTTGTCTGTTTCTCCAAATTACATTTGGAAATGGAAATGAAAATGTTGGACAGCTTGAATCGAGCATAATTCTCATCATGTGACTCAAGTTGTCAGATACTGTAACTGCTGGAACGGTGTAGCATAAGTCCCTGGGATATGCATGATAAAAGTATAATAATTAAATAGATGAATACATAACTCATCTCACAAAAAGAAAAGTTGGTCTCTCTTTAGATAAAATCTGTATCAGCAGACACTAAACACTGTGGATGAACAAACAGTGTCAATATCAGGCATAAACTGCGATATTTCACTCAGGACTACCTCTACCACTTTAAGAGGAATCTATAAAGATACCATATCCTATACTTGACAACAGTTCCAAATTTCACTGGACTGTACTGTGAACTGGACCACAAAAAGAGTGGGTTTATGCTTATTTAAACTCAAAAGGCTTGTTCCTTGGAATTTTGGGGGCTTTCTCAAGTGGAATTGGAAGGGTCTTAAAGAGGAGCTGTCATCTCTCCTAACACGTCGGTTTTAGTAAATAATTGTACACCACAATAAATAACAATTCTGGAGCTTCTTTTATTAGAACTCTACATTGTGCCGTTCCTCTGTTATTCAACCTAGAAATGTAAAAATATATTGACAACTTGGTGTTACCAGTTAGGGGTGTGTCCCTACACAGACTGACACTGACCAATCAGTGCTGACAGAGTGACACTGTGTGGAGACACACCCCTTTGAGAAGAGGAATGGTCACACCAAGTTATCAATTTATTCATAAATTTCTAGGAGGAATAACAGAGAAACGGCACAACGCAGTGTTGTAAGAAAATATTTACCAGAATTATTATTTTATGGGTAATACAAGTATTTACTAAAATAGGCATTTCAGGAGAAGTAACAGGTCCTCTTTAAAGGGGTTTTCTGGTTTCAGAAAATTCATGTTATTTTGTATAATTAAAAGCTATACAATTTTTTAATATACTTTCTGTCTTAATTCCTCACAGTTTTCAAGATCTCTGCTTGATGTTATTCAGTGGGAACATTCATTGCTTAATTCCAGTGGATAATGTTCTGCCCATGGTCATGTGATGGACACAGAGGTGCTGGGATCGTTAGAAAACACAGCTCTGATACATATACTGCAGGGGCGTAGATATGGGGGGCAGGAGGGGCATGTGCCCCGGGCACAAGTAAGAGGGAAGGTGGGGGGCACCCCACCGTCCATGATGGCAGCCTGCTGCCTGTCTGATGGGGCGGCGGCACCACTGAAACCAGCCGCCACAACCCCCTCCTGCACTATAGGCGATGAATGGCCAGATACGTTCCATGCCCGGCCATTCAGCGCCTTTACACAACTCAAGCGGCGCGATTACCTTATTGCGCCACTTGTATCGTTGAAAGGCTCTGATTGATGGAATGACTTGCCCTGTCAATCAGCGCCTTTCAATGATGCAAGTGGCGCAATGCGTCGTTTACCCCCAGGAGACCTGCTCAGGACGGCGCGAGAACGGGATTAAGGTCAGTATGTAAATTTTTATTTTTATCCTGATAAAAATGTGAGTGACATTATATACAGGGGTGGGCTATATGTGGAGCACTATAGGGGGCAGCTATATGTGAGGCACCATATACAGGGGTGGGCTATATACAGGGGTGGGCTATATGTGGAGCACTATGGGGGAAGCTATGTGCGAGGCACTATATACATGGATGAGCTAAATGTGCAGCACTATAGGGGGAGCTATATGTGAAGAACCATATACGGACGTAGGCTATATGCAGGGGTGGGCTATATGTGGAGCACTTTAAGGGAAGCTATATGTGAGGCACTATATACAGGGGTGGGCTATATGGGGAGCACTATAGGGGAAGCTATATATGAGGCACTATATACAGAGATGGGCTATATGTGCAGCACTATAGGGGGAGCGATATGTGAAGCACCATATATGGGGGTGGCATATATATGGGGGTGGGCTATATGTGGAGCACTATAGGTGGAGCTATATGTGAGGCACTATATACAGGGGTGGGCTATATGTGGAACACCATTTATAGGGGGAGATATATGCAGGGCACTATCTACAGGGGTTGGCTATATGTTGGACACTATATACAGGGATGGGCTATATCTACAGGGGGCTATATACTGGGGTGTGCTATATATGGAGCACTATATGGGGAGTTATAAGTGAGACACTATATACATGGGTGGGCTATATGTGGAACACTATTTATAGGGGGAGATATATGTAGGGCACTATCTACAGGGGTGGGCTATATTTTGGACACTATATACAGGGGTGGGCTATATGTGGAGCACTATCTACAGGGGGCTATATGTGGGACACTATCTACCGGGGGGGCTTCATGTGTGGCACTATTTTCAGAGGGGCTATATGTGGGGCACTATATACAGGGGGGCTATACATAGGGCACTATCTACAGGTGTGGCTATATGTGGGCACTATCTACAGGGGAGCCATATGGGGTACACTTTCTATGGGGGGGCTGTATGTGGGGGACTATCTACAGGGGCTCTATTGTGGCACTATCTAGAGGGGGCTTGATGTGTGTGTGGGACACAGTGTATGGTGCTATTATAATTAGAGGTTCAGTGTATGGTGCTATTATAATCAGGGACAGTGTATGGTGCTATTATATTTATGGGTGTAGTGTGTGGCACCATGATAACTTTATCTTTGTTTATGGGTGTAGAAATGTTTGAAAAGTGAGAAGCTGAAGACATCTGAGTTGCAAACTGCAGCTTGGTTCTGGTGTTGTATTTATATACTGAGCTTGGTTCTGATGCTGTATATATGCACTGAGCTTTGTTCTGGTGCTGTAGATATGTAATGAGATTTGTTCTGCTGCTGTATATATGTAATGACCTTGGTTCTGGTGTTGTATATATGTAATGAGCTTGGTTCCAGTGTTGTATATAGAACTATATTGCTGTAAAATGTACAAATGGCTTTATGCTCGAGTTACATAAAAAAAATTGTGGGAAAAAAATGACACCTCATTGATTGGTAGAGAAAACAAACATGGTAGAGGGGATGTTGGGAAAAAGGATTGGGGGGGGCGCTAAACTGAATCTTTGCCCGGGTGCTGGAGAACCTAGCTACGTCCCTGCACTGAGCTTGGTTCCGCTGGTGTATGTATGTACTGAGCTTGGTTCTGGTGTTGTATTTATAATCTGAGCTTGGTTCTGATTCTGTATATATGCACTGAGCTTAGATCTGTTGCTGTATATATGAAATGAGGTTTGTTCTGGTGCTGTATATATGTAATGACCTTGGTTCTGGTGTTGTGTATATATATATAATCATCTTTGCTTTGGTGCTGCATACATAACTATATTGCTTGTAAAATGTACAAATGGCTTTATGCTCGATTTACATTAAAAAAAATGTGGGAAAAAAAATGACACCTCATTGATTGGTAGAGAAAACAAACATGGTGAAGGAAAAGGAGATGTTGGGAAAGAGGTTCGGAGGGTGCGCCAAACTGAATCTTTGCCCCGGGTGTTGGAGAACCTAGCTACGCCTCTGCATACTGTAATTGTAGCGAGCCGTGCACCTGTGTGTCCATCACATGACCATGGACAGAATTTTATCCACTGTACAATGAACAATAAATGTTCCTACTGTACAGCAACAAGCAGAGATCTTGAAAACCATGAGGAATAAATATAGAAAGTATATTGGAAAATTATATAATTTTTAACTATACAAAAAATAACATTAATTTGCAGAAACTGGAATGCCCCTTTAAAATATTATATGATTTGAAAATACCTTCTACAATTATATACAAAGTTCTGCTGGTCACTCTTGGAAACAGGAAATACTTTTGCTTCACTCTGCTGTCAGCGGTACCGGACAGTTCTAATGGCACTGATTTTCTGTTGCCTTAGACTCCGCCCATCAACTAAACCACCTAGTTTAAATGTTGGGAGAAAAGAATGTGCTACCAAAATCCTACAGATGCTACAATGTAGATATCATACTGTAACAGCAAATACAGGGAATATAGAGCACAGTTACATACAGTATAAAATATGCCAGATATGTCACTAAATTGTCATGTTAGCTGAAAATTAACGAAAATTTTACAATTAATTGAAAAACATTATTATTGATATGATTTAAAAATACATATTTTATTTTGTATAAAAAAGACTTGGCATCTTATTTACATAATGTACAGGTTTGTTTTAGTTCATACTGTAACAAGTATAAACGACTAAAATTAAACCCCACATGGCTTACACCTTCTGTAAAAAGGGCAATATATGACAAAAAAAAGGGCATTTGAAAAATACAAATCTGAATATACAGTTCTAGCCATTGTAAATTATAAAGAGCTTAATAAAATCTGTAAAAAAAAAAAAAGTTATAAAATCAGCAAAAATAAAAAATGAAAGGCAGGTGGCCAAGTATAGCAAAACAAATCCCAAAAATGTCTTCAAGTATATAAATGTAAAAAAGCCAAGGTCTGAATATGTGGGACCCCTAAAAAGTGGTAATGGGGGGTGGGTCAGAGGGGATAAAGAGAAGGCAGAGTTACTGAATGGGTTCTTTAGCTCTGTATATACAACAGAAGAAAGAGCAGCTGATGTAGCTGGTGCCAGTGCTGTCAATACACCAATTAATATTCTGAATTGGCTGATTGCAGATATGGTCAAAGCTAAATGAAATAAAATAAATGTGCACAAGGCTCCAGGACCAGATGGGTTACACCCAAGATTTCTGAAAGAACTTAGTTCAGTTATTTCTGTCCCCCTCTTCATAATATTCAGAGATTGTGGGCTCTAGGTCTTCCCCGGGTAATTATAGACCAGTAAGCTTAATATCCATTGTGGGAAAAATGTTTGAGGGGCTATTGAGGGACTATATACAGTATTATGTGACAAAAAAATAATATTATAAGCGACAGAAGTTGTCAAACCAACTTGATTTGTTTTTATGAAGAGGTGAGCAGAAGCCTTGACAGAGGGGCCGCTGTGGATATTGTGTTTTTTGACTTTGCAAAGGCATTTGACATTGTCCCTCATAGATGTCTGATGGGTAAATTAAGGACTATATGTTTAGAAAGTATAGTTTGTAAATGGATTGAAAATTGGCTCAAGGACCGTATGCAGAGAGTTGTGGTCAATGATTCCTACGCTGAATGGTCCCCAGTTATAAGTGGTGACCCCAGGGTTCAGTGCTAGGACCACTATCATTCAACTTATTTATTAATGATATAGAGGATGGGATTAATAGCACTTTTTCTATTTTTGCAGATGACACCAAGCTATGTAATATAGTTCAGTCTATGGAAGATGTTCATGAATTACAAGCCGATTTGGACACACTAAATGTTTGGGCATCCACTTGGCAAATGAGGTTTAATGTAGATAAATGTAAAGTTATGCATCTGGGTACCAACAACCTGCATGCATCATATGTCCTAGGGCGAGCTACACTGGGAGAGTCACTTGTTGAGAAGCATCTTGGTGTACTTTTAGATCATAAACTAAATAACTGCATGCAATCAGCTGCTTCTAATGCCAGCAAGATATTGTAATCCTGGCGGCCGCTGATCACCACTATACGGCCTCCCATGGCGGCCTCCAGTGACTTTTACCTATGTGCCAGCGTTCCCCTCCTCCTCGGGGACGCCAGCATGTACTGCTCCCTCCCGCTGCTCGCTCCCGTAGGGTGCGCATGCCCTGGTGTCCTCTTAAAGGCCAGCGCGCACACCTATAAACGTCCCTAGCCTATCCCTGTGCACCCTGCCCTACTTAAAGCCATCCTGCATTGATTCCTGTTCCTGAGCATTGTTGTGTCTACCCATGTTCGTTTAACAAATGGTCCCTTAGCTGTATCCTGTACCCAGTGTTCCCATATCCTGTTTCCTCTATCCTGTATCCAGTAATTGTGTTTGTTCCTGTACGAAGTATAGTATAGGGACTGGACTCAGTCCAGTTTATTATCTGTGCCAAGTGACATATGTGGCAAGTATCATCTGTGCCAAGTGTCGTCTGTGCCAAGTGTCTTCACGCAAAGTGTCGTCATGCCAAGTCTCATCACGCCAACTGTCATCACGCCATGCCGAGTGTCTGTCTATCTTTTACCTAGGTACTCTTGTCCTAAATACTTCCATTGACTGTTGTTTGGCAAGCTGCTACTCTGCTAGGGTGGAGCGGCCTAATGGATCCACATACCCCATAGTCGTGACAGTCCACATGCCCCAAAGTCGTGACAGATATTGTCATGTATTAAAAGAGGAATGGACTCATGGGACAGGGATGTAATATTACCACTTTTCAAAGCATTATTGCTGCCTCATCTAAAATATGCAGTTCAGTAATGGGCTCCAGTTCATAGAAAGGATGCCCTGGAGTTGGAAAAAGTACAAAGAAGAGCAACTAAACTAATAAGGGGCATGGGAAATCTAATTCAGGAGGAAAGATGAAAATAATTAAACCTATTTAGCCTTGAAAAGAGACGACTAAGGGGGGACATGATTAACTTATATAAATATATGAATGGCCCATAAAAGACATATAGTGAAAACTTGTTTTATGTAAAACCCCCTAAAAAACAAGGGGGCACTCCCTCCATCTGGAGAAAAAAAGGTTCAATCTGCAGAGGCGACAAGCCTTCTTTACTGTGAGAACTGTGAATCTATGGAATAGTCACCGCAGGAGCCGTCACAGCAGGGACAGTAGATGGCTTTAAAATAAGGCTTAGATAATTTCCTAGAACAAAAAATATCAGCTCCTATGTCAAAGTGTAGAATTTTTGTATCATAACTTCCATTTTTCCCATCCCTTGGTTGAACCTGATGGACGTGTTTTTTTTTCAACCGTACTAACTATGTAACTATGTAACGATTAGTATTTTGTTATGGTTACAATGTACCTAAAGTTTTATCTAAATTGGTCCGAAATTCTGTGCTGATTAAATTTGTCCTTGGGCTGTGTCTGGTTGTGCAGCTCAACCCAATTCAAGTGCAGAGACATGCCATCTATGTTAAAACTTAGACCACAGGTAGAAGAAATGCTGCAGATTTTCTGTGTGCATGAAAAATCCTCAACAGATTACAGTACCAGCCATGTGGATGAGATTTGAACAATTCTCATTCACATGCTGTGGAATTGTTCTGCGAAGAAATTAACAAGTGGTGCGGGTTTTAGAATCCACAGCAAGTCAATTTCTGTTGCAGATTTTTACAGAGGATTTCACCCATTTCAATATAGAGGGTTGAAATCTACAGCACGTACTGACAGGCATAATATACTACAATACAGAAGTATTGCAGTGTATTATATGACCGATTAGAGGATTGCACATTTAAGTCCCCTACTGGGACTAAAAAAAAAGTTAACAAAATTGAAAAAAAGAAAGATTTGGAAATAAAAATCCAAGTAAAAAAATGAAAATCCCCTTTTTTTCCCTTAGGGTATGTTCACACGCAGTGTTTTCAGACGTAATTCGGGCGATTTTCGACCTCGTAATACGCCTGAAAAAACGCCCCTAATACGCCTACAAACATCTGCCTATTGCTTTCAATGGGTTTTACGGTGTTCTGTTCCCACGAGCCTTAATTTTACGCGTCGCTATCAAAATACGGCGCGTAAAATTACGGCTCGTCAAAAGAAGTGCAGGACACTTCTTGGGACGTTTTTGGAGGCGTTTTTCATTGACTCCATTGAAAAACAGCTCCAAAAACGGCCGTAAAAAACGCCACGAAAAGCGTGAGTTGCTACAAAAACGTCTGAAAATCAGGAGCTGTATTCGCCTGAAACAGCTTCGTAATTTCAGACATTTTTAGTCACTGCGTGTGAACATTACAGAAACACTAATATCCCTATATGTAATTGACATTGCCGCATCCGTACTATACAACACATTATTTATCCCACACGGTGACCACTTATAAAAATTAAAGAAAAAGTAATCAAAAAGTTGTACAGATGTAGCGATCCTTAACCCCTTCAGGTCTAAGCCTGTTTTGGCCTTGAGGACGAAGCCGATTTTTTCAAATCTGACGTGTCACTTTATGTGGTAATAACTTTGGAAAGTTTTTAAGTGATTCTGAGCATGTTTTCTCGTGACATATTAAATACAATAAAAACTACAGCTTGTCCCACACAAAAAAAGCCCTCACACAACTTAGTCGGCGGAAAACAAAAAAAGTTATGCCTCACAAAAACAAATTATTTTTTTTATTTATCGTGCAAAAGTAGTAAAACATAAAAAAAATTATTTGGTATTACCATAATCGTACTAACCCACAGAATAAATTATATCATTTATACCGCATGGTTAAACAATACCATAAAAATTGCAAAATTGCTGTTTTTTTCTATTTCCACACAATAATAATGACATGTTTTCAATACATTATATGTACCCCAATATGGTGGCATTAAAAAATACAGCTTGTCCCACAAAATACAATCCCTCATACAGCTGCGGAAAAATGTAACGTTTGGCTCTCAGAACGCAGCGATGAAAAAACTCGAAATAAAGTGGCTGCGTCCTGAATGCCCAAAATAGTTGCACCCTTAAAATGTTTAACAATAGAATCCTGGTTGCCTGTAGTCACTACAAGGGAATTTACTGAAGACAGATTTGTTATTGAGTTTAATGGGACTTGCATGAAATCTGTGTTCGGTAAGACCCTGTAGTGTTGGTCACAGGCATCTGTATTTATATACTTTAACTCTATGGCTATGATTTGGAGGGATTTGGAGCTCGGTTAAAAAAAATAGAGCTCTGACCGCTATAAAGATGTATTATGAAACTTAATTAGAGCTAAATTGTGGTTTTACTTATATTAAAAAAATAAAATAATAGTTACTAGACACCATTATTATCACATAAATAAAATATACCTGATTTGCCATAGGACAGGAGACCCAGAAAGAACATAAGCAGCTTCATTCTGTAATAAAAGGGTACGTTTAGGAAAAATACCAAGATAATATATGTTTTTCTATATGAGTGTAGGGACCCATCACCGATGGTCCACAGCAGATCAGGAGGCATGATAGTCACTCTTCAATATTCGGTATATCAGCATGTCACTGAACAGGTACAGCAACTGAATATAATATACCTTATCGTGCAATCCTGCAGGATCGGAAAAGCTGCCATTTTTGAACAAATAGCCTCTCCAAAGCCAGCTTTGAAATTAGGATTCTAGAGGAGAAATCAGACAGATTATAACCCATAACATAATGTTATGTCATTTGATCAATCGTGACGACTCGTTCTGCCTTTTATGTGTTAGAAGCAGAAATAAAGTGGGTGGAGGCAAGAAGATATGAGGTTGTAAGAAAACCTTCATAATGGATGGATTAAATGTGATGTTTTCTTAAGCAAAGATGTATATGCAGAGGGATTTAGAGCTCGTGTCAAAGCTCTTAGAGCGATCCTTAACTTCCAGGTGACTGAATAAGCCGTTATGTGGGTGTACAAGAGGAATAACACTATTTCTGACCATTATATTACTTGTACTTTGCATATGTTAGCAGTTTTTTTTCTCTGCAGGCTCTATATATAATTCTTCAATTTAGTTAGTGGGTGGAGCCTAACTGCTATCATGTTTGCTATACACTGTGTAGTGACCACACAGGGTTAAATAAGTTTGGTATTTATTATTCACAGAAGTAAATGACAACAATCACAATCCAACAAGGTTTAGATCAAATTCTTGTTAACTGTAATCCGCCAGAAATTGATGGCTTTTTAATTTTATAATCCACAGGGAATAAATTACAGTCTTGTAAACTATAATCTGACAAGAACAGATGGCTTTTTTTTCCTCAACTTGTCTTTCTGTCAATTTCTCTCTGACGCACCTCACAAAATCCTCTCTCTCAGCTCTCCTCAACTGCCTCCCTTCAACTGCCACTGCCTCTAGCTCCTCCCCTTTCCATTTTCTCTCCTACATCCCTATAGCTCCTCCCCTTTTCCTTTCCTCAACAGTCCTATTCGAGGGCTGGACTGCTCTCAGTCCATAGCCTCTGTTCTCTGTCATTCTGCCTTTACGAGGCCATGCTCCACTGGAGTCAGCCTCCCCCACTGTTCCGGTGACACTTTGTCTGTGCGCCGATTAGTTGGACAAACGTATGGCAAAATTAAATTTGTCCATAATGCATTGGCTGCAGATTCAGCTGTCTGGTCCTGAGTGGGAGTTGCTACTGCAAATTTAGTGAAATGATCGGTCATGACCAATATATATCGATATCCTGGAACGGACTATTCTAGTAATAAATAATCTATCAGAAGCATTTGTAAGGGGTAGGTGGTCTGAATATTTAGTATGGGTGCACGTTGTTCAGGGGCTTTGGCTAAAGCACAGTTTCGGCAAGTAGTGCATATTTCTTGAGCTTTAGCTTTTAATCCAGGATAATAATAAAATTGTTGAATCCATTGAAATGTTTTATCTGTTCCAAAATGACCCTTCTTTTCATGAAGCCACCGTACCATTTTGTTTATTTGTTTGGAGGAATAACAATTTGCCACGTCTGTTCTAGATTAGTGGGTAATTGTACTTTTCGATATAAAACGTCTTCTTGGATAATCAGACGATGCCATTGTCTGAGTAACTGTTTCTCTTTGGGTGTAAGTTGTTCTCGCTCTTCATAACTAGGTCAGTGATTCCTTTCCATCCACTTAATTAGTTTGTCCATGGACTTTTAATTTCTTTTATTATTTGATTATCTAACATATGTTTCAATAGTTGTTTCACTTCTTGATATAAGGATGGAGGAACATGTCTGTATTTCTCCTGCATTGGTCTGATGTTTCCAGTAGGGATTTCATGTTCTATAGAGGTAGTATGTCCAAAATCGTCCTCTGTTCTGGAGAATGCTTCTGAATGGTTGCCCAATACATTTGCAATCTGCTCTAGTTCTTTAGGTTGAAATTCTTTATTTTCTATGTTTACTTCTGTCAAGAGTTGTGAACCCATTTCCTTCATATTTAATCCAGTTAGCTGACAGACTCGTAGAATCCTTTTTTCCAATTCTACAGGTTCCACTTGCCATCGTGACTCTTGTATGACACTATTATTCGAGATCGGGAATAATTCAGCTATCAATTCTCGAGGTCTGAGCAGAACAGTTTGTTCAGAAATATTGATGGCCCTTAATACTACTCGTCCTGACTTCACGGTACAAAATGTTCGAGCAATGGCAAGACCTTCACGTTGGGTTACAGGTTTTACTAGAACAGTGGCTCCTTTTATAAGCCAGTGGGTACCAACTGGTACAGACACTAAAAATTCATGCCGTGATGGGATGGAATTTGGGGCTGTAATTGGTATTTTAACTCCTCCAACTTTCCCTGGAATTTCCAATAGTCCTTGTTGTATGCGACATGGTCTCAAGACTCTCTGTAGTGCCAACTAGGAGGGTTCAGTTACCGTTATTTGTTTCCAATATTTTGGACCAAATTAATTTACCAGAAGTCCGTCCAGATCTCTCAGGACATTCATTCTTATTATTACAGGAATATTTGCTATTTCGCTCTGTCCGTTGTGTCATCATTTCTTTTAGATCTCGAACCATGTCAAAGCTCTTAGAGCGTACCTTAAATTTCAGGTGACTGAATAAGCTGTTATATGTGTGTACAAAAGGAATAACACTATTTCTGACCATTATATTACTTGTACTTTGCTAGCAGTTTTTTTTTCTCTGCAGACTCTATATAGAATTCTTCAATTTAGTTAGTGGGTGGAGCCTAACTGCTATCATGTCTTCTATACACTGCATACATAGAAGAGGAGAATCCTGCTGCCCTATCTCTATCTATTACACATATATATATATACATATATATATATATATATATATACACACTACCGTTCAAAAGTTTGGGGTCACCCAGACAATTTTGTGACTTTCCATGAAAACTCACACTTATATTTATCAAATGAGTTGCAAAATGACTAGAAAATATAGTCAAGACATTGACAAGGTTAGAAATAATGATTTTTATTTGAAAAAATAATTTTCTCCTTCAAACTTGGCTTTCGTCAAAGAATACTCCATTTGCAGCAATTACAGCATTGCAGACCTTTGGCATTCTAGCTGTTAATTTGCTGAGGTAATCAGGAGAAATTTCACCCCATGCTTCCAGGAGGCCCTCCCACAAGTTGGATTGGCTTGATGGGCACTTCTTGCGTACCATACGGTCAAGCTGCTCCCACAACAGCTCTATGGGGTTGAGATCTGGTGACTGCGCTGGCCACTCCATTACAGATAGAATACCAGCTGCCTGCTTCTTCCCTAAATAGTTCTTGCATAATTTGGAGGTGTGCTTTGGGTCAGTGTCCTGTTGTAGGATGAAATTGGCTCCAATCAAGCGCTGTCCACAGGTTATGGCATGGCGTTGCAAAATGGAGTGATAGCCTTCCTTATTCAATATCCCTTTTACCTTGTACAAATCTCCCACTTTACCAGCACCAAAGCAACCCCAGACCATCACATTACCTCCACCATGCTTGACAAATGGCGTCAGTCACTCTTCCAGCATCTTTTCAGTTGTTCTGCATCTCACAAATGTTCTTCTGTGTGATCCAAACACCTCAAACTTCGATTCGTCTGTCCATAACACTTTTTTCCAATCTTCCTCTGTCCAATGTCTGTGTGCTTTTGCCCATATTAATCTTTTCCTTTTATTAGCCAGTCTCCGATATGGCTTTTTCTTTGCCACTCTGCCCTGAAAGCCAGCATCCCGGAGTCGCCTCTTCACTGTAGACGTTGACACTGGCGTTTTGCGGGTACTATTTAATGAAGCTGCCAGTTGAGGACCTGTGAGGCGTCTATTTCTCAAACTAGAGACTCTAATGTACTTGTCTTGTTGCTCAGTTGTGAAGCGGGGCCTCCCACTTCACTTTCTACTCTGCTTAGAGCCTGTGTGTGCTGTCCTCTGAAGGGAGTAGTACACACCGTTGTAGGAAATCTTCAGTTTCTTGGCAATTTCTCGCATGGAATAGCCTTCATTTCTAAAAACAAGAATAGACTGTCGAGTTTCACATGAAAGCTCTCTTTTTCTAGCCATTTTGAGAGTTTAATCGAACCCACAAATGTAATGCTCCAGATTCTCAACTAGCTCAAAGGAAGGTCAGTTTTATAGCTCCTCTAAACAGCAAAACTGTTTACAGCGGTGCTAACAAAATTGCACAAGGGTTTTCAAGTGTTTTCTAATCATCCATTAGCCTTCTAACACAGTTAGCAAACACAATCTACCATTAGAACACTGGAGTGATGGTTGCTGGAAATGGGCCTCTATACACCTATGTAGATATTGCATTAAAAACCAAATGTTTGCAGCTAGAATAGTAATTTAGCACATTAACAATGTATAGAGTGTATTTCTGATTAATTTAATGTTATCTTCATTGAAAAAAACTGTGCTTTCCTTTCAAAAATAAGGAAATTTCTAAGTGAGCCTAAACTTTTGAACGGTAGTGTATATATATATATATATATATATATATATATATATATATATACAGGGTGGGCCATTTATATGGATACACCTAAATAAAATTGGAATGGTTGGTGATATTAACTTCCTGTTTGTGGCACATTAGTATATGGGAGGGGGGAGACTTTTCAAGCTGGGTGTTGACCATGGCGGGCATTTTGAAGTCGGCCATTTTGTATCCAACTTTAGTTTTTTCAATGGGAAGAGGGTCATGTGACACATCAAACTTATCGAGAATTTCACAAGAAAAACAATGGTTGGTTTTAATGTTACTTTATTCTTTCATGAGTTATTTCAGAAGAAATGCTAGCACAGGCATCCAGTATCCGTAGTTTCAGTTGCTGCACATCTCGTATCTTCACAGCATAGACAATTGCCTTCAGATGACCCCAAAAATAAAAGTCTAAGGGGGTCAGATCGGGAGGCATTTCTTCTGCGGTGTTGCTATCAGTGTGTGAAGAGCGGGAGAAGAGGGTTGCATTGACAATCCAACACAATGGGCAGCACTTTGAACACATTTTATAAGTGGTCAGAAACTTGTAAATAACTCATGAAAGAATAAAGTAACGTTAAAACCAAGCACACCATTGTTTTTCTTGTGAAATTCTCGATATGTTTTATGTGTCACATGACCCTCTTCCCATTGAAAAAACTAAAGTTGGATACAAAATGTCCGACTTCAAAATGGCCGCCATGGTCAACACCCAGCTTGAATAGTTTCCCCCCTCCCATATACTAATGTGCCACAAACAGGAAGTTAATATCACCAACCATTCCCATTTTATTTAGGTGTATTCATATAAATGGCCCAGCCTGTATATATATATATACATATATATATATATATATATATATATATATATATATATATATATATATATAAAGCTGCAGCATGGAGGAGATTATACAGAAGTAATGAGCAGTGTAGCTGTGAATCCAGCACTAGGGTGACAGAAATTTTGAAGAAGCTGCTGCAGCGTCTCTGTGAGTTTCTCTGACTCACCCTTAGGCATCATTTACATGAGCGTAATATACGCGCGTGCGACGCGCGTGCGACGCGCGTGCTTTTCACGCGTGTCGTACGCACCTATATTAGGCTATGGGGCAGTGCAGACAGTGTGTGTATTTTGCGCAGAGCGAGTGTGTTGCGTAAAATTCACGACATGTCCTTTCTTCGTGCGCTGTTCGCGCATCACGCACCCATTGAAGAGCGAACTGCGTGGTTCGCGCAACAGCTGTCAAACTCTGAATGTAAACAGAAAAGCTTTTCTGTTTACAAACATCCAAACGGAGTGTCATAATGATGGCGGCTGCGCGAAAATCACGCAGCCGCGCATCATACACTGATGACACACGCAGCTGTTAATTGCCATTTGCGCACGCAAAACGCCGCATTTTTTGCGTGCGCAAAACGCACACGCTCGTGTAAATCAGGCCTTAGGGTCAGTTCACACGTTGCGTAAATACTGCAGTTTTTCCGCAATGTTTTTAGGCTCTAAGGCATACTGATACACTTTTGTGTATGCGATACTCCTACTCCACCGATTTGTTCCCACTTCCAGTGGTTGAGGTGCTTTATGCACGAGTGGAGTAAGACCTGTGATGGTTTATCTTCGGCTAATGGTTAACCGGGGGGGTTCTCCCTCCCACATATGTCCCATTTCTATTGGGGAATTGATACGGCCCTCTCATTATCATTATAACCCGCTCCTCGGGTTTTAACTTTTTGAACTCTCCTAATTAAACTGATGCATTTTCACTTACCCTAGCTCCTCCAGTGCTGTGCAGCATTGTTTACATAGCCGCCTGAAGCTCCGTATAAGGCTCTATGGTTTCTCCGGCGCGCGCTTAGACCAGTCATCAGTGTCTAGTGCACACCGCTGAACCAAAATATTTCAGCATAATATTTGCTGAGCGGTAGCTAGTTAGAATCTACGCCAGAATCTTGCAGCATAATATGTGCTGACCGGCAGTTAGACAGATCAATGCAATTTGTACCCCTGAGGACACTCCTCTATGTGTATAGAGGCACAGAAACGCGTTGGCAATCTTGCTTGTTTGTGGAAACTAGACAAACTATTATTTATTCATTACGTTTGTGGAGTGTTGTAGCGATGGGTTAATCATGTTCAAACTGTCATAGACACTTTCAACTTAGTGTTTTCAGTGGTTGGCTATCGTTTAAACTCCATAAAGCATCTATGATCTGTGTTGCCAACGCCTGTACTCAGATCCTTGGCAATTAGTGCCCTATTTTTATACATTAAATCTCTAATAAATAAAAAAATGTAAACGTTTAGACAGGCAGTGTATTTTCATAATCTAATTAAACGTGTACCTTACACAATTTTGGAATATAATGTAATTAGTTTCGGAAAATCCGCAGCAGATGCAGTAGCAGCAAAGTGGATGAGATAAAACAAATCTCATCCACATGCTGCGTAAATACTGAGCGGAAAAAACGCTCAGAAATTGCAGTGTGGAATTTTATTTCAAGGCATGTTAATTGTGTTTGTGTAAACGCTGCTTATTTATGCGTGTTTTCCTAATTGAATTCAATGGGGAGGTAAATCCTGCAACAGATTTTGTGATTCTTGAAAGTTGGGATTTATGTTATAACTGCCACTTGGCGCTGACCGTACGAGCATAACTGCCTGTCACATCTCCAGCAGGTATCATATTCCTTCTCATCACACTTTGCCCCAGCCAATCAGAGCTGCGCATAGACCTCTGGCTGCTGGGGGAGCTGTGCGGTCGTAAATCCTGTCAATTTGCAGCACTAGCAGTCAGGGGCGTCACTAAGGACTTAAAATGTCAGGGGAAATATCCCCAAAACATATGTGTCTGCCCAATAAAAATGTATGTGTGTATAGGAGACAGCATATCTATAGCACTACGACCCTATCAACTATGGATAGGATTAGATACATTTGCTCAGTAGACAGTATCACACATTATAGGATTAGATACAGTGGCTCAGCAGACAGTATCACGCATGATAGGATTAGATACAGTGGCTCAGCAGTAGAGTATCACACATGATAGGATTAGATACAGTGGCCCAGCGGACAGTATCACGCATGATATGATTAGATACACTGGCTCAGCAGACAGTATCACACATGATAGGATTAGATATAAGGCCCAGCAGACATTATCACACATGATGGGATTAGATACACAGCTCAGCAGACATTATCACATATGATAGGACTAGATACACTGGCTCAGCAGACAGTATCACACATGATAGCATTAGATATAAGGCCCATTAGACAGTTCACACATGATGGGATTAGATACACAGCTCAGCAGACATTATCACACATGATAGGATTAGATACAATGGCTCAGCAGACAGTATCACACATGAAAGGATTAGATATAAGGCCCAGCAGACAGTATCACACATGATAGGATTAGATATAAGGCCCAGCAGACAGTTTCACACATGATGGGATTAGATACACAGCTCAGCAGACATTATCACACATGATAGGATTAGATACAGCGGCTCAGCAGACAGTAACACACATGATAGGATTAGATATATGAGGCCCAGCAGACAGTTTCACACATGATGGGATTAGATACACAGTTCAGCAGACAGTATCACACATTATAGGATTAGATACAGTGGCTCAGCAGTCAGTATTACACATGATAGGATTAGAGACAGGGCCCAGCAGACAGTATCACACATGTTGGGATTAGATACAGTAGCTCAGCAGACAGTATCACACATGATTGGATTAGATATAGGGCCCAGCAGACAGTATCACACATGATTGGATTAGATACATTGGCTCAGCAGACAGTATCACACATGATAGGATTAGATACAGTGGCTCAGCAGACAGTATCACACATGATTGAATTAGATATAGGGCCCAGCTCGCTGACATTGCGGCTCCAGCGCTGGACCCAGGAAAGGTAAGAATAATAATTTTGCTTCTTTATGTGTTACTAATTATTTTTGTGTGTTTGTGTTTTTTTACAAGTTCGGTTGTTGGACTACTTAGAATACAAGCACTTCAATGACAGTATTTTTTTATTCTCAATAAAATGGTTAATGTGGGTTGTGTTTTTTTATTTGAATAAAATATTTTTTCTTTGTGCTTGTAATTTTTTAAACTTTATTATTACCGCCTTAATAATGGCCGCTGGCTGATTGACAACCTCCATTACGAAGGCGGGGCTTAATGTTAGCAGGTGCAGAGCTATCACTAACCCCCATTATTACCCCGGTACCCACCGCCAGCAGGGGTACTGGGAGGAGCCGGGTACGAACCAGTACCTGACCATCTGTAGTGACGGTCAGGCACCGGGGCGTCCGCAGGCTGGTAGTATAAGGCCGGGGAAGGCCAAAACAGTGGCCGTTCCCACCGTGGTAAAGCTAGCCTGCTGCTGCTGTGTTGTATCTGGCTGGTTATGAAAATTGGTATCAGGTGCCATGTTGAATTTGCACAGCCCCTGAGGGGCCAAAACAGTAGAAACCCCCAAAAACTACACCCATCAAGGAATCTATCTAGGTGTATAGTGAGCATTTAGACCCCACAGGTTTTATGCAGAATTTATTGCAATTAGGCCGTGAAAATTAAAATCTACATTTTGTTCCACTAAATTGTAGAATTTCATCATTTTCACAAGGGATAAAGGAGAAAAAGCACCCAACATTTGTAAAGCAATTTCTCCCGAGTTTAGCAATACCCCACATGTGCTCATAAGTTGCTTTTTGGATACACGCCAGGGCTCAGAACGGCAGGAGCGCAATTTGGCATGCAGATTTTGCTGGATTGGTTATTTGCAAAACCCCTGAGGTACCAGAGTACAGTGAAAGCCCCCAAGAAGTGACCCCATTTTGGAAACTACACCCCTCAAGGAATTTATCATTTGCCTGGACATATAACAGAGCTCGGAATTGAAGAGCAACATGCGCATTTGAGGCCTATTTTGGTGTTTTTTCAGAGCATTGTCCCACAATTGCAGGGCTCTGCGGTCAAATAGTAAAACAAACCCACAAGTAGTGACCCCAATTTTGGAAACTACACCCCTTAGGGCATATTAAGGGGTGTAAATAGCATTTTGACCGCAAAAGTATTTTTACATTAGAAAGTAATTCGCAGAGGACGTAAACTGCTGTTTGGGCACGCTGTAGGGCTCAGAAGGGAGGGAGCGCCATTTGACTTTTGGAGCGTGGATTTAGCTTTAGTAGTTCTGTTTGGGGTTTTGCTGCCATCTCAGTTTATAATGTGGGGGCATATGTAAGCTGCGCGGAAAACATCAGGGCAAAATAAGAGGGTATAATAATGCTGTAAATAAATAATAATCCGCAGATGTGTGGCCGGTGTCTCACTGACAAATGGTCAGTTTTTGGAACACTGCACATTTTGTGTCGCCATATTTTGAGAGCCAGAACTTTTTTATTTTTTCGCCAACTGAGCTGTGTGAGGGCTTATTTTTAGCGGGACAATCTCCAGTTTTCATTGGTACCATTTTGGGGTACATGCAATTTTTTGATCACTTTTTATTACATTTTTTGGCAAGCAAGATGACCGAAACCAGCAATTCTGCCAATGCTTTTTTATTTTTATTTTTTTTACAATGTTCACCGTGGGCTATAAATGACAATTTTACTTTACTTTGCGGGTTGATGCGATTACGGCGATACAATATGTATATGTTCTTTTTTTATGTTTTGCAGCTTTTGCACAGTAAAATTCCTTTTTTATTTTTGAATAATTTATTTTTTGTGTCACCATATTCTGAGAGCCATAACTTTTTTATTTTTGTGTCGACAAAGCTGTGTATGGGCTTGTTTTTTTGCAGGACGGGTTGTAGTTTTTATTGGTACTATTTTGGGGTACATGCAACTTTTTGATCACTTTTTATTATATGTTTATGACCATAAAATAGTGATTCTGGCATTTTTTTTAATTTTTTTTTATCGATGTTCAGTGTGCAGGAAAAATAACATTATAGTTTTAGAGTTTGGGTCGTTATGGACACGGTGACACAAAACCTGTACTGTTTTTAACATTTTCATTTTTTTCCTATAGTAAATGACTTATTTATTTTATAGTCACTGACAGCAAGCCGCCTATTAGGCTCCGCCTTTGGGCAAGGCCTAATGGGCTTCCATATGTGGCAGAGCAGGAGGCCACCGGTTGACATAGCAACGATCGGCACCCCCGTGATCACATCGTGGCAATTTAAATCAGCTAGAATCCACTAAGAGTCCAGGATTGATTTTGATCGCAGCATCTAAGGAGCTAGTTTTGTTCCCTGCCATTACAACAAGGTATCAGCTGTAACATATAGCTGACACCCGCGGCTGATGGAGCAGGCTCAGCTTCTGAGCCTGCCGCCATATTCCTTTTGCGGGCGGAAGCCTTTTAGGCCCCGCCTCCACTGTCTTTTGACATGGAGACAGAACAAAACCATGACATAACTGTACCTCATGGTGCCTTAAGGCAGGGTAAACCATGACAGTCATTTGCATCATGGTGCGTTCAGGGGTTAAAGGGTCTTGACATGAAAACAACCCCTTTTATAGATGAAAGCGTCCCAGCAATCAACTGATAACCTCAAGTTCAGCTTTTGAAACCCTTAGCACTCATCTGTAATTGCTAAGGGATGCTGTGACCCTGCACAGGAGATGCTGTTAAAATGTACTGTAGTATTAAATTAATGACAGTCTGTGTACTAGATGGCCCGGCCAGGTCTGTAAGAGTGGGAACAGCTTATATGTTATGACCATCGGGTTGTGGATCCACTGGGCTACTCCTCGAGTTTGTTTTGGGGCCACCTTTAAGGGCGTTATCTAAGTAGTCTCCCTGGTTGTCACCCTTTAACCCTCCTTACAGGGATCTGGACTTCACTGTGGGGAGGCTAATAGGTCACTACCTCATGAGGTGTCCCGGTGAGAGTAGCGGCAGGCCCAACAGACCAGGTACAGGCACTGGTAGTTGGTACCTTGGCAGAAGGATGCAGACCAGACGATACAGTTCATAATAAACCGGAAGCTTCAGGCTTGTCACAGACAGTTGGAAGCAGACTGGCAGTGGGCAGTTATATAAAGGCTGATAGCGGATAGCTGGACTCAGGCTGATATCGTATCAGTGGACACAGGCAGGCAGCAGGTAGCTAAGCACAGGCAGAGAGCAGATAACTGAACACAGGCTGGTATTGTATAACTGGATACATGACTATAACAGATAACAACAGCAGACAAACACAAACCTTTGCAGGACACAACTAGGTTGCTTCAATGTTTCTCAGACAAAAGGTGGATTGTGAAGGTGCCTTAAATAGTCCAGGAACAAATAAGGATTAGTTAACTAATTTTGAATTGCGCGTGCTGCCCCTTTATGTAGCGCGCACACTAGGAGACATGCAGCCACTAACAGGGCAACACAGCAGATGCTGGCGGCCTGATTGGCGAGCAGGACCAGACCGTCTGCGGCGTTAAATTATACTTAGCATCTCTCCGCTCCACAGGAGACAATGCTCTTTGCGGTCCATATGTCTCAATAGGGCATATGTAAAGGGATCATCTTAGTAAAGCATCCCCTTTTAGTTAGTTTAAAGTGTAGCTAAACGTTTGACAAACTTCTGACATGTCATAGTGACATGTCCGAAGTTTGGTTTGTTGGGGGTCCGAGCACTGAGACCCCCACCAATCGCTAGAACAAAGAAGCTGAAGTGCTCGTGTGAGCGTTCAGCTTTTTCCGGAAAGCTGATGTATCGGAGTACGGGCTCATAGACTTTCTATTGAGTCCGTACACAGATACATTTATTTCCGGAAATAGCCGAACAGACACGAGCACTTCAGCTGCTTTGTTCTAGCGATTGGTGGGGGTCTCAGTGCTCGGACCCCCAACAAACCAAACTTCTGACATGTCACTATGACATGTCAGAAGTTTGTCAAATGTTTAGTTACACTTTAAATGTGGGATACGTTGTCCTGTATGACTCAGGACCTCAGGTCACTGGATGTGGTCTGTGTAGAGGCAACATTAATGTATTGCTGTCTATTTGTTGAGAGAAAGTCAAGAGAAATTAAAGTGTTTTATTTTTAATGCTGTTGGATAAGGATTGCTAGATGGACACTAAGATTATGAAGCCGCACATTGAGCTTATATTTGGGGTGGGGATATATGGCTAAGGTCAGGACCACACACAGAGTTTTGATGAACTTTTTGGATCGAAACACAGGAGTGGACACCAGAGAATGGAGATGCAGAAGTCTTTTCTATACACCTTTTCTTTCCTTTAGATACACTTCTGGCTTTGGTTAAAAAAAACTGCACCAAAATACTGCATAAAAACTCTGTGTGATTTTACCCTAAAGGAGTATCGGCCATCAATATTTGATTGGTGTGGTCCGATCTCCAGGAGCCCCAGTGATCAGCATAATGAAGGCACTACGGCACTACTGTAAACGCTGCTTGCCCTTCACGGTTTACATGGGAACGACTCTTCCGTGCGAGCTACTGTGCCTGGTACTGCAGCTCGTTCCATTCACTTGGATGTGACAAGCTGAAGTATTAGACACAGTACAGATGTGCCGCTGTGCACAATAGTGGAAATGCAGCGCTTTATAGGCTTCGCTTCATTGTGCTAATGGCCGCGGTTAGACCACCACCGATCAAACATTGATTGCTTATCCTAAGGATAGGCTTTTAATGTTAAACAGAGCAGAAATTTTCCCTTTTTTTGGGGTCATGTGAAAAAAACGATGAATATGAATACAAGCTGATGTAATGTTCCTATCAGCTGTCTAATCTATCAAGAAAGTGCAATTGCACACACGGAGCGTTTTCCTATAGAGTTACTGGTGACAGACTTCCTTTAAAAACATGCCTTTATCCAACTTCGCTTTCTAGACATTACGTTTACCTATTATGTTTCATTAAATGTTATATATATATATATATATATATATGTTAAGTGAACAGTGGAAGTTTTTGTCACAGGCAATTGGTTTGTTTGCGGAGTACCTGAAAGTATCATATAGTATCATATTTATATTATTCTACACATACATCGAATGCCTGACTACCAATGAGGTTGTAGCAGTTTTATTTGATCATATATGATTAAAAATCAATGTTATGTCCCATGTAACCTATTAGTGGTTGCTCAATCAGCCCATTAGAAATAATATCCAGCTCTCACTGGTCACAAGACTACTGCTATTTGTACTTCAATCAGACCTTAGCATCTGCACTTCAGGCAGTATTGTAATGGGTGACCTTAAGAGCTGACATTTAGGTATCAGCCAAGCAGGATCTACATTTTCTGAGTCAACAAACAGATCATATATATATAAGTCTATATGCAACACATGCACGAAGACGCACACTGCCCTCAGTAAAACTGCCACGAGACTGATTTTGAAGTTGATTTTTGGTCTGAGTCTCATTTTATACACTTACATACATACAGTACATGGAATATGGTAGTTGGGGGTGGCAGCAGGGAGGCTGGATGGCATATGTTCGAAGACAGTGGTTTGCTGAATATTCGGCTCATTAAAAAGAACATGTCGGCTCTTCTGTAATAAGGGGGAGTGGCGAGTGGCCCCAGACTCCTCAGCCCAGAAATTGCTGATGGTGGCCGTGCGCGGCTTCAATGGTGTAGCAGGTCCTAAACTATTTCTATACAAAACCTTTGCAAAACCGCAACAACAACTTTCATGTGTGAATGTACCCTTAGAATACCCCTTTTATAATAAATGTTTTTGTAATTAATTCTATATCTTGATAAATGATTGCAAACTATCTAAATAATATTATGCACCGATTAGACATTTTTGGCATATTCTGAGAATATGCCATAAATGCTTAAAAGGGATTATCCCATAATTAAATATAAATTTTCTCTGTTAGGTCACCCAAAACATTATCATTTTTCGATTGGAACATTAAAATAATTGCTCCTGTGTCTAGATATTGCTGTTACATACTTGTAATGGCACCCTCTTGTGTCCTTTTGTTTGCCATTCAGAACGTTCATGGAAATATGGAGAAGCAGTCAGAAAAACACAAAGAAGCACCATAACAAGTATATAACAGCAATATCTAAACATGGGTGCATTTTTGTAAAATTATTTCAATTAAATTTTATTTAACTTTTGCGTATCACATGAATTTAATATTTAATCATGGGAAACTTTAAAGGGAATGTGTTACAAAATTCTTTTTTTTGTTTTATTTATTTTTTTCTTCCACAAGGTGGGAAATATTAAAAATGAAATAAGAATTTTAAATGTTTTCCTATGTTGGCCACCAGAGTAAGTACTTTCCAGAATTACAGCAAGGTGAATCATTTTGTGAGTGATTCTACAATTGCAGAATGGGCTGATCACAGCAGCTATAGGACACACCAAAAGGCTAAGAAAGATGAAAGTCAAGAGGGAGACCCTGTGGTAAATGACTTTTCAGTTGACAAGTTCACACGGCGTGTATTTGACGTGATTGGCACATTTTACGTGCCGAAAAAGGCATAAAAAATGCTTGGTTAAGCTTCCCATTTATATCAATGGGAAGGTATGCCATTTGTACACAAAATGCGCTTTTTTTTCAAAAACCCGCATTGCGTAAGAGAAGCGACTAGCCAATTTTTGGGTACGTAAAACGTGCCAAATGTTCCCATAGTCAATATGACTCCTAATTATGCGCCGAAATGCGTAAAAAATATGCGAAAAAGGCATAGAAAAGCATGCCATTTAAATCAATGGGAAAGTGAGACGGTAATACATACAACTTTTTTTATGAGAGCGTTTTAAAGAAAGCAGTCTCAGGTCAATTTTTTTGTAGCGTAAAACGTGCCAAATGTTCCCATAGTCCTAACTATGCGACAAGAGGTGCAAAAA
The DNA here is from genome assembly GCF_050947455.1 of Rhinoderma darwinii. NCBI lineage: Eukaryota > Metazoa > Chordata > Amphibia > Anura > Rhinodermatidae > Rhinoderma > Rhinoderma darwinii. Next base: position 31,990,084 of record NC_134693.1, read on the forward strand.
GCACGCACAAAAAAAACGCTGAAAAAGCATTAAAAATGCCTGTATTTGAAAATGCGCTTCACAAGAAACGCTAGTGTATTTGATGTGTTTACAAATAGGTTTTTTTGAGCGCCGTGTGAACATGCCCTAAGGGAATTATTTTTTATGGACCTCTAGTTTCTATTGCGGCGCAGGGGAGAAGACAGAAGACTGCTGTAGGAGAGTATAAGATTTTTTTATACTACATAATTTATTATTATTAATATATATAAAAATCTTATGCCTCTGTTTTTTTATTACTTTATTAGCTCCTTAGTAATGGGAGAAGTCTTTTTTGATGACGCCTATTAATAAGGCGGGGCTTAGAGTTAGCCAGTAAAATGGCGATCACTAATGCCACATTAATACCAGGTACCCTGCCACAAGGGGTACCGAGAAGAGCTGGGTACAATCCAGTACCCAAGCATCTGGAGTGATGGTTGGGCATTAGGGTGGCCGTAGACTGGTATTTTGAGGCTGGGAAGGGCCAAAAACCGTGGCCTTTCCACCCTAGTAATGCTAGGCAGTGGCTGCTTTATTGTATCTGGCTGGTTATGAAAATGGGGGGGGGACCCCACAATGTTTTTTGTCAATTATTTATTAAGCCTGTCCATTTTTCCTGCTACGAAAACATCCTCTTCAAGAACTGAATAATTACTTGCTGCCTAATATATCCCAACCCTTTACAGGTACTATTCACACGAGATAATCAATGTTATTCATTTCACCTGTCAGTGGTTTTAATGTTATGGCTGAACGTGTATATAGTTATGGAAATTAATACAGAGTTTTGCCATATATGATAACTAGGAATGGAGATGCTTGGCTTTAATTACAGGAACTGAAAATTGTTCTTTTATCTCTTGTTCCTGTTGTATATTCTTTACAGTATCAATTATGATGTCTTTCCTTTTTTTATCATTGAGTTCAAAGCGAGACAGATTGCAAAATAAAAATTGTGGGCAAAACATTTGACAGTTATTCTTATTAATGTTTTGAGATATATTGTGTACCCTAAAATAACACATTCTTACGAAGATTTGCTTCAAGAGAACTTTAATTTCATCAGATATATTGCATACAGATTAGAGGTTAAAGCAAGTTTTATTGATATTTAATACACTTCTAGAACTGTTAGTCTTGTTTTGTGATTTCTCTGTATAAAGCAGTTTCGATTCCAGAATGTGGATTACTTAACCCAATCCTAGAAGAGACAAGTAAAAAAAAGGATTTAATACCACATATTCTTAGAGATATGTAATAATTCCAAAAGTGATGGGAAACAGGTTTTTACATTGATCATTTGCAGCCTCAGAGCTATATGCAACCCACAGTGACATTCTGGACTTAAACTTTACCATTTTCCAGTTTTTAGAAAATGGATGTTGCTGGCACTCCCGGTAATTGCTTACATGCAGGCAGCATGTGACCGCTGCAGCCATTCAGAGGGCTCAGCGGTCATGTGTTGTATTTCTTGCATTATGCCGGAAATACCATTCATTACTACTGAGCTCTCTGATTTGATGCAGCGGTCACATGCTGCCTGCATGTAAACAATCGCCGGTCGTACCACTGGAACTTCAGCGTCAAATCGCCTGGGGGAAAGGAGAGGTGAATACTGCTTATTTTGTTAATTCATGTCATTTGCAGCCATTAGAAAAACAAAGGAAAGCAGACAGCCCCTTTAGGGTCCACAGTTTGACATTGTATATTACAGCACATTTTGTCGTTTGGTAAACAAATGATGTTAGTAAATCGGTAAAGAAAACGGTTGGCATTTTTTACTCTAAGTTATACAAAAACCCTTACACATGTACCTGAATAGTGTTGACTTCTCTACATTGCATCAGCCAAAGTGACAGAAAGGTGATCACCATATCTGTGCTTACTCTTTACTGAAATGTGACTTACTTTGCTAAGAGGAGCAGTACATTTTTTGGCAATTAAATAATTTAGGCACAAACAGCACTGCCTCCCTGTCTCTCCCCCTACATGATTTCAGCAAAGATACTACTGTCTCTCCCTGTTTATGATGTTGTTACAGATATTATTACCTCCCTGTCTCTCCATGTACATGAAGTAGACAGATAGTACTTTCTCCCTGTATATAATTTTAAAAAGTAAATATTTGAATATGCTGAAAAGCTCTACTGATAAGGAATAAGAAATAAAAAATAAGTGGAATAATCTCTTATTAATTTCAATGCAAGGCAACGCGTTTCGACACAGGACATGTGTCTTCATCAGGCCAAGGAGCCCTCCTTTACCTGTATATGACGTAGGTACAGATATTATTACCTCCCTGTTCATCCATGTACATGATGTAGACATAGACATAGAGACAGTACTATCAAGGACGTAGGTACAAATATTATTACCTCCCTGTCCCTCCATGTACAGTGAAGGAAATAAGTATTTGATCCCTTGCTGATTTTGTAAGTTTGCCCACTGTCAAAGTCATGAACAGTCTAGAATTTTTAGGCTAGGTTAATTTTACCAGTGAGAGATAGATTATATAAAAAGAAAAAAAGAAAATCACATAGTCAAAATTATATATATTTATTTGCATTGTGCACAGAGAAATAAGTATTTGATCCCCTACCAACCATTAAGAGTTGAGCCTCCTCCAGACCAGTTACACGCTCCAAATCAACTTGGTGCCTGCATTAAAGACAGCTGTCTTAAATGGTCACCTGTATAAAAGACTCCTGTCCACAGACTCAATTAATCAGTCTGACTCTAACCTCTACAACATGGGCAAGACCAAAGAGATTTCTAAGGATGTCAGGGACAAGATCATAGACCTGCACAAGGCTGGAATGGGCTACAAAACCATAAGTAAGACGCTGGGTGAGAAGGAGACAACTGTTGGTGCAATAGTAAGAAAATGGAAGACATACAAAATGACTGTCAATGACTGTCAATCGACATCGATCTGGGGCTCCATGCAAAATCTCACCTCGTGGGGTATCCTTGATCCTGAGGAAGGTGAGAGCTCAGCCGAAAACTACACAGGGGGAACTTGTTAATGATCTCAAGGCAGCTGGGACCACAGTCACCAAGAAAACCATTGGTAACACATTACGCCGTAATGGATTAAAATCCTGCAGTGCCCTGCTCAAGAAGGCACATGTACAGGCCCGTCTGAAGTTTGCAAATGAACTTCTGGATGATTCTGAGAGTGATTGGGAGAAGGTGCTGTGATCAGATGAGACTAAAATTGAGCTCTTTGGCATTAACTCAACTCGCCGTGTTTGGAGGAAGAGAAATGCTGCCTATGACCCAAAGAACACCGTCCCCACTGTCAAGCATGGAGGTGGAAACATTATGTTTTGGGGGTGTTTCTCTGCTAAGGGCACAGGACTACTTCACCGCATCAATGGGAGAATGGATGGAGCCATGTACCGTCAAATCCTGAGTGACAACCTCCTTCCCTCCACCAGGACATTAAAAATGGCTCATGGCTGGGTCTTCCAGCACAACAATGACCCGAAACATACAGCCAAGGCAACAAAGGAGTGGCTCAAAAAGAAGCACATTAAGGTCATGGAGTGGGCTAGCCAGTCTCCAGACCTTAATCCCACCGAAAACTTATGGAGGGAGCTGAAGATCCGAGTTGCCAAGCGACAGCCTCGAAATCTTAATGTTTTACAGATGATCTGCAAAGAGTAGTGGGCCAAAATTCCATCTAACATGTGTGCAAACCTCATCATCAACTACAAAAAACGTCTGATTGCTGCGCTTGCCAACAAGGGTTTTGCCACCAAGTATTAAGTCTTGTTTGCCAAAAGGATCAAATACTTATTTCTCTGTGCACAATGCAAATAAATATATATAATTTTGACAATGTGATTTTCTGTATTTTTTTAAAAATAATCTATCTCTCACTGGTAAAATTAACCTAGCCTAAAAATTCTAGACTGTTCATGTCTTTGACAGTGGGCAAATTTACAAAATCAGCAAGGGATCAAATACTTATTTCCTTCACTGTATCTCTGTTGTCTGTCAAGCATTATTTTAGTTTTTTACTTTTTTAGCCAGCTTAAATAATATAGCAGACAACTACTTTACCGGCAATACCAACTGAAGCCTGATAAAACAGAGGCTAACTGGTGCCAACTAATGGCGTTGGCCATCAGAAAAATAAAATCAAAATAAATAAATAAATCGCTAAAATGTGTGGGGTTATAAACACAAATGTGTCTCCATGTGTCTCTATATAAAAAGTGGAACAGAATGACAGTTAAAATGGTCAATGCAAATAGAGTCTTTGCCGCAAAAATAAACTTCAAATCCACACCAAGAGAATTAAAAAGGGTAGGCTTATAATCATGAGAAAAATATTTTGCTAAATTCCCAAAAATATGCAGAGTGTGAACATGGCCTAAGAGGCTCCATAGTTCATCCTTTTAATGTCAATCATATCACTCTCCCTTCGCTTCCGCCAGCAATGTGATTGCCTGACCAATCTGCACAGGCTGGGATCTGAATAGCCTATCAGGTTGAGAGCTGTAGAAGCAGCAGCAAAAACTGGTAAAATTCATTATTCCTGGAGAAAAACTAGTATAATGAGAGGCTGTCTCTATAGTAAATGTAAAGTTTTCTTTTACATTTTGGTCTCAAATTATAATTATATTACATTACAATAGTCATAAATGTCTAAAATTATTTTTTTTTATTACTACTTTAAGTTTTTTGACAAAATGCAATTGCTAAACAATTATTAGTATTATCACATTGTTCCAAAAATATAACGGTGCTCAGGAAAAAAAATTAGCTATAAAAGATTACCTGCTGGTAACTTAAATGGGTCTAGAGCTGATTTCACTGGTTCTTCTATTGGTAATCTCACTGTAAATGACAAAGGAGCAGCACAAAACGGTTTTGTTATGATTCCATTTCTGTTTGATCCTTTATAATTAATAAGACCAGGAGCTTTTTCCACTACTATCTTTTTACTTTCGCCTGTATTCATTATGCCAAAATGTTTTGCTGCTTGGCAGACTGAAGAATCCTAAAGGCAAATACAAGACTAATCAATCATGGTATTCTTCTATGACTTTTAATAATAAATTAGTTTATGGCAAACCAAACGTCATCGAAGAATAAAAGTTCTGTTTCAGGGGCGACTTACATAGCTGTAGGTATCGATGCCCCACACCATGGTTGATTGTGAGTTGCAGTCGGCTGGGCAAATTACTCTAGAAAAGTGTACATATAAATGTAAATTGAATGCAGACAAGAAGAGTTGTACAAGAAGAAAACTATAAAAGTCAGAAACATAAAGCCTGTTGTTGAACTTACTCTGTAACTAAATCAGCCAACTGTTTAGCAGTTGTTTCGCACGTAACAGAAACTACTGAGGAAAGAAAAGAAGACAATGATTGAGATATCCATTTTTCTATTGGTAAAAAAAATACTGTACGACTTATTTCTTTTTACTGTTAGTTTTTTAAACTTTTTATTCAACAAAAGAAGTCAAATATCAGTTTATATTATGTGTTAATCCCTTGACGCTCCATGACAAAACTGTACGTCATGGTGCGGGGGGGCCTGCACCATATACTGCGGGTGTCAGCTGTTTATTACAGCTGACACCTCGCACTTTCAGGCAGGAACCGAGGGAGCTCTGATCCTGGCCGTTTAACTACTTAGATGCCGCGGTCAATAGTGACTATGGCATCCAAGTTGCTGGAAGGAGGGGCGGTGGCCCCCTCTTGCAGCCCATCGACCTCCTGAGACGCAATCATGAAGTGGCAATGGTTGTCATGGCAGTCCAGGAGCCCACAGGTCTGCTTTCTTTCTGCTCCTGTTAAAGGGAATGTGTCGCAAATGAACATTTTTTACATATTTTTACATATTTTTATTGTATTTTTTTGTTTTTTTTATGTATTTTCTTTCCTTCAACAAGGTGGGAAAAATTAAATATTAAATAATTTGAAATGTTTTTCTATGTTGGCCACCAGAGGGAGCACTTCCCAGAATTACAGCAAGGTGAATCAGGCAAAGCAACTGACTCACAGCTGCTTTAAATGTGGGAGGGAGACTCACCCCTTCCCTATTTTTGGCTACATGCCAGGATTTGGATACTGCCAAAATTCTTGTATATATTCAAGAACATTCCCATTTTCTTACCTATAGCTTATCTTAACAAACTTCAATCGATTGTACAAAAATTCATATGGGGAAGACGAGACCCAGAGTTAAGTCCAACATTTTACACTTAACCCATCGTGAGGGGGGTTAAACACTCCCTCTGTTCTCCACTATTATAGAGCAGTTATCCTAGACCAAATGAGGTCACTCTGGTCAAAAGATAGATCAAAATTGTGTGTGGATATTGTGCTTCACTTCCTAGACAACCGCCTGTTGAGGCATCATTTAATTGCTTCCACAACTTTTAGAACAAATTTCAATCCCCCTTTCTTAACTTTACTAGCGATCTCTCTGGTTTGGAATCTAATTTCTAAAAGAGATGATCTCTTCAAATTTGACTTATATTCCGAACCACTAGAGGTCTCAGAATTGGCAATATCTGGGTTATGTCTCCCCCTTTGGAAAGAAAGGGGTATTGCTAAAGTAGGAATACTTTGGGAAAATGGCCATTTAGTATCTTTTCAGTTTCTAAACACCACAGAAAATCTTCCACACCCGGAATTGTTTACATTTTTGCAAATCCGACATCTACTACATGGTTTATCTTCTCCTTCTCTTCCGGTAGTACCTAGTCTTTTCAATGTTTCGCTACAGGCTCCCCACCCTTGTAAAAAAAAAAGGCATCTCAAGATGCTATTAGCTGATAAAGCAGGAACAGATCGACCCAATTTCTTATCTAAAAGATGTATGGGAACGTGATCTGAAATTACAAATATCAGAAGACCAATGGTTATCATCCTTCAACTCTATTATTAAAATTTCAAAATGTCTTTCACATTTGGAGAATTCTAGAATTTTTTTTTATCATTGGTATGGTACCCTAGTGAAACTTCAGAAAATGTTTCTAGGTTTTCTTCTAAGTGCTGGAAATGTAAGGCATCAGAGGGGAGTGTATGCTGGGAATGTCCTGTAGTCAATTCCCTTTGTCTTGGAGTATTTAAACTATTATCAAGACTATGCAAGGTTCACATACCACCTGTAATGATAGGGGTAGGGAAACGGACAAGTGAGCCCTAATCTACCCGCCACTCTGTCCCTGCCTACTTGCAACGACCCGCCCTAGGCGACGGGGTACAACTGGGTGGCGGTCCCTACGCTCAGTAAGTGCACGAGACAAACAGACAAGGGTACACAAAGCTAAGGGAAATGGGGCAGTTGCCCACGGCAACACCGTGAGCAACAAGAGTGGTGAACGAGCCGAGTCAAACCAGGAGTGCACGAGGTACCAAACGCAGAGCAGGAGAGTAGTCAGTAAGCCAGGGTCAGTATGGAGCAGGATCAAATAGTCAGGAGCTGTAGCTGGGCCAGGAAACCACACGAGAAGAATCACAAGCACTGGAGGAACAGGAAGGCAGGTATAAATAGACAGAGGGCAGGAGCTAGCTGAGTCTGGCCAGGCTGCGATAGGCTCTCCCACTCCTAAGCCTGCCAGCCTGAGTGGTGGAAGCTGGAGTCAGTCTCAGAGACATAGACTCAGGTGCCGACTGATTACCTATGGGCGTTAACCTCGCTGTGCCTGGCAGATCCTTTACACCACCAGACCCAGCCCTGGCGTTATTATGTTTGGGCTTAAAACTCTTTCCTAATGATCATATCACAACCATATCACACTCTTTAATTACAACTAGACTAAAAATTGCTCAACATTGGAAGGATGACTGTCAACCAACATTGAAAATCATAATTAAGGGTATAAATGATAACTGTTGGCATGAGCTAACCTATGCCGGTGTCAATTGCAATCGTTTTGTACTAATATCTAAATGGAGGTTGTGGCTTGATAGCCCACACAATACTATCCCCCTTTCTGGATTCTAAATATTCTTGTAACTTTTATGGATTGGGGGACTAATCCTCTTCATCTTTCCAGGTTCTACTCTCTGCTGATAACAACCTAAAGAGTTACTTATATAGGCAAATATCTCTCTCTATACATATAGATTTCTATCTGGTCTCATCCGTACTATGCTTCTCATAGACCATCATTGTATTACCATTGACTCCTTTTGTTATGTAGTGTACTATTTGAATGTTCTCAAATGTACTTGCCATTCTTTGTATTTGATATATATTTTCAATAAAAATTGAATGGAAAAAATATATAAAATACTTACCCCCTGGGCGTTGTCATATCAACATGTTCTTCTGATCTCTGTCTGGGCTGGCCTCCTGGCATGACATTTTATCACATGTGATTGCTTCAGCCAATCACGGACCACAGTGGTCACATGGGCTGCACCGTCATCCCAGGAAGTCCGGCTGCACGGATAACAGAGGGATGCCTCGCTATGACAATGCCTGAGGGCTAAGCATGCATTTCTTTCCAGCGGTGTTTCCGGAGCGGAGATTGCGCCTGAAAATCTGCAATTTGGTGAGTTTTTTTCAGGCAGAATTCCCTGCGGGTTCAAGGACGGATACGCTGTGTGAACATAGCCTAACATGCTGCTCTTACATAGGACAGCATATTAAGCTGACAGTTCTTCTTGAAAACTTCTAGTCCATATTATAAATAAATACAATTACATTTTTATAACCATGTACTGTGGTCATATAAATGTTACCACAAGGCTGTGCAGTATGTCTGTATGACTTACATGTGTCTAGCAAAATTTCCAGTAAATGTCTATCCAATTGTTGATAAAATTCCAGTAATTATAAACAGCAAGCGTGCTACAGTCTTACATTTTCTACATAACGTCACAATATTAGAAGTGTGGGTGGGAGTCTAGTGGAGGCAAATTTAATGAGTGTATTCCGCGCACAATCCCTAAGAAGCACTTCATCGTAACATTTCTAGTAGGAGTTCCTGTAAAGTCTTTGTTAACACTGCAGAACATCTGTTTTGAGACACACAAGTACCCAGAAATTCCTACTTTAGAAACAAAGCAGACTTTGCTTCCTGAAAAACCTAACTATATGGAACAGACTTCAAGTCTAGCTATTATCTGATTCCGAGGAAGGGTCAAGAAAAGCCAATCCTTCCATGCTCACACCCTTCTGACGGAACTTACAATAAATCAAGGAATTATCGTATTATTGACTGCTGTTTGCTTGTTTTTCATTGCAGCTCCAAATTAATTTTTTTATTTTTTCGTAAATCTGATGTGTATATATAGAAATGCTAACTTCATCCCCTAAGTCCAGAAAGATATATATGGTAATGTATACATAGGGTGGCTTAAAGGGGTTTCTGGGAGTCATACACTGACAGCTCTTCATTCCACTGATTAAGGGGGGTCCTTGGGGTTGGACCCCCACTGATCAAACGTCGATAAACTATCCTAAGAGTAGACCATCAATGTTTGACTTCAGATAAATCCCTTTAAAAAAATAAATATTTCAGTCATCACAACTGACACTTCTGTAAGAAAAGGTCATTATTGCACAATTGTTTTAGCTGTAGGATTCTTGCTTGGGTCCAGTGGCACCAGTCCGGAAGTCAGGCTCTCATAGGAATGTATTGAGAGCCTGAGTTCCGGTTTACTGAAAAGCACAGTGATTCCAGACAGGTCAAAGTGAAGATTACGTGGGTGGCGCTGGACCCGAAAACGACACGATGCAGGCATCGGTAAGTATTTCTGCACACAGCACCCCACTGAAACACCAATGTACAAATGGAGGGGGCAATAAAAGAAAAAAGTGGAGTGTTTCTTTAATTTCATAAGGTTTAGAGATGTTTGGCTATGCATTATTAGATATGAGATTTGAACAAATCGAATCCACACGTTGTGTTAAAACTACACCGAAAAAAATGTTCATCAATGGACCTGCGCTGCAGTTTTTTTTAATCTGAAGCATTTCAATTTATGCTTTGAAATCACTGCTTTTCTGTTGTGGTTTTTCCCCATTGAATCCAATGCGGAGGTAAAACCCGAAACAAATAGCAGACGTTGCAATTTTTGCGGAGGAAAAACTGTGATTCTGCCGCAAAAAACGCTACTTGCCCAGATCTCCATGCTTCTTCGTCAAGCCTGGTGTCCAGAGATGACGTTTCATCCCATGTGACTGCAGCAGCCAATCACAGGCTGCAGCGGTCACATGGGATAAAATGTCATCCCAGGAGGCCGGGCTGCAGGAGATCAGAGGGATGCGTCACCATCACTACTGGTAAGTATAGGCTTTTTTTTTTACCTGCTGTTTTCTGCAGCGGACAATCTGGTGCGGTTTTTCGGCCGGAATTTCCTGTGGGGACCGGTGCGAATATGCTCTGTACCTTTATGCAGCGTATCCGCCCTGTGTGAACATACCCTGGCAGTACTCCAGAACTCTGGGAAAGCCTACATATATTGAATACATTTTGATGGTCTGGAGGTTAAAGGGATTTTCTAGCCAGTAAAAATTGATGGCCTATCCACAGGATAGGTCATCAATAGCTGATGAGTCGGGGTCTGACTCACGGGACCCCCACTGATCAGCTGTGTTGAAGGGGGTGCAGCGCTCGTACGAGCGCTGCTTCCCCTTCCTTTCTACTTGTTCGCTGTGAATCGTCGACACGGATGTAGCGGTGATTCACAGGTATTGCAGTCTTCTTCTCCCATTGAAGTGAATGGGAGAAAAGGCTGCAATACCTGTGAATACCCGCAAGTGGCGTAACTACCGCTGTAGCAGCCATAGCGGCTGCAACGGGGCCCGCGGCATGAGGGGGCCTGTGTCGTCCGCCGGTATGGGCCACCCCATGCCGGTGGCTCCACTAGCAGCCACTATGGCTGCAACAGTGGCAGCGACGCCATTTTCAATGGTATCTGCGTCCTTTGGACGCAGATGCTATTGAACCCTATGGCAGAGAACAGAGGTACCTCCCTGCTCTGCCATAGGCTACAGGCCACGTTCGGCCTCATGCGCAGGGATTCCCGCGCAGGCTGGCGAGATGACGTCACTGGATAATGCCGGCCTACGCAAGGATCCCGTCGGCATTGAGGAGCAGCTCCGTTCGTTGCGGGAACAAGGCCTTGGTAAGTAGAAATATTTTTGTTTTATTAGCTTGGGGGGCAATATATGGCGCTACTTACGGGGGGACTGTATGGCACTATCTACAAGGGGGCTGAATAGCACTGTCTATAGGGGGGACTCTATAGCACTGTCTACTGGAGGCTGTATTGCACAATCTACAGGGGACTGTATGGCAGTCTACCGGGGGGGCTGTATAGCACTTTCTACCAGGGGGCTGTATAGCGCTGTCTACTGGGGGGCACTATAGCACTGTCTACAGGGAGGGCTGTATAGCACTGACTACAGGGGGGCTGTATAGCGCTGTATACAGGGGGGGCTGTATAGCGCTGTCTACAGGTGGGGCTGTATAGCACTGTCTACAGGGGGGTCTGTATGGCACAATCTACAGGGGGATGTATGTCACAATCTACAGTGGGGCACTATTTACCAAGGGGGGCTGTGAGTAGCACCCAGGGGAGGGGAGAGGGGCCCAGTCAAAAGTTTTCTGTGGGGCCCAGTGTTTCCTACTTACGCCCCTGATCGCCGCTAAATGTGTGTCGACGATTCACAGTGATCAAGTAGAAATGTACAAGCGCTGCACCCACTTCAAAACCACTGCTTTGTAGGGGTCCCGGGAGTCGGACCCAGATCTATCGGAAATTGATGGCCTATCCTGAGGATAGGCCAATTTTTACTGGCTGGAAAACCCCTTTAAGACCTGCTGTATGGGAGGCAGAAACACCTTCAGCAAGCCACAGGCTACACTATTATCTATGAGCCATCTCTGCCTAAATACCTCAATAGTATTCTTTTTCGCAAGGATAATGTACTAGTGTATATATATTTATATGCCAGTACATTACAGCCAGAAAATGCCCACCCATAGTGCCTCCCAACACTGTATAATGCCTCCATAGAGCCCCACACTGGATAATTCCCCATAGTGCCTACACACGGGATAATGCCCCTATAGCTGCCCCCACACAGAATAATGCCCCTATAGCTGCTCCCACACAGTATAATGCCCCATATTGCCTCCCCACACTGTATAATGCCCTTATAATAGCTGCCCTCCACACAGTGTAATGCCCCCATAGAAATCCCCCCACACATTATAATGTCCCTTAATGCGCCCATACAGTATAATGCCCCCATAGTGCCCGTACACAGTATAATGCACCTATAGCTGCCCCCACACAGAATAATGCCCACATAGCTTCCCCCACGCAGTATAGTGCCCCGCTCCATAGCTGACCCTCTACACCCAGTATGCCTTCAAAGTGCGTGAGGACGCAGTTGCAGTTGCCCTTGGGACATATCACCAGCCGCCCAGGACAGCGAGACACTGACCGGAATCAGGGACTGTCCCGCTTGAACCGGACAGTCTGGAGGTATTTAAAGAGGCTCTGTCACCACATTATAAGTGGCCTATATTTTACATAATATGATTGCCGCTGTAATGTAGATTACAGCAGTGTTTTTATTTAGAAAAAAAGATAATTTTTAACGGAGTTATGACCTATTTTAGCTTTATGCTAATGACTTTCTTATTGGACAACTGGGTGTGTTTTTACTTTTTGACCAAGTGGGCGTTGTGGAGAGAAGTGTATGACGCTGACCAATCAGTGACCAATCAGCGTCATACGCTTCTATCCATTCATTTACACAGCAGATAGTGATATAGCTATATAACTATGTGCAGCCGCATAAACACACTATAACATTACTGCAGTGTCCTGACAGTGAATATAATTTACCTCCAGCCAGGACATGATGTGTATTCAGAATCCTGACATTTCTGTAACGTTTCTGTGAGATCTACAGCAAGGCAAGCGTAATTACGCGAGATTACGCTGTAAACTGTCATTTAAAACGAGATTACGCTTGACTTGCTGTAAATCTCACAGAAACGTTAGCGAAGTGTCAGAATTCTGAATAGACATCACGTCCTGGCTGGAGGTAATGTATATTCACTGTCAGGACACTGCAGTAACGTTATAGTGTGTGTATGTGGCTGCACATAGCGATATAGCAATATCGCTATGTGCTGTGTAAATGAATGGGGAGTAGTGTATGACGCTGATTGGTCACTGATTGGTCAGCGTCATACCCTTTTCTCCACAACGCCCACTTGGTCATATAGTAAAACACGCCCAGTTGTCCATTGAGAAGCTCATTAGCATAAAGCTAAAATAGGTCATAACGCCGTCAAAAATGATAATTTTTCTAAATAAAAAAACACTGCTGTAATCTACATTACAGCGCCGATCACATCATGTACAATATAGGGCACTTATAATGTGGTGACAGAGCCTCTGTAACCATGAAAGTTGATTTCAATATACCGATATCAGTATGTCACCATTACCAGTATCTGTCACTAGGTGCCAGTACTGCTGTAGGCTTCTATCCTCTATCCTTCTCTAGTTTACTAAACCTTAATAAACTCAATGAACTCAATAATTTCACAATTTTTTGGTTTTGCCCTTTTCTTTCTTCTTTCCAGCCTTTCAAGTTTTGAATTTGTGAAAATGAAGTAAAGTGCAAGATTATTTTTGTAAGCCTCAAGCAAAGTAGCTGAAACATTACAGGGCATGTTTCAATATCATCGCAACAGATGCATAGGCTTCATAATAGTCAAAGCTGAAAATGATCCCTATAAGCTCTTTTTAAACATTTTGAAGTACATTTGTGAACTGCTTCATATAATTGCCTGGCTGATAAACAATGACAGTGTCATTTCTGTGTATTGCTTACACCTTCTGGAGGTTTTATGTTTTTTATCCAAAAATATATTGAAAGGAATGGGTGGAACTCAAAGGATGCAACAAATTTAATTTTATGTAAAACAGCAGAGAATTCGATAAGTTAAAAAATAATAATATTATGGATCAATTGCAAAAACTGGGTCAGAGGAAAAGCAAAATAATGCTGATATAAAATAACTTACATTCAAGGGCATAAATATATGGGACGTAAAGCTTGTCATTCCACCTGGACCCTGTAGTCTCATTGGCCCCAATGGCACCTCTTCCACTTAAAGGGATATTCCCAAAATCGATAATGATCACCTATCCACAGGATAGGTGATACTTGTCTGATTGTTAGGGGCCCCACCACTGGAACCCCCACCAATTGCGAGAATAGGGGTACCGAACACCACTGTTCCTCCTCAATCGAGCTTGAATGTAGTGGTGGTTAAGCATGCTCCTGCCACTCCATTCAATATCTATATGACTGACACTTGGCTGTTTCCATCATTTCGATAGACTTTTAATAGAGCGACAGCGCGCACACATGACCACCACTACAGTCAATGTCCTACTCATTACGGTTGAGCAGGGAGAGGGAACAGCGGGTTCTAGACACCCATTCTCGCGATTAATGAGTGTCCCAGTGGTGGGACCACTAGCGATCAGACAATTATCAACTATCCTGTGGACAGGGAATAATTGTCGATTCTAATACAGCAGCGCTATAAATAGGACATGATGATTGAGGGGCCTATTACAAATTTTGCATCGTGACCCAGAAGCATCAAGATACCCCTCTGGCTCCATCCATCATAAGGTTTAGCAAGGTTAATAAATAAAAGCATTTGATCACCATTGGTAATGTTTTTGTTTGCGTAAGGTCTTAATATAGTCCTTTGATATTGTCAACTAGGAACATCTTTCTTCCCATCCACAAAATGAGTAAACTAACTGAAAACCACAGGATGTGATACTAACATAACTTTATAGGCTATGTAAACCTTTGAAAGGGATTTTTTTTATTTTATCTTATTTTTTAGAAAAAGGTCAGTCAGTGCGTTTGGTGAAACTTTATAATTCGTTTTTATTAAAAATTGGTTTTAAATTTTGAGATACAGCTGCTCTGTATCCTATATTCAGAATCATACAGAATCCATAAGTCCCGCAGACCTAACGGGTTCAGTGTCAGCGGGTCCTGCATGTCTCTGACACGCAGGATCGAGCGGCTATCGATTACAGGTGGATCCGGGATGTCAGACACGCAGGACCCACTCTCACTGAACCCGTCAGTCCCGCGGACCTGACGGGAACAGGATTTAGCAAACGATTCAGCTGCTCTGTATGTAGATTACAGAGCTGTTGCATCTCAAAAAGTAAGAATAATATTTAATAAAAAATTATTATAAAGTTAAACCAATGACACTGATTGGCCTTTTAAAGAAACAAAAAAATCCAGTTCAAAGGTTTACATAGCCTTTAACCTAACGTATGCTCCATTTACAATACAACCCTATTGCTTACGTCTCTCAGTCACCCATATAGACATGGACAGGGCATAAGTTATGCTATTTTTTTAATTTCCTAAAGTAAAGGCTTTGTACAGAATTACACATTTAGAACTATTGATATAGAATACTCTACATATGGATGTGTGCAGTATAAGGTTAGGACTACACCTAGATTTTTTATTGCTCACTACAAAAAAATGCTTTGAGATCGCTGTCCGTAGTAATGTATTGTGTACATGCTGGGATTTCTGAGCAGTTTTAGAAAGGTGTAGCTACTTTTTTCCTTTCTTGGAAATCTCTGTAAAAGGTTTTCATCACTCTATAGGATATAGTCAGTCTGTGTGTAGCCCTAGGGTAAGTGGCTTGCTGAGGACAGCTGCTCTTTAGTGACTCACGCTCCATCTGTAGATACTTTTTCCTTGGTACTTAAGTTTTACACATTACTCTGTTTTGTGCAAAATAACTAAATTATTTCTCGTGATCCAAATGAATCACATTAACAGCATTACCAAAATCAGTTTACAACCTATTCTCACATTAAAAGCCAAGTTTGCGTTATCAATATCTTACTACAAAAGGTCCAGACATGTTTTTTCCTCTGAAATTAAATTAAGTTGTTTTTTTTTTACCTACTTTGCAGAAGTGGTTAGTTGTAGCCTGTAGGTTAGTTATAAATTAGTTATAGTTATATACGTATCGCCACACGGTTAGAATTTCCATTTGAAATGTAAAATTGGACATATACTGGTAAATCAAATAAGTTAGAGCAGTTTTGATGATTAGATTTGTTGTAGTAACCATTTTTAAAAAATGAAAACAGGAAGTTGCGTCATATTGTCTCCCAGCTTTGAAACATGTGATAACAAAGCAGAAGTTTACAGAGAGGCTCATGTAACTCCTTCCCGACCGCCCACCGTCTTTTGACATCAGGCGGTGCAGGTCCCCAGTCTACAACGACCTCTTTTGGCGTCGCTGTAGATCAGGCTGATGAGCGCTCATCCTCTAAGCAGGAGCTGTAACTAACAGCTCCTGATTCTAGAGAAGCCTCCTGAATAGAGCTGGGAAAACATTCGGACCCCAGCTGTTTAACCCTTTGATTGCCGCGGTCCGTGACAATAAAAAAATAGATTTTATTGCTCCTACACTAAATAAATGCAAAAAACCTACACATATTAACGTGAAGAATTAATCGAATGGGTTATTTAGCATTAAACATGAATGGGATAAAAAATAAACAAGAAAAACAATGCAGAGAATAGCTTTTTCCTATATTCACGCCTTAAAATTCTGTATCTAAGCCTGCCTTGTGGTAAGCTTATATACAGGGTCTAACAGACTGTATCACACATGGGCTTAGATACAGGGCCCATGTGTGATACGGTCGGTTGGACTATGTATCTAAGCTTACCACAAGGCAGACTTAGATATAGGACCCCAGCAGACAGTAATTGTCATGATGCAGGGTGTGGACCCACTGGATCATACAGCGTAGCGGAACGGCAGCTGACCAAACAGGTAAGTACAGAGTATAAAGTCCAGAGAGAGTACCTGTGGCAACTTGGACAGCAGTAAGGCAGGCTCGGCTGGGACCAGGCGGCAGGTAGATGCCAGGCGTGGCGTAGTAGAACAGGCGTGGTATGCAGCACAACACGACAACAGCTCAGCACGGTACAGGATCTGGATAGCACGGGAGACAGGATAAGGGATACAGGAACAGGGAACACTTGGAAACTGGAAGACACTAGGGGACCATTAGCAAGACAAACTTTGGGAAACTAACAACGCTCAGGCAAAGAACAAGAGGGCAGGGCCCTTTTTATAGCCCAGTAGCCTTCTTGGCTATATTGTAGACTTCCTGCAATGTGCACGCACTGGCCCTTTAAGACCGTGCACTCCGGGAGACAGTCTCGAAACCACGAAGTGAGTGCCGGCGCCTCACAGGAGGACGATGCTGCAAGGAACTCAGATGTCCATGGCCACGGCTGTCAAGGAGTAAGTCAGAACGACGGGCCGTGGCCATAGACGTTACAGTAATCAAATACAGTATAAGAGTAGTCTGCTGGGGCCCTGTATCTATGCCTGCCTTGTGGTTGGATTAGATACATTGTCTAACAGACAGTATCACACATGGGCCCTGTATCTAAGCTTACCACATGTGTTACTAATACTTTTTCCGGGGGGGGGGGGGGGGGTAAATATATGTGTTCGGGGCTTTTGCCCCTGATCTTCTAAGATCCCAGCAAAGCCCCTGGGCCATAGAATGCATTGGTTGCGAGGTATGTTGCGTTTTGCAGGATGTAGATAGGGATGTCAGAGTATAGAATATAGCCGGCCCATTAAAGTAAGAGCAGATGGCGAGTGGATGTCAACTGCCATTTTGTTTCAATAGACACAAAATGTATCAATATGAATGATTTTTCCTAACAACTATATTAACGGAATTATCTGTGTCTAATTTTGACTCTTAAAAATGTCTCAAAGTTTTGTCTGTTATTTTTTTATAAAAATCGGATTAATTATACTATAGACTAGCATTGCTAATTTTCCTATTTTTCGGTTTCAGTATAGTGCCCAGTTCAGCTTTGTGTTTATGTCGGTTTGATTCTGAGTCCCCACCCTCCATCTATACAGAACACAAGTTTCATCCATAAGGTCTAATCTAATAGGTTATTTGTAAATCAGCCCATAAGAAATAGACTATTGTGGCAAGTGATGGACCTCTGGGGCCCATTATTGTGTTAGCCCACTGGAAGGTCCTCTGTACTCTCCCTAAGAGTACATGGTGACTGTGGCTGCGACACAGATCGCTTGTACAGAAATAGCTGTCGACATGCCTGCATCGCAGTTAATGAAAGCCAATGTGGTCGCTTTGTGAGCCGCAAGTTGCCACGACCGCGACACCACAGTCACAAGGAGTTCAAACCAGCTGGACTTTTTGCGACTGTGGAGTTGCGACTACTTGTAGGTCGGAAAGTGACCACATTGACTTAGGTTACCTGTGAGGCAGGCAGCGCAACACAGCGATCTTTGGCTAAGAGTAAGGATTAACCGAGATACGTACGTGAATTGAAGATTTAGCATTATCCTCAAACTTCCTTGGACGAGAAGATGGATACTGTTGCTTCCTTTCAAAATAGGAGTTTTACAGCTCTGCTACTTTTTGTTTATTAAAAACGCAAGCAGTCGACTACGCTATTGATTCCGTCAAAAGAACGCAAAACTTACGGAACAGAGACAAACTGAAACCATTAGCAACGGAAGTGTTAGCATTGAAATCAATGGTAATGCTAACGGAAAGCTATGGGTTCTGTTTAGTTTCTGTTCGTGGGTTCCACTGATGAAAAGGTCTGAGGCAACCCATGAATGGAACCCCCTTGATCCAGATGTGAACGAAGCATTGTAGCATAGTGAGTTTGAAAGAGCCTGACCTTGCCCATATCTTTTTGAGTATGGGTAGTTTGCTAAATGGTTAAATGGTAAATTTTTGAGCTTTTAGCCACAAGTCACTTGGTTAATGCAATATATTTGTTTTTTTCAGGTGTGTCATCCTAAAAAATAGTGGCAGGGCTATAATATCTGAAGCAGCAGAGATGGCTATTATGGGCGTCATCATGCAAATAAAGGCTTTATAAATAGGGACTGTGGTAAGGTATTGCATAATTTTGACGCTGCGTGATCTTGCAAAAGCAGTTTTGGCCGAAATTTTAAGCAGGGAAACTGACTGATCAGTAACAATGTTGTAATATAAATTGTGATTGCAAATAACGCATGCGCAACCCTCTCTCCACTAGTTTCTGTCTGGATTATGCAGCCAGTTATTAATATAAGTGCAGGTCCCAGAGCTGGGACCCACATCTATCAGACATTTTTGGAATTTCCTGTGTATACGCCATAAATGTCTAAGATGGGAAAACTCCTTTAATACAATACCAAAATCCAGTGACTCACCGGTGACATCTTCTCAGATTGGAGTCGCTCACTTTACCTTTTCTTCTTCATCTGGCTCAGATTGCCCTCACGCCATCTCCCGACTCCCCTCTTCCGAATTAGCTCTGCAGAATTTGCACAAACATCTTTGGCTTCTCACTTTTCTAGCACCTCCCCACCCATTACAAAAACCTCACCATTTATAGTGCCCCAGATGGAAATAATGCCCCACTCGGTGCCACACACTATAATAGTATCCCCCTATAGGCCCCACACAGTAATATTGCCGCAAACAGCTCCCTGTAGATAGTGCCACACACAGCCTCCTGTAGATAGTTCCACACCCAACCCTCTGTAGATAATGTCACACAGCCCCTGTAGATACTGCCACAGCCCCTGTGGATACTGCCACACACTGCCATCTGTAGATATAGCCACAGCCCCCCTGTAGATACTGCCACGCAGCCCCCTGTAGATATTGGCACACGCTGCCCTCTGTAGATAATGCCACACAGCCCCCTGTAGATACTGCCACAGCCCCCACTGTAGATAGTACCACACACAGCTCCCACTGATAGATAGTGCCACACACAGTCCACTCTTTTAAATAGTGCCACACAGACCCTCCCTCTTGTAGATAGTGCCACACAGCCCCCCCCCCACTGTAGATAGTGCCACACAGCCTCTTACTTTAGGTAGTGCCACACAGCCCCCACTGAGGAGAGTGCCACACTAGTCATTATGCTTGAGAAAGACCCTGACAGGGTTGAAACGTTGCAAGTCCACGTTTTGATGAGCTAAAGGAAAAAAATATTCTATTTGGAGTGCTGCAGTCTCTCTTTTCTTCATATTTCCCTTGTACATGGTACCACACAGCCCCCCTTATACATAGTGTTACATAGCCCTCCAATGTATATATAGTGCCACACAGACCCCCTACTGTAGACAGTGACACACAGCCCCCCTGTAGACAGTGCCATACAGCCTCTCCTGTAGACAGTGCTACACAGTGCCGTAGACAGTGCAACACAGCCCCTCTTGTACATAGATCTACACAGCCCCCCACTGTATATAGTGCCACACAGCCCCCCTGTAGACAGTGCCATACAGCCCCTTCTTGTAAATAGTGCTACACAGCCCCCCTTGTAGATGGTACTACACAGCTCCCCTTGTAGATGGTGCCACACAGCTCCACAAACACAGAAACAATTCTACTTACCTAGCCCCGTTCCCGCGATGGACGGAGCTGCTACACAGCCTTGGGACACCGAGACGGGACGGCCCATTAATGTTATGTACCAGGCAACCAACAAGAGTAAGCAGCAGGGCAGGGAAACAATTTCTCTCTGCTCTGCTGCCGGATAAAAGCAGCTCGCTGCCTAGGCCCGTCTGACACTCTGCGCAGAGATGTCATTTGTGGCTGCCGAGGAGAGATACAGGCAGTTGTTTTAGTTATTACAATAAAAACCACATCTATTGTGCAGGGGGCTTCTTTTTAGAGCGCCCTAACACCCCCCAGCTTCCAAAAAACTACTGTGGCGTTGTCCTGCTATGCCCTGGCACCATGACACTGCTGGTTGTATTACTATCCACTGCTGTGTGCGTGGGTACAATTAATAACATATGTATTAACATTTTGATTATAGTTAGGATACACAGTTACTAACAGATACAGAAATATCTGCAGGTATTAAAAGAGTTTATCTGTTGGATGTTCTCATTAAAATTTTTGCAGTAGAAAAGCTTTCTCATCCAGTACGGACTATTTTAGCAATGTCACAGTTCATTATTTCAAATTTTCTTTCTGTAAAAACGCTGCAGGCCGTGCATCCCCCCTCCACCTCCTGTACTCTTAACATTTTCCTAATCTACAGCTCAGTGCCACAAGCTGAAACATGGGTATTTTTAGCATTGCGGGTTGATGGGCTCTCAGAATATTATGTTTACTCTTCACTCAACCCACGTATCATTAGAATCACCCCTTGACAGGGAGAAAAGGTTCACAAACAGAATAATGTTAATCTTTTAATATGTAAACCTAAAGAGCTGGCCTTAATTTTGTTTCTTCTAATAATTAATCATTCCATAATTCATGGTAATTTAGAAACTAAGTGATGGGCAGGCACAGGAATATGGTCATGTTTTATTTTCAAACTATTTTTACATTACAGTGGATGAGATTCATATGGAAAACGTGTTAGCCTTATAGCACTAGGGTACTGAGTTCAATTCTGCAACATCTGCAGCATCTGCATGGAGCTTGTATATTGTTAATTTTGGGCTTGTTTGCATGTATAGGTTTTGGCTGGATTTGCACGAGCGTGTGCGCTTTGCTCGCGCAAAAAACGCGGCGTTTTGCGCACGCAGGAGGTACTTAACAGCTCCGTGTGTCATCACCAGATGATGCGCGGCTGCGTCATTTTCGCGCAGCCGCCATCATTATGACACTCTGTTTGTATGTTTGATGCGCGAGAAACGCAGAAATATAGCAAATGTCGTGAGTTTTACGCAGCGGACACCCGTGCGACACGCGTGAAAATCACGCGCGTTGCACGGACGTATTACACGTTCGTCTAGATAAGCCCTTCCTCTGGGTCTTCTTGTTCCTTTATACACTTTAAAAACATATTAGTGGGCAACCTATGAAACCATCCAAACAGTATATTACTTCTAATTATATAAACAGATACTATTATTACAGAATGGCAAGCAAAGCCAGAAAGACTCCAGGACAAACCAGGACCATAGATGTACACTACCGTTCAAAAGTTTGGGATCACTTAGAAATTTCCTTAAAAAAAGAGAGCTTTCATATGAAACTCGACAGTCTATTCTTGTTCTTAGAAATGAAGGCTATTCCATGCGAGAAATTGCCAAGAAACTGAAGATTTCCTACAACGGTGTGTACTACTCCCTTCAGAGGACAGCACAAACAGGCTCTAACCAGAGTAGAAAGAGAAGTGGGAGGCCCCGCTGCACAACTGAGCAATAAGACAAGTACATTAGAGTCTCTAGTTTGAGAAATAGACGCCTCACAGGTCCTAAACTGGCAGGTTCATTAAATAGTACCCGCAAAACGCCAGTGTCAACGTCTGCAATGAAGAGGCGACTCCGGGATGCTGGCCTTCAGGGCAGAGTGGCAAAGAAAAAGCCATATCTGAGACTGGCTAATAAAAGGAAAAGATTAATATGGGCAAAAGCACACAGACATTGGACAGAGAAATATTGGAAAAAAGTGTTATGGACAGACGAATCGAAGTTTGAGGTGTTTGGATCACACAGAAGAACATTTGTGAGACGAAGAACAACTGAACAGATGCTGGAAGAGTGCCTGACGCCATCTGTCAAGCATGGTGGAGGTAATGTGATGGTCTGGGGTTGCTTTGGTGCTGGTAAAGTGGGAGATTTGTACAAGGTAAATGGGATTTTGAATAAGGAAGGCTATCACTCCATTTTGCAACGCCATGCCATACCCTGTGGACAGCGCTTGATTGGAGCCAATTTCATCCTACAACAGGACAATGACCCAAAGCACACCTCCAAATTATGCAAGAACTATTTAGGGAAGAAGCCAGCAGCTGGTATTCTATCTGTAATGGAGTGGCCAGCGCAGTCACCAGATCTCAACCCCATAGAGCTGTTGTGGGAGCAGCTTGACCGTAGGGTACGCAAGAAGTGCCCATCAAGCCAATCCAACTTGTGGGAGGGGCTTCTGGAAGCATGGGGTGAAATTTCTCCCGATTACCTCAGCAAATTAACAGCTAGAATGCCAAAGGTCTGCAATGCTGTAATTGCTGCAAATGGAGCATTCTTTGACGAAAGCAAAGTTTGAAGGAGAAAATTATTATTTGAAATAAAAATCATTATTTCTAACCTTGTCAATGTCTTGACTATATTTTCTAGTCATTTTGCAACACATTTGATAAATATAAGTGTGAGTTTTCATGGAAAACACAAAATTGTCTGGGTGACCCCAAACTTTTGAACGGTAGTGTATACGTAAGTTAGAAATCTATAATTTATGGCAATATTATTATTACATAAATATCTCTGGTATAAACTATAGTATTAACACCTTCCCATGTATGTCATCGCAATCATGTGGGCATAACCGCTTTGCGTGCGCTATCACCTGCTAGAGTTTGAATGTGATTGACAGCCAAACTCCCGCAGTAACGGCCGGGATCGGCCCTAATGCTCTACGATCAGTACTATTCACAGCGCAGACAAATAGGAGTGGGATCTCTTTGTTCTGTGCCTCATGCCTTAAATATAGAAACATGACACTACACTATGGTTTGAAAACATGTTTAAAAGAAATGGGGCCAGCTGCAATCTTGGATGCTTCTTTTTCTTTATTCAGTGATGTGAAAGTTGTTCCTTGTGTGCGCAAATGCAGCGGCTGCCACTACATTTGCTTAAATGCCCCCGTTCACTTGAGTTTAATCGGGGGGGGGGGGGGGGGTGTTGTTGGGTGGGCATCATCACGTAGAGCGACTATTCACAATCAGGCTCAGCAAGGGAAGGGTGTCACATTGTAGTTGAAAGGAAGCCGGTCAACTGACTTCTGGTCTGAGCATAAACTCAGGTGAGCGCTGTGCCGCTTCGTTTCTGATCGCCTTTTCTCGGAAAGCTAAGTAGTCAGTGTACAGGCCCATATACTTTGTATTGAGTCCGTACATCAACTGCTCGGCTGTAAGGCAGATCAGAAACCAAGCGAGACATAAGACGCTGTGGCAGTTGGAGAGTCCTATTTCTGGTCACATGACACAGCTGAGGACTAGAAGCAGGGTCGGCATTAGGCCCCAATACTGAAAGAGCGCTCAGCAGCTTCAGCACTGCAGTTCAGCTGCCCGGCCGAGAAGGCGAGCCCGCGTGCCACTGAAAAACAGTGACAGCGGGTAGAGACTGTGAGCCCAGGACTGCTCTCTCCATGCTGACAGCACTGTATGCTAGCAGGCGAGGAAGCCCCGCCCACTGTCAGACTCGGCTAGTTGCTCAGTTTCTTTCACGACCTGCATCACCTCCCACTCCTGCCTTGCAAATACAACAGCCTAGCTTGTTGTAACTTGGGCATTTGGCAGTCGGGCCAGACATGAGAGGGAGGGAGACTGCAGACACTCAAACACAATAGGTTTCCTGTACTGTGGTGTCAATACTCCTTCACAGACCAAACTTCATCTACAGAAAACGTTAATCTAAAGGGGGTTTTACACTGGGCGATTACTGTGCAGACGAGCGTTCGTATAGTGCTCGTTGCCGATAATTGCCCTGTGTAAACAGGGCAGCGATTAGCAGATTAATGAGCAAATGGTCGATCATCTTCTGATCGTATCGTTTTAAAAAAGTGTTAATATTATCGTTGTCGGCAGCACGTCTCCCTGTGTAGAAAGGGAAATGCGCTGCCGACATGACAATAATTAATGGGGACGAGCGATCGGAGTAAGGACCGCCCATCCCCATCCATAGCTCCGTGTGACAGGAGCAAACGAGCACCGATCAACGATGTCTTGTTGATCGGCGTTCGCTGCATCGTCCGATTGTCAGCCGGTGTAAAAGGCCCTTATGTGTAATGTGTGTGCAAATATGTGTGTGTGTGTATAATGTGCATATATGTTATGTGTGTAAGGTGTTTGTATGTATATACTGTATGTGTTATGTATATACTTCTGTAATATGTATACTGTATATGTGTAATATCATGTGTGTGTAATATGTATCTGTATGTATGTTTAATGTGTGTGTGTGTGTGTGTGTGTGTGTGTTTGTGTAATATGTGTGTATATACAGTATGTGTAATGTGTGTAACATGTATATACATTGTGTAATCTGTGTAATCTGTGTAATATGTATGTATATACAGTATGTGTAATATGAATGTATATGTGTACTGTGCATGTATATATGTGTAATGTGAAAAAAATGTCAGCACCCCAGACATTTGTGAAAAAAGTGATTCCTGGTGGGCCCAAAGTACCCCAGTTCGACAATGGACTCCAGGAGGCAGGATTGCTGCACCAGCATACTTACTAGTGATGAGCGAATTTCTCGTAATTTGTTTCCGCCCGATTCTATCAAATCGGCCCTGAAATGCGTTTCGGTCTGAATAAATTCCCCACGAATCGCAAATCCGCCGATAGCCTTGTCAGACTCAGCCTGTATGTCCTGTGCACTATGTCCAGCGACAGGATATAGTGCTCAGCAGGCTACACGACGTCATGATTTCGGCGTCAGGACACAGTACAGTGGTGGCCGGAGCTAAAGAGAAGCCATAGGAGGGTAAGTAAGCAGCAACAGTTTGAAGTTTAAGGAAGTTTTACTATGTTAAAGCAGTCCTCACTTGTGTGACATTTCGATGTATACAGGACCTATATAAAACACTGGTCGCAGTGTAGAAATGAGAGGAGATGAGTGGTACACTTACAGTAGTAGAGAGTAACAGGCGAAAATGGTCATATGACCTAAGTCAGATGTGGGTCCTACCTCTGGGACCCACACCTTTCTCTAGAACAGGGCCCCCTGACCCTCGTTCTACCTTCTGTTGCTGGGCTCTGGCCACTATATGACGAGGTGGCTGGATTTTCCAGAAACAAGTGAGCGCGTTCTCCTACTCTGTTTCTGAAACTCCCATGGATCTAGCGCAGACAGTGGCCAGAGCCCAGTGGGTTGTCCTGTGGATAAGCCATAAATGTCAGAGATGGGAATACCACATAAGCACGTGTTTCGCCTGCATAGCGAAATTTGACCTATGTGCCGCTGTTGAAGTGGTAAAAACAAAAACGAATACTTGTTGGTACAATATTTCTGGATTTGGGGCCCCACTTTTAATTCTGCACAGGGCCACACTTTGTCTAAAACCGGCCCTGTCCACAAGGGAGTGGCTAACTCCCAAATACAGCCACCGGTAAGAAAATTACCTTCACCACAATTTACATAATGTGCCCTTCCAACGGGCCAGAGAATGCAAATTTTTGTGGGAGTGCTTCTTTAAGATTACCCCACATCATCCACAATTCTCTGGCGGGCACGTGGTAAAGAAACTTAGAAATGTTGCTGATTAAATCTGCCACTTTATTAGCAACAGTGAATTCGGGCAAAGTATTTATCTACTGTAAAGGATCTGCCAGGCACTACGTCTGGGTATACTCCCAGGATTAATCAGTCGACACCTGAGGCCAGACCTCTGAGACTGACACCTGCTCCCACCAATCAGGGTGGCAGGCTCAGGTGTGGGAGAGCCTATCGCGGCCTGGTCAGTGAGAGTTAGCTCCGCCCCCTGGCCATTTATACCTGCCGTGTTCTCTTCCTCCTTGCTTGTTATTCTTCTTGGATTCCTGGCCCCACTGCTGCCTTGCTCCAGCCTGCTTCTGCCGTGCTTCTGCCTTGCTTCAGTTCCGTTTATCCTGCGTTGCTCTGCCCCTGGCTTGCTTCTGCTCCGTGCTCCCGTTTGTATACTCCACTACTTCCTGATCCTGACTGGCTCATTCACCGCTCCGTTTCCTCGCGGCGTTCCGTGGGCTACTGTATTCCCTTGCGTGTTCCCTGTTTGTACTCCCTTGCACTTAGACAGCGTAGGGACCGCCGCCAAGTTGTACCCCGTCGCCTAGGGCGGGTCGTTGCAAGTAGGCAGGGACAGGGCGGTGGGTAGATTAGGGCTCACTTGTTCCCTTCACCTCCTTCCTGCCATTACATAATAACAAGCCCTTACCTAGTCTACCATTTCTTCTACGCTGACGCTATCATGGACCCCCTTGAGACCCTGACCCAGCAGATGCAGGGCCTCTCCCTACAGGTCCAGGCCCTGGCTCAGAGGGTCAATCAGTCTGACGCTGCCTTTGTAGTACCCCTCACCTCACCTTTAGAACCCAACCTCAAGTTACCTGACCGGTTCTCAGGGGACCGTAAGACTTTTCTCTCCTTCCGGGAGAGTTGCAGACTTTATTTCCGCCTAAGACCTCACTCCTCAGGTTCCGAGAACCAGCGGGTGGGTATCATTATATCCCGACTCCAGGAAGGGCCCCAAGAGTGGGCCTTCTCCTTGGCTCCTGACGCCCCTGAACTTTCCTCCGTTGATCGGTTTTTCTCTGCCCTCGGTCTCATTTACGACGAGACTGACAGGACTGCCTTAGCCGAGAGTCAGCTGGTGACCTTACGTCAGGGTGGGAGACCTGTTGAGGAATACTGTTCTGATTTTAGAAAGTGGTGCGTAGCTTCTCGGTGGAACGACCTGGCCCTAAAGTGCCAGTTTAGGTTAGGATTATCTGACGCCCTGAAGGATCTGCTGGTTAGCTACCCCTCTTCTGACTCCCTAGACCAGGTTATGGCCCTAGCAGTACGACTTGACCGACGTCTCAGGGAACATCAGCTTGAACGTTTCAATGTTTTCCCCTCTGACTGCCCTGCGATTCCCCCCGAGGTCCCGTCTCCTCGCTCTTCCACGGAGGACTCGGAGGTACCTATGCAACTCGGGGCCTCCATGTCCCCTCGACAACGTAGAGAGTTTCGCAGGAAGAATGGTCTCTGCTTCTATTGTGGGGACGACAAGCATCTACTGAACACCTGTCCCAGGCGCAAGAATAAGCAGCCGGAAAACTTCTGCGCCTAAGTGATCATCGGGGAGGTCACTTGGGCGCACAGGTATTTCCCGTTAATACTAAACGCAATAAGATTTTGCTTCCCTTTCAGGTCTCGTTTGCTGGCCGGTCTGCCACTGGCAGTGCCTTCGTGGATTCGGGCTCATCTGCTAATATCATGTCTGTGGAATTTGCTATGTCTCTAAAAATGCCTTTTATTGATTTACCTTATCCTATCCCGGTAGTGGGTATCGACTCCACTCCTCTTGCTAATGGTTATTTTACTCAGCATACTCCTGTTTTTGAACTCCGTGTTGGCTCCATGCATTTGGAGCAGTGCTCTGTACTGGTGATGCAGGGATTATCGTCCGATCTGGTATTAGGTCTTCCCTGGTTGCAGCTGCATAATCCCACGTTTGATTGGAATACTGGGGATCTCACCAAATGGGGTAGTGATTGCCTGATGTCATGTCTTTCGGTTAACTCTATTTCTCCCCGGGAGGAGGTAAACACGCTTCCTGAGTTTGTTCAGGACTTCGCTGATGTGTTTTCTAAGGAGGCCTCCGAGGTGTTGCCCCCTCATAGAGATTACGATTGCGCCATCGATTTGGTGCCTGGTGCCAAGCTTCCTAAGGGGAGGATATTTAATCTTTCATGTCCTGAACGTAAAGCTATGAGGGAGTATATCCAAGAATGCCTGGCCAAGGGTTTCATTCGCCCCTCGACTTCTCCTGTAGGTGCTGGCTTCGATCTACGGGGGGCATATAACCTTATCCGCATCAAAGAGGGGGATAAGTGGAAAACTGCGTTCAACACGCCCGAAGGTCATTTCGAATACCTAGTCATGCCCTTTGGGTTGTGTAATGCCCCTGCCGTCTTCCAGAATTTTATTAATGAAATTCTGAGAGATTACCTGGGTAATTTTCTTGTAGTGTACCTTGATGACATACTGGTGTTTTCCAAGGACTGGTCCTCGCACGTGGAGCATGTCAGAAAGGTCCTCCAGGTCCTTCGGGAAAATAATCTGTTTGCGAAGACCGAAAAATGTGTGTTTGGGGTACAGGAGATACCATTTTTAGGTAAAATCCTCACTCCTCATGAATTCCGCATGGACCCTGCCAAGGTTCAGGCTGTGGCGGAATGGGTCCAACCTGCCTCCCTGAAGGCGCTACAGTGTTTTTTGGGGTTCGCTAACTATTACAGGAGATTTATTGCCAACTTCTCGGTCGTCGCTAAGCCTCTTACGGACCTCACTCGCAAGGGTGCTGATGTCCTCCATTGGCCCCCTGAGGCCGTCCAGGCTTTTGAGACCCTCAAGAAGTGCTTTATCTCGGCCCCCGTGCTGGTTCAGCCCAACCAAAGGGAGCCATTTATTGTGGAGGTTGACGCGTCCGAGGTGGGAGTGGGGGCCGTCTTGTCCCAGGGTACCAGCTCCCTCACCCATCTCCGCCCCTGTGCTTACTTCTCTAGGAAGTTTTCGCCCACGGACTGTAACTATGATATTGGCAACCGCGAACTTTTAGCCATTAAATGGGCTTTTGAAGAGTGGCGTCACTTCTTGGAGGGGGCCAGACACCAGGTAACGGTCCTTACTGACCACAAGAATCTGGTTTTCCTAGAATCTGCCCGGAGGCTTAATCCTAGACAAGCTCGTTGGGCACTGTTCTTTACCAGATTTAATTTCTTGGTTACCTATAGGGCTGGGTCCAAAAATATTAAGGCTGATGCACTGTCACGTAGTTTCATGGCTAATCCTCCTTCTGAGAAGGATCCTGCTTGTATTTTACCCCCTGGTATAATTGTTTCTGCCACTGATTCTGACTTAGCCTCTGACATCGCGGCTGATCAAGGTTCAGCTCCCGGGAACCTCCCTGGGGACAAACTGTTTGTCCCCCTGCAATACCGGCTAAGGGTACTCAGGGAAAACCATGACTCCGCTCTATCTGGTCATCCTGGCATCTTGGGTACCAAACTCCTCATTACCAGAAACTATTGGTGGCCTGGGTTGCCTAAAGACGTTAGGGCTTACGTCGCCGCTTGTGAGGTCTGTGCTAGGTCCAAGACCCCTAGGTCCCGACCTGCGGGCTTACTACGTTCCTTGCCCATACCCCAGAGACCTTGGACCCATATCTCCATGGATTTTATCACCGATTTGCCTCCATCTCAGGGCAAGTCGGTGGTGTGGGTGGTAGTAGACCGCTTCAGCAAGATGTGCCACTTTGTGCCCCTTTAGAAACTACCTAACGCCAAGACGTTAGCGTCTTTGTTTGTGAAACACATTCTGCGTCTCCATGGGGCCCCAGTCAATATAGTTTCGGACAGAGGGGTACAATTTGTTTCCTTATTTTGGAGAGCTTTTTGTAAAAAGTTGGAGATTGATCTATCCTTCTCCTCCGCCTTCCATCCCGAAACTAATGGCCAAACGGAAAGGACTAACCAATCCCTGGAACAATATTTAAGGTGTTTCATTTCTGACTGTCAATTTGATTGGGTCTCATTCCTTCCCCTCGCCGAATTTTCCCTGAATAACCGGGTCAGTAACTCGTCAGGGGTCTTCCCGTTTTTCTGTAATTTCGGGTTTAATCCTAGGTTCTCCTCCGTTTCCCCTGGTTGTTCCAATAATCCCGAGGTAGAGGACGTTCATCGGGAACTGTGCACAGTCTGGGCCCAGGTTCAGAAGAACCTAGAGGCGTCCCAGAGCGTACAAAAGATTCAGGCTGATTGTAGACGTTCTGCTAACCCCCGGTTTGTCGTCGGGGATCTGGTGTGGTTGTCGTCGAGGAACTTGCGCCTTAAGGTCCCGTCCAGGAAGTTTGCTCCCCGATTTATTGGACCTTATAAGGTCATTGAAGTCCTCAACCCTGTATCCTTCCGTCTGGAGCTGCCCCCATCCTTTCGCATACACGACGTCTTCCATGCCTCCCTCCTGAAACGCTGCTCCCCGTCCTGGTCCCCCTCGAGGAAACCTCCTGTTCCCGTTCTCACCCCTGAGGGGGTGGAATTCGAGGTGGCCAAGATTGTGGACAGTAGGATGATCCAGGGCTCCCTCCAGTACCTGGTCCATTGGAGAGGATACGGGCCGGAGGAGAGGACTTGGGTACCTGCTCGAGATGTTCACGCTGGGGTATTGATAAGGAGGTTCCACCTTCTCTTCCCCACTAAACCGGGTCCTCTTAGTAAGGGTCCGGTGGCCCCTCATAAAAGGGGGAGTACTGTAAAGGATCTGCCAGGAACTACGTCTGGGTATACTCCCAGGATTAATCATTCGACACCTGAGGCCAGACCTCTGAGACTGACACCTGCTCCCACCAATCAGGGTGGCAGGCTCAGGAGTGGGAGAGCCTATCGCGGCCTGGTCAGTCAGAGTTAGCTCCGCCCGCTGTCCATTTATACCTGCCGTTTTCTCTTCCTCCTTGCTTGTTATTCTTCTTGGATTCCTGGCCCCACTGCTGCCTTGCTCCAGCCTGCTTCTGCCGTGCTTCTGCCTTGCTTCAGTTCCGTTTATCCTGCGTTGCTCTGCCCCTGGCTTGCTTCTGCTCCGTGCTCCCGTTTGTATACTCCACTACTTCCTGATCCTGACTGGCTCATTCACCGCTCCGTTTCCTCGCGGCGTTCCGTGGGCTACTGTATTCCCTTGCGTGTTCCCTGTTTGTACTCCCTTGCACTTAGACAGCGTAGGGACCGCCGCCAAGTTGTACCCCGTCGCCTAGGGCGGGTTGTTGCAAGTAGGCAGGGACAGGGCGGTGGGTAGATTAGGGCTCACTTGTTCCCTTCACCTCCTTCCTGCCATTACATCTACAGTCTATTCCTAAGGAGCCGCTGAGATCATTTTAAATGCCATACATGAAATTTTTGCTAATTTATATTGTCCCTTAATGGTTTATTGCAGTTCAGACAAGATGACAGAATGATATACAGGGAATTCCCACGCATTGGTCCCTGTCCCCAGTGAGATTAAGAAATTCCCGATTTCATCATTGAGAACACTTTCATAAGAAGTCAATTATCCCATGCATGGTTTTGGAGTGTGCTGGGAAATTGGAAAACATGGAGGAAAACCAGATGAATAATGTTTCATAAGGGGCAAATGTCAATGTCTGCTAAAAGTTAAAGGGGTTATGCAGCGCCCTAAAATGATATGCCAATCATCCAATATTTCTATATTGAGTAACTTACTAATATACTTCTTCTTATTTAAGTGTTTCCCATTTGCCGATTTAGAACACAGTCACGTGTTCAAGGAAGTCCTGTAGTTCATTCAGCAGTGAATAGGGTCAACAAAGGCCCACGTGATTGGATAGATCTCCGTGTCGGCGCCGTCATCAAATCACATAATCGCTAGGGGGCTGGCACTTTTAGGGTATGTGCACACGACCTATTTTTAGATGTAATTCAGGCGTTTTACGCCTCGAATTACGCCTGAAAAGACGGCTCCATAACATCTGCAAACATCTGCCCTTTGCTTGCAATGGGTTTTACAATGTTCTGTTCAGACGAGGTGTAATTTTACGCATCGCTGTCAAAAGACGGCGCATAAAGATACGCCCGCGTCAAAGAAGTGCAGAACACTGCTTGGGACGTTTTTGGAGCCGTTTTTCATTGACTCCAATGAAAAATAGCTCCAATTACACCCGTAAAATACGCAGCGAAAAACGCAAGTACTTGCAAAAACGTCTGAAATTCAGGAGCTGTTTTCGCCTGAAAACAGCTCCGTAATTTCAGACGTATTTTGCGTTTGCGTGTGAACATACCCTAACACTGTTGAAGAATAAAGCCAGCCCCTTTCTCTCACTCTGCTCTCTCGGCAGGACTCTATCAATCACATGCAGAATGTGGGCAGAGATAGAGAAACCAGGGGAAAGAAGGAGATGCCCGGACCTGTAGTTTTATAGCGCACGCTGAAACTGCAAGTCCCGCCTCATTACTGGAAGATGACCAGTGGCTCTGGCGTTACATCGGGGTGCTGTGAATAACGCTAAATTCTGTTTATGGCCACTCAAACCGCAAGGTGCCATGCTTAGAGGTGTTTTCAGCTGGATTTGTGGATTTTTTTTTTTTTATTGGTTCCCAGGATAACCCCTTTAATGATGAATGCTTATATAAGCTGCCAGAGGCCAGTTTATTCAGCATGTACTATTGTTTCAGATGTCACCTCAGGATACGTAGGAGGAGCTCATATGTACCATCCAAAATGTAGCTAGGTTAATGCCGACCTACTACTTAGGGTTGGATTATGACAATAATCCCTATTAGAGCCATTTAATTTAGGTTTTTTAACTTTTTACCTTTATTCCAGTGCAATGAAAACAAACCATATATTAAAATTTTATGCCAGGAATATGGATTTAGTGCTAATCCTTACTAAACATGCAATTGTCACAAAATCAAATGGAGATGATTGCGGGAAACATATTAGAGAGTCATTTACCAAATCTCTATTGTTTATCCTCTTGTGTTGCCAAGCAATGACATTTTTTTTAGTGAATAAGATAAAACAATGACAGCAGTTTATGAAACAAAAATACAAAGACTAGGCTCATTTTCCCAGGTGCGTTCATGTCACATAGGCTGCACAGCTGCATGTCTTCTCAAATAATACAGAAACATTATACAGAATACCAAAAATTGCGGACAAAATACATGCTTGTCCCTATATAAATAACAGCAAAAGTGATCAATGTGATAGGGTCAGGCATGGGATCCTTTATAATCGGACCATGTCTGGACATTGAAAATGCAGGTTTTTTTCTGGTGATTGAAGATTTAACAGGAGACAATGTCATTCCATTTATTACATTCAACAGATGCCCTAATAACACTAAACGAAAGAGCCTCCCGACGCACTAATCATTGCTGTATATACATTCTTCCCAATAGTAAGCCCTGTCCATTTAAGTAAGTTGAGGACATACTACAAACTTCCCTGCAGGCTGGATTTTTAAGGAATAGGAAAAGCCCTGCTTCTCTTAAGTTTAGAAAAGAGGAGCTCACTTGTACCATGATTCAAAGTCTTGGAAGGTCACATAGTAAATAGCAGCCTAGAAATTAAAAGAATGCTACTAGATTTCAGCTCTGAAGCCTACAGATGCCGGAGCAGGTCCCCCGGTGGCACTCCACCACCCCAGCAGGAAGTATGCCAGGGACTGCGACTCCCTACTCACAGTGGCGCTGCATCTGCCCGCCATTGTTCCTGTTTCATCAATTTCGGAGTTCTGGTGTCCCATTGCCTAGGCTACGTCACAGCTTCCTTCTCTGCACTGTGTCGGGTCAGCCACAGGATCAAGGCCTGGCCACGGGTTAATGACGTCATAGGTTGGAGACCTATGACCTCCTAGAATTTCTTATTCAATTCTGTGCCCTGGTGGAGAATTTCATGGAGTTTTTACTGTTGTTCCGAGATGGGAATACCACATAAGCACGTGTTTCGCCTGCATAGCGAAATGTGTCCTATGTGCCGCTGTTGAAGTGGTAAAAATCAAAACTAATACTTGCTGGTACAATATTTCCGGATTTGGGGCCCCACTTTTAATTTTGCCCAGGGCCACACTTTCTCTAAAACCGGCCCTGTCCACAAGGGAGTGGATAACTCCCAAATACAGCCACCGGTAACAAAATTACCTTCACCAAAATTTACATAATGTGCCCTTCCAACGGGCCAGAGAATGAAAATTTTTGTGAGAGTACTGCTTTAAGATTACCCCACATCATCCACAATTTTCTGGTGGGAACGTGGTAAAGAAATGTAGAAATGTTGCTGATTAAATCTGGCACTTTGTTAGCAACAGTGAATTCGGGCAGAGTACTTATCTACAGTCTATTCCTAAGGAGCCGCTGAGATCATTTTAAAGGCCATACATTACATTTTTGCTAATTTATATTGTCCTTTAATGGTTTATTGCAGTTCAGACAAGATGACAGAATGATATACAGGGAATTCACTCACATTGGTCCCTGTCCCCAGCGAGATTAAGAAATTCCCAATTTCGTCATTGAGAACACTTTCATAAGAAGTCAATTATCCCATGCATAGTTTTGGAGTGTGCTGGGAAATTGGAAAACATGGAGGAAAACCACATGAATAATGTTTCATAAAGGGCAAATGTCAATGTCTCCTAAATGTTAAAGGGGTTACGCAGCGCCCTAAAATGATATGCCAATCATCCAATATTTCTATATTAAGTAACTTACTAATATACTTCTTGTTTAAGTGTTGCCCATTTACTGATTGAGAAGACAGTCACGTGTCCCGTTGCCTAGGATAGGCCACAGCTTCCTTCCCGGCACTGTGCCCGGCTCAGCCACGGGATCGAGGTCTGGCCACAGGTTAATGACGTCATAGGTTGGAGACCTATGACCTCCTAGAATTTCTTGCTCAATTCTATGCCCTGGTGGTGAATTTCATGGAGTTTTTCCTATTGTACCACTTTATCCAATAATCTGTGTACCCATCTCTGGCTTGATCCTGAGATTGTCTCCTGATACTGATTACTGGACCTCACGTTGCCTGTGTGTTACTGACCCAGATCTGTTTGACCATGATAGTGAGAAAACCTGTCATCTGCAGCCCGACCATCTATCGGGCACTCTACTGGGGACTGTAACCTGGGAATCCTACCCGGCAAAGTCCATACCTCCTTGCCAGGGTTGGGGTGAAGAACTGGATATTTCTTAGACTCCACATCCCAGGTTAGTATGCGCCAACTCAATGATGGTCTCTGTCATTCAACTTACTTGCCTGCTGCCAAACGTCTCCTGCGCTGGGGCACAACTCCATGACCGACAGGTTTACATAGTGTCACTGAATTCGGTTTCACTCCACCACGATACTCTGCAAAACACTATGCCAAGATTTCCGTGAAAAAAACAACCCAGAAACCTTGCGGAACGGAGGCAAACTGAAGCAAAAAAATACCATTTAATTCAATGTAAATGGAAACTATACTGCACACTATACCTCTGACGGAATAGATGAATGGAAAGCCAAACGGAAGCCCAACGCTAATATGAACAGGCCCTTACTCATATAGTTTGAATTTTGATGAGAATTGTATAATTATATAACTGCATATTGCTTATTTTGATGAATGGACTAGAATTATTCAAAAGCTCCTTAAATACAACTAACTACATATAGTAAAACTTGGTTTCATAAAATGGAAACAATTCTTTTTGATCTATCAGTGCCCTCTCACACTGCAACAACAAAACCAATATGTTTCTTTCCTATGTAAAATCCTTGGTCCCTAATTTAGGAATAGAAACACGTGATCACTCATTGCCCTTCTAAAATTACTGTGACCGTGAAACATTGAAGTAACAAAGCATCTGAATGAAGAACTGGTAAAAATAGGATACTCCAAGGTAACTTGAAGTGTTTAATATTTATAATATGGGGTGTATTATTGCTTATAACGCACGCCTTGGCTGTTGTAGAACCACATTTTGAAGAGGAAGAAGGAGCTGATGGACTAAAATGAGAAATTAGATCTGCAGCAACTGAGTTATTTATTACAGTGCCAGCCACAATGCCACCCTACAGTGTCCCTAGCAGGGCCAGCCAAAAATCACTAAAGCCTCATGCACACGACCGTAGTGATGTGCACGGGCCATGATTTGCAGCTCGAATGGCCGTGGAGTGTCACCCGTGGGCCGCCCGCAAACCACGGGCCGTGCACATGGCTGTGTACATTCATTTCAATGAGCCTGGACCGCAAAATGCTTGCAATATAGGAAATGTCCCATCTTTTTGCGGTCCAGGCTCCCGGACAATGCGCCGTCCGTGGAAACCACGGTAGTGTGCATGGGCCCATAGAAATCAATGGGATCGCAATTCACCCGCAGATTTGCGGGTGAATTTCAGCCGCAAAAACACATTCGTGTGCATGAGGCCTAAAAGTCAGCTACAATGTCTCCTAGTGCCTGCCACAATGTGCACCCAAATGCCACATAGAAAATCCGCTACAAATCTGTCAAGTGTACACCTGGCCTAAATAATGTGACACATAATCTGACTGAACAAAACTTTCTTAGTTTTTTAGTGGATGCGTATACTGTATGGACTGATGTCTCTGTTCCCTCTAGGGTTATGTTTATACACAGGACCTCAGCCAAAACAAACATGATCATTCTGAACACTAAACACGTGTAAATGGAAATAAAAAAATGTTGTAACTAATAGAAATCTGATCCACTGAACTGAAAATCCTGCTGAAAAAGGCAGGTTTTGTGTTGCAAAGTGAATGATTGTTTAGAAAAACTGTTCCCCTTTTAGCAAATATTTCTGCCTGCGGAATCCGAGAGCAGACATGTATCTCAATAATGAATAATCGTCATCCAAGAAAATAAATATTGGAGGCATGGGCTACACACTGACATGAGGTTATGTCCGCAATCATGACGCCACTTCAATTGTTCCCTATGGGGTAAAACATTACATGCAACCTTATGACTATGGCAAAGCTTTTAATTGTGTTGTTGAACGTGATACTTTGATACTTGTGATTCCCCCAAGGGAATAACTGTACTTGTATCATGACCGTGATTTCACTGCAACTTTATATGGCCGTTTAATCCAAGCCTAAAGCAAGTCTAAACCTTGTACCCTTTTTAATATATTGATAAAGCATAGCTTAAAGAAAACTCTGGCGAATATGTTTTCACTATAATTCTCCACCTCCACATTTACCTGAATAGGGTTGCTTTTTTTAAATATAAGTTTTGTAATACACTCCTCAATATTGAAATTGCAACACCAAGAAGGAATCGAGGAAGCAGGTGTCGGTAAGATCTGCAAACATGAAACCTCAAAAATCGGATCAAGTGATGTGGCATTATTGTGCGATGCCTCCTGTTCGTCGACGTGCCAGTTATTACTACTTGTCGTAAACTGAGAGGGACATAATCCTTGAACTGAGAGACCTTGGTTTATTACTCCGGCAGATCGCTAAACGCCTAGGCCGAGATGTCAGCCCTGTTCAACGTTGCGCGTCTCAGGGGTTGGGGGCACAACAACAAATGGGAATGACAGCAATAGAGGCAAACCTCTGCATGGGCGGATCGTCTAATTGGAACAATGGCCTGTGCAAGTGAAATTGGGCATCATATCCTAAGCCTAGGGCAGCAACCAGTGTCTACATAAACCATCAGAAGTCGTTTGCACGACTTTGGACTACGAGCCAGATGTCCAGCTGCATGTGTTCCATTGACCCCACGTCACCACTCCCAAACTTTATCATGGTGCACAGCATGATGGCAATGGGGGCTAGAATGGAGGTCTATTTGCTTCAGTGTTGAGTCACGCTTTTGTCTTGGACGCAATAATAGCCGGAGATTGGTCTGGA
Source organism: Rhinoderma darwinii (assembly GCF_050947455.1). NCBI lineage: Eukaryota > Metazoa > Chordata > Amphibia > Anura > Rhinodermatidae > Rhinoderma > Rhinoderma darwinii. The sequence continues at coordinate 32,028,288 of NC_134693.1, forward strand.
GACCAAGTGGGCAGTGCCATGAAGAGACATTCACAAGGAAACGTCACACCAGTCCTACTCGCGGGATTATGGTGTAGGGTGGCATAATGTACGGTAGCCCTCTAGTCTTCATTTCAGATACACTAACAACTCGGTGTTACATTGATTTGGTCATAGAACAGGTGGTAAGGCCATTTCTCCAAAGTGTCCCAGGGACAACGCCAAGAGGCTTTCACAAGGGAACAAAATACTGGTCCTACTCCTGGGATTATTAAATACAGCAGTTTTTCTACAACGGAATTAGTTGCGGAAAATCCGCAGCAAATACAGTAGCAGCAAAGTGGATGAGATAAAACAAATCTCATCCACACGCTGCGTAAATACTCAGCGGAAAAATCGCCCAGAAATTGACCTGAAGTGCATAATTTTATTCCGCAGCATGTCAATTGTATTTGCGCAAAAGCTGCATATTTGTTGCCGGTTTTCCCCATTGAATTCAATGGGGAGGTAAATCACGCAACAAATAGCAGTTGTTGTGTTTTTTGCTGCAGGTTCTCAGCGATCCCGCCGCAAAAACGCAACTCAGAAAAAAAACAAAAACTCATATTTATCCAGAAGTCTGTGTTTCTCCCTCCAGCCTGATGTTTTATCCCATGTGGCTAGCCTTGATGACGTCAGAGGGCCGTCCCCCTGGGGTGATGCTTCATAACCATGTGACCGCCGCTACAGCCAATCACAGACTGTAGCAGTCTCCTGGGATGAAATCTTATCTCAGGAGGCCAACCTGCTAATAGGCCGGTTAATGAAGCAGACCTTCCAGGTGAAAAACTGCACCACAGTTTAGTGCGCTTTGAGGGCCGGAATTCCCTGCGGCGCAGAGGGCGGATACGCTTGGTGCTTTTAGACAGCGTATCCATCCTGTGTGAACACAGCCTTAGACTGTATGTTTACATATGGTATACAGTGCAAGTATAACATGAGGTATGTGTACTGCTGCATGGGATCCATATGGTCTTCCTTTTGGTACTATATGAGTTTCGATATATTTTATGCTTCAAAACAAGCAGTTTAGAGGAGAAAATCGGTACTTGAATGGTACGTGTGCAGACTTTTTTATATGGCTAACTATGAATGGATACCATTTTCCTAACTATTTAGTTCTATAGGGAAAATCTGATGAAGATTTTTTTCTATGGCAGCACTGAAAGTGCTTAACAAAAAATACCTACATACAAATATGTGCCATCACACAGAGGTTTGGAAACATGCAAAGGATACCTATTCTTGCTCTGTACAACTTAGAACCTGTACGGAGCTATAACATTGTGTGTATGATACCTTACACTTGGTTGGACTAGTCCATCAGAGATCTCGAGGATCCTCTGGTGGCAGTGGCGGCCTTCTCGGTGTGTGCTGTGTGCTCATACAGGGAGCATCCCCTGCCACTACTGAAAAGGGCGCCACTGGCCCTGATGGCAGCTGAAGTTTGCAAACCCGATCCCTCACTTGCCTGAAGCTATCAAAAAAGCTGCTACATTTATTAGTATATTATTTAGGCAGTGTCTTGTTTACTGTATTACTGTATAGCACTATATGGTAAACAATGAAGGGGTAAGCGGGATAACAGCAGGTATTGCACAGGGCGCCATCCAACCTGTCCGTCCCGGTGGGCCCAGCATGATAATGGCATATTAATAGGGCCCATTATTAGTATGTGATATGTTAAGAAAAAAAAAGACATGGAAATGACGTAATATAATTTACACCATCTTACTACAGCGCTATATTTTATATACCGGTGTATATTGGCCTTGTTATAAATACTGTCATAGCAGTGACATTAAGATAACATCACACAGATTGCATTCCACAGAGATTTATTGTGTGCAGGGAATTTATGATGTAGACACCTGATATATCCTGCAGGCAGATGAACAGTATTCTATTGTGTGCTGACAGGTTCTGGTTATACAACTAAAATGTTATGACGGTAAGAGATGAAACACTTGTAAATATTCAGTGTGATAAATCCATGAAAAATCGTGTAAGAAATAAACAGTACCTCATAAAAGAACAGACAATTCATGTTTGTGATGAAGACAAAGGCATCTCCTGATATGAACGCAGCACTGGACTTAAACGCTGGTGACAAGATAGGGTTGGACAGCTGGAAATGTTATATTGTTCAATACACTTTAATTAAGACCTCATGCACATGCAGTACAGAGTCCACAGTGTAAAGCTGCATGCCGGGCCCCGACGAGGATTGGTGGGGGTAGGCGACTATCTAGGACACTGTTAAACGAGGGGTGCAATTCTCTTGAAAAAAAAATAATCTAGTTGTCGGCGTTGGTGCTACCGTTTTTCACATGTAACGTGGATTTTTTTGGCGTTTTTAGTGGCATTTTTGGGGCGCTTTTCATGCGGTGTCATTTTGTACATGTGTTTTTGAAGTCCTATTGAGAAGCCTATGGGAAAAACGCATCAAAAAATGCCACACCCAGAGCATGCTGCATTTTGAAAAAAACACCACTGACCATAAAATTGCCTTAAAAACGCCACAAACCAAAACGCCGTTTTATTTTGTGCTTTTGATATTTTACTATAAACTTTAATGTAACTTCTGGCCGCACAAAGAAAAGGCAGAAAAAAAGGCCATGGAAAACACACAGTAATGCAGCAAAACGCTGTGTGCGAATCAAGCCGAAAGCTACTATTCTTATTAACTTTGTGCAAAATCTATAACCCATTTCTGGATAACTGTTTTGAAGTGAGTGCAGCAACACATAAATCTGCCAATTCCTTTCTCTCAATCACAACAAATATTTTACTTTACCGATCAGAACGGCCTTCAGTGCTTCAAGGCTATGTAAACCTTTGAAAACTATTTTTTAAAAAAAATGAAAGTATCAGTGTGATGGTGCAAATTTGTAATTACATTTTATTAAAAATTATTTTTACTTTTTAAGATACAGCTTCTTTTTTACTGTATACAGAGCAGCTGTATCTTGCGCTGAGACTTGAATCCATCAGATCAGTGGGACTGACGGGTTCAGTGACAGCGGGTCCACGCAGCATCGATCACATCTAAGTTCCTACGGGTCGTATACGCTGCGTAAATGTACCGAGAACCCGCAGCAAAATTTGCCCAAAAAACTGCACAAAATTGTGGTGCAGTTTTTCGAGCGGAATCTCTGCTGCGGTAACCAGCGTTAAAAAAAGTCTATACTTACCCTAGACCATTGTCATAGAGACTCCTCCCTCTGTTGTCCATGCAGTCCAGCCTCATGGGATGATGCTGCAGCCTGTGATTGGCTGCAGCAGTCACATGGGATGAAACGTCCCCCCAGAAGACCGTCCTGGATGGACAACAGAAGAAAGCATCGCTTTGACAACGGCTGGGCTGCAAGTACTAACTGTTTTATTCATTTTACACAAAAAAGTTTTTTTTTTTCTTATATTATTCGCATTTCCGTTGGAAAAGTCGCAACACTAGGCTTTTTGTTTAAGTTTTACATCCCCATTAAATCAATGGGGAAAACCTGCAACAGAAGAGCAACAAATCCACAGCGTTAATTGACATGCTGCGGATTTAAATTCAGCACCGCAGGTCAATTTATGAACATTTTCGATGCAGATTTTTTTCTGCAGCATGTGCATGAGATTAGTTCAAACCTCATTCACTTTGCTGCTACTGTAAATGCTGCGGAATTTCCTCACAGAATTCAGTTGTGGAAATTCCTCAACATTTACGCTACATGGGAACCCGGCCTTCGGTGCCACAGTCACACTTTTGCAGACGGAGCAATGATAATGAGGAGGCATCATAAAAATTCAATGGTCTCAGTGATCAGTTTTTAAATATTGGTATTTGTACATTGAAAAACTGGGTCTTCTGTCCCATTCACGTGATAATAATACACATATCAGGAACTTGGGACACTTTCAGAAAAAATTAATCTATTTGCCAGTTACTGGCTGCATTCCCTTGTCTGAAGGCCAATAACGAACACAACCTATGCAATGTCTACTCTTATAATAGGATCCCATATTATCTTGGCACACCACTTGGTAACAGGGACAGGCACAGAATAAAGACATTTAAACCTGTTATGACAAGTGTTTAAAGTGAGAAAGAAAAGCTCTGGAGGTGATAGGTATGAACGGTTTTACTCCACATGAGAAGTCTATGGATACCTTAGCCAGGACTTTGTGTCAACTGATTCGGAAAAATTCCAGCATATATTATTAGGAATAATCAACCAGTCAGGAAATTGGCCACAATAGGTGTCATTCATAGATTGTCCCAAGTGGAAGTTCATACAATGGAATTTTACTGGTAGAGAACGAAGGAGAAGTGGGAAACAATATGCTGTATAATGCATCCAGTGTTAAAACTAATCCGCACATTTATCCAATAGCAAGTTCCCTCTGAAGAGTTATAAAACAATATATGTGCTGCACATCATGTAAATTATTTCAGCTCGGCAAATGTTTGCAAACTAACGTGTTATTAATTTATTAGGACTCTCTTTCCTGCCACCTTGCTGGTGAAATTTCACCATATAACCTTATCTGTAAGAAAAGTGAGGTTTAATTGTTCCAGAACAAATTAAGAAATACAGTTAACCCTCCCCAGGAGACCACTCCAAGTAGCCCCCGCTTCCCTATTCAAAAGAAACTTTTCTGTGACAGATTTTCCCCACCATATAAATCTATAGAACCTGCCCCCGTATAAGCAGACCACATCCTATTCTTAAATGCCACATAACCAAAGTGGATAGATCAGGAGGAGGAGACTTACATGGCACATCAGGGGAGAGAAGATGCCAGTATTATGTTGTATCATTGGATAGCTGGAGAAGGAGAATTTCCATCTCCACAGAGCTCCATATGGGGGAGGCTTTCAGAGAAGGGGAGGGCACAGTACACGTCATGCTACATGAAACATTCTGCATGATTTCTGAGCAAGGTTTCCTTCAGATTGGCATTGGGGTGTCAAAGTTAGCCGTGAGGGAGGGATATGGAGAGTGGCGTCTGGCTGTGGTCTGAGAATCAGGGGAGCCATGTTGAGCCATGTTGAGATGAAAGGGGGAGACATGCTGGTGTACTGTAGTATTGTATAAGAATGCGAGGGGAGCCCTGCTGGGGACTAGGAATGATAGGGGATCTATTCTGGATACCAAGAGGGGAGCCATGTTAGGGAACTAGATCTATGGCCGGAGGAAGAGATAGAGACGCTGTAAAGAGTTTGCCTGACACAGATTCTGTGTCGATGCCCGGGGTTAATCAGCCTTCATCAGCTCCAAGGTCCGCTAGAGTGACGCGATCTGTTACCACTCAGGCTTGCAGGCTGAGGAGAGGGAGAACCTATCGCAGCCTGGCCTGACGGTTCTAGCTTCCGCCCTTGGTCTATTTATACCCTCACTTGCAGCATGTTCCTTGTCTGTGATTCTCTGGTTTCCTGGCTCTGCTATTCCTGCTATTTACCTGATTGACCGCTGTAACTTTTTGACCCTGGCTTGCCTGACTATTCTGTTGCTCTGTTTTGCTACTACGTACTCTCCTGGTTTGATTCGTCTCGTTCACCACTGCCTGTTGCTCACGGTTTTCCGTGGGCAACTGCCCCTACTTCCCCTTTGCTTCTGTGTGCCCTTGTCTTGTGTTGTCTGTCTTGCACTTACTGAGCATAGGGACCGTCGCCCAGTTGTACGGCGTCACTTAGGATGGGCCGTGCAAGTAGGCAGGGACTGAGTTGTGGGTAGATTAGGGCTCACCTGTTGTCTCCCTACCCCGATTCATTACAGACGCCCTTCGAGACTGTGTGGTGGTTGCAAGTTGTTTTCATCTCGGAGCCTTTCGCCAGTGGGAGGACTCGGGGTCCATACCAAGTTGAGACTGTGTGACAGGAAATCACCTGATACTGACAGAGACTGTGTAACGGTAGCAGAGAGCTGCTGCATCTAAGTCCCACAGTCCCAGTGCAGGTAGATATCCCCTGTGTGAGTGACCCCCAGGCTTATAAGACAATTGACACTACTGGATTCCAGCCAGGCAGCGAGAACCAAAAGTTTAACTTCAAGAGGCAGTGTTATTTGCTACAGAGACTTTCCTAATTATATTGCCATCGTGGCAGTCAAAGACTGTGTTCCCACCATTGTAACCACCAAGTGTCGTGCTTTGATTAGAAACCTCTAACCGTTGTACCTCATCTGAGAATATAGACTTGTGTTTGTTCAATTGTAATCTGTGTTCCGATATTCCTGATGGGGACGGTACAGTAACCGCTGCACCCCACACCGTTCATCTTACATGGACTCTACAGTGAAAATAAGTTGCGTTGGCATGCATGGCCCCATTGCAATGCATTATTGGGATCTGTGTAATATGGATCCCAAATATTCTCGCGTACATGGAGCTTTACCCTTTAAAAGAGTAAGGTCAGGTTTAAGCAGCATAGTTGTTGCACGCTAGCCACATGGAAACCATGATTTGTTCAAAAGTAGAGCGTAGATCAGGGTCATACAGTCCTATTTTAGTACTGTTTTTATGCATTTTTATATTTATTTCTGGTTTGTAATGAACAAATGCCCTTGAATTGTCATCTTTCCGGCATTTAAAATCGAATTCATGCTTTCTGTTTTATAAGAGCTCTCTTGTGTAACATTATTTATTTCAGATCTTCCCAGTGCTTAAACGGCAAAGCAATCAGTACGTACTGTAGATACCACACGGATCAATATAGATCCCTTTAGCCTCTTATGACAGTATCACATTATTACTAACCGGCACTGTGCTAATAGAATAAAATGTACCAAAACCAAAGACAATCACAGCATCTATTACTCATTCGACTATAACACACAGTTTGTTTTTGAACAACTACCTTATCAAAAGAAGTCATTTGAATGTAAAGCATTTTGCAAAGAATAACTTTCCGTACGATGAATTACTTAAAATATGTGCCCTACATAGTGTTCTTGCTAAGTGCAGAACATAATTAAGAGTTTTCTATCTTCTGCAATAAGCTGGTTGTAAACGTTATCTGACCATCATATACTTACCAAGTCCTCAATACTGTCAGATCGTATTACACTTTACATATTCTAGATAGCAAAACACTATATCACAAGGGAAAGATGTCATAGAAGCGCAAAGGTTTAACGAAGCTTCTGAGACCCACAGGAAAATCTTTGCGTATGTACTGTATGGTTTCCAAGTAGGAACAGTATGCAATATGCTAGTATTTTTGGGGTGGACACACTAATTCTTGTAACCATTTATCAAAATCGAGTCAATATGTAAACTTTGAGCGATACAATGTTTACTTCAGGCCTTGTAGCGTATATGATCAACGAGTTGTTTCTATCTCCTAAACAGGAATACATTTCCAACCTTCCAATTTTGTTTTTGAAGACCCTATCCACCCCAGATATATCAATATATGTTCTTTTGCCAGACAGAATGAATGCGTGTGGGTGTTTTCCTGGTTTGAATGGACTTTGTGCCAGGATTCTAATAGAGGATTAACTTAAAACACCGCTGCCAATACTGACATTGACCTGCTTTTCTGTGTTGGCAAATAAGGTAGGAAACATACTGGTGATCATCCAATTCCATTAGTTAAATCATACTGGAGTTGACGTTCTCTATGAGGGATAAACAGTGATCAGATGAGGCCGATTTACCTAAGCTCATGCTTAAATTCTACTTATATGGAAAAGTATTAAACACTGATACAATCTCTAGACATTAATCAGTAGAAGAGACAATAATACATTTGCAATATTGACGCATTAGCATCCATTTGCTTTCCAGATGTAAAAAATATATATATATTTTCAATAAAGTTCAAATAGATAATGCTAAGATAACTTTTACACCCAGTCGGGTAGAGTGGCGGACATCAAATCAGAGACTTAACATTTTTAGATTCCCTAAAAAAGAAAGACATAATAATATTCACAAATAAACCAATAACATCACTATACAGGGACATAGCTATAAAGAAGCAGTCCCAACTGAGTCCTGGACCCTGAGGGGGTCCGAATGCGCGTCTGTCACATGAGAAGAACCTCATTAGTACCTAGTAGGTGGGGGCCTGTTAGAGGTTTTGCATTGGCACTCAAGAGCTTGAAGTTATGCCTCTGTCCCTATACTATAGGTTTTATCAGATAACCAAATAGATTATGGCAACAACTAATCAGTGAACAAGAAAATTCCAAAAATTTGCTGATACTAAAGTGCCTTCTCCCTGATACTCCAGTGACAAACTTTTCGGAGATGACCCCATACATTATTTTACAGAATAGATAGTCATGACATTATCATCACACATAGAAGTCATAGTCTTGTCATAGCTGAACCATCCAAACATGTTATCTGCCCTTCACCTAGCCCTGAGTAAACCAGCAAAATCGACAATTGAGATACTATAAGGCTGGCAAAATGGGCATTATAATGGATGTGGAAATATGGAGCTTATGATGAGGCTCGCATTATGGGGGACACTGTGCCTGGAGTGCAGAACCAGGACTAATTTAGAAGCTGTAACTAGAGTATTTGAAGGTAACGATTAGGGGCAGATCGACTATTTGAGTATTAATGCGGTTTTCCAAAACTTTTATATTTATGGCCTTAGAATATATCAATATAAGATTGGTGGGGTTCCGACTCCCGTCACACCCGCCGATCAGCTGACTGATTGGCGCTGCCTTTTCCCAGCCTTTTCCCAGTTTACAGGCACTGCGCCATACACTCCCTGAGATTGCAGTTCCGATTCCATTCAAGTAAATGGGGCTGAGCTGCAATCCCAGGCACAGCCGCTACGGAAGTGTATGGCACTGTGCCTTGTAAACAATGAAGAGGCAGTGACGACGAACGCCGCAGACCCTTCAGACAGCTGTTCGGTGGGGATGCTGCGAGTTGGACCCCTATGATCTTTTATTGATGACATATCCTAAGGATAGGCCATCAATATAAAAGTCCTGGTTAACTCCTGTAAGGCAATATCTCAGTGAACATTTCCAAAGTGGGTCCACAGTACCTTGGTCAGTTAGAGCACTCTGTATCATGGCCATAGTGATTGGTAAGGGACCCATGATTTTTAAGGCTGGGGGTCAAGATCACGCTCTCTGTCCATCCATGGTGAGATTTACAGCAGAAAGACTAGAAGTTCTCCCTTTTTCAGAAATGAAGTTGTCAATAACTGAAATGGTATGTAAGTGCCGGAGGGAAAACAAACATTTTCTAAATTCAGTGATTTCACTTACCGAGGCCAAACTTCCAATTCCAGGTGCCAAATTGGCAAACAATACCAGAATGAAAAAACATTTTGGGCTTGTTGTTTTACTTGAATTTTACTGTAGATCAAGTATAATAACAATAGCGCTTACTCAATAAAGCAATTATATATAAAAGTCATATCTTCAATACTACAGACAAAAGGTAAAACTATGCCAAAGAAATGCGAAAGGAACTTAGACTTAATCTACGGAAAACAACTAACCATACACGATGTGTTGTGGCACTGAGATGAAATTGCAGCGCTGCAGCCGGATTTAATAGAAAACTTGATGACCTGAAAATAATATTTCTTAACGAAATATAAACATGAGATGATGTTGATGCACCAACGTTCACCCTGGACAGAAAGAATTACGAAGAAAAAATGAAGTAAGTGCAACTAACACAAAATCAATATCTCGTTCAGTGCGTATAAACACAGTGACATATTGACTACGAAGGTTTCAAACTTTGCTGTGATGATACAACACATTAACTGTGCAGTGTTTTGGATACATTTATATCTACACAGTGTCCTGTGTGGTATCCAAGGGTAACCAAAGTAAACACTTCTGTGTGGATGGCGTAAGGGAAACAAGCTGCTGCTCACAGATCCATCAATGTGTTTATTAAAAGGTGAAAAAAGGTATGACTGGCAAATGGATATGATCTGAAGTTACGTAGACCACAGAACACAGTAAATCCTTAAAGGACCCCATCTAAACGTGCAGATTTTTGGATACCTACACATAGTGCAGTTTTTCTATCTGTTTTTTTTTTCATTTTCAAAACCTTTAAATAGAAATAAGGCAAATTTCAAAAATTAAATCTAAACTGCGTGAACATAGTCTAAGACATTGTGCACACAGGGGAAAGCTTGTACAGAGGCACAGAGTCCCTGCAGCTACATACTCAATATGGTGCTCTGTATGGCACTGTACTTTGGAGATATTTTCCCAAGAAGCATTGCCATAACTTTTTGTCTTTACACAGAGTTCGACAGGAAAAAATATCTGTATTACTCTGCATGAAGTTAAAGGCATACAGAGGTAAAATATTACACCATAGACTTTAATGGGTGCTGCATTATGGCTCCTGACAACCTTTGGAATATGATTTTGTATTTTTAGGCATATTTTGGAGTGTAAAATGCTCATATGAAGCTCTGAGATATACAGATGTAGCCGTCTTTACCTTGACTTTTAACGCATTAAAAAAAAAATGGCTAGATCTCTTATCTTAACTTTTTCAATGACTTTTCAATGGCTTTTGTTGTGTGATATCACGCTGGAGCAAGTTATCGGAATCAAGTTAAAGATGGCTACATCTGTACTTCAACTATGCTTGCAAACAGCTTCCAATTGATTTAGATGGGAAACACGCTGTGTAGTTCACCCCAAACGTATTTTTACGCTGCTTAATTAAAAAACACCTTGTAAAAATATGCTTTGTAAAAAAAAAGTAACATGTGACTTCTTAAATGCGTTTTACAAGCTTATTCTTTCCATATCTGATTGACAATAAAAAAAAAAACGCTTCAAAAGTACGTCTCAAAAGACTCTTCCAAAATGCTTGCAGAATGGTTTACAAATAAGCTAATAAAACAGCTGGATTTCAGAGGCTGTTTTTTTCTCTTGAAATCTGCTTTGTATTTTTCAGCTTGAACATATGTCGTGTGAATATGGACTTAGGCAGTGCCGATTCTAGCTTTTCTGCTGCCTGAGACGAAAACTTAAATGGCGCCCCCCAGATTTTAATTGTCATCCCCCTGGCTGTTCTACATCACTAGCAGCCTCCTCCAACTCTTGCGGATGCACCGTAGCGGGGTAGCAGCTGGCCAAACAACAGTGTACCAAGTCAATTTAAAGTCTGAGCACAAGGGTACCTGTAATAGACCAGACAATAGCAATGGCTTAGGCACAGATGGGACATTGGCGGCACGTGATGCAAAACAAGGCAGATGACACTACACATGGTGTAAGTCAGCAGGCGTAGAAGACGGCACAACACGACTCCAAGACTAGAGATAGCACTGGAAGAAATACAGCACAGGATACAGGTAGCAGGGCATAGAAACACAGGGAACAGGATACGACTAAGGAACCCTTTGCAAGACTAACAGAGGAATACAAATAATGCTCAGGCAAGGAGTGAAAGGGAAGGACTTCTTTTATAGTCCAGGGTGATCTGGGAGTAATTAGTTAATTCTTAACATGCGCGCGCTGGCCCTTTAAGGACGGGAATGAGCTCGCACACGCACCCTAGTGGTCACTGCTGGACAGGATGGCCGCATGTGCTGGCTTCTCCGGGGAGGAAGATGTCGACAAGATGAGAGGGGTCTGCGACCACGGCTGTTACACCATCTGCCCTGCAATTTTCTTATTATAAATATATCCTATATAATTACAGCTTCGGAAACAAGCTCTGACATATATACAGTACTAGACCCAAGCTCAGTACATATATACAGCACCAGAACGAAGCTCAGTTAATATATACAGCAACAGAACCAAGCTCAGTACATAAATACAGCACCAGAACCAAGCTCAGTACATTTATACAGCACCAGAATATTTTTCCCTTTTCTTCTCCATCCGGTCCAGACCTCTATGATGACTTCTCCCGGCCACAGCCCATTTTTGAAGTTTGCCGCTCAGATGTCTTCAGCTTCTCACTTTACAAATATTTCTGCACCTATAAACCAAGATGAAATCCTCATGGTGGGACACACTACACCCCTAAATATAATAGCGCCATACACTGCACGTCTAATTATTATAGTGCCCCACATAGAGCCCTCTGTAGACAGTGCCCCACATAGAGCTCCCGTAGACACTGCCCCCCATAGAGGCCCATGTAGATAGTGCCGCCCATAGAACCCCCTGTAGATATAGGCCCCTCTAGATAGTGCCCTAAATAGATCCCCTGTTGCTAGTCACCCATAGATCCCCCTGTAGATAGTAGTCCCTGTAGATAGTTCCCTACATATAGGCCTCTGTAGAAAGTGCTGAATGGCAGGACAAGTCATCCTGCCCTGCCAATTAGCGCCTTTCAACGATTCAAGTGGCGCGATGAGGTCATGAGCAAAACAAGAGGGTTAAAGAGCACGGTCTCAGACCTATAGGTGTTTTTTTCAGTCCAGTACAAGTCCTTGCTAGAAAACAGGTAACGTCTCTTTAAGGATCGACTTTGCTTGCTTACAAATCCAACACGGACACATGAACGGCTCTCAAAAAAACAAACAGGTTTTTACTCTCTGTTTACTGTTACTCTCACATACAAGCTCTCAGGTATAGCAGCCCTTGTGAACTTAGGACTTAAGGCCTCTGCTGCGGATTTCCAAGAGTCATACGACAGTTAGGGCATGGCCAGACGTGGCGTGTTTCTGCCGACACTGTCCGCATCAATGCCGCACATAATCTGCGTTGCAGATTCTGTTGCGGCTTTGCCTAAAATGGGCAGGAAATTGATGCGGATTAGCCGTTGTCTCTTCAGGTGAAGAGTACTTCCCTTCTCTCTATCAGTGCAGGATAGAGAGAAGGGACAGCCCTTTCCCTAGTAAAAGTAAAAGAAATTCATACTTACCCGGCCGTTGTCTTGGTGACGCGTCCCTCTTTCGACATCCAGCCCGACCTCCCTGGATGACGCGGCAGTCCATGTGACTGCTGCAGCCTGTGATTGGCCTGTGAGTGACAGCAGCCGTCACATTGACAGAAACTTCATCTCGGGGGCTGGACTGGAGGAAGAAGCAGGGAGTTCTCGGTAAGTAGGAACTTCTATTTTTTTAACACGTTGATCTATATTGTGATCGGAAGTCACTGCCCAGGGTGCTGAAACAGTTACTGCCGATCGTTTAACTCTTTCAGCACCCTGGACAGTGACTATCTCCTGACGTTGTCTAGCAACGTTCCCGTAATTACAGGTGCACACACGTAGTCACCCGTAATTACGGGAGCCCCATTGACTTCTATGGGCCTGCCTGTGCCGTAATAATGGCCCGTAATTACGGGCGTTTTTACGTTAGTGTGCATGGGGCCTCAGTCTGGCTATAGACCTAGAAATACATAGGTCCAGCCAGAATGAAGAAATATCATGTTCGTAAAACCAATACGCTACGCAACACACATAACATCTGTGTATTTCATTGCAGAATTTTGAATCTCCATTGAAGTCAATGAAGAAATTCCGCAATGAGTCCGCAACAAGTCCGCTACACGTCCACAACAGCCAGTGTATGCTGCGGACACCAAATTCCGCACCACAGCCTATGGTCCGCAGCGGAGTTTTACGCAACATGTGCACGAACCTAACTAAAAATCAGCGGAAAGCAATGGAGAAAATGTCCGCTGCAGATTTCCGCAGCGGCCTGGCCGCAGCGAAATTCCAGAGCAATTCCGCCACGTCTGGCCATGCCCTTATAAAGATCCACTCTGCACCTCTTCACTTCCTGTCGTTGCACTTTACAGCTCAGATTCCAACTGCACGCACAGTATCTCCTGGGTCCCCATGTATAGGGCCCAACTACAAGCTTTTAGCAGAAATATTCTTCAACAGCACTACACGTGGTCTAGTCGCACTCTCCCCAAATAGCACCAACCTACCCTCTTTTATTTTCTTCCTAGTTCTTACTGAAACCTTCTAACAAGTGTCCTGGCGCACAGGACAACAACATGAAGTTTGCCCCTACATTAGTGCCAGGCTCTGCATGGGCTTGCACTGACTGCTGGCACTTCCTCATGCTGTCATGCCTGCAGCAAAGTCTGTGTGTAGGAAGCCTGTATGATGGTGATGTTTCCTTATGGTTGCGCTCTTTGGTGCCTCCGAATGTCATTAAAATTCTCTCCTAGAAGCAGTGCTCCTAGCGAAGAATACTTGCTCAAAATGGAATGCAATGAAACATATGAAAACTTCCATATGCATTGGTATAAATCTTTCAGTCTGAAAAAACTTCATCATGAGCTAGTTTCATTCACATCTGTAGAGGGCAGGGAACCCCACTAAGCACCACAAAACTTTACTAGGCGGCATTGTTGCTAAATACCCAGTGTAACGCTGCCTAAGAATGGCCTGATTGGTCACTTTAAGGCTATGTAACACACGTACCGTAAACACGGCAGATTTTCTGCAACAGATTTAATTGCGGAAAATCTGCAGCACAATACAGTAGCTGCAGAACAAATCTCATCTACACGCTGATTAAGAAATACGCTGAAAAAACTTTCATAAATTGACCTGCGGTGTGGTTTATATCCTTCAGCCTTTTAATTTATGTTTCAGGATCGTTGCTTTTTTGTTGCGGGTTTTCCCCATTGAATTCAATGGGGAGGTAAAACTCGCAACAAATAGCAGATATTTAGATTTTTGCAGGGGGAAAAAGCTGCAATTCAGAATCAAAAATTGCAACTCACAAAAAAAAGATTATACTTACCCAGATCTCTCTACTTGCTGCTCAGCCCGGCCTCCAGGGATGACGTTTCATACCCTGTGACTGCTGCAGCCAATCACAGGGGATGTTAGAGAGACGTGTCGCCATGACTACGGGTAAGTATAGGCTTTTTTTCTTTTTTTACCTGTTGTTTTCCGCAGTGGACATTCCAGCAGAAAAACTGCCCCACAATTTAGTGTGTTTTTTTGGCAAGAACTCCCTGCGGGGACCAGGGCGGATATGCTGTGCACTAATCCCAGTGGGTTCTGGCATCTGCTCAAGTTTGCCTGGTGCTGACTATAGTCCAGTACTGCACGATCTGCACCTACTTGTAGAAATTGATCTTTAAAATGTCCATCAGTGAGTCAAATGTCTTAATATAAAACGACATGTCCCAGCTACAGATTCTGAAGATCTTTAGTTTAACAATTTCCAGGCAGTGAGAAACAAATCTAATATTAGAGCTTCTATTATTACTCCTACCAATGACTGACAAGTATGGGTTAGATTTCGATAGATTAACGTTTGTGTGACTTTTCAAGCTGGTATTTTGTGTAGGTAGCTGAGAGAAAAAAACACCTTGTGACTCAAAATCCTTTTCTTTCACCACCTCCACATTGTGGTATACTTCATCTTACAATCCTTCTTAATAATAAAACTGTGTCAATTACTTTGTTTTCACAAGGCCGATGAATAGAATTTCAAGGTCGGGAAACAGCTTGGCGTCTTCCATAATGCAGCTCTTATTGGATGAATGAAAATAACAGATGTGGAAGTCTTTTTTGGCCAAGGGACAGAGATTGTGATAATAAAGTGAGTGATTGCAACCAAATAAGAAACGGGAGAAAAAAAAAAAAAACGCTTGGAAACAGCCTATGGCTTGTCCTTAATTTGTTTCATTATTTCTACAATAGTTATTGCTATAGTAATCAAGTAATCAATTGATTGACATGTCGTTATGTTCTATTCAATGTCAAGTAGCCATGCAGTGCCGAGCTGTGTACTAAATGAATTAACATTTGTTTAGTAAAATAAATCTCAGCCCAGACTCCAGTATAGTTGGCACCATTCCTGACACTATAATCTATGAGGGATCTTGGCACATAAAGTACATAAATGGTTGTCCCTTCTTTGCTCATGGCTTTAGATTTGATCTTTTATATGAAAAAAAAGTCTCTATTTATATCATGAGCTGAGCCGTCCCGTTTTTCCATGCCATACAATTAACAAAAATTCTGCCATATTGTACATATAAGTAATGCCACCATATAGTACACATAGATTACCCTGTCATACTGTACAAATAAATAATGCAATTATATTGTATACAATTAACACAGCCTTATAATAAATGCGAGAGTGCCCCCTTTTACATCTAGAAGAGAACAACTCGCAGCGGTGCCATACGACATCACACAGAGTGCTCATAATACGGACCTGTAGGTTGTGTTGCCGCCCAAGGTTCATGCACATGATATTGCCATGTGCATAAACCCTTAAGCCTTATTCACACGAAGGTATTTGATTTGTGTCCGTTTTTTATGCATATTACTGTCCGGTATCCATGTATCATCCATTTTTCTCATACGTGTTTTTCCTCTGCAAGCTCTTCCTGGTTTCACTTTTTGTTTTTTCTCTGCATTTATTCAGCAACTGATGAAAATGGACAGCACATGGATGTCATTCATGTGCTGTCCGTTTTATTCACATACCCATGGACTTTAATGGGCGAGTCTGGTCCGCAAAAATGGACCAGAACACAACATGCAGTTAGTTTCTTGCAATGGACACACGGTCTGTTAAAAAAACAAGGATGTGTTGAATTGCATGAGTCAGTGTGCAGTCCGTTGTTAAAACGGACAGCACACAGACCAGAAATACACTTTTGTGAATAAGGCCTTGGGGTGAGATATCAATGTCGGATCCCAGCATTGAATTAGATAAATAAAACCAGATGACTATTGCATATATTTTGAAACACAACACGCTGTTCGTATATTTAGTAATGTCAATAATGTCCCCAATTACAGGGAAGAGCTATGAAGGCCACACGTGCTGGGATATTAACCAGTTGCTTGTTGTTACTGTCTTTTATTATATTGTAAGCATTAATCTGTTGATATTGTTATTTCAGGCATACTCGACACACTTCATCATCACAAGGGTCAAATCGTATTGTCAGTACCTTAGGATTCCTATGAAGTTGGACTGTGTGTGTGTGTGTTGTGTGTGTCATGTGTGTGTGTGTGTGTGTGTGTGTCGTGTGTGTGTGTGTGTGTGTGTGTTGTGTGTGTTGTGAGTTTGTGTGTGTGTTGTGTGTGTGTTGTGTGTGTGTGAGCCCCATTGGAAATGGCAACTGATGTGTGTGATAACAATCTGTGTATTGGTATATGTTGGTGATATTTTATATAAACAATTGTGAGATATAGAAGAATAAAATATAATTTAAAGATAAAACTCAGCGTTCAAAGCTGCTTGTGTAACCATTTTAAAAGAAAATACAGGACTTCATAAAATGTGCTCATCATGATTTTTTCTTTAATTTTAAGCAGCTTTTCATGTCTGAGATCTATCAATGTCCTAACTCCTTGATAGTAATTTGACTATAAGATGTTATCATTCTTCATGTTTTATTAAAGCGTTGGATGACTGCTCCACATAAAGTTAGTACTTATAATAAGCAAACGTTCTTCACAGACAACTGCTGTTTTATTGATACACATTGATATCACGGTTGTTCCAGATTTATTTTTCTGGTCCAACATGGCCCTCAACTCTAAAGGACCCATTGATTCCAGTACTGTTTAATTTCAACATATACTGTTTATACAATATATGTAATTATTCCATTAGAAATATAATTGTAAAGGATCTGCCAGACACAGCTTCTGTGTCGACGCCCGTGGGTAATCAGTCTGTACCTGCTCCTATGTCTGTGAGACTGACTCCATCTTCCACCACTCAGGATGGCAGGCTTAGGAGTGGGAGAGCCTATCACAGCCTGACCAGACGGAGCTAGCTCCCGCCCTCCGTCTATTTATACCTGCCTTTCCTGTTCCTCCTTTGCCTGTGATTCTGCTCTGCTTGTTTCCTGGCTCTGCTGCTTGAACTACTGATCCTCTGCTTGTTATTGACCTTGGCTTACTGACCACTCTCCTGCTCAGCGTTTTGTACCTCGTGCACTCCTGGTTTGACTTGGCTCGTTCACTACTCTCGTTGCTCACGGTGTCTCCGTGGGTAGCTGCCCCATTTCCCTAGCTTCTGTGTACCCTTGTCTGTTTGTCTGTCATGCACTTACTGAGCGTAGGGACCGTCGCCCAGTTGTACCTAGTCGCCTAGGACGGGTCGTTGCAAGTAGGCAGGGACTGAGTGGCGGGTAGATTAGGGCTCACCTGTCTGTCTCCCTACCCCGTCATTACAATAATATATCAGGTTTAAAATGTCTTAATAGGTTCTAAATCTTTGGACTCTAATGGTTTCTGGTGGATGCTGCGTTCAAACAGCGCCACCCTTGTCTATGGGCTTTCTGATATTGCAGCTTATACCCTATTCAAGTGAATGCAAAATCAGACACAGCCCATGGATGAGAAGAAAAAAACAATCGTTTCTGCAAGGGCGAGAGTTAATTTGGGGCAAAATTTACTTAGGTATTTGCATGCTAATTGATAAAGGGACTGCGTACGTCACAGTTAAATATCTATACTTGGCATTTATTGTAAGGTTAGATTTTTATTCAGCTTAAAGGAACAGTGTCATCACAAATAATTTGTTTATATGTTAAAGATGTTAGTGCCTTAATATAAACGTTTATTTACATTTGTGTGTTTGTGTTTTACTGTTTCTTATTTTCACACTTTTTCTTCCCTATGGGGGCTGCCATTTTTTGTTCCATTTCTGTGTGTGTCGATTAACGACACACACAGACATGGAATACGGCAGCCACAGTCCCATAGGGACTGCGAACGGCTCCCGTCCCATTGACTGCCGTGTACGGCGTCTGTGTGGGAACTGCGCATGCGCCGCTCCCACACAGTCCTATTCGAAATTGGCGCCGTCCGGCGCCATTTTACTGTGGACCGGAAGTCGCGGCTGGACAGTAATATTACTACTTCCGGTCGCGGCTTCCGGACAAGTGCACATGGAACAGCGGCAGCAAAGGGAGCGGACGGGCCGCGGCGGCAGGAGCAGGTAAGCGATTTCAATGTATGTTAGTGTTTGTGTGTGTTTACTACTGCATGTAAACCTACTACACTGTGGGTTACCTCAAAAAATGGCGACACACAGTGTAGGAGGTTAAACCTTTCAAACCCCTCGTTTATCCCGGCACTAGCCAGGATAAAGGAGGGGGGGATGCTGAGAGCTCACTAGAGCGATAGCTTTTAACCCAATGTTGCAATGCTGCAATTTTGGGAACTAGCTCCAAACAGCTCCATCTAGTGACCAAAAATGGGTAGTATTATAAATTTGAAAAAATTTATAATATTTCCTGACTCGCGAAAAAAATAAAAAAAATTTGAACAATGTTTAATCACCCACACACTAAATGTTTAAATTTTTAAAAAAAAACATGTTTTTGGGGCGACACCATGCCTTTAAAGAGACGTAAATTTTCTGCAGTCAAGAATTTATGTCACCAGGGTTCCCTGAGTCAATGTGCAGAAATCGTCATTGTCAATAGTAGACAGAGAACGAGCAAAAGACGTCCTTGGTTATTCAGAGGTATTCCAGTCTGTCTTCATAATAATAACACCGCTTCTCAATAGATATTTCCGGTCCATGAGTATATTCAAAGTGGAAGCTACTATAGATTGAATAGTAACTAAAAAGGCTTTTTCCCTGGGAATGACGTGTTTGGCCTTGCAAGTTCCAGTTTTCAATAAGTCACTAACGTAATATAATGCAAGAATATTCCCACTTTTGTTGCAATGAGTTAAACACAAAGCATCAGCTGATATTTATATGAAAGAAATACTAAGCAGGCTGCATTCATTCCTCTGTGTACAAAATATTTTAGATGGTTTCCAAAGAAAACTTTGAAGTTAGTCTGGCTGGCTAATAAAATCTTGCAGTCTAGTAGAAATGCTAATTAAGTCAATGGACCTAGCAAATCAATTATAGATCAGGGTAGATCCATGACATGTACCGTATTCTTAAATTTTGTTAAACATCCTGTTCTTCTCTACAGCAAGAACTTAAACATTTAAAATCAAATTCTGAAATTATGGTGGCAATATAAAAGAGGCTGTTCACAGACAGAATATTAAAGAGGTTGTCAGGTTTAGAATAATTTTAAATACCCTATTCGGAAATTCTAAAAAATAATACTGAGGCTCAAATCTAATTGTCCAACCTGTGATCAGGGGAATGTCAGGGAACCCCAGTAACAAAAACTGATTGTCCAAAGCAGATAGCTTCTTAAAGTAAGTCTGTGTACTCTCTGGGCATGTAAGTAGTGAGAATCGATAAGCATAATGGGTAAGAGTAAGAAACAAGTACTGGCGCTTCTTGTGTCATATATCTTCAGTATTATTGTACTGGTGTTGAATGGTTTTAAAGGGTTTTTTCCATGAGAGACATTTATGGCATATCTACAGTATATGTCATAAATGTCAGATAGATGCGGGTCCCACCTCTGGGACCTGCACCTATCTCTAGAACCTATCTCTAGACACTGTTCTAGCTTTGTCTGCTCTCACTGCCTCCCAGTCACTTGATTATATGGTTGGGAGTTACGAAAACAGTGTAGCTGATGTCTTCTTCATGCAGAATAAATTTGTTACAAGTACCAACCAGAACCTAAGAGCTGGTCTCTTGAGAAAGGGCATCAATGCACCTGATTGGCTGTCATTTACTGGTAGCCCTTGTCTTTACTAGACTGCACGGTCTCTTCTTGACCTTGGTTCAATACTAAATGTGACTGTTTTGCTGTAGCTTCACCTGTGTGATAACTGCTTTTCGTCTTCTATGTGCATATCAGTTACGATCTTCTATATGGAAAGTGACGACACTTTACGTTTGCTTGTATTGATATTGTTTATTTAAAAATTCAATATAAACAATGTTGTTTTTTTTAAAAAAAACATAAATAATTATCTATTATGCTGACAACAAATTGTCTGTGAAAATATCAATTAGATTCCACAAATTAATTGTTTGGTCTTGCTGCTTGTAGTTTAAATATTCATTTGAATTCTTTTTAATAGGCTACTTGTCCAAGCTCGAATTTATGAGTAGGTTCATAACTGGCGAACTAGGTCAGTTCACACAGAGTTTTTTGGCACTGATTTTGACGCGGAAGCCACGTTGGAATCCGCGCCAAAAATAGCCGAAAATGCCCCCCATTGATTTCAATGGGAGGCAGAGCGTTTTCCTTCCCCCGGGCGGCTTTTTGCCGCTCACAGGAAAAAAAGCGGCATGTCCTTTCTTGCCTCGAATCTGCCTCTGACTTCCTATTAAAGGATTTTTGGGGCAGAGCTTTTCTGCCTGCAAAAAACTCTGTGTGAACTAGGCCTTAAGTTGAAACCCTGTGCATCATTTCTCAAGCACATCTAACAAGTAGAATAACTCAATATCTACAAAGAGTTTTAGAATGAATGATGCTTCTTTTCAGTCAGTTTGGCAAAAATCAGGTTGGGCAGTTGTATTTAAAAAAGAGATGGATTCCACGCAAACATTATCAGTTGAGAATCATCACAGTCCCTATTATTAAATGCTTATGATTGTTGCTATCACTTTTAGACTAGGAGTTCACGCCTATACAGAGTTGTCCGCGCTTTGTGGTAAAATAACAGCTTTACTGTAAAGGATCTGCCAGGCACAGCTTCGGGGTTAACTCCCAGAACTAATCAGTCAGCACCTGAGAATACATCCCTGAGACTGACTCCTGCTTCCACCATTCAGGCTGGCAGGCTTAGGAGTGGGAGAGCCTATCGTAACCTGGCCAGACTCAGCTAGCTCCCGCCCTCGGTCTATTTTAGCCTGCCCTTCCTGTCCCTCGGTGCTTGTGATTCTTTCCTTGTGGTTTCCTGGCCCAGCTACAGCTCCTGCTATTTTTGATCCTGCTCCATACAGACCCTGGCTTACCGACTACTCTTCTGCTTTTCGTTTTGTACCTCACACACTCCTGGCTTGACTCGGCTTGTTCACCACTCTGGTTGCTCACGGTGTTGCCGTGGGCAACGGCCCCTTTTCCTTGCTTGTGTTCCTTTGTATGTTTGTCGTGTTTGTCGTGCACTTACTGAGCGCAGGGACCGCCGCCCAGTTGTACCCCGTCGCCTAGGGCGGGTCGTTTCAAGTAGGCAGGGACAGAGTGGCGGGTAGATTAGGGCTCACTTGTCCGTCTCCCTACCCCCTGCCATTACATTTACCGAGAATTGGTGGCAAATACAATGTTTTTTCCTATCCTATAGTAAAGAAAGTTGCAAGCGACCTTGCTAGCTTGCAAACTTCCTAGCAACTTGTTTTCCCAAAGTTGCTGGCAACTCTGTGTTGCCCTGGAGTCGTAACCTTAAAGGGGTTTCCGATGAACAACATTTATCACCTATCCACAGGATAGGTTATATATTTCTAGTCACTTGGGATACGACCGCTGGAATGCTCAGCGATCTCGAGAACACGGGTCTCCTGTGGGAATGGAGCTGTGGTGCACATGCATGACCACCAAACCATTCACTGTTTATGGCTCTGACTGTGATAGCCAAGTACAGTGCTCGACTATCTCCATTAGTCCAATAGAAAGTGAATGGATGCACGCATGCACATCACCGCTCCAATCACACAGGGGACCCGTGTTCCCATGATCGTTTAAAAGTGTACACTAATAAATCAATAGTACAAGCAAAGATAAGAAACTTTGTAATATATATTTTATAACAAAAATATTCCCCCTTCTCTACTTATCATGCTCTTCTCTTCCTCCCCTTGCCTCCTTAACTGGTTACTCACTTTGAATTTATGGATAACATCTGTACACAGAAATTCGTACACTGATAAATCAGGTTAAGACTGCTAGTCTTAGAGGTCTATAAAGAGAGAAGGGAGTGCCTGGAGGGAGACAGGAGAGGGACACAAATGACACTGCTGCAGCTTCCAGTAAGTGTTTTATCTCACCCCAGTGCTGGATTCTCCTCTTCCCTCTGTTCTGGTACGTGAGACATCATATCAGCCAGTCACCCCCCCCCCCCCATCTGAAACTGAGCTATGGGAAAAAGATGATTGGAAATACAGCCTACAAAAAGGGGGAAAAAAACAAAGTACAAGTCATATAATGATCAGATATAGTGTTATTCCTCATGAACACACACACATGAAAGCTTCTTCTAAAAAGTCTCCTGAAGGTTCAGATACACTTTAACTCCAGGTAACCACTGGCATATGTAAAAATCATTTTTTCATGTCAAAGTTGTCCATCAGCTTTTTATATATAGCAATGATTCTCACAATACAAGTGAATACAGTTTATGCGCCTTTTTTATATATGACCCAACAGATAGAAAGCCTGATTCTGAACAGAACTACTATAAATGGTGAGGAGACCCTGGTACAGATTTTGCATTACAGTTTTGACTTGTTTGCTTTGACTGAGTTTATACTGATATGCTGCGGAGTGAAAAAGGGACAGACCAAGATCTGGTCACCTCAGGAGGTGCATTACACAATGCCTTTCAACTTGCTGTGTCTTTTCTTTAAGTGTCATCCACAGCACTAGCTCTCTGTGGGAAGCAGACCTTTAAATGTAAGTAACTGTGGTTAGTGAATGACACGGAACAGATGTAGAAGAGCTTCAGATCTTCTTTACCTCTTTGAGGCTACATTGTTTGTTCATCATGATAACTTGTAAGATATTGTAGTAGGATTACCTGCAGTTTTGCAGAAATATTTACCTGCAGAAATACTCTCGATGCACACCTGTGAGGTACACTGCAAACGCAGTATGGACAGACCCTAACTTATGTAAAGGTACGTAGTTTGACTGATTCTACTCTATGTCAAGTGCCTTATTATCAATATTATGAGCAAAAACTCCTAGTTAACCCTTTGTAAGAAAACTTTGGACACAGGGGCATATTTATGGGGGATGCAGATGTAGCAGTTGCAGAGAGCCCGTAACGCTTCAGGGGGCTAAATGGCCTCTCATAAACACAAAAAGATACCAGTATTGTAAATGGCACATCGTAGGTGAGACCCTGTAATCGTTTTTGCACTTGGGCCCAGGAATTTCAAGTTACGCCTCTGTTTGGAAAAAATATTATTTTTATCTTTATGGTATGATTATGCAGCTTGCGTTTTATTTTTGCTCATAATACCAGACACTTCAACATACCATGCCATAATGTTTATAATGAAACTACAGTTCCCAGGCTCTGACCCTCTCCGCACTAACGGCATAGCTTTTATGGCTTAGTACGAGGCCAACAGCTTCACTTGAGCTAACTGGACTAGTGGTAATGCCTGTACTACAGAAGGGAATGACAGATCCAACTACCAATCCTACCTGCCACTCCATAGAAATCCAGTCCTAGAACACACATTTAACAAAAGTGTAAGCAACTAGGTTTAGTCAACCATCTCAAAAAACTAAATGAGATATACACCTCCTACAGTAATATTCCTGCTTCGGGCTTACTATATATAAATACATTCCACCTCTGAGGTATCGCAAAGAGGGACAATTTTTTCCCTTTTAAGCCACACCTCTAATCCCGCCCAATCCCCGCTCATACATGCCCGGTTAAGCCCACACAGTATCATGCTCCCATAGTGCCTCCCACACAGTATAATGTCAAATGGCTGCCCCCACAGAGTATAATGCCCTCTAGCTGCCACCATACACTATAATGCCTCCAAAGCTGACACCATACAGTATAATGCCCCCCCGTAGATGCCACCATACAGTATAAAGCCCCATAGATGCACCCATACTGTATAAAGCACACACAGATTCCCCATACAGTTTAATGCCCACACAGATGCCCCCTGCAGTATAATGCTCAAACTAATTTCACCATAATGCCCCCATAGCTGCCCTCATACATTATAATGCCCTCTAGCTACCGTCATACAGTATAATGCCCCCATAGCTGCCATCATACAGTATAATGCCCCCATAGCTGCCACCATAGAGTATAATGCCTGCATAGATTCCTCTATACAGTATAATGCCCCATAGATGCACCCATACAGTATAAAGCCAACACAGATGCCCCCATTCAGTGTAATGCCCACACAGATGCCCCGCATACAGTATAATGCCCCCATAGATGTCCCCATACTGTATAATGCCCCCATAGATGCACCAATCAAATACAGTATAATACCCCAATAGATGCACCCATGTAGTATAAAGCCAACACAGATGCCCTCAGACAGTATATTGCCCATGCAGATGCCCCCATGCAGTATAATGCCCCATAGAGTAAAATGCCCTCTAGCTGCCACCATACAGTAGAATGCCCACATAGATGCACCCATGCAGTATAAAGCCAACACAGATTCCCTCATGCAATACAATGCCCCATACAGCATAATGCCTCATAGATGCACCCATACAGTATAATTCCCCTCAGCTTTCCCATGCAGTATAATGACCCCATACATTCCTTATTTACTTATATAGCGCCAACCCACCCCAGTATATAGCCCCCCTGTAGATATAGTCCCCCTCTATATAGCCCACCCCCTGTAGATATGGTCCCCCTGTACATAGCCCACCCCAGTATCTAGCCCCCTGTAGATATAGTCCCCCTGTATATAGCCCACCCCCTGTAGATATAGCCCCCCTGTAGATATAGTCCCCCTGTATATAGCCCACCCCCTGTAGATATAGTCCCCCTGTAGATAGCCCACCCCCTGTAGATATAGTCCCCCCCTCCCCCGCAGATACAGCCACACTTCTATTACAATTTAAAAAAAATAAAAAAAAATATTCAAACTCACCTTATTCCCGCTCCCACGCCGTCCGGCAGCCATGGAGACCTGCTCTCTTCTGCGCAGGTCTCCAGGGGGTTGAACACAGCGTCTATGAAAGGCGCTGATTGGCTGGGCAGGATGACTTTCCCTGCCAGTCAGTCAGTGCCTTTCATCGACGGAAGCGTCACTGGTACAAAAGGTACAAGTCGCTTCATTCGTGGAGAGGCGCTGAAATGCCGGGCACGGAACGTGCCCGGTCATTCATTGCTTCTAATTGTACCTGTGTCCTCGCGACACAGGTACAATTATAGTGCAGGAGGAGGGGGCGCTGGCGCCCCCCTCTGAGCTGCGCACGGGGCACGTGCCCCGCCTGCCCCCCCTAGCTACGCCCCTGATAAATCCACCCGTTTTTCATCTATCTTGAAGTCCTGGTGCCGTTACTTTGCCCTATGGTTTTTGTGTATTCAAGTTGGGGAACTGATTCATCCTCTGGTAACGTGCATAGTGCTGTGTTCATTTACAATTGTACTATATACATATACATATATATATATATATATATATATATATATATATATATATATATATAATATGGTGTATATATATATATATATATAATATGGTGTATATATATGTGAAGTAAATTACTGTGCATTTCTGTGCATAATGCTATACATCAAATTCAATTTTATGACCTTAAGGTCAGTAGTCATACACCAGTCTCTAAAATTAGGTTTTAAACTTGAATTTGCTGATGCGATTTGAACATATTTTCCCAGACGGTGCAGCTAGATCTGGTTTTATTCGGTTTTTCATATTAAGATGTCCCAGTCTGTATGTCGCATGAGCCTTGGGTCATGCCTATCTACACATTCATTAAGATCCCCTTGTGTTGTTTCAGAAATGCAGCACTGATTTTGTCTGTTAGTTGAAGCTCCCACTCTTTACCAGCAGTTCTGTTCCTAAACATCAGCACAATAACAGCCCTACAGAAATGCCAAAAACAAAACAGTAGCATAGCTATGAGTGGGGGAAGGGGGATTCACATAGATTGCAGTTGCTGCTAGGTATATACTACTGATTCGCCCATAGGCCCCAATATACATAAGAGAAGAGCAGCGCTATGTGCAGCCAGTGTAGAGGCACAGTGACAGATCAGGCACATGATGCCTGATGATGCTACCTCTCTATGGAAATAAACGCTTGATTTTATATTGTATAGATCCAGTGCATCAATAGATTGTCATCTGAGGTTGTGGATGAAGTATAGCTTTTCAGTTTTCTGGTCCTCAAGGGACTCCAGCTACTGAGAACCCCTGAAATCAACTGTTATTATCAGAGATCTACAATGACATATACAAATGCTTGTTACCCTACAAAACTTCCTATTGCTCCTTGAAATCAATAGACATCGACTAAGATCAAGGGACATGTTAGATGTTTCATTTGTGGAACTCTCCCTCTATTCGCTTAACATGCCCCATTAGGGCATTTGGAAAGGGCCATCTGTAAAGCCCATACAGGCAAAGATATTTGTCTGCCATCCAAGAAATGATCTACAGTATATTTGATTGAACGATTGGTCAGAACTGATTGTTTTTAGTTTATGATCATAAAATGATGATAAAATCTTTGCAATTTACGATATTTGTTATGTCTATAGTCAGCTTAAATCCAATTAAACCAATATGAGGCAGATATATTACACAATAACACATCAAGAATCCCACAGCATGAGGCTAAATAGCAACTAAATAGTAATTCTTATCCCATAAATGAGAAAAGTATTCTAGAGGGTATTGCCACTCGCTGTATGCTGCCAAATAAGTTATTTTGGTAGAAACAGCAAAAAGGAAGAAATAAAAAAAGATTTAATGGGGCAATATGCTACATAGGTAAATGTCATTACACATATTCTGAAGGTGATATGGGTAGGTTGAACATGTATTGGTCAAATGCACTAAGAGTCTTTGTGTCACATTTCTTGAAGGGCCACTGACTGGTTTATCATTTATCCGCCAATTTTTTATCTACTGTCTATGGCCAGCTTGAGTCTGTATAACTTCCAAAAATGATCTTACTCGAATTTGGATAATCAATTTTATCGCTTTGAAACCATACATTTGTCGCATCGGGTTGAAGATAAATCAACACTTGTCTGGCCACATATATTTATACGGTACTTTAGGAAATACTAATAATGGCAAAATCAGCAGTATGCAAACAAAAGCATGATATGCCAGTAAGTTACACTGGTAACGTGCCATTTAAGGGTTAAAGGGATAATAGGCATGACACAAAGATCCTTTCCTTGTGAAAAGGAAATCCTAGAGCCTCAGAATGGCAACTAATGACTGCAGTCATTCATTTTTCTGGTTAGTCATCGAAAGCTGAGTGATTTGACCTAAGGGTAGCAGTTAAATGCAACACCAGTCAATGGGTTATGTAACTACATGGTTGGAAATGTATTATTTACGCAACATTATTCAAATTAGACAGACAAAATAAAATTTGCCTTTGGAAGAGGAAGAGAATATTACATAGAAAAAGTGATTGTGGGAATACCACCAGTACAAAACTTACCGGTGTGAAATGGATTTGCATATACAATATAAAAGGAGAATAGAAAACTGTCTAGCGTGTATATGTTGATACATTGTTTCTTCCTGTTCAGGAAACTTAGATGTGTTCAACAATAACATATTAATAAGACTATTGCCAACTACTTTGAGACAAGTCTTAGATCAGCAATGTCAAAAGTGTAATTTAATATCCTCTTACTTTAAAACATAGCAGTACATTATTTATTGTGATATGCGATTGAGGTTGAACAAATGTTTGAGAAAGTCTGGGTATTACGTATTATAAGCTTGTAGAATGGATTCAGAGGAAGCAGGAAAATATCTCCAATTAGTAACCTGAAAGTAGGAAATGATTAACTTCCTTCCACCTGTAACTAGCTGTGAAAAATTTTCAGACATGTCCGTCAATATGGCATAACTATTTTCTTAGACTGATGCAGAGACGTAGCTACCGGGGGGGGGGGGGCAGTGGAGGGATGGCCCCGGGCCCACTGAGATGGTGGGGCCCAGGGCCGGTCCCCCAGCGGTGGCATGTCCCGGGTTCAACTGTTTTTGTGTCCTCAGGACGCAGATACATTTGAATCCAATGCTGAAGAAGGGAGCTGACGGTTCCTTGCTTCAGCATTCACTATGTAATACCGGCGGTAAGCGGCTCAATGCAGATAGGCACGATGTAGTGATGTCATTGCGCCTGTCTGTGCAGAGCCACACACTGCACCGAGCAAATGAGCAGAGGGATCTCCTCCACTCATCATGGGGACCGAGATAGGTAATTATTTATTGTATTATTTTTTATTAGGCACTATGGGGCATTATATTGTGTGGGGGCAGCTATGGAGCATTATACTGTATGGGGAAATCTATGGGGCATTATACTGTGAAGGAGGCACTATGGGGCATTATACTGTGTTGGGGAAGCTATGGGGGAATTATTCTGTGTGGGGGGCAGCTTTAATGGCTTTAATGCCTTTGTGGTTTTAAAAGGAAATGAATAATCTGAAATTGGCATAATAGTTAAATGAGGTTTATAATATATTAGCATAACACTTTTTTCTTTTGTTGCTGTTCCTTATTTTAACGTGACTATCCATATAAAAAGATTCTGAAATATTCATATTTTCACACTAGCGACTGGAGTCATACAATACGCTGTCATTTCCTTTTTTCTTCTGCTCACTATACTGTGTAGACTGGGACAGAGTTAGTAGTGTCATCTCAATATCTTTCAATTACTGGCAAGTTAATGACAGATCTATTGTACTGCTGGAGGTGTCTAGATAAGGAAGAACAGAAACATTATATACTATACAAATAGACAAGGCTCTGTATACAGCTCCCTTACCACTCCCTGGGGTTTGGGGGATGAGCTGTTCTCCCTCTCTTTCTCAGGGTTTGGGGGAGGAGCAATACTCCCTTTCTTCAGGTAGATATTATTAGTCTATTAAAACTTTACTGTCAATTAACTCCTATTCACTCCAGCAGTCAAAAAGCACACACCCTGATGAACTTTCTATATAATGCAGAATCGCTGTGTGTGCCTCCAATATAGTAGCCTCCTGGGAAGTTTTCAAAAATTATTAAAAAGTTTAATATCAAGATACTTTAATTAGATTTAATCTAGAGAATGTCAAATTATCCGAATTTTCTTTAAAAGGAACAATAATAAGTATATAGATAGTACAATATACTGCACATACAATCATATGACCATTTAGCATGATGTTGATGATTTATGTATTGCTGTTAGCAAAAGAACAGAAATCAGATACGCAAGTTGGCATCTTTCCGATTGAACGCAGAGCCCTGGATATTTTTAAACGTCAGCTAGTCATACTGTTGTTGTATTATTTAAACACTGATGTCTAAGCATCATATTTTACTGAAAGGAAGTTTAAGAAAGTCTTCCAAAATGTAAGCATTTGTCAAAATAAAGCAAAAAGGGAAAAATTATCCTCCATTCAGTGGCAACTATGCATAAAATGTCTTTTATTACACTGCTACACAGCAAGGATTATTGTCATAATGAATACCCCTGGGAAGGACACAGCATCCAAGCGGATAGGAATCTGGACTTGTCACTATGAATTAATTTCTCTGAGGCTAAGAAAGATACGCAAAAAGTATTTTGGCCTAATCTATGTTAACCCCTTCCCGCTGCAGCCCTATTTCAGATTTTCATTTTCGTTTTTTTTCTCCCCACCTTCCAAAAGCCATAACTTTTTTATTTTTCCGCCGATATAGCCCTATGAGGGCTTGATTTTTGCGCGACGAGTTGTAGTTTTTCGTAGCACCATTTATTGTGCCATATAATGTACTAGGAAACGGGAAACAAATTATTTGTGGGGTAGAAAATGAAAAAAACAGCGATTCCTCCATTGTTTTTTGCGCGTTGTTTTTACGGAATTCATTGTGAAACTAAAACAACATATTAACTTTATTCTGTGGGTCAATACGATTACGGCGATACCAAATATATATAGTTTTTTCTATATTTTACTACTTTTACAATTAAAAATCTAAGTGTAAAAAATCTAATTTATTTTGTGTCGCCAAATTCCGAGAGCCATAACTTTTTCATTTTTCCGTCGATTAAGTTGTATGAGGGCTTATTTTTTACTGGATAAGCTGTAGTTTTTAATGATACAATTTTGGGGTACATGCGACGTTTTGATAACTTTTTATTTCATTTTTTGTGGGAGATGAGGTGACCAAAAAATAGAGATTCTGGCGTTTACAATTATTTTTTTTACGGCGTTCACCGTGCGGGTTAAATAATGATATATTGTAATAGTTCAGACTTTTACGGATGCGCTGATACAAATTATGTTTATTGTTTTATTTTTTTACTATGCTCTAGGGGGAAAATGGGAAAAGGTTTTTTTTTAACTTTTAATTTGAATTTATTTTTTTACATGAAAAAACAACTTTATTTTAGTCATGTTTACTTTTTTTATTAGTTGCCCTAGGGGACTTCAACCAGCGACCATTAGATCATTGCAGTATTGCAGTATATCGTGATTCTGACAGGCTTCTATTAAGCCCTGCCAGAGGCAGGTCTTAATAGAAGCACAAAGATGGCGCACCTGGGGGCCTTCATTAGGCCCCCAGGCTGCCATAGCAACCATCGCCACCCCTCTTTCTAACGATTTAAATGCTGCGGTCGCTATTGACCGCGGCATTTAACGAGTTAAACTAGCGGGATCACTCTCGAGCGCGATCCTGTTTGTTACTCTGAAGTGTCGGCTGTAACATACAGCCGACACCAGCATCCCCTACCCCACTTTGGCGTATGGATACGTCAAATGTCGGGAAGGGGTTAATATATAACTAAACTTTTACGTGATAAAGACTGACTCACCCAAATTATGTAACCATGTAGCATTTAATATGGACCAGTTGTCGAATAAATGATATATGTATTTATAAATACCATGCAGTATCATATTATTATCATCATAGGGGTTTATGTTTTTGGTGCATTGTTTGAATCTGCTAAGATTTTATAGGAAGCGGAGCTCCATTTTTCTGATACAGAGCTACAAATTCTCTGAAGAGACATTCATTTATTTATATATCTTTATTGTGTTCGAATCCAAATATATATATATTTTTTTTAAACAGGGTTTTAAATCCCCTGCCTACAGATATACAGTAGGTAAATGACAAAAGGCACCACTGCATATTGTTTTATTAGTTAGTTAGTTAGTTAGTTAGTTAGTTAGTTAGTTAGTTAGTTTATACATACATGTATATACAGTATGCTTATGTTTATGCAGGGGATCTGGAGCACTGTATCAGAAAAATTCTTCGAATGCATAAAAAGATTTAATAAGAAATGAATCGGCACAGAATTTTAGATATAAAAATATGAATGTGTTAAAAGGTGGATATTTACATTTACATTTATCTTCAAACAGGGCATTAATAGGTATTTATTAATATTAGGTCATATATAAAATGGCAAATTGACAAATGTAACTCTCAAAATGTAGGATAAAACAAAATGGAAATCCACTTGCTTTTATCTTTTTACACAGTACACACCACACTCTCTGGATTCCTCGAGGGTTGTCAAGGTCTGTAGTAGATTCGGAGTCCAGTGGCTGAAACTATTAGGCAGGAGGGTGCTAATAGCAAAAGAAGCCAAGTTAGGCTGGATTCACACGAGCACATTACGTCCGTAATGGACGGAACGTATTTCGGCAACTAATCCCGGACCGAACACACTGCAGGGAGCCGGGCTCCTAGCATCATGGTAATGTACGACGCTAGGAGTCCCTGCCTCGCTGCAGGACAACTGTCCCATACTGTAATCATGTTTTCAGTACGGGACAGTAGTTCCACGGAGAGGCAGGGACTCCTAGCATCGAACATAACTATGATGCTATGAGCCCGGCTCCCTGCAGTGTGTTCGGTCCGGGACTTGCGGCCGAAATATGTTCCGTTCATTACGGACGTAATGTGCTCGTGTGAATCCAGCCTAACAGTCCAGGTTCGATACACAGATAAGCAGCAACAGTTTGTAGCGTGAGGCAGAGATTTAGTTAGGAAACAGTCCAAGTTCTCTACACAGAGAAGCGATAACAGATTGCAATGTGGGGCAGAGACGTGGTCAGGAATGAGTTCAAGTTCAGTAAACAGATAAGCGGCAACAGGTTGTAGCGTGAGGGAGACACATGGTCAGGAAATAGTACACAAAGTTTGGCAGCAACAGTTTGTAGGGAGGCAGCAAAAGGGTGAAACCTATCAAAGCATTGAAGCAAGGAATCTAGAGAGGTAAGAATCAAGAGACCCTGGACAACAGATTCAGCAATATTGCAAAAACATGTTTCAGATGGCTCAATGGGAAGAGCCCATACTGCCTGGGACACAGGAGTCTCTGGGTTACAGGTTCATTACTGAGACAGTGTGCCTCCTGCTCCCAACAACCCTAAGGCTGGGTTCACACGACCTATTTTCAGACGTAAACGAGGCGTATTATGCCTCGTTTTACGTCTGAAAATAGGGCTACAATATGTCGGCAAACATCTGCCCATTCATTTGAATGGGTTTGCCGACGTACTGTGCAGACACCCTGTAATTTACGCGTCGTCGTTTGACAGCTGTCAAACGACGACGCGTAAATGGACTGCCTCGGCAAAGAAGTGCAGGGCACTTCTTTGCCACGTAATTTGAGCTGTTCTTCATTGAACTCAATGAAGCACAGCTCAAGATTAACGAGCGTCTCAGACGGCTCGCAAAATGCGAGGAGGAGCATTTACGTGTGAAACGAGGCAGCTGTTAACAGTCTGTCTTTTCACACGTAAATGCCTCTCATCGTGTGAACATACCCTTAGGGTATGTGCACACGTAGTGACCAAAAACGTCTTAAAATACAGAGCTGTTTTCAAGGGAAAACAGCCCCTGATTTTCAGACGTTTTTCGCGGCGTTTTCGCAGCGGTTTTTTTAGTCCGTTTTTGGAGCTGTTTTCATTGGAGTCTATGAGAAAACAGCTCCAAAAACGTCCAAAGAAGTGTCCTGCACTTCTTTTGACGAGGCTGTATTTTTACGCGTCGTCGTTTGACAGATGTCAAATGACGACGCGTAAATGACAGGTCGTCTGCACAGTACATCGGCAAACCCATTCAAATGAATGGGCAGATGTTTGCCGACGTATTGTAGCCCTATTTTCAGACGTAAAACGAGGCATAATACGCCTCGTTTACGTCTGAAAATAGGTCGTGTGAACCCAGCCTAAAAGAGGCTCTGTCACCAGGTTATAAGTGCTCTATCTCCTACATAATCTGATCGGCGCTGTAATGTAGATAACAACAATGGTTTTTATTTTGAAAAACAATCAATTTTGAGCAAGTTATGATCAATTTAATATTTATGCTAATTAGTTTCTTAATAGACAACTGGACGTGTTTTTACCTTGTGACCAACTGGGCGTTGTAAAGAGAAGTGTATTTTTAAAAAAAACGGCCGTGAAAAAAAAGTGCATGTCACTTCTTGGGCCATTTTTGGAGATGTTTTTCATAGACTCTATAGAAAAACAGCTCCAAAAACGGCAGATAAAAAACGCAACTTTGATTAAAAAACATCTGAAAATGAGGAGCTGTTTTCCCTTGAAAACATCTCCGTATTTTGAGACGTTTTTATTTTGTGTGTGCACATACCCTAAAAGATTTCTGTGTTATCTGCTCACTGAACAGTCACATCTTAGGGCTCATTCAGACGAACATGAATAACGTCCGTGTGCTGCACATGGAAATCACGCACAACACACGGACCCATTAATTTCAATGGGGCCAATCATACATGCAGTAGTTTTCACGCAGTGAGAGTCCATTGCGTAAAACTTACTGCATGTCCTATATTGGTGCGTTATCAGGCGCCAACACGCCCATTGAAGTCAATGGGTGCGTGAAAACCACGCACCGCACACAGATGCACATCCGGGTGCGATGTGTGATTTGTGCATCAATTCAATGGAATATAATAATTAAAAAATGATGTGCTTTGCGAGTACGTGAATAACACACTGATGTATAACGGACAAGATTCACACGCGTTTTTCACGCGCGTGAATCTGATACGCTCGTGTGAATTTAGACTTACACACAGAGTTCTGTCATCTCACTGTTCAGTGAGGAAATAACACAGATATATGTACACACAGCACAGTAAATCGGTGCAGGTCCTGATCTGCAAGGACCTCCTAGCCATGCCCCCTCCTATGTACAGAGCCGTAAGAAGATCAGATTCAACACTATTAACCCCTGCCACTCCACACCTCTAATGTCTGATGAGTTCAGGGGAGGGTGAGAGCACTATAGCTGCCAATATCTTGTATTTATGTGTCTGACATTGTTATGGGGCACTGTGGTTGGCATTGTATTGGGGCACTGTGGTACCCTATTGTCTCAATATTACCCAGGAAATGTACAGTTAATGGCAAAACCTTTTTCTTCTCCTCTTTTATGCTACAATTTATGGGTGCGTCCAGGGCCGGCCTTAGGCTGGATGGCGTCCTGTGCGGGATTCTCTATTGCTGCCCCCCACAAAACCAGAAAGATGAACCATATATATATATATATATATATATATATATATATATAATATAGCCACGCACATACTGGAACATATATACTATACATACATAGAGGCACATGTTTAGACATGCAGGCAAATATACATACATTACATATATATATATATATATATATACATACACACAAACATGAGGCATGTATACGCACACATAATGGGTCTTATACAAATACATATAGGTAAATATATGGACATACAGGCCCAAATATACCCACGCAGGCACATATATACACAGAACAGATAGTTACCTGCAGTCCTATGTAACACTTCAGATAATTGGAGTATAGATAATGTAGTAGATGTTACCTGCAGTCCTATGTAACACTTCAGATAATTGGAGTATAGATAATGTAGTAGATGTTACCTGCAGTCCTATGTAACACCACAGATAACACACAGTGATAACTCTCTGAGTACAGATAATGTAGTAGATGTTACCTGCAGTCCTATGTAACACCACACATAACACAGTGATAACTCCTTGAGTACAGATAATGTAGTAGTGTTACCTGCAGTCCTATGTAACACCACAGATAACACAGTGATAACTCTCTGATTACAGATAATGTAGTATATGTTACCTGTAGTCCTATGTAACACCACAGATAACACAGTGATAACTGAGTACAGATAATGTAGTATATGCACACACAAAAATATATACACATACAGATACATATCTAGGCACTTAGACCCACAAATACACACACACATGCAGTCCTATGTAACACCACAGATAACACAGTGATAACTCTCTGAGTACAGATAGTAGTGTTACCTGCAGTCCTATGTAACACCACAGATAACACAGTGATAACTCTCTGACTACAGATAATGTAGTAGATGTTACCTTCAGTCCTATGTAACACCATAGATACACAGTAATAGCACTCGGAGTACAGATAATGTAGTAGATGTTACCTGCAGTCCTATGTAACACCATAGATACACGGTGATAACTCTCTGAGTACAGATAATGTAGTAGTGTTACCTGCAGTCCTGTGTAACACCACAGATCTGGGGCAGAGTTCTAGTAGTTCTCTGCCCGGGACTATGGCTCTGGGGCTGCCTCGGAAAACACTGTCCATATATGGACAGTGACGTGAGGGGCTGCTCCTGAAGCGGAATCCCCACCCAGAGTGTCGGCAATGCTCTGGCTGAGGATTCCACTCCTAAAGGGAACCCCAAAGGCGCAACCTATAGGGAGGGTGGCAGTGTGGAACTACCAGGGAGGGGGTCTGTGTGGAACTACCAGGGAGGGGGGCTGTGTGACACTACCAGGGAGGAGGGGGCTGTGTGGCACTACCTGGGAGGTGGGGGCTGTGTGGCACTACCTTGGACTATCTACGGAGTGTATTACACTTATGGGGGTACAAAACTGGGGGCCTAAACTGGGCCTAACGTCTATATGGGGGCACAAAGTGACATTTTCTGCCGCCGTGAGTTCCCCCACAAAGGGGCCTACTAAGTTTTGTGTCGCCCAAGGGCCCACATAAACCTGGAGCCGACCCTGATACTTACCGCTCTCCTCCCAGACGGTCCTGCGCTGGGGGCTTCTGTCATCTCTGTTCTGTGTGTACACAGAGTGACTGCAGCGGTGAAATCACGTCGACATTACATCACCGCCTCAGCTAATTACTGGTCTCAGCTGAAAACCGCTGAGGCTATTTATAGGCTGCAGTGGTGGTGTACGGTCAACATGATGTCACCGCTATATACAAACAGAGAACAGATCTAATGGGAGCCCTCAGCGCACGAACGTCTGGGAGGAGAGAGGTAAGTATAAGCTATTTTTTTTATTTTAACTCCTCCTGCTGCTTCAAGAAAATGTTAAATTTGTATTCCGGACAACCACTTTAAAGGCTATGCCAGCCTTTGAAGATGTTTTTTTTTTTTTTTTACATAATCAGTGTGTTTTGTGCAACTTTCTAAGTAAATATTTTTTATTAAAAACATTTTTTACTTCTTGAGATACAGCTGCTTTGTATTCTGTATACAGAGCAGCTGTATCTAGCTCTGAGACCTGAATCCGTCAGGCCAGTGGGACTGACGGGTGCAGTATCAGCAGGTCCTGTGTCTCTGACATGCAGGATCCCCCTGTTATCGATCACATCTAAGTTATGAACCGTCGACACGCAGGACCTGTCAATCCAACTGACCTGACTAACTCAGGTCTCAGCGCTAGATACGGCTGCTCTGTATACAGAATATAAAACAGCTGTATCTCAAAAAGTTCAAATAGTTTAAGAAGGCTCCGTTCACATGTGCGTCAGGGCTCCGTTCAGGCGTTCCATCTGAGCTTTCCGTCAGAACGGAGCCCTGACTGAATCAATACTGTAGTCGACTGCGCTTTTGATTCCATTCAAAACGACGGAACCCTTGCATAACGGAGACAAACGCAAAGCATTTGCACCGGATCTGTCAACATTGAAATCAATGTTGATGCAAACGGAAACCTATGGTTTCCGTTTGTTTCAGTCAGGGCTCCGTTCTGATGGAAAGCTCAGATGGAACGCCTGAACGGAGCCCTGACGCAGATGTGAACGAAGCCTTAAATGGAATTGCAAAGTTGCACCAAACACACTGATTTTTATATAAAAAAAAATAAAATAATTCAAAGGTGTACATAGCTTTTCATGTAATCTGAACAGGGTTTAAAAGGGCAACAAATGGTAAATGTGCACTATGAAGGCACTGAATTCCCCACTTATTGCCCCTTTAGCGTCCTTCTGTTTAGTGGCCCCTTGATGCCAATTTGCCATTTACTGCCCCTGTAGCCTTTAGCATCTTTTGTCACAGAGGAACAATAACAGGGCAACAAAATGGCAAATGGGCATCAAGGGGGCACTGAATAGAAGGACACTAAAGGGGCAATAAGTGGCTAATGGGCACCAAGGTGGCACTGAATCCTCTGTCCATTTGCCATTATTGCCCTTTTTAGAACCCCATCAGTTCCCACATTCAAACAAAGTCCAGTCAGTGACTTACCTGCTGGGCTTCTGGTAAACACTGCCTCCTCGAGCTGGAGCCGCCCTGGAGAAAACGTTCCCTCTGTGTCTCCACCAGCCCTGGAAACGCACAGGAAGCATGGTGTCTCCTCCCTGTCTTGCATCCTGAATGATGTCATCACGCCTGTCCCGTGATTCAGGACACAGGACTGGGTGAGCGGACGAGCGATGGCCAGGGCGCGGGGCAGCCAGTATGAGGTTGGTGCAGTAAGTGAGTGGCACCTGACCCGCTGGTGTCCCGAGTAGTGGCCATGGTGTGGAGCATGTACTCCCAGTGGTGCCCCTCTTACAGTGCGGCGGGCGGCGACCTGTGTGACCGCACTGGTCGCACGTACCTAAGGCCGGTCATGGGTGCGTCTTATGGTCCAGTGCATCCTATAGTCCGTAAATTCGGTATACTGATTTATGAAAAAACGACAAGGTTGAGCAATAGCAAGTTGTTTTTATAGAATGGGGGGAAGCGGTTCTGATAAAGTAAACTAGCAACTAACAAGAGAGAACCAAAAATAATCTTTGAGCAACCACTTGGATATCATTTTCAACTTTTTCATTTTATGGTATAAAATCCAGATGGCAAAACCTCTCTTAGGTCATCAAAAGCACAACATCTGTTGTAACACTGGGCAAGATAAGACGTGCTAGCAATTTAGAGCGCATTTATTTTAGAAACAGTTAAAACATGTCAAGTAGAATAAATCCTGACTAGATTTCTTGGGAAGTTTTTACACGGAATTATGAAAGGATATGAACGAACCAATCATCATTAAACGGCATCTTAAAAGGATTTGCAGCGAAAGAGTGGGAAGAGACGAGAGGGGCGAGAAATACAAGTGACTACTCATGACTTCCTGCCATCCAGGTTTATGATCTCCCACATAAATGGTCTTATCCACACAGGTCATAAACAGTCTAATATTTGCATGCTTTCCCGTACACAACATTTCATTATAGGTAAGAGTGGAGCTGTGAAGTTTCTAAAACTTTCCATAATGTTTCCTTGGAAGGCAAAATCCCCATTTGCTCATTATCATCATTCTGTTTCACTGGCTGATTTCCATCTAATTATTTTACTAATGCTTTGACTCTCTAACACTCATTTTAATGTCTGTATTTTTTACCCTGGGGCATCAATTAAAGTTACCAAGTTCTTTACTAATTTGACATCTCCTAAATACTGTTCTTTAACCCTTAAACTGCTATGCCCTTTCTACAGATTTGTACAAATTTTTAACCAATTATTGCTGGCTGGAACTTTCTTTTTTTTTTCTGGGTAATCAAAGTGTTTTTGTGTCTTTTTGTAATGGACAAGCTTCATTAGCGTACCATTTTGGTATTGTCTTTGCATATTGTACTTCTCTCCTTGTGCCACCATTTGGTGCCCCCAAAAATCAATTAATCTATGGTAGAATAGCTACATAATATGGCATGTGTTTTAAACATGCCACAATTTTTGTTCTGATGGATTTCACGAGACAGAACCTGAATGTGACTCCATGTAAAATCGGCGCTACAGCATGTGTCCAGTATGTATAGAATGGGCCCATAGCATGCTCTCGTCACCGTATTCGGAACCCATATTATACAGATCCCAAAAAGTCCATATGCATAAGCCCCATACTGTAATCTACATGCTCATTATTATTTTTTTTTACCATGCCGTGTCATTACTGAATTGTGTGGCCTGGCACTAGAAGGATATGTTCCCGTAGAGGAAAGATTAAGTGGATTGGACAATGCACTGTAAGATTTTTCTAATTTTGGTAACGTTGCACTCCACCTACACTGTGCCCGGCATGGGACCGCTGGGCGACATATGTCGTTCAGCACTTTGTACAGTGGAGATGGATTGCAGCTCCTTCTCCTACCTGATACCCAAACATTTCTCCTCTCCTGCAGACTCCTGAAGGCAGGTCAGTGACCAGTGAAAGTGTGTGTGTGTGTGTGTGTGTGTGTGTGTGTGTGTGTGTGTGTGTGTGTGTGTGTGTGTGTGTTTATGCATGTTTGTATGTAGTGAATGTATATATGTGACTGTTCTGGCTTGGTTCTTGCTCCACATCAATGTCCCGAGCATCGTTCTGTTACCAGATCTGTGCCCTAAGCTCGGTACCACATCAATGCCCTAATCTATGTTATTTTTCCTGCCTATGCTGGAGGCTTGGTACTGGTTCTGCATTTATGCACTGAGCTTAGATCTGTCACTATATCCATGCTCTAGGCTGGTTCTCATATCGTATCTATGCCCTAAGCATGGTTCTGGGACTGTATCCGTGCCCTTAGTTTGTATTTGTTACTACATCTATGTCGTAGACTTAGTGCTGATACAGGATTTAGACTCAAACCTGGTTCTAGTAATGTATCTTTGTATTACGCATAGATGTGTTACTGTACCTATTCCCTTAACCTGAATTTGTTACCGTATCTATGCTCTGAGCTTGGTTCTGGTTCTGCATCTATTCCCTTAGTTTGGATCTGTACCCATATCTACGAACTGTTCTTGATTCTGCTGCTGTATCTCTACACTAAACATATGCACTTAAAGTAAAGTGCTGTAAGGTTTACGGCATCCTGTTGCGCTCACCAGAACACGTCCCCTCTTACCCAGTACACACCCTAATTAAATGGGCTGCACACACCTATGATAAGC
This sequence comes from Rhinoderma darwinii, assembly GCF_050947455.1. NCBI lineage: Eukaryota > Metazoa > Chordata > Amphibia > Anura > Rhinodermatidae > Rhinoderma > Rhinoderma darwinii. Next base: position 32,069,212 of record NC_134693.1, read on the forward strand.
CTTCAGGCCACATTTAGAACTAGTGCAACAAAGTACAGTACAATACATAAGATTAGAGTTTTTAAAACATGTAGTATTCAACTCCGCAGCATGCCTATTACGCTGTGGATTTGCTTCAGATTTTCGCTTCAGGTTTTATTCTTTGCAAGGGATTTTGCTGTGGATTTGGAAAATATTTCTGCATTTATTTGTTCAAAATTAGCTGAAATTAAATATATCCACATACATGGTCCCAAAAGAACGTTACGGTTTCAGAAAATAAAAAATTCTCTGTATAATGAGCAGTTACACAATTTATGATATATCCTTTGTAGCAATACATTACCTTTCCCAATATCGCTGCTAACAGTCAATGAATGGAAAGTTTAATTACTTACAGAGGATAAATTCTGTCCTGGTCATGTGATGCTTGTGTTTGTTAAGCATGTTAGGCTGGGTGAAATTTTACAAAAAACTTTCCAATTTTCTGCGATTTCACGGTAATTGTAGAAAAAAAAAACACAGTTAAAACCCAGCTTTGGAGCTCTCTCTTGTAACATGTCGTGCACCAGGAATGATTGTTATCTTCAGGTTCGATGACTGCAAACAGAGATCTTGGAAATCATGTGGAATCAACACATACCTTACAGTGAAATTCCTTTAATTCAGCATCCCAAAAATGTAGAAATTCTAATAATCCACCACTTGTTTATTGCAAGAAAATTTAAAATCTGGAATTTTCCAAGAACAGAAACAGAACACTGAGCAAAGAACCGATCATGAGACTCTTCAGATTTAAAATCAAAGTCATAGTGACATATTCATGAGTTAATATTTTATTTTGGGCCCTAACATAATTGGGCTGTATTACTCTCTACACTTAGGCCTTATTCACACGAGTGTGTCCGATTTGCGTCAGGTAAAAAACGGTCTTTTTTTCATGCATATGACTGTCCGTGTGGCATCAGTGTGGTTTCCGTGTGACATCCGTGTTTCTCTTCTACAAGCACTTCCTGGTTTTACTTTTTTTCTTCTCTGCTTTTCTTTAGCAACTTTTGCGTGAAACACGGAGAGCACACGGATGTCATACGTGTGCTGTCCGTGTTTTTAACACACCCATAGACTTCAACGGGTGAGTCTGATCCGCAAAAACAAACTAGAATAGGACATGCGGTGAGTTTCACGCAATGGGCGCACGTTTTGTTAAAAATCACGGATGTGTGAATAGCCCTATTGAAATGCATTGGTCAGTGTGCTGTCCGTCACCTAAACATACAGCACACGGACCGGAAATACGCTTGTTAATACTTTTGAATAAATGACAAATTAAGCTGTATGGCTGAGGCCAAAATACCAGTTAAGTAAATAAAATAAAAAATTATATATATATATATATATAGACAGAAAATTAATTTTACCATGTACCAGTAGATGCTTTATTAGGCTATGTTCACATGGAGCTTTTTGCAGGCACAATTTCTGCCTCAAAATTCCGTTTGGAAGTTTGAGGCAGATTTTCCTCTCCCTGCACGCCGATTTTCGCTGCGTTTTTCGCCCGCGGCCATTGAGCGCCGCAGGTATAAAACGCTGCGAAATATGCTTTCTCTGCCTCCCATTGAAGTCAATGGGAGGTCAGAGGCGTAAACGCCCGAAGATAGGGCATGTCCCTTCTTTCTCCCGCGAGCCGGTTTTACCGCTCACAGGAAAAAGACGCCTCCGCCTCCCATTGAAATCAATGGGAGGCATTTTAAGGCCGTTTTTGACGAGTTTTGCGGCGCGGTTTCCGCGTAAAAAAACTCATCAAAAAACTCTGTGTGAACATAGCCTTACTGAGCTTTTTTTACGCTGAAGGATTGCTTCTGGGGGCGTATATGTCCAGAACAGCTCCATACGGAGGACGCATACGGTAGCACACAGACTGCATACAGCTCAGTACTATAAAAACGTAGGGACTCCGTGTAGCTCTATACAGCTTCCCTGCACACGATTCTGCAATGTGCATGAGGCCTTATTATAATTATACTATAATTACATTTCTAACATGCAAACACTATGTAATGTGCACAGTGACACCATTTTTTACTTCTCTATAATGCACTTTATGCAAACAGATTTATGATAGAAAACATAAGACAACATGTTTCAAGGCAATTTGGATTTGAGGAAGACCAGTATTTGCAGTTATAGTCATTAAACATTTCCTTCTTTGTTCCCAGACTGAGTTTTGTGTTGAAACCCAGCGTTGCCGATCTGCCTGTCTAATTTGGCAATGCTTACGTTAGCTGCTGCTGTTTGTCTATTGTTATTCAGTGACGCAGGACCAGCAATCGAATGTTAGACGCTGGAACTAGAGAAGAGAGAAAGGACAAGGGGAGAGGAATGCTGGGAAATCAGCCAGAAGCGGAATGAAGTGGAGACCGAGACAAGTGAAAATATACAGGGGATTTCATATGATGATAAAATAAGCACTTGCGGTAGATCATATTTTAATTTTGCCCCATGAATTACTGCTGAGACCCTACATGTCTGAGTAGATATGCCAGGAGCCACCAGTACAGACAAGAGCCCACCAGGACAGTCAAGACAAGCCTGGGTCAAGCCGGGAAGACATACTGTAATTGAATACAATAGAGCGATGCAGGAGAATAGTCTAAAGGCTTAATTTTCCAGGGCGAATGTAAAGAAATCCTGTGAATTCAATCAAAAGTATGATATGCCGATTGTCGCTAAATTTACGTTTACACCAGGCAGTGTTGGCTAGTGCTCAGCAACAATGATGGTCTTCATCTGGCTGGGAGTAGTTCCCGGCCCGCTGGCTGTAAGGATTGTCCTAATATTTTACTTATCATTTGTCCATGGTTTAAAAGTCATGGCATGTAAAGGAGCCATAGCAGTCAGTATAAAAAAATATTGAAAACAGTACAATTGAGGCAAAAAATAAGAGCGAGGACAACCTGTTGAATCATGACCAGTTTTAGTGGGTGGCAAACTGGCTATTGCCCAGGGTCCCCTTTTCTTAGAGGCTCCTGAGGACAAGGAATCCAGGAGCAACCTGAGAATGGCGCGAAAAAGTATTCTGCTCCACTGTCAGCTGCTGTAGTCTATAGATATCTCATTTGCTCAGAGAGCTGTGCGAATGTTAAATGACAGCTGCACAGTATGTTTCTGCTCTGCACTGACCTATATGGCGGTATTAGGTGGGCTGTAGATGCAGTATCATGTGAGCGCTGTATGGGAGTTTTATTTAGGTAGTGTGCGGTGGTATTATTAGACAATGTATAGCCGTTTTATTTGGTCATTGAGAGGCAGTATTGTGTGGGCAATGCATGGTAATGTTATAGGGTGCTGGTAGTATTATTTAGATAATGTATGAAGGTATTATTTAGGCATTGCATGGCGGTATTATTTATATATATATATATATATATATATATATATATTTATAATACCGCATATGTATATATATATATATATATATATATATATATATATTTATTTATTTTTTATTTATGCAAAAAAACTGTATAAAAATGGCAACCGGGAGTGATAGCTAAATGTCTGCAGATATAACACTGTGATGTCCACAGGAGATTAAGACAATAGAAACAGACATGATAGAATTTTAATGTTTTGGTAAATTTACACAGTGTAGGAGAAAACCAAGCAATATGTATAAAGACCTAACCCTCCTCCTAAATGTGGAGCATGGAAGCGATGAATATCCAGAGATTCTTCAGAGGAATGACAATGTCCCTGCCTGTAGCTTAAACATCAAGAAATTGGGTTATGAAACTTGGCAATGCATGACAATCACTGACAGAGTTACTCAAACAGAAGCAATTCACGCAAAAATCCACCTTGTATAGACATTCATCTTGTGAGCTGAATACATATTCCTGAGAATTCAACCTGAGGTCTAATGCAGTCCAGGGCAGACACAGACAACAGAGGACACCCACACAAGAAGAAGTATACGCGCCCTTGCTGTTGAATAGCTCAGCACAGATCACATCCCTTAAAGGTGTTCTACAGGATTAGAAAAACACGACTACCATGGGTTTTGTCTAGTATTGCAGCTCACCTTCATTGCAGTGAATGGGGCTAAACTGAAATACCACACACAAACTGTGGACAGGTGTGGCAGTGTTTTTGGAAGAAAGCAGCCATGTTTTTTTTTTTTAATCCTGCACAACCTTTTTTAAGTCTTTAACAATCCACCAATAATTGTAATCAATTAAATTGATTAGTCCCTTACATGTAATCTAATAGACAGTAGGAACTGCTTTTATGGTTCGTTTACACATAGCCTTGTGTGGCTTTTCTTTTTTTTTTTGCTAAAAAATACAGATGTAGCAATCTTAAACTTGAGGGCACGTCCAGACGTGGTGGAATTGCTGTTGAATTCCGCTGCAGACAGTCCGCAGTGGAAATCCGCAGCAGACAGTTTGTCCATTGGTTTCCACACCTTTTTAGTTATCTTCGTGCAGACGTTGCGGAAAACTCCACTGCGGACCATAGGCTGCGGCGCAGAATTTTTTGTCCACAGCATACACTGTCTGTTGCGGACTTGATGCTTACTTGTTGCGGAATTTCTCCATTGACTTTGACTTTGGAGTTTCAAAATTACGCGATGAAATCCGCAGATGTAATGTGTGTTGCGTTGCGCATTGCTTTCAGGAATAGGATATTTCATCATTCTGGCTGGACCTATGAGTGTCGAGGTCTATACCCAGACTGGGATGGAATGTTTGAAAGAGAGCAGGATGTGATCTGAACCTGAATCCGCAACGACAAATCCGCAGCAATTTACTTAACATTTTAGCCAAATCCGCAACTGAATCTGCAACGCGGATTATGTGCAGCATTGATGCGGACAGTGTCTGCAGAATTCCGCCACGTCTCAACATGCCCTGACACTTCAATGGCTTATGTTGTGTTAAGTGATAATTTGTCACACAGTAGCAAATAATCAGTGTCAAGTTAAAATTTACTACATCTGTACATAAAAAAGTCAGCATTTTTTTAAATAGTACATACATACATTTTTTAATGAATCTTCTCGTGTTTTTTTTTATTCATTAGACCAGGATCACACACATGTAGTTTTGATGCAGTTTTTGATGCAGCTCAGTATTTTGAGCCAAAAGGAAGGAAAGGTATAAAGAAAAGACTGATGCATTTCCTTTTTTGTGTTCACTCCTATGATTGGCTCAAAAAACTGAGCCAATAAGGCTATGTTCACACGGGGTATTTTGCCGAGTTTTTTGACGCGGAAACCGTGTCGCAAAACTCGGCAGAAACGGCCCGAGAACGCCTCCCATTGATTTCAATGGGAGGCGTCGGCGTCTTTTTCCCGCGAGCAGTAAAACTGCCTCGCGGGAAAAAGAAGCGACATGCCCTATCTTCGGGCGCTTCCGCCTCCGACCTCCCATTGACTTCAATGGGAGGCAGGAGAAAGCGTATTTCTCGCTGTTTTATGCCCGCGGCGCTCAATGGCCGCGGGCGAAAAACGGCGCGATAATTGCCGCGAAAATCGGCGTGCAGGGAGAGGAATATCTGCCTCAAAGTTCCAAACGGAATTTTGAGGCAGATATTCCTCCCCCAAAATACTCCGTGTGAACATAGCCTAACTGTGCCAAAAACTGCATCAAAACTCTGCGTGTGATCCTCACCTACAAATTTAAGTTTAGAAAATAAAAACTTTTTGCACTACAAATTCAAACCTATTAAAAGGAGTTGTCGACTTTTGGAGAAATCTTTCACAAATGTGACCACTGGTTTATAGCCAAACATGTGAGCACTCCTGTCGAAAACTTTTTTGATCCTGGGATCAAATCTGCTATTTTGTGCCAAGAAAGAAACAGCTCATCAAATTCGAAACAAAGAAGCATTATTCTTTTGCATGGACAGAAATCTTGGTAACCTTAGCGAATGAGCCAGACAATTCTTGAGCAGTAAGCAGTGTTTTCCTCATACCAAACCACATTATTATTATTAATATTTATATTTTTATGCAGTTATGTATTTAGTTTTATGAAAGTAATGTATAACTTTAGTTTCCATAGTTACGTTAGAGAGCTTTATCAAGTTTAATGTTGATACATCTTGAATGTATTATTATATTGTTCTGGGAAAAGCTCCAACAAGACTGAAGAATAGATGTTAGTAATAGATATTTCTAATATTGCTTTCATCAATTCCTTCTGACTAAATGGATGTTTGAGTAATTGGATAAATGGTCCTAAAAGCTTACAGAAGGTTGTAAAACATCTTTTTATCTTGGCTTAAAAGAAAATGACTTAAAAGAAAGTCTCTGCTTCCTTCTTACCTCCTGTTAATAGTTCCATGAAGGTCCCTCATAATTTGTGCGGGTCACAAATGTCACGAAAATGTTAACTCGCGCAATCTCAAAATTTCTGCGTGAAATCTGACCTGTGATGCGGATTTAAAATCAACATATCTTTTTATATTGTCGATGTTCACAGAAGATTTCACTCCTTTCAATAAAAGGGGCCATATCCACAGCAAAATCCACAGCTAATTCTGCAGAAAAATCCACATTACACGTGTGGATGGATTTTGCTGCATATTTGCCAAGGACTTGCGGTGAAATCTACACAGGCCAATTTTCTATAGATTTTTCTGTCCAGCATGGATGTACATTAATAATGAAGCATCTATCTCCAATCTGTGGCATGTGGGGGAGGCATAAAAATCAGATTGAAAGCAAAGTGTTTTTTCCCCATGAAACCTTAAAAATAGGATCAAGTGATATGGGATGATCGTGTGATGCCTTCTGTTCGTCGAGGTGCCAGTTGTCGCCACTTGTCGCAAACTGAAAGGGACAGAATCCTTGAAGTGAGAGGCCTTGGTTACCCCTCTGGCAGATGGCTATGCGCCTAGGCCGAGATGTCAGCACTGTTCAACATTGTGTGTCCCAGAGGTTGGGAGAACAACAACGAACGAGAATGGCAGATCTGTATGGACGTATCATCTGATTGGAAAAATGGTGCGTAGAGATCCATTTTGTACTGAAAGTGAAATTAAACATCACATCCCAAGCTTAGGGCGGCAAACAGTGTTGACCCAACCAATCAGAAGGCGTTTGCACGACATTGGGCTACGAGCCAGACGTCCAGCTACAGGTGTTCCATTGACCACATTCTACCGCTCTCAAAGGCTAGCAAGGTGCACCGCAAACGGCAATGGAGGATGGAATGGAGGTCTATCCTCTTCAGCGATGAGTACTGCTTTTGTTTCAGACACAATAATAGCCGGAGATTGGTCTGGAGATCACGGGGGCAACGCCAAGAGGCTTTGACAAGGGAACATCATACTGGTCCTACTCCTGGGATTATGGTGTGGGGTGGCATAATGTATGGTAGCCAGACCCCTCTAGTCTTCATTTCAGGTACACTAACAGCTTAGCGTTACATTGATTTGGTCGTGGAAGCTGTTTTTCAACAGGACAATACCAGGCCGCTTGTTGATCGTTCTACTGTGAGCCGCCTGCGTGGCCTAAATGTGCTACCATGGCCTGCAGCGTCTCCAGACTTGTCTCCCATCAAGCACATCTGGGACGCCATTGGTCGACAATTGCAAAGGGAGCTGCCAGCAGCCAATCTTGATGATTTCTATGCCCAAGTGCATTCAGCGTGGCATAACATTCCTCAGATAATCAATGAAAATGTCATTGATAGCATGCCAGGGCTTGTAAGTGTATGTATTACTGCGCATGGCGCTCATACTCGATACTGAATAAATCAAGATGTTTGGAATATTTTGGTTCCATTTTTTCTATCATTTGCATGTGATTTCCACAATTCCAAAACTTTTCCTTCTTTGTGGTGCAATTTAAATCTTGAGTAATGTAGAATATGCTGGACACTTTATGGCAGAAATTTGTTTTTTGTGCAGTTTCAACACTGAACTGTGTCCCATGTCAATGAGTAGCAAGCAGTTTGATTAAGCAGTTAGGCCTGTTTCATTCTTGCCATATCTTATTTATATAGAAGCCACTACTCTGCTCTATTGTTCTATACCCTGGCCTTGGTCTGTGAGCAGTTTCTCAAATGCTTCCGAATTTTTGTTATTTTTTAGCTTTTATCCTAATTTAAACACTCGCTGGTTGTTTAGTTCATTGTGATCCTGTAATGTTTAACTTCTCCTCACCTAATAATACCTGCTCCTATGCTGCTTGTCCTGGCATCAACTTTATTTGTGTTCCACATCTGACCTGAGATACACCCCTTCCACCCGTCATGATTCTACTAGTCCCAGATGTAATTGTTTGCTTCTAAAAAAAACAGCAGCAAACAAATTACAGTATCCAGACATGAGACTAGGCAACAAATTACTAAGAAAGTGGTAAAAAGAAATAAAGGAGTCTAATATACAGTGCTATCTTGTATTTACAGCTTATATTACCCTAGACAAAGTGGAGCTCCACTTAGAAATAAATGTCTACAGCCATTTTATTTATTTCTTTTTTACAACTAATTGGATTTTAAAGGGATTGTCCCATCTGTAAAACTATAAACAGAAGACAGGGAGGAGGTGAGGAGGGGGATGCACCCGAAACTTCTCACTCTGTGTTTCAGTGAAATTGCATGCGGGAGAGTGGGAGCAGCAGAGAGGACACATCTGATTGGCTTAGATCACAGAGCACAGATCCTACTTTACACCCGCAAGAGAGGGGGGGTTGACTTAAAATTGTCTTTATAGATACAAAACGTAATACATTAACAACGTGTGATTATGATGTTTTTTGGTTACGATATGTACACTTAAAGCCAGTATATTCCAAGTCGTCATATGACCAGTATCCAGCATTAATTCCAATTACAAAAATGCTCCCAATATCTCCCAAAAGAAAAATATATGTCCTTATCGATGCTGAGAGTGTCTCCTAATTCTTTACAAAGTGATAGACATTTCTTACCACCCATTACACTGGAGGAAATAGAGGACTTGGTGAGTTCTTTTTAATACACCACCTGGTGGTGCACTGCACATTTGAATGGACCACTGGGGGCGCCCAAACTGTCAGTGCAAAAGACAGATGGGCATAGTAAAATGACCTAATCGACTGGCAGAGATGGACTTAATTACCAAAGATTGGTAGCAGTGTTTATTTCAACTTGGCAGCGGAACTTTATTTTCAAACCCACATATAAAAGGATTCAACAGGACTCAAATATTGAATTATTTTATTATACTTTTATAAAAAGGTATAACTTGAAGCACCTGGGCCCCAATGCAAAATCTGTAACAGGGCCTTCCACCTACCATGTGCCATTTATAAAACTTGGGGCATCTTATGTGGGCCTTTGGGCCACCTCATGCACCAGGCCCCGGGTACGACTAGCACCTCTTATAATTAAGCCCTTTCTACTATACTATTAGCTTTTACTTTGATAAGGAAAAAACAACATGAAGGAAAGTTCTGTCCTCACTGCAATCTCTTAAGCTATGTTCACATCTGCGTCAGTGTGTTCCATTGTTCTGCTCCTCCAGAGGAGCAGAACAAGGGAATAACAGAGGCAAGGGTTCCGTTGGACTACGGGTACCAACCCAGATGTGAATGAAGCCTTACTGTGTACTCATCACTGCTGCAAATTTTTAGCTACAACAGTGTTTGCCTTACATCAATTGTAGTATGTAGAAAGCCCAATGAGACCTAACCTAAAGGCAGGTCTGAAATGGCCCACTCTGAAAAACCCTATGGAATAAAAAGCATGGATGAATTTTTTTTATTGGTGGAGGTCAGTCACAGCATTTATTGATTATAGACGGATAGATAACACTTACCGTCACTGGCATCTTAATCAATACCTGGCAAAATGGAGACATGTTTATGCTCGGCACCATAAATTACCACCATGAAATTACAAGTAGACAAACACGCAATAAAAATCCTTCTATTTTATTTATTTATTATATAATATTTTCATCATTGTGTATAAAAAAAACATAAAAAGAAAGGAAACAGCAAGCAACAAAGACAATCAAATATGGGAGGGCAGGCAGGCAGCAAGGAGGCAGCTAACAAGGGACACTATATGCCAGTGAGGCCACCGCAGATCATTACAAGTGGGCCTCTCACCTATACTGCATTACTTAACCCCTACATAACTCTAAACCTCTGTAGTTGAAAGCACGCACCTGCTAATAAAAATATAATTTTAAACATATCCTTGTATACAGAAAATATTTAGTTAATATAGTCTGAACATCTAGGTGAGAAATTCTTAACAATTAATGTCAATATACTTATAAATGAGAATCAAAGACAAATGTGTTCATGTAGGAGCAAGGGCATACATAGAGCAGGACCATACCAAAAATAAAAATGGCACCTACCCACCTGGAGCTGGTTTCTCACACTGCACCAACTGATATCAGGACATAAGGGATAGGCGGACCTGGCACTTGTTTGTCCAGATACTCATTTCTTCTTGCAGGATTGTGATTGTCCAGTCACTTACCAATACTGTGGTTAACCCTGCCCACAGGTAATAGATCGAGGGGCAATCTCCGCTGAGGCACCATCTTCTTGTGCTCCATAGTAATCACATAGTCTTCTTCTATGATACAAATTAGTCACCCCTCTTTTAGGTTTCTTCAGTTTCCTGTATATCCAGAATAAGTGCTTTTCCATTTTTTAGATTATAAATGTAAGTCATTTTATTATATTCTGCTTTCAGCATAGCAGAGAGCACACATTAAGGCTGTGATATATTTTTTTTTAACACAGTGGAATCGCACATCAAAGGTGTAAACTGTATTTATTGTGCCTCTGACACTTATGTTCTATTTAATCCCCAGGACGTGAGCTGGTTTTCCTCCTTCTAATCCTATCCGTCTTACTTTTTCAGCATTTGAACCTACTAACGTGACTTCCTATGTCTGCAGTAATGATCTGAACTCAAGCTTCTGCAGCTACACTGCTGTCTCCTCGAGCACAGTCTTGAGGGGGTTAATAATCCTTAGATCTGATTCCTAAGCTCCATCATTCACTGCAGAGGTAGGGTCTGTAAGAGCATGGTTAATAGGGGTATTGGAGGCGGAGAGGTTATGCGTAGAACAGACATCATGTGACTATTAGTGTTTTGGTACCCATGCAGGCAGGATAGTTCTCGCATCAGTCAATACAAGGGATGGCAAGGGTTGTGCTAGTCTCTCCAAGAAGCTATCAAAACATGTGTTACATTGCTTGAACAGACGCCTTGGGTGGATTACCGGGGCTGGGATTGAGCCGTCACACAAACAAGGGCAGGAGGCTTGGTGTAGGGGGGATTATTTATCAGGTGGGGGTCTATCCTCTCTGGATAATGCATCAAAGCACCAAGCTTCGTTCTCTCAGCTTGAGCTGTCCGGCACGTTCAACCGATGATATGGATTCTGCATTGGGGGGTCAAGGAACAGAAAAACTGCCACGGCCATGTGGGTCTAATCTGGGGTAAGAACCATCATCATTATCAAGAGACCCCACTCACATCTCCCGTCCTCTGTTGTCCCAACCCTCACATTGTTGCTGTTGTTCACATTACAATACATCTCCTCCGTCACCTCCTCCATAAACTCCCTAAACCCACAGTCTGTGCCAAAATGAATAGAGAAGCAGCAATCAATGTAAATTATGGTGTATATGGCAAATGAAGCGAGCAGTGATGATACATCAGTGCTGGTTAATGTCAAGCGGGGAGGGGGTATTATCAAAGGGACCGAGCTTAACAGCCTCCAATGTTTTGTCATTTTCTGCATCGAAGGAAAAATTCTGATCTCTGTGCACATAATGCGGGTCAATATGAAATTGGTTATTAAAGAATCACAGTCTATATATTTTATAGGCTCATTTCAGCTTTACTATAGTGCACATTATATACATTGTCTCTCGAGGATGTGATGAAGGATCTTGGTAGACTATAAAATCCATAAGAGCTGTTCCTCAAAGATAGCAGCAGGCAGTGAAATGAGAAACACAGATGACAAGAGTCTGTTGTATCTCCAACATCAAAGGATGTTCTGCGGTATTCACTCCGTGACATTATCATATACTGCAGTGTCTATATCTGAGGGGAACGAAAAGTAAACTATGAGGGAAACAGCCATTTGTATTAGGAAGGATGACAGGCGGTCACTGGAGAATGAGACTCATTTACAAAGTCATCAACATGATCTTTGATCTAACACCGAAATTGTGAGGACATGGATTAGGCAAAGTAGGAAATACCGGTCTCTTGTGCCTAGTTACTGCAAAATCTGCAAAGCCGAAGGGACTGAATGGTGCATAGAAATTCATGCAAAATACAGAAAGATCCTACCAGGATCATGTTAATGGATTTATGTACAGAGGATTTTGACAAATCGATGTGTTTTATCTTAATTGGTCAATGCATTGCTGCTCAGGGGAGATGTTAATATAATGATATGAAGAATACTCACAGGACACAGGGTCCAGCCTTTTTTTTTTTTGGGCCCTACACATTATTAATAACCTGTGACAAACATGCATAACAGTATTTCATAATGTGCAGCGTTCTGCTGCGTTTCATAGAGAATAAACCAAAAATAGCGTTTCCTAGGAATATCCACCCTTATCCCGCGTGCAATAAAATTAGAATAATTTTAAGGGTTAATAGAAAGAGATTATTAGATTTGAGGGCACAAACTGTGAAATCACCAATCTCCTTCTGGCACCAAGACCCTTATCTGTGGCCATCTGTGTCGAGAGCAAGCCAGGTTAAGGGGAGATGGCAGCGTTAGCCGGGATATTTATCCTAATGAAAACCTGAATCAGCAGCCTATATTATTCTCCTAACCTCATTGTCACGTATCTGCAAAAACAAACAAGGTTCTTAACAATTCTATAATTGATATTCACATGTAAGATATAATGTTAGTGTTTATAAACAATCCTATATCCACTGTGATACTTCCGAAGCCATTGTGCTACGCTTGCCTCCAGCTTTTTTTGTTATTTTTGCTATATTAAATCCAATTCAAGCATGGTAGGTGGTAATGGGCCTTTAAACTCATGCATCAGACATGATAAAGGAAAATAAAGCCTAGATACCATCGGTATAAATATAACAAATGACTTTATCTTCAAATACAGATTACTAAAATATATATCACTATATATAAATGTATATACATTGCAGCCAGTCATACTAATGGACTGTAGGACTATAGTATGAAGGTGGGGTTCACACATCACTGATGTTTCTTCTTTGTTGCCGAGACTTTCTCCTCCCCTTTTAATCAGATCTGTTTTTTTGGGTAAAAAAATATAAATGGCTGCACATGGTAAAAATGCTCCAATGTGTGAACCTGGTCCGAGACTTAAAAAGTATAAATACAAAAACCAAGACTACACAGCAGAATACTTAAAGTTAATTTCCTGCCAGTAACAGAAAACTCATACATATTTTATCTACTAGTTCCACTCTTTCATCCCAGTGTTTTTTACTCACGACTCCGAGTATCTGAAATGGGATAGTTGTCCCAGTCACGGTTCCAAGGTTCATCTGCAGGGCTGCCTCCCCCAGGTGCCATAAGTACACCTCCGGTAGCCCTGACCAAGTGAGCATTGTGTTATGCATGTACAGCTGTAAGGGTATGTTCACACGATTAACAAAATACGTCTGAAAATACGGAGCTGTTTTCAAGGGTTTTTTGAGCAACTTGCGTTTTTCGCTGCGTTTTTTATGGCCGTTTTTGGAGCTGTTTTCAATAGAGTCTATGAGAGAACGGCTCCAAAATCGTCCCTAGAAGTGTCCTGCACTTCTTTTGACGAGCCGTCATTTTACGCGCTGTATTTTGACAGCGACGCGTAAAATGACAGCTCGTCTGCACAGAACATTGTAAGACCCATTGCAAGCGATGGGCAGATGTGTACCGACGTATTGGAGCCGTCTATTCAGGCGTAATTCGAGGCGTAAAACCCCTCCATTACGTCTGAAAAGAGGTCGTGTGCACATACCCTAAGAGTCTAGGTCGCCCTGGCTACTAACATTGAAGCCACTGGGTTACCTGAACGAGGCAGACTCTTCTCAGGTACTTAAATGGGTATTCTTTTAATGTAATGTCTGTATAATTATAAGTTATACAATATTCTAATATAATTTCTGTATTAATTCCTCACGGTTTTCAAGATCTCTGCTTGTTGTTATTCAGTAGGAACATCCAGTGAATACAATTCTGTCCATGGTCATGTGATGGACGCACAGGTGCATGGCTCGTTACAGTATGTGTATCAGAGCTGTGTCTTCTAATGATCTCAGCACCTGTGTGTCCATCACATGACCATGGACAGAATTGTATCCACTGGAAGTAAACAAATAATATTCCTACTGAATAACAACAAGCAGAGGAATTAACACAGAATGTATATTGGAAAATTGTATAACTTTTGATTATACAAAAAATTACAATCATTTCAGGGGCGGACAGAAACATCTGAGGGCCCCTGTGCGAGAACAGTATATGGACCCCTTACTCTCCAATATCTCATCATAAATTAGCCCCTTATGTTCCTCTTACTATCTATCAGTAATTGTTAGCCATAAAATTTATTAGCTCAGGTATTTACATGCAATGTAATAGACAGAAGGAGGCTGCTTTGAGGTGACAGTGGGCCCCTGTACAGCTACAGAGGTTGCACCAATGTTATTTTTACCATTGATTAATTTGCTGAAACTGGACAACCCCTTTAAAGTACACCTAGGTTGAAGTAACGCTCAATTACATATTTTAGTTAAAGGGGTAATCCGGTTACAACAAGTTACCCCTATCCGTAGGGTAAGGGGTAACTTGCTGATTGGTGGGTGTCCGACAGCTCGGACCCCCATCGTTTACGAGAACGGGGATCCTAAAGTTGCCCGAACCCCAAGTTTTAATCGAGCTACAGGTTTCTCATGCGCACTGCCGCTCCATTCATTCTCTATGGCAGCGCTGGAATAAAACGAACACTGCACTCGGCTATCTCCGGCGCACCCATAGAGAATGAATGGAGTGGCAGTGCGCAAGAGCGACCTGACGCTCGGTTCAATCTTGGGGTTCGGGCAACTTCGGGCTCCCTGTTCTCGTAAACATTGGGGGTCTGAGCTGTCGGACACCCACCAATCAGCAAGTTACCCCTTACCCTACGGATAGGGGGTAACTTGTTGTAACCGGAATACCCCTTTAAGGTCAATAACTAACAGATAAATGACAAGAATACGTGACTAGTCTGATGCAGCACATCTATCAAAATGCAAGAAACATGGTTCCATCATGGACCATATTTAATCATGTTTGGCCCACCAAAGGTTGCTCTGATGGGCCCATGAACTAACATTACAATGGGACCCAGCCATGAGGTCTAGTAGTAGGTAATCCCACCTAAAGATGTTTATGGGGTTACCAATTGTTTGGGGTTATCTCACAAATAACCTGTTAGTCCTTACTCATGGATATGATCAGTATTTGCAATAATAATAGCCAAGTTTATTGTACAATTACAATTGTACATGTATATGTCATGTAAAGCTGTATGGCTGGCCCTCGGAATCATTAACTCTTGAGGTCCAATACTGTGTGGACATATAAGTAAAAAGTGAATCTTATTTTCTGTGCATGATCATTATATTGAGTGATCCCTAAGGAATATAAATATTTCAAGAGTTTAACACCACTGAAGGTTTTGATCATGGGGGTTGGTAGATATTTTCACATGATAGCACTTTCTTTTCATCAACGCCATTGAATAGCAGCCCAGACATTGTCCTCTATTGTAAACATTGCTTGATCATCGGCTCCCAGTCAGCATTTGTTTCTATGTCTGGTCATTTATTAGCAGGGGTAAACTATAACCAGAGAGCGATCATTGTATATTTTACAGGCTGAAAAATACGATGCTGGTTTAGAAAACAAACTAACTTATTTCCAAACCGTTTTTTAATTTTGAGAGTGTAATTGATGCGCATTTTGAGCTTCAATTACGTATTTTGTAAACATTTTTCGAAGTCCACTGGGGTTTCAAATAACTTAATTCACAAGAAAAACTCCCCAACCTCCACCTGGCACCGTTTTGTACACTGTTATGCATTGTTTTGGGAAAAGCATAGCTCACCTTTTTTGCCCCCAAAAACCCATCTGTCTAAAAAGAAAATGAGCAATTCAGTGGTGCAAAGCACATCTGTTGACCAGCAAGCCACATATGACCAGTCATTTGGTACCAGTGTATTTGATACCAGTGTATGTGGAGTGTATTTTCCGACCTCCCAGAAAAGTGGGAAAAATCAGCTCGTGAAATGCTTTAAGACGTGACATGCCCCTTCTTTTTTTTAAGCATCTTTAAGTCCAAATGTGGCCTTAGAACTTGTATGGAGTGAGTTGGTCTGTCATTTCTTTATGGCGAAGGGTCCTTGTGTAAACGAGCGCTGATCAATGAGGCAGCTCGTTGATCGGCGCTCGTTTGCTCCTTTCACAAGGAGCTATGTAAGTGGACAAGCGATCGTTACTACGATCGCTCGTCCCCGTACATTTCCATCATGTCGGCAGCACATCTCCCTGTTTACACAGATGTGCTGCCGACAAAGATAATATTTCATGCTGCATAAACGATTCGATCAATCGGTAATCGAGCGTTTGCTCGTTTACACAGTGCAATGATCGGGAACGAGAGTTCATATGAATGCTCGTTTGCCTGATAATGGGCCTTTAGTAATATATATTATGTTTGAAGACCTCTGCTGTTTTGTATAATACATTTGAATACATTAAATATGGTGTTTATTTTCTCAAAGACATATAGCTATGTATTTAGAATTTTCTGCTGGCAATGAAATGTGTTATTTTATGATATGATCTTAAAAGCACTTAATGTGACCAGTGGTAGTTTTTGTGCGTGGCGAAAGTATTTGAGGCTTGCCTACAGTACATGTTCCCATGCCAGTAGGGGGATTCAAGGGTGTTTTCTGGCAGGCCACGCAGCCTGCCTGTATGGTAAGATCCCAAGTAATAGTTGTCATGACCCACTGGTTGCGAAACCGTTTCCTATACAGGATTCAGGGAGGGTCATGATATCAACTGCCCGGGACCTGAGCATACAGACAGGCTGGAGGAGCTGCCTGCCGTAAGATACCTGTGGATCCCCTAATTGGTGTGGACCACATAAGTGAGACTTTAGGGCTGGGGTGTGCACCTCCACTACCGGCAATAGCTGTATTTTCAGCCTTTACTTGGAATATAATTTTAAATAATTGGGGCTTGAAGAGGATTTGCACCTGGAATCAAACAATCACTAATATGTACCGTATACATTTTTGAGATGATTTCTACTGTAAAGAAATAAACGTTCATTATTTTTTTTTCTATTTGTTTTTCAAGAATAATAGGTAATAGGAGCCATTACAACTCCAATAGGGACTGGCTGAATCTTAATCCACAATACAGTGTGAGGTCCATGCTGGCTGACTAAATTCAGCACATAATCTTAAAAAAAAATCAGATTGTGAATTGCTTTTAGGAAAATTGGCTGTATAGCCGCTAAAGTCACTTAGTTTTTTCTTTTTTTTTATCAACATTAAGTTTTTTATTTATTTATTGGATACCAGGGGAATAAGAAAATCTTATGCTATTAAACCTCCATTCTTTATACCTAATTGTAGATATTGTCTCCTCAGTTAAGAGTGTATTTCCTTTTTTCTATTACCATCGTGAATCAATGAGTTCCTTCCTGGAAATGCTATCGCTGTGGAATGCGGGATTTGACTTCCATGGAGACAAAACACTGAATCATTGAAAATACTGATGATGCATAATCTATCATTACTTACATTTCCTGCAGTTCAGTATTGGACTCATTATACTTTAGCAGTAAATTGTAATTGATTTGGTCTACATTGTCTGGGTGCCAGTACTCTCCATTCTCTGATTTGGAGTGCCCATGTAAGGTACCGGTAGGCAAACATTTCATTAGGAGCCGAACAAACCAATCTTTAATGCATGTGTTTATAGCCTGGTCATTGGTCTAGTAACTAAAGGCCCTATTACATGGGCCAATGATCGCCCAAACGAGCGTTCATAAAATTATATCATTATACTGTGTAATTAGGGCAACATTCAGTCGATGAACTAGCAAATGCATAATGAAAATGTATAGGACGATCGATCGCATTAACAAGCGCTTTTCCCTATACATATCCAATCATTGCTCCGTGTGATAGGAGCAAACGAGCGTCGATCAACGATCTGTCTTGTTGATTGGAGCTCGTTTACATAGCCCATGTCGTACCATGTAATAGTACTGTAAATAAGAGGAATTCTCTGTTTTTCTATTTATTTTGTTTATTAAACCTGATCATGTTTTAAGCTTGTATTTTTTAATATATTTTCTTTTGGATTTCTAACCCTGAGAATAGATATTTTAAGGACAGTAGTTACTATTTGTTTAGGTCCAGCATGTCCAAAATGAGATATATCTACATTGGGTACTATATTCACATGATATGTCCATGGATGTTCTGGATGTAAACAAATACATCAGTGCCAGTAGCCATGGTCCCTGAGGACTACTTTTCGTAACAGAATTCCAATTGAAGACAATCTTAAAATACCAGGCGATGATTTGTTTTTTTTCAGCTAACATTATTAAAAGATGACCTGTCACCTCTCCTGACATTTCTGTTTTAGTAGATACTTGTGTTCCCTCCCCCAAAAAATATTTTTTATCACTTTTTCTTAGAACATTGTTATGCCGTTCCTCTGTTATTCCTCCTATAGTTTTTTTTAAATAAATTAACAACTGGGTGTTACCAGTGGATGTGTGTCCCTTCACAGTCTGACACTGTCCAATCAGTGCTCAGACGTAAACTGTGAAGGGACGCGCCCCTTTGACAAGGAGAATGGTAACACCCAGTTGTCAATTTATTCATACATTTTAAGGAGGATTAACAGAGGATCGGCACAACACAGGGCCCTAAGAAAAGCTGTTACAGAATTGGTATTCACTGAAACAGACATGTCAGGAGACAAGTTCCTCTTTATGGCTTCATTCAGATGAGCGTATTGTATCCGTGTCTTGGGCCGTATGCACACGTCCGTGCAGTATTTACGGACCATGCTGTAATTTGTATAGAAGCACCATCCGTGTCCTATTTCTTTGCAGCTCATTTCTACGGCCCGGATAAATATACGGGAAGGTGTCTGTGGCCGATAGAAATTAATGTGTCAGTATTTTATCTGCAATTACGTATCCGTAATTGTGGATAAAAACTACAGATGTGTGAATGAGGCCTTAAGGCCCTATTACACCGGCCGATAAGCGGCTGGTGCAGCGAGCGCCCATCAACGAGACATTGATGATCGGCCCTCGTTTGCTCCTGTTACACGAAGCTATGGATGGGGACGAGCAATCATTACTCAGATTGCTCGTCCCCATACATTATTATCATGTTGGCAGCGTGTCTCCCTATTTACACAGGAAGATGTGCTGCCGACAATGATAATATTTCACTTTTTTAAAACAATACGACCAGCAGATGATCGAGTGTTTGCACAGGACAATTATAGGCAATGAGCGTTCTATGAACTCTCGTCTACATGAAAATCGCCCAGTGTAAAAAAAGATTCAGCCAGTCCCTATTAGCGTTGTAATTACCTATTGTTCTTGAAGAAAAATGAGAAAAAAATGATGAACGTTTATTTCTTTAGAGTAGAAATCATCTCAAAAATGTATACTGTACATATTAGTGATTGTTTGATTCCAGGTGCAAATGACCTTCAAGCCCCAATTATTTAAAGTGATATTCCAAGCAAAGGCTAAAAATACAGCCATTGTCGGGAGTGGAGGTGCACACCCCAGCCCTAAAGTCTCACTTATGTGGTCCCCAACAATTAGGGGATCCACAGGTATCTAACGGCAGGCAGCTCCTCCAGCCTGCTTGTATGGTCAGGTCCCGGGCAGTGGATGTCATGACCCTCCCTAAATCCTGTATAGGAAACGGCTTCGCAATCAGTGGGTCGTGACAACTATTACTTGGGATCTTACCATACAGGCAGGTTTACACAAGGAGATGTGCTGCCGACAATGAAAATATTTTACTTTTTTAAACCGATACGATCATCAGATGATTGAGCGTTTCTCGTTCATCTGCTGATCGCTGCCCTGTTTACGCAGGGCAATTATCGGCAAAAAGCGTTATATGAACGCTTGTCTGCCCGATAATCACCCAGTGTAAAACCCCTTTACTGTCCATATTCTGGATCTAACACTTGGACCTCCCATGGTTCTACTTAACCAAACGTACAGCATCATTGATCCCTAAGGGCTTAAGGTGTTGCGTTTGCAATACTGACGTATAAAGACATGGTCTTCTATGCCTAAGCTTTGTGAATCTATATTAACAAGTCTACGATACATTATTGCTGCCAAAATTTTATTCCATCTTGGAATGATTAATTAAAGCAGTAATTGTTCATCATAGAGCATTTCCACAGTATTTATACGTAGATGTTACATAACTTAGACGTAAAAGTTTACAGGTGGATGCTGCGTGTCAGAGACACGCAGGAACCGCTGTCACTGAAACCGTCAGGTCTGTGGGACTGACGGTTTCAGTGAATAGCAAACAATACAGCTGCTCTGTATAGAGAATACAGAGCAGCTGTTTATTAAAAAGTTAAAATATTTTTTTAATAAAATGTATTTACAAAGTTTATTAACACACACTAATACAAAACCCAAAAAAAAAACACTTCCAAACATTTACATAGCCTTTAAAATGTAACTTTCCCTTGTCCCTTCTTTGTTATTTGGATTTATTGGACTTTCATCTCCTTTCCTTCTCCTTTCTCTTATTTGCTCACACTACTGATTTGCACATCGCTGTGAGAAGCACCTTTGTTGTATTGTCATCACTAGTTATCTGGATTGTGTAACAATGTGTTTTTGTATTCAAAGATTATTTGGTTGTTCCGATGTATATGCAAAATTGACTTGTATTATTTGTTTTACTAACCCCCCCCCCCCTCCATCTACTTATTTCCTAAACCTCAAATTGGAAAAAGTACATTTATAATAACTATACTCACAGTTTATATTGTACACATGGCAGTATTTTCTGCGCTATATAACAGGAAGGGAGCAGGGTTGATATTGTAGACATGCCAGGCACTTTTTGGGGGGTTTGGTTAAAAGATGAATATTTACTAAAGACTTTATCAAAACTAAAATTGATCAACAGTCCACTAAAAGTACAGGGAATTCCTTCATATAGAACCCTTATATGTGGAACTGAAGCTTCAGTCTGAACACGTGTTGTCTGAATTGTTTTGGCCTAATACAATGAATGGATTGAGATTTACAAGGATGTATGTACCATAGAGGCAGACCATGCAGCCGCTATAGGGTCCCTAGAGTAAGGGGGCCTTGCCCAGGTTAGCTGCATTCCTAATTTTAATAGGTAATGAGAAACTAGGCAGAGTCGCTCTCTATACAGGTCCTACAAGCAAATATCATGGAAATATGGGGCAAACAAGCACTAAGAGCCCTTTTACACCAACCAATTATCAGGCAAACGAGCATTCACAGAACACTCGTTCCCAATCATTTCCCTGTGTAAATCAGCCGATGAACGAGCAAACGCTAGTTTTGAATGCCGTATAAATGCCAAAAATATTATCGTTGTCCGCAGCACATCTCACTGTGTAAACAAAGGCAGCAAGCCCCCTGTCACATATGTGAGCGTAGGCGCATTATCACTTGGCAGAAAACTACAGGGATTCCGGCACCACGTGACTGGGTCCTCAATCCGCAATTCAGAGTGGAATTGAAAATTAAACTATATTAGTAAGTGAGATGTTTTCCTCTGATAATAATAATGGCTAACAATTTTTTGTCACCAGATAACCCCTTTATAAGTCCTTCTATCCCAGGTGGTTAGGACTGTGCTGGTGTTAACCAGCACCTGAAAGGGGATCTATTTAATTAGTTGCTATGAGGCTCACTGACTGAGAATCTGTACAACATTGCAGAAGGAAATTTTCCAACAAGAAAAATCTCCTTGCAATAACCTGATATTTCCTTTTTCTTACACACTGGTGGAATAAGGATGATTAGATGTTTAACCAAACATCTGCCCTTGTGTCACCACCTTAACTTCTAGTTGACCTGACCACCCACTTTCATAGTCCATGTTTTTGTTTTTTTTTGGTCTCGTCCTTTTTTGTTGGTACTTGGGTGGATTAACAGGTATCCAGTTCCCATTTAGGATTATCTGCAACTTTTTGACTGCGACTTTACTGTTTGATTAGACAAGAATGGCAACAATAAGCATATTTATAGTTATATGGAGTTATCTGGATACAGTTGTGGTAAAAATATAGATGCAGCCAATGCCACACCATTGTCTTGCTTTTGTTTCATGTAGTGGTTCAGATCGCACTAGACTTGTCTGGATCACGAATAGGGTCCCAACCCAATTGTGATGAACAAAAGTATTTGGCACACAATGTTGTAGATTGAAGAAATCTTGTTTTATTAGAAATATGCCAATGACTTAGTGCGATGTTTCGGTCATTATGACCTTTATCAGGCACTGAGTCGCTCTGGCAGCGGGTTTATCCTGAAGTTGACGCTTGTGTTTCTAATTGCGGCTAGAAACACAAGTGCCAACTTCAGGATAAAACCACTGCCAGAATGACTCAGTGCCTGATAAAGGTCATAATGACCGAAACGTCGCACTAAGTCATTGGCATATTTCTAATAAAACAAGATTTCGTCAATCTACAACATTGTGTGCCAAATACTTTTGTTCATTGCTTTTGTTTCATGCTAGTCTTTATTGTTATACCATGTTCCATGTTTATGCCTATGTGTATGTATTTGTTATTAATTTGTCCATTGCCTTTCTTAGCAGGAGCAGAGGAATACGTACTCACCTGAGCTGCCTTTCACAGAAGTCAGATTCTCTAAGTGATTTCTCAACTTTACAAAATGATGCCAAACACAGCCAGGCACTAAAGTAAGCGTTTCCTTGCTCACATCCACACATATTATTTTTATATATATATATATATATATATATATATATATATATATATATATATATATATATATATATATATATACAGTATATTGTATTTCTTTTTTTTCATTAGTGTCATTTTTAATTATGTATTTTCATATACAGTGAAGGAAATAAGTATTTGATTCCTTGCTGATTTTGTAAGTTTGCCCACTGTCAAAGACATGAACAGTCTAGAATTTTTAGGCTAGGTTAATTTTACCAGTGAGAGATAGATTATATTTAAAAAAAAAACAGAAAATCACATTGTCAAAATTATATATATTTATCTGCATTGTGCACAGAGAAATAAGTATTTGATCCCTTTGGCAAACAAGACTTAATACTTGGTGGCAAAACCCTTGTTGGCAAGCACAGCAGTCAGACGTTTTTAGTAGTTGATGATGAGGTTTGCACACATGTTAGATGGAATTTTGGCCCACTCCACTTTACAGATCATCTGTAAATCATTAAGATTTCGAGGCTGTCGCTTGGCAACTCGGATCTTCAGCTCCCTCCATAAGTTTTCGATGGGATTAAGGTCTGGAGACTGGCTAGGCCACTCCATGACCTTAATGTGCTTCTTTTTGAGCCACTCCTTTGTTGCCTTGGCTGTATGTTTCGGGTCATTGTCGTGCTGGAAGACCCAGCCACGAGCCATTTTTAGTGTCCTGGTGGAGGGAAGGAGGTTGTCACTCAGGATTTGACAGTACATGGCTCCATCCATTCTCCCATTGATGCGGTGAAGTAGTCCTGTGCCCTTAGCAGAGAAACACCCCTAAAACATAATGTTTCCACCTCCATGCTTGACAGTGGGGACGGTGTTCTTTGGGTCATAGGCAGCATTTCTCTTCCTCCAAACACGGCGAGTTGAGTTAATGCCAAAGAGCTCAATTTTAGTCTCATCTGACCACAGCACCTTCTCCCAATCACTCTCAGAATCATCCAGATGTTCATTTGCAAACTTCAGACGGGCCTGTACATGTGCAGGGGGACCTTGCGGGCACTGCAGGATTTTAATCCATTACGGCGTAATGTGTTACCAATGGTTTTCTTGGTGACTGTGGTCCCAGCTGCCTTGAGATCATTAACAAGTTCCCCCCGTGTAGTTTTTGGCTGAGCTGTCACCTTCCTCAGGATCAAGGATACCCCACGAGGTGAGATTTTGCATGGAGCCCCAGATCGATGTCGATTGACAGTCATTGACAGTCATTTTGTATGTCTTCCATTTTCTTACTATTGCACCAACAGTTGTCTCCTTCTCACCCAGCGTCTTACTTATGGTTTTGTAGCCCATTCCAGCCTTGTACAGGTCTATGATCTTGTCCCTGACATCCTTAGAAAGCTCTTTGGTCTTGCCCATGTTGTAGAGGTTAGAGTCAGACTGATTAATTGAGTCTGTGGACAGGAGTCTTTTATACAGGTGACCATTTAAGACAGCTGTCTTTAATGCAGGCACCAAGTTGATTTGGAGCGTGTAACTGGTCTGGAGGAGGCTGAACTCTTAATGGTTGGTAGGGGATCAAATACTTATTTCTCTGTGCACAATGCAAATAAATATATATAATTTTGACTATGTGATTTTCTTTTTTTTTTTTTATATATAATCTATCTCTCACTGGTAAAATTAACCTAGCCTAAAAATTCTAGACTGTTCATGACTTTGACAGTGGGCAAACTATCAAAAACAGCAAGGGATCAAATACTTATTTCCTCCACTGTATATGATCCAATGTATCTTTGTAGCTGAAGATTTGGTTATTGTATAAATTGTATCACAGGCCTTGCCCAACAACTATAAATGGACCAATTATTCTGGACCTGTTTTCAGTGTCAGTTTCAAAACTATCATATAGTATTCCATTAAGTTCCAACTCCACATAGAAGGATTCGAGCACAGCATGTGTCCATAAAACCAACATTTTATGGATGGGCATTAAAAGAGCATACAGA
Source organism: Rhinoderma darwinii (assembly GCF_050947455.1). Lineage (NCBI taxonomy): Eukaryota > Metazoa > Chordata > Amphibia > Anura > Rhinodermatidae > Rhinoderma > Rhinoderma darwinii. Next base: position 32,094,198 of record NC_134693.1, read on the forward strand.
AAAAAACATTTTGCCATTTAAGGCTTACAGTGCCCTTACTCATAGCATAGTTTTAACATGAAATACAAGCACAAAAATAACCAATCATCATGCAAGACCAATTATGACGTCACAAATAAAGAGATAGTAAGAAAAAAAGCACATATGTATCGGTCCAAAAAAATAAAGAAATCCCATTACATTGATTAGCAGGGGTCTTCGGCACTCTAGCTATTGTGAAGCTACAACTCCCAGCATGCCATGACAGCCAAACGCCTTATTATTACAGCCAAAAGCTCTCAGGGTTTGCTGGGAATTGTAGTTTCAGAACAGCTGGAGTGCCGAAGGTTGTTGACCCCTGGATTACAGCATATATAGCACACAATGATAAATAATATCCTTATTTTAATTTTAAAAAATTCTGTACGTGATTTTAATGCATATCATATCAATGGTTTTACGGACACACGTTGTGCTGGAATCCTGTGGGAAATTGGCACTATGTGGCCAGCTAATTGGCATTTTCACGTTGTTCAGAGCAGTATTCCATAATGAAATGAAAAATATATATATTTTTTATATAATATTACCTTTTTGCAGCCAAGCAATGAACCCATTGTCTGCACAAGTGCTTTGCTGATGTTCTTCTTCTTGCATTTTATAAGAATACCATTATTGATTGGAGGGCCCTGGAGGAAATGTAATTGCAAGACTTAAGTGTACAATTAAGCATATTATATTGTACATATATAGCTATATATTTATGATGTAAATATAGACTCTTTATATTCTTTGATTAGAATGCAATACGCTCATCTTCTGCTTTTCATGCTAGAACATGCTCTGGGGAAATGTGTAGCAAAGGTTTTTTCATATAGTGGTTCCCTAATATGATCTGAAATTGGAATCTTTCTGATTAACATCCACAGTGATCCAACAATAAAGAATGGCTCTGGGAGAAGCTCAAGTTCTCAGAGATTTGCCTAAGGATCTGCAATGGCAGTATGTAGGGATAGGGGATATAGACTACAATTCAGTCTCTTCTTTTGACAGATGACAGAGGGAATTTGAATTTCATCCCAAAATTAAAAATAACTACAAATTCTTTAACCCCTTAATGACCAGGCCATTTTGCATGTTAATGACCAAGGATTATTTTTTGTTTTTACCCAGTCACATTCCAAGAGTCGTAACTTTTTTTTTATTCCGTCGACATAGCCGTATAAGGGCTTGTTTTTTGCGGGACGAGTTGTATTTTGTAATTGTACCATTTTTAGATGCTTAACATATTGATTAACTTTTATTAACTTTATTTTAGGAGAGAATTGAAAATAAGCAGCTATTCCAGGATTGATTTTCACGTTATAAATTTACGCCGTCTACTATGCAGCGTAAATAACATGTTACTTTTATTCTATGGGTTGGCACGATAACGGGGATACCAAATATGTAAAGGTTTTATATGTTTTCCTAAGTTTGCACAATAAAAAGCCTTCTAGAAAAAAATTACTTGTTTTTGCATCATCGCATTCCAAGAGACGTAATTTTTTTATTTTTCCGTTATTATGGCCGTATGTGGGCTTGATTTTTGCTGGCAAGGGTGTAGTTTTTATTAGTACTATTTTGTGGTACATAGGACTTATAGATGAATTTTTATTACATTTTTATGGGGGGAATGGGAGAAAAGAAAGAATTTTGCCGTTGTTTTTTTTGGACGCCGTTCATCCGGCGGTTTAATGAATGTGTTCATTTTATTGTTCAAGTTGTTACGATTGCGGGGATAGCATATATGTGCATGTGTTATTTGTTTTGACACTTTTACTAAATAAAACCACTTTTTGGGCAAAAAAAGTAGTTTTATTTGATTTTCACTGTAATTATTTTTTATTTTTTTTCCACAAACTTTATTTAACTGATTTACATTTTTTTTTTTAGTCCCACCAGGGGACTTTACTATGCGATCTGCTGATCGCATATATAATGCTTTGGTATTCTTAGTATACTAAAGCATTATTCTGACAGGCAATCTGTTAGGTCATGCTTCCAGCATCGCCTAACAGGCATTTGCTGAAGGCAGACCTGGTTGTCTTTGTTAGGCCCCCGGCTGCCATGGAAAACCGACGGCGACCGGAGGCGCCGATTTTGTGACAGAGGGAGCTCCCTCCCTCTGTCAAACACATTAGATGTCGTTCTCACTATTGACAGCGGCATTTAATGGGTTAAACTGTCGGAATCGGAGCGCGCTTTGATTCTGGCAGTTGCAGCAGGAGCCAGGCTGTGTATTACAGCCGTGCTCCTGCCGCTGATCGCGTGGGTACAGTGGCAGTACCCGCGCCATCACAGGACGGATATATCCGTCCTCCTGCGCAAACTAGCAGCTGCTGAGGATGGATATATCCGTCCTTCGGCGTTAAGAGGTTAAGCTTAAATTCAGTGACAAATCTACAAGTGACTTATGTAGCAGATACAACATGCCATGCAACAAGATTATAACATATGGCATGGGATGCAGATAAATAGAAAACATGGAGGTAATGTACATAGAGATGGGTGTTGTGAGAACGCATGTCCCTCCCAGTAATACATGCTGGATGTGAGTTCTGTTTGTCCAGGGTGCTGCTGCCTTCACTAGCTCTCATGTATTAGCACAGCTTCATTCCTGTACTGCTTTTACCTTCTACAGACACTGATGCTGAGGAGTGTGTCATTTCCCCATCCCTGCACAGACTACACAGTCTGCCGTGGGTGCTCTTGTCTCTCTTTACAAAGACACACAGCCTGTGTGATTCACCCCCTCCCCCCTTGCAGACTGCTGACTATGCTTTCACCTCCCCTTTTATAAATTACAGTGTGATTTGCAATCCCTGAAGATTTGGATTGATGCATTCTTCCCCTCTCCACACTCTGATCTACCGTGTACAACCTCCTCCCGTTTCTACTGCTAACACCAAGAGAAATTAGGTGGAGAGAGCTGACAGAGCCCGGAGCAGTGTGCTGTTGGATCTAAGTCAGAAACAGCAGCACAGTCAGCTATGTACAGGAGTTACACAGGCTTTACAGCAGCAGAATGGTTGGAGATATTTTATAAAGGCTATTTCGAAAATTGCTCTATTTTGCACTTAGAAATCGAATAAATAATTTTTTTTTTTAAATTCAGTGCAAAGATTTTCATAGTCTTTAAACTGTTTCTTACGTTTGGAAATACACTACAGTCAAAGTCAATTTTGCAAATGTTGCAGAAGCCTATGCACTTAACACATGCTTCTATAAATGAAGTTCAGAGATTTAAAGCCCTTTCTTTGGCTAGGACTCAGATTATGCCTGTAAATCAGCTTTGTAGCTATCGGTTCGATTGTAATTAAAATGTGCTTCTATTTAATTAAATTACACATGTCTACAAATGGCAAATACTGTTTTATAAGCAATATAACCGACAAGATGTGCACCAAAAAAACCAAAATGTTAACAAAGCTGAATCCCTCCAAACAAAAGCAACAAAACCCAAAAAATAAATGCAAGCGAGAAATGCTCCTCAATTGCATTTTATTTACTCCAACCAAGTATGTCATAGCTATAAGGGCTATTAAGTTGCCCACTATCTTTAATGTTCAGGGGCCAGGACAGCTTTGGTCTGCCAAGAAGAGTTTAGAGTTATTTTATTACCTCTGTGCATCTTTTAATAGTTAAGTAGTTGTAAAGTTCAGGTTTCCTCGATTTCATCTATGTTACTGCTCTGTTGTCTGTAAGGGCATGGCCCCACGTGGCGGATTTCTTCCGCAACTGTCCGCATCAATGCCGCACATAATCTGCGTTGCAGATTCTGTTGCGCATCTGCTCAAAATGTGCAGTAAATTGATGTGGATTAGCCATTGCGTATTGAGGTGAAAGTACTTCCCTTCTCTCTATCAGTGCAGGATAGAGAGAAGGGACAGCACTTTCCCTAGTGAAAGTAAAAGAAATTCATACTTACCGGCCATTGTCTTGGTGACGCGTCCCTCTTTCGGCATCCAGCCCGACCTCCCTGGATGACGCGGCAGTCCATGTGACCGCTGCAGCCTGTGATTGGCCTGTGATTGGCTGCAGCCGTCACTTAGACTGAAACGTCATCCTGGGAAGCCGGACTGGAGAAAGAAGCAGGGAGTTCTCGGTAAGTATGAACTTCTATTTTTTTTACAGGTTGATGTATATTGTGATCGGTAGTCACTGTCCAGGGTGCTGAAACAGTTACTGCCGATCGCTTAACTCTTTCAGTACCATGGACAGGGACTATTTACTGACGTCGCCTAGCAACGCTCCCATAATTACGGGTGCACACACGTAGTCACCCGTAATTATGGGTGCACACACGTAGTCACCCGTAATTATGGGTGCACACACGTAGTCACCCGTAATTACGGGAGCCCCATTGACTTCCTCAGTCTGGCTGTAGACCTAGAAATACATAGGTCCAGCCAGAATGAAGAAATGTCATGTTAAAAAACCAATACGCTCCGCAGCACACATAACATGTACATGACATCTGCGGACTTCATTGCGGAATTTAGAATCTCCATTGAAGTCAATGGAGAACTTCCGCAATGAGTCCGCAACCAGTCCGCCACACGTCCGCAACAACCATTGTATGCTGCGGACACCAAATTCCGCACCGCAGCCTATGCGCCGCAGCAGAATTTTTCCGCATTGTCTAAACGAACACTACTAAAAAGCAGTGGAAGGCAATGGAGAAACGGGTCCGCTGCGGATTAACGCTGCGGAGTGTCCGCAGCGGAATTCCAGAGCAATTCCGCCACGTGGGGCTTTGCCCTAAGACTCGTGAGAAGATGTAGTCGTGGCTCTCAATCGGGACATGGATTATCATTTATCTACTGATATTTATAAAAGACCAATATGTATGTATAGATAGGAGAAAAACAAGTGCAGCCTTCGGGACACAGCACCTGGCAGGTAATTATTTCAGAAAAAGTGTGTTTTTCTTAGGTATACGTTTTATTGTCACTGTGTCCTGAATGCTGCACTAGTTTTTCTCCTATCTATTGATTCCTTCTACCAGGGCACATATAATTCAAATGAGGGATAGCAGCGGGTGCTGTGTCTGACTGGATTACTTTGGGCCCACCAGAGGAAATAATTATTGGGGCCCACCCGTCAGCTATATTGAAATAATACGACCATTCTTAATTGTGTAGTAAAACGTGTGAAGTAAACCAAAGACCAATATTACCACCACATAGTGACCATATAATGGTAGACACCAGTCCTACACAAGCGCTCTGCATACCATGTAACTTAAAGGTGTTTTCCCATCTTAGACATTTATGGCATATGCACAGGAAATGCCAAAAATGTCTGATAGATGCGAGTCCCAACTCTGGTACCTGCAGCTATATCTAGAACTGACCGCAGAATCCAGACGGGGACCAGTGGAGTGAGGGTCACGAGTGCGCGCAGCTCTCCCCAATCTGTTTAATGGGAGTTACAGAAACAGCCGAGCAGGAGCTGCTTGGCTGTATCCATAACAACCATACAACAGAATGGAGAGAGCTTTGCGCACGCGCGACCCCCACTCCACTGGTCTCCGCCTGGATTCTGCAGTCAGTTCCACAATATAGTAGCAGGTACCAGAGCTGGGACCCGCGTTTATCACACATTTTGGCCATTTCCTGGGGATATGCCATAAATGTCTAAGGTGGGAAAACTTTAATACAATACAGCGAAATCCAGTGACTCACCAGTGATGTCTTCTCAGATTGGAGTCGCTCACCTTTCCTTTTCTTCTTCATCCAGCCCAGATTGCCCTGACGCCTTCTCCCAACTTCAAATCGCCTCTGCAGAATTTGAAACACAAACATCTTTGGCTTATCGCTTTTGTAGCACCTCCCTGCCCTCTTCAAAACTCTCACCATCTATAGTGCCCCACATGGAAATAATGCCCCCTTGGTGCCACACACTATAATAGTACCACCTTTAGGCCCCACAATAATAATAGTGCCACACACAACCTCCTGTAGATAGTGTCACACACAGCTCCCCCTCTTGTATAGTGCCACACACAGCCCCTTCTCTTATAGATAGTGCCACACACAGCCCCCTCTTGTAGATAGTGCCACACACAGCCCCCTGTAGATAGTGCCACACACAGCCCCCCTCTTGTAGATAGTGCTACACACAGCCCCCCTCTTGTAGATCGTGTCACACACAGCCCCTTCAATTGTAGATAGTGCCACACACAGCCCCTTCTCTTGTAAATAGTGCCACACACAGCCCTTGCAGATAGTGTCACACACAGCCCCCTCTTGTAGATAGTGCCATACACTGCCTCCTCTTGTAGATAGTGCCACACACAGCCCTCCTCTTGTAGACAGTGCCATATAGCCCCTTCGTATAGTGCCACACAGCCCCCTAGTAGATAGTGCCACACAACCCCCCAGTTGAAAGTACCACACAGATCCTGCTAGTAGATAGCACCACACAGCCCTCCCCCTGTATAGTGCCACACAGCCCTCCTAGCAGATAGTGCCACACAGCCCCCCTAGTAGATAGTGCCACACAGCCCTGCCCCTGTATAGTGCCACACAGCCCTTCCCCTGTATAGTGCCACACATCCCCCCTAGTTGATAGTGTCACACAGCCCTCCCCTGTATAGTGCCGCACAGACCGCCTAGTAGGTAGCGCCACACAGCCCCCCCCCCTAGTAGATAGCGCCACTCCCCATGGGCATTGCTAGGGTTTTAAAAGACTTAGCTACAGGGCCCCAGCAGACAGTATCATACATGATAGGCTTAGATACAGGGCCCCAGCAGACAGTATTACACATAATAGGCTTAGATACATGGCCCATAGACTCAGGGCTCATTCAGACGAGCGTGATTCTCGTCCATGTGCGGTGGGTTGAAACAGTGCACAGCACACAACTCATTGATTTCAATGGGGCTATTCACACGTGCATGAGTATTCACACAGCGAGTGTCAGTTGCGTGAAACTCACTGCATGTCATATGTTAGTGCGTTTTCACGCACCTAGTCGCCCATTGAAGTCAATGGGTACGTGAAAACCACAGACAGCCCACAGACGACATCCATGTGCTGTCCGTGTTTCACGCATCAATTACATTGAAAAAAAAGTGCTTGCAAGTGCGTGAAAAACACATGCAACACGCAAAGCACACTGATGCAAAACGCAACGCACACGACCAGATTTACGCACGTAAATCTGTCACGCTCATGTGAATGTAGCCGTAGATACAGGGCCCCAGCAGTAACTATCCTTGTACTAACCCTCAGGGGCAAATTTGGCATTTCTGGGGCACCAAGCAAAGTTATGTCTCAGGGCTCTAATCAAAGACACCTGTAGAGAATTTCCCACACAATGTCCCCTGTATATAGTGTCACAATCCCCCTGTATATAGTGTCACAAACCTCCTGTATGGTTCCACATACAGTCCCCCTGCCAAACATCCCCCTTGTAGACAGTGCCATGCAGTCCCCTGTAGGTAGTCCCACATACCCACCTTGTCTCAGCACACAGTATCATACATAATAGGCTTAGATACATGGCCCCAGCAGACAGTATCACACTCAATAGGCTTAGATACATGGCCCAGCAGACAGTATCACACATAATAAACTTAGATGGGGCGCACACAGTGACCACCGGGACTCAGCAAAGGACTCTTTATGGGTAAGATTATCCTAGTTATCCTTATATTTAGGGTCTGGTTTAGACCCACTACTTCCATCATCTGATGCTTGTTCTCTGGACCATGCCCTCCAACAGTATCTAAGTATGTAATAAGATCTAACTACTATATGCTACACTAGTGATAGTTTTACTGTAAACCCATACCTAAAGGGTTTACTATACTTACCCTGGCTCTCCTGTTGTGTCTCTATGTAATTTTTTTATTGAGTTTCTCCTATTTACATACCCTTTTAAATGTTTGTTATTGTGCATATTTAAATAAAGTTTTGTATTGACACTTTTCGATAATAGATTGGCTACAGACTCTGTTCTTTCCTTGTCTATATAATAAACTTAGATACAGTGCCCCAGCACTCAGTATTACACATGATAGACTTAGATATAGGGCCCCAGCAGTAACATATGTACATCCCCCTAAAATAAATGTATGTGTGTGTGTGTGTGTGTGTGTGTGTGTGTGTGTGTGTGTGTGTATATGTATGAGACAGCATATCTGTAGCACTCTGTCCCCATAGCTATGGATGGGATTAGATACAGGTGCTCAGCAGTCAGTATCACACATTATAGACTTAGATACAGGGCCCCAGCAGTAAGTATCCTTGTACTAAAATATGTCCACCCCCCCCCCCAAAAAAAGTGTATGCATGTATGTATATGTGTGTATATGTATGTGTGTGTGTGTGTGTGTGTGTGTATATATATAGCACTCTGACCCTATATCTATGGATAGGATTAAATACAGTGGCTCAGCAGGCACATATCACACATGATAGGATTAGATATAGGGCCCGGCTCACTGACATTGCAGCTCATCACTACAGATTATTGGGTACTGGATCGTACCCAGCTCTTCCCGGTACCCCTGGTGGCGGTGGGTACAGGGATAATAATGGGGGGTTAAGGTTTGCCTCTGCACCGCCGAACACTAAGCCTCGGCTTAGTGATGGACACTGTCAATCAGCCAGCAGCCATTACTAAGGCGGTAATAATAAAGTTTAAAAAAAAAGACAAAGACATAGAACAAATATTTTATTGAAATAAAAAAAAAAACACACAACCCTCATTAAACATTTTCTTGAAAATAAAAAAAGCCATTATTATCATCGAAGTAGTCCTCGAATCCGACGTAGTTCAACGACTGAACTTGTAAAAAAACACAAACACGAAAAAAAAGGCTTAGATACAGGGCCCTAGCAGACAGTAATCTTATGCTGTATAAGATTACGGTCTGCTGGGGCCCTGTATCTAAGCCTACTATGTGGTAAGCTTAGATACAGGGCCCATCAGACAGGATCAAACATGGGCCATGTATCTAAGAATACCATGTGGTAGGCTTAGATACAGGGGCCATGTGGGACATGGTCTGTTAGACCCTGTATCTAAGCTTACCACAAGGCAGGCTTAGATACAGGACCACAGCAGACAGTAATTTTATACTGTATAAGATTACTGTCTGCTGGGGCCCTGTATCTAAGCCTAACGAGGAAGGCTTAGATACAGGGTCCATGTGTGATACTGTCTATTAGACCCTGTATCTTAGCCTACCACAAGGCAGGCTTAGATACAGGACCCCAGCAGGCAGTACTGTTACACTTACCCTCCTCTTCGCCTCCGGGTGCAGCGGATGTCCCAGTGGAGGTCCTCCGGTGGGCCAGTCCTACGCTGAGCGGGTGGCCTAGAGAAATACTGTCACTGTATTAATGCAAAGCAGTAGCGTTTTGCCAATACTTGCGCAACAAAACTAGGTGAGTAGACCAGTTCACCATGCACTGTTACCTATATATTTTTAAAACCGTATTACCTTAGAGGAGCGCCGTTTTCCTCTTCTCTCCTTTTTCTTTTCCTTTCACATCCAATAGGTATATGATCTATTCAGCATCCAAACCACTCTGTAGACCTTCATCAAAGTTATTACACATTAGATGATGAAATTCCTCTTTATGGGGAAGAAATGGCTCCTGGCTCATAGTGAAATGTGTTTTAATACATTGCTGTTTTTATTATTAGGAGAAGTTTGCATACTTTAGCATCCATTCCGGATTATTATGGGGGTTCCCATTTATTTTTTTCATATTATTTATATATTAATTAATAAACTGAAGATATCCTTGTTGTAGGCAGTTCACTCCTTGCTTCTGGTATTCTTGAACCAACCAATCAAGAATTAAATCTATTTTTCGCTCCCACAGGCGGTTGACCGCTGAAGAAGCTAGACGGTGGGCTCGATCATTCGATCTACTCTTGTCTCATAAATGTAAGTACGGAGAACATATGATGTAAATGGCAGGAAAGCTGCATTCTATGTATTTGTTTGTGAAGATTCTGGATCCTGGTTAAGCTGACTTTGTTGATTAAATTATACCATATTGTCGTAAAATGTTATACATTTTGTGTGATTTTATTTGTATATTACTTATCTGCTATGTATTTCCATGACATATAGATGTAGCACAGCCGTGTTTGTTGTTTGGCATAACGCCTTGTTAAATCTCTCAATTTACAAATGACTTTATAAATCCCTAAGGCCTAATGCACATTGTGCAGAGTTGTGTGCAAAGAGACTGTACAGAAGCACATGGAGTCTCTATGGTTCCATATTCCATAGCACAGGCTGCCATATGTCGCCTCCATATGGAGCTGTATTATGAAGATATTTTCCCCTGGCAGCATGCTTCTAGAGGATAATATCTCTGTAATATGGCATCCTATTGAGGCAAGCCATAAGTATTTATTTATTCCTGTATGTTTCCGTATGAAATTGGATGCATACAGAGGTACAGTAGGGCCCATAGACGTCTATCTGTGCCACGTTATGACTCCTTATAACTCAAAGGTTGTAGGAAAACATCATATGGTAGTGTGCATAAGCCACGAGTTATCATGATGCACACACAATATAAAGTGTAAAGAAATAAAGACAGATTCAGTTATGCGGCATCTGCCAGACGATAATGATAAAGGGTAAGGCCACACGGAGCAGCCCTGCGACGCAGCCAACAACTGCGCCGGCACCATGATTGGCGCGTCTGTCAAAGAGTCAGCTAATGGCCACGCGTTATTGCAGGTAGAGCAGACCTCTACCTGCAAAATTGTGCGGCCAGTAATTAAAAAACCTTTTATGGCCGCATGATTTTGCTGGTAAAGGGTCGTTTTACCCGCAATAACGTACTGCCGAACATGGTGCCAGCGTGGTTGTTGTCTGTGTTGCTGCCAGGTCAGGGCCACACCGTGTAGCATTACTCTAAGAGTTAGGCTACCGTGGGCAACCTCGGACGTGAAAAACTGCAGTTTCATGGATCCCCTATAGACTAGAGTCTATGGAGGGATTTGTGTAGCATGCATTCATCGTCTATTGTTCCTGTGTTGTTACCAAAGGAAAGATTCATTTCTTTTGATCTGTGGCGCTATAACATATAGGTGGATACCAATACAGAAGTAGCCGCCATGTTCAAATGCCAGAGCTCAATAAGGCAGCAAGTTTTAACAACGGCTACATTCACACAGCAGTATTTTGGTCAGTATTTTGAGTCAGAATTTGTAAGCCAAAACCAGGACTAGAAAATGAAGAAGAAAGTATAATAGAAAGATTTGCACCACAAAATACTGATGCAGAATACTGACCGAAATACTGCTGTGTGAAAGTGGCAAACAGCTGATATTAGGCCTGAAGTTTATGCTTTTCAGAGGAGATTTGCTGCTATGTATTTGTTGGTTTCTATGAAATATGAGTGTTTAGGATACAACATTAAAACCCCTTCCCTCCGCAGCCAATTTCCGGTTTATCATTTTAGTTTTTTCCTTCCTGCCTTCCAAAAGCCATCCATTTTTTATTTTTCCGTATACATAACTGTATGTGGACTTGTATTTTGTGGGACGAGTTGTAGTTTTTCATGGCCCCCTAAATGTACCATATAATGTACTGTGAAAATGAAAAAAGAAAATCGATGTACGGTGAAATGGGCAAAAAACAGCAATTCTGCATATAATTATTTTTCTTGTTACAGAGTTCACCGTGCGGGTTAAATAATGATATATTATAACAGTTTTGAATTTAGGGGACTTCAACCAGCGATCATTGGATCACTTGCACTATATTTATATTGTATATAGTCCCTCTAGTCTAATTGAACCAGAGGTTGTTGGATCGCTTGCATTACATTTATATTGTAATAGTTCAGACTTTTACGGCAATATGGGTTATGGTCTCTTTTTTTTTTTAACATTACCCAAGGGGGAAAATGGAAAAGTTTTTTTTTTTTTAACTTTTAATATTTTTTTTTGCACATTAAAAAAAACAACTTAATTTCATTATTTTTTTTTTATTTTTTTTTATAAGTCCCTCTAGGGGCTTAAACAAGCAGTCATTGGATCACTTAAACTATATACTGCAATAGACAAGCTCTTATACAGGGCCTAATATTAGAACACAGATGGCAGACCTGGTAGCCTTCATTAGGCCCCCAGACTGCCATGACAATTATCAGCACCCCACGATCACGTCGCGGGGGATTGCGATGGACTGTCCTCTTCTTTCTAATGGCTTAGGATGCCGTTGATGCTATTGACAGCAAAATCTAAGGGGTTAAATGGGCGGAATCTGAGTGATCTTTCATTCTGCCCGTTGCAGTGAGGTGTTGGCTGTAACATAACCGCTCAGCCCTTAAGCCCGTTCGATACAACCCCTTAACAGCTGTCACGTACAGTTACATGACATTGCGTTAAGGGGTTAACGAAAGAAAGTCTAACAACCAGGACCAGTGATAAGGACATGTTCCCTTGAGAGTAGACTATTTTAAAGAAGCCTTATTAATGCTCAAAAAACAGGTGCAGAGGGGAGGAGAGTTATCATATATGCTTACATTTCCACCATTAGTTTCTCATTATCTCCTCATTAAAGGCTATGTAAACCTTTGAAAGCAATTTATATACATATATATATATATATATATATATATATATATATATATATATATATATAAGGACAATCAGTGCGTTTTGTGCGACTTTATAATTAGTGTTTATTAAAAATGATTTTTACTTTTTGAGATACAACTGCTCTGTATTCTGTATACAGAGCAGCTGTATCTTGCACTGAATCCTGTACCACGGGACTGACGGCTTCTGTGTCAGTGGGTCCTGTGTGTATCTGACTCACAGGATCCACCCGTTATCCATCACATTTAAGTTCCTAACTTAGATGTGATCTATTACATGTGGATCCTTCTTGTCAGTGACACGCAGGACCCACTGACATTGAACCCATCAGTCCCACGGATCTGACAGATCCAGGTTTTAGTGCACGATACAGCTGCTCTGTATACAGGATGCAAAGCAGTTGTATCTCAAAAAGTAAAAATAATTTTTAATAAAAACTAATTATAAAGCTGCACAAAAAACACTGATTGACCTTTTTATATATATATATATATATATATATATATATATATATATATATATATATATATATATATATATATAAAATGCCTTCGAAGGTTTACATAGCCTTTAAAATGGGTTTGTTCTGATGCCATCTTTCCTTTTACTCTATGGAACACGGGTTAACCTGTGGGCAAATGTCTTTAATTTATTATCATTTCATGCTTCAATGCTCTATCATTCAGATCTTACGTATTACACTTGACTACTTGCATGTTACACTTGAATAAGATAACATTGGCATTTTAATGACAATCAATTTAGAAAATATAGCAGACATGTGACATGACGCATGCAGAAATTGAATGTAACATACCGTGCTTCAAGTAATAGCGTGCATACAGCTGTGTCAGACGGTGTGAAAATAATAGTTCCATACACTACTCCTGCAATAGTGCTATAAAATGTGCAAATACGGTGGATTCTCCCTTGCCCAAACAATCATGGTCACGAGCACGCTCACTCATCCGGAGATTCAAGGTCAAGCATATTCACACATCCAGACACCTAGGCGTAGGCTCATCAATGTCTTCATGAAGAGTGAAAAGTCATAGCCTATAGTTTATAAGCGCTAAGGGATGTCTTCAATGTTCACTTTAACATATGTACGGCTGTGCAAAGCCCAGGAGTCAAGTTGTCAGTGAGGGTAGAAAATTGCTGATCGCACGTGATTTTTTTGGGTACTACATTATTGGGGTCCACAGTTATTCAATACCCCTAGTATTATATCAATATTACAGTTCCTACTGTAGATTATTTTAGATACTACTCCCCTGAGGCTTTCATGAGCAGAGCAAAATTTCACATTTTGGAATAAGTGTTTTGTTTCATAGTCTACCTAAATATATTTTTTTCTCTATTGCATGACACAAATTTGAGCTAATAGTTATTTTTATTTTGTAGGTCTTAGGGCCTGTTCACATATACAGTCAGTTTTCCGTTGTTCTGCTCCGTCAGAGGAGCAGAACAACGCAAATAACAGAAGCTCCGGTTCCGTAGAACTATTGACTTTAACCCCTTAGTGACCACTAATACGCCTTTTCACGTGATTCACTAATGGGCTTTAGGCTAGGCTGACACCTTTTCACGTCAGCCTAGTCTAAGTCCTGCACGGGTCTCCCGTGCAGGCAGGAGCCGGGGCTCTGCTGTGTGATGACAGCTGAGCTCCTGCTCCAACGCCCGCGATCGAAGTTTACTTCGATCGCGGCCGTTTAACCCGTTAAATGCCGCCGTCAATAGCGACTGCGGCATTTAACTTTGTTTACAGAGGGAGTGCGCTCCCTCTGTCACCCATCGGCGGCCCGTGAATGCAATCGCGGGTCTCCGATGGGGTGTCATGGCAGCCGGGGGCTTGATAAAAGCCCCCAGGTCTGCCCTGGACATATTCCTGTTAGGACGCGCCGGAGGCACATCCTAACAGATTGCCTGTCAGATTTACATTGACAGGCAATAATGCTCTGGTATAAAAAGTACAGTAAAAAAAAAAAAAAAAAAAAAGTACACATATGTGGTATCGCCGCGACCGTAATGACTCCATTAATAAATTTAATATGTCATTTAAACCGCAAAGTGAACATCGTAAAAAAAAAACGCAAAAAACCATGGCGAAATTGCAATTTTTTTCCATTGCCCCCCAAAAAAGTCATAATAAAAATGAATCAAAAAGTCCCATGCACCCCAAAACAGTACCATTCAAAACCACGTCTTTTCCCGCAGAAAACAAGCCCAAAAAATCACTACATTGATGGAAAAATAAAAAAAATACGGCTCTTGGAAAGCGACGATGCAAAAGCAAATAATTTTAGTTCAAAAGTGTTTTTATTGTGCAAAAGTCGTAAAACATAAAAAAACCTCCACATATGTGGTATCGCCGTAATCGTAACGACCCATAGAATAAAGGTAACATGTTATTTATGTCGCATAGTGAACGGCGTCAATTTAAAAACGCATAGAACAATGGTGGAATTTCAGGTTTTTGTTATAATCCCCCACAAAAAGGTTAATAAAAGTTAATATAAAAATTATATGTACCCAAAAATGGTGCCATTAAAAAGCACAACTAATCCCGCAAAAAACAAGTCCTCATACAGCTATGTAGACGAAAAAATTAAAACGTTATAGCTCTTTGAATGCGACTATAGAAAAACGAATAAAATAGCTTGGTCATTAGGGCCTAAAATGGGCTGGTCACTAAGGGGTTAATGGTCTCCATTGGGGTGACCGTGGTTTTACTGGAAACATTAGCGCAACATGCTGTGCTATTGTTTCCGATATTTTCGGCCGGATTTGCAATGGATGCCCCTAACGGAGCCTCAAATGCGGATGTGAACAGGCCGTTGTGTGCGGAAAAAAGGTTAATTGGTTCAATCGATAATCTTTGCCATAAAAATGAATCACTCTCACAGCTACCATTCATGAGAGGGTGGGTGCTTAGTATTATCATTGCACACAGATATAGCGTCTATAAGATGCCAGTCACAGTTACGTGTAGTGCACCATGCTGGCTTACAGCCTATAAGTGGCAGTACTTTGTGTGGTGCACTTTGAAGGTGCTGGGCAGCCCACCTGATGTAAGGGTATGGGTGTGACTAATAGGCGGTAAGCCAGCATGGTGCACTACACTTAGCCGTGTGACTGGCACAATTATAGAAGCTTTTTTTGTGCGCAATGATAACACTAAGCTCCTACTCTCCTCATAAATAGTAGGTGTGAGAGTGGCTGTTCATCAACATTTTGCATCTGTGCAATGTCCCTCTATGTAACATTGTGGCTTGTCTGCATTCTGTTCGGAACAAGTATTAAACCTGCCCTTGTATACGTATGGCCTTTTATGTGATTTTAATAAAATTTGATTCATTTTCTGTGAACTGGCCATGTAAAGCACATATTTTTTTGGTTCTCCAAAGTTAGAGAAGCTCTTTTTAGCTTTTTCCGCTCCGGCTAATATATAAGGGAATATGAAAATGTCTTTCCTAAACCAGAAATCCGAATAAATTCAGATTATTTAACTTGTCATTTTACCCTAACAACAGTAAAAACCACCAACATCTATTCAATAAACTGACTTTAAGGATGCTGATAAGGAGAAGATAAAAAATAGCCTTACAGAAGGTGAACTTTTTTATGAATGTTTTGTTATATGGTGATTAATTGTAGGATTTTTTTCCATAGATGGTCGCTCTGCATTTCGTGCCTTCCTACAGACTGAATTCAGTGAGGAGAACCTTGAGTTCTGGGTGGCCTGTGAGGACTACAGAAAAACCCGCTCAGTGAACAAACTGCCTGCAAAAGCTTGTCGTATTTTCCAGGAATTCATTGACGTTCAAGCTCCCAGAGAGGTAAGCTAAGATAACCATCATGTGGTTATGCTTCCGGGTGTTTCAGTAAAACAAAGACTCCATGGTTTTTGTTTACTAGGTAATAGAAATATGAAATGCACAACGCAATCTGTGAAGTTAAGAAAGTTTCAAAAAGTTTCCAACGCTCAAAAACTTAGCTACTGTCTCTGGAGTTTAATGATCACACTTCCATTTACTATTTTTGTCTCATTCAGCCCTGGTATTTCACTCGAACAACATACGGTAGATATTTTTAAATGGAGGCAAAATATGGCAACATGACCCATTGGAATAATTCAGTAAGATGGCCAGAAATTTTAAAAATAACCAATGAGCAACATTTTCATATGATAAGGTCATTACATTCGTTTAAGCATATTCCATCTATTCAACACTGGTGATTCAGACGTTGAATAGGTCTTTTGAATTGACTCGCATGAATCATAAACCATTCATTTTCAACTAAGGCAAATATTTAGCCCTCACATCTAGACACTAGAAGGAATTTTTTGCAATCTTCTGAAAGGAAGAGGTAATTGTAACAGAAAGCGAAACTGATGCGTTCCAAATATGATAAAGGTTTTGAGGAAATTATAAATGGATAGGTATAACTTCCTTCAAATATCTTCAGCTACAGAAGCTTAGTGGTCTGTAGATTTAGATTTGTGGAATTTCTAATGTAAGACATAAATAATGGATACATCATTTAATTAGATGAGCTGTTCTATATTTCACATGCAGTGGAATAAATTTTGGAAAAATGTGTCCAGAATTTTCGCCCAAGTCATAATTTATCATACAAGGTCTTCCAACTAATTATCTTACCCTACAAGCAAATGAGAAATAGAAAGGGGAGGTTTGTTTTTCCAGAAACAGCATCACTTGTATCCAAAGGACATGCCTGGAATTACATCTCAGTTAAATTTTTTGTGAATTTGGCTAATAAAGACTCAGAAACTGTAATACCAGACACATCCCATGGACAGGAATGGCACTGTTTTTGGAAGAAAAAAAAAAGCTGTTTTTCCTAATCTTAGGCAACTCCTTTCTTTAATACAAATCTCAATTTCTGAAAAACTTCATAAACATTTACACACATGTGTATAATAATATTAGCAGCTAGTTTTACCACCAGCACTTTTATAAAATGCTGACTTTAGGTTGATTATCCTTAAAGAGGCTCTGTCACCACATTATAAGTGCCCTATCTCCTACACAATGAGATTGGCGCTGTAATGTAGGTAACAGCAGTGTTTTTTATTTAGAAAAACAATCTATTTTAACCAAGTTATGAGCGATTTTAGCTTTATGCTAATGACTTTCTTAATGCCCAACTGGCCGTGTTTTTACTTTTGACCAAGTCGGCGATATATATCAGAAAACTGGGAACAATTGCAAAGAGTAATGAAAATGTAATTAAGTACCCATGGTCCTCAGCTCAAACCTTTATATGTTTCCTTGTTGTTCAAAAGGTCAACATTGATTACCCAACCCGAGAAATTACCAAACGAAACCTTCAGCACCCTACTTTGTCTTGTTTCGACCTTGCTCAGCTGAGAGTGCGTAGCCTAATGGAAAGGGATTCCTACCCAAGGTTTCTACGCTCACAAATCTATAATGACCTCCTTAGCCACACTCAGAAGAGCCCTTGTTAGTCATATCAGTGGCTGCAGAGACACAGTTATCAGATGTCCATTCCAAGAAGGACCGTCTTGCACTATGGCCAGGAAGACTGAGATGATTCAGTTATGACTGCTTAAGACAATACAGCATCTTCACTGCCAATGCAATCTCATCTTCATCATCATCTGTCTATCCTTAACGTTACTTTTGGATGTTTATAACAAAAAGAAATCTACCCTACATATTGAAGATGGAGAGAAGACCAAGCAAGAACAAAGATGGGCAGATCACATACAACAGAAGGGAAGGTCCTAAAGCCACCACATTAAACATGTTCCTAACTTGTTTATACTGATTACGGTAGCAAGTTGTCTTAACTTATTTTTTCACTTTAGTGTAACTTAATCATTGTGTCCGCTACGTACATCTGTAATTAGTGTATTCCTCACGTTTGATTATAATCTCCCACAGGAGATGCTAAACATTTTCTTTGAGTATAATCAATAACATTCTGTGGAAAGACTGGCTCTTATGGAAGAAGTGTAGCAGCGTTAAATAAAAAAAACATTTCTAAGAATATTACGTTAGTGCAAGAAATGATTCACACTACAAACTGTTACATGGAGGTCCATTATTTAATCTTCCCTTCCGGTCATCAATTAGCTTAACTAGCTAGACGTGGTTATTTACATGGTTATTCTAGGAAATTTCTCATTCTCTGTGTGACCCCCAAGGAATATGACTTCACAAGTAATGTATGGAATATTTAAGCAATTGATATCTAAAATACTGATATTGCAAAAAAATAAAAATAAATCAGAGCTGTAATTCATTCACACTATAAAAAAAAAAGATATAATGACACACTATTCTGCATTTATTTAGGTCATTTATGCTTTGTGCAGTCATGTTTTGTGCCATGTTCTCGACCAAAGCCAACCCTGCATTACGCTCTATTATACAAATAAGAGATAATAAGGAACACAGTGCTAGGGATAGATCTCATCCGCCACATGAAAGCTATGTACAATCTTGTTTTTTCTAAGAAACTGGAAATATACAGATATTCGACAATGGGGTAATACAATTTGGAGATTTCATTGAAATGAGATCAAGGATATTTCTAAGAATATTGGGAGGAACATAGTTAAGAAATAAATTGAGTTTTACAGTTATGGTGCACCAAAAAAGCTTTTGATGTCCATAAATTATATCATTAGATGTTCGCCTCTCTATAATATTTTAAAACAGAACAGTTCATTTATTTTCAAAGATGCAAATTCGTGCCCAGTCATAGACTAAAAATCATAAACCGGTAAGTGTGTGACTTAAAGGGGTTTTCCGGTTCTAGGAAAAATCCTGAGAATAGGCCATCAATTTATTAGAACTAGAAAAAAACCTTTATGCTGGCCATACACATTCAATAGCTATCACCCTTGAGACCCCATAAACTTGCAAGCTTTGTCAAGTGTCTATGTATGGGAGAAGGGAATAAGCTGCTGCCATATTGAAATTGACTGAGAATGTAAAATTCCAACATGCCCGATCCTTCTTTCCCCGACATCTGCATTAAAGGTGTGGTCGGACGGGCTCTATACGTATTAGATTATAGGTTGACTTTGATGTAATGTGAATGGCCAGCGTGAGGCGTCGATAATGTTTATGTTATTTAATGCCATAATGCTCGAAGTGAAGTTGTGTGAATGGCAACTAATATCTGCTACAATTACTGTCAGTAACAGTGGGTGAAATTTACCCCTAAATTTACCACTAAACAAGCTGGATATTAACTGATATATGATTATAGCACCCACTTTACTGTGTATATAAATCAAACCCTGGCATATTCAACGGATTCTTTAAGATGGCAGGCAGTGCTGTTATATTCCTGTTATACTCTGTACAGTAATTAAAGGGGTTGTTCAAGATTAGGAAAAAGGGTCTCCATTTTTCCAGGAGGAGCACCACTCTTATCCACAGGCTGTGTCTGGTATTGCGGCTCAGCCCCATTCACTTGAATAAAAGCAGACCCTTTTTTCTAATCTCTAGTCTTTTTATAGACGCACACTCATATACTGTAGACAAAGACCTCTATGGACAAATCCCATGCCACAAGTATATTTAAGCAATCAATCCAATCCCAAAAGCTGCAGTTCTGAAGATCAGAGTTCAGGGACCACATTTTAATTAAGAGAATATTAGTAATTTAGGACACCCACAGAACCCCTTTTAAGTATGTGATGCTTTCATATTGTCATGTATTTAGCTCATAACCTTATTCTCTGTTTATAGTATGCAAGTATTGAATAATTGTACTTTTCTGTTAGTATATAGAAAGCACAATCCAAATGGATGAATATACCTCATATTCTGCTTGCGCAATATACAAAATTCTAGGTTGCGTTCACACTTTTTTTTTTTTTTTTTTTTTCGTAGGATTCTATTAATTTTTACGGAACTCAAATTGGTGCCAAAATGTATTTTTTTACAGAATCCCTCATAATCAGGTTCTGTTTTTTTTATTTTACCTTTGAGGTCAATTTGTGACTGATTGAAATAACTGATGAAAATTGCTGCAAGCAGATATCAAATTGTTATCAATTTCAGTTCAGAACAGTTGCAGATAAAAAAAAGAAAAGAAAAAAAAACAAGAACAAAAGACGCGTGTGAACCAAGCCTAATATGGTCCTATTATTCATGTCCTCACTAATGGATTTAAAGCAAAAATTGGAACAAAATTTAACTGCAGGTATCTTGTAAGGGAATCATGAAAAGCATAAGAGTGGAGACAATGAACAGTATTAGGCCTGGTTCATATGTTAAGTTATAGCTGTAGTTTTGAAAGCGTTTAACTTGTGGGAATGGATCCCATACAAGAGAGGAGGATAAGGCATCTCACAGGAAAGCTTTAGGCAGGGGCTTCACGGCAACAATTGGTCACGTGCAAGTTATAGCACAATCGCAGTATTAACATGATGCAATGTCTGTGTTTCCCTTATTGCAGATGACCTTCTGACGGTAACAATGGTGTACGTACCATAGAGGCAGACCATGCGGCTGCTATGGGTCCCTTAGAGAGAAGGGACCAGCCTTGTTTGTTCAGTCTCTTGCTATTGGCTGGTGAGAACTTTGCAGGACTCCCCTCTCCAGAGTAAATACATTGTTAGCAAACAAGGGGTAGGAGAATTGGTCCAAGAGCATGGTGGGCAAATAATTTGGCACTTCTGTCCTGGGTGGCAAAACTGGGCGCTATTATGGGAGCCCATTTTAATCTGTGCTATGAAGCTCCCTCTCTTTTAAGTATGCTACTGTTCTGAAACCTTTTTCCCATAGGGAAACATTGGGGTTGCATCACAGTTGTAGTAATCCTACAAATTAACTGTGATTTGTGCATAAACAAACCTCATTATATTCCCCTTAATAATCTTTGTCCATTCCTAGGATCCATTCCTGCTTTATTTTTATTTTTAAAACTAACTAACATTGTTGCTAAAATGTTATTTTTGATCCTGGCCTTATAGGAACAAATTTTCTGTAAATCTAGAGAAATAAAATTAGTAATAGATATACCCTCATGGTAATACTCGGGAGTGTTAGTAAAGAGAGAATAATCCATAAATTGATGTTTGATAATTATTGATAATATGATGATATGTTTTGCATTTTGCACATGTATCCTAGTAATAGTTTTTCTAAAGAAAATAGAAAAATGAAAAAAGTTCCAAGTTAGCAGAGCACTTCAAGGGTGTCCAGTGTGAAAAGAAAAAAAAAAAAAAAAAAAAACCGGGAAAGTTAAAAACAAACCCTTTATAGTCTTATCCTGCAGTCATTCTCCCTTCTATATATCCCCTACTTCTTACATATATTATGTAGGTTAAGGGAGTATAACTGAAAAATCAGACTACACATGGTTTGTTTGTAGTCTGTAACCAAGGAAACACATAAATCAAAGGGGCTGTGCGGATGGGAGTTAATTCCCTGTAAAGTCGAAGAGAAAGCATTGTTTACCTTAATTTTCTTCAGGCAGATCCAAACCTATATTGTTCAAATGTGTGCAATACGTTTTGATCTGTTGGCCATTGACTTCCATTCTAAAAATTAGATACTTAAATGTATATATGTTTTGTGCTTTCCTGTTGTTTTTAAAAGCATTGCAGTATGCTTTTCAGTACTGTCATAATAAGGTATCTTGAAAAAGTATCTCTAGAGAATTTTAGGTGTATATGCTTGATGTAGTGGCCAAATGTGGTGTGACTAGAGCCTAATGTACAAGGTTTACCGGCAGAGTTGTATAAAACCACAGATTGAGGCATCATAGTATGACAATGACTTATGCCAAAGGATAAATTCAGTAATGTATTTCTGTTACATAAAAAGAGACTCGCACAGAGATTTGCACTGTTTGTAGTTTTCACAAACAATATCTGCTCCAAAGTCATCATTATCTGTTATGTGACATGTGTAATCACCAGGTACATGCAACATTTACACTTTAGATACTGAAGCATCAATGTTGCACAATGTATAGCTAAAAATGAACTACAAAGAAAAAATACTAGTAAGGCTATGTTCACATCTGCGTCAGGGCTCCGTGTCCGACGTTCCGTCTGAGATTTCTGTCGGAACGGAGCCCTGACTGACACAAACTGAAACCAGAGGTTTCCGTTTCCATCACCATTGATTTCAATGGTGACGGATCTGGTGCCTATGGTTTCAGTTTGTCTCCGTTGTGTAAGGGTTCCGTCGTTTTGACGGGATGAATACCGTAGTCCGGTCATGGAAAATCCCTTTAAGCAAACTTAATTTTTACCACAGTGACCATGTCATTAAAGGGGTTGAAGGAGATTGGAAAGACATTCCTGCTTTCTTCTAGAACAGCAGCATCCTTGCTCATGGGCTGTGACTTGTATTGCAACTTTAAAAAGGTTGTCTTCCCAAAACAAGTCAGCCACACATTTGTAGCATTACATGCCGACCATTCAAATACATTGCAGTCCATGTAACGCATAGGCATGCCGGGTCTGCAAGGGCAGGAGCTCTCCTTTCTGGCCGATAGAGTGGAATCCGGTGTGGGTAACCCCCTATATGATGTCCATATGCCCTTATGTTGTGGTGAGACATCCCCTTTAAAAATGTCATAGATCTTCATTTTCCTCCTTTACTTCCTAACTGAAAAAGCAACTTCTAGTTGCCTTATTATTTGCATATCCATCTTCAGTTGCGACTGAATGCATTGCTTATATGGGGCAAAAAGTAAAGCGTGAATGACAAGTGTTTGCTGTAGTTGGTACTTGACTATTATATTAATACAATCCATTGTTGTCTATTTACCCCAAAACAGTGCATTTCTTCATACTAATGGCAATATGTAAAGTCCAAATTGGCCATATCAAAGGCTGTCATTACTTTTTTTTTTACTTTTGTTACTATGTAACTTTTCATCAGTAACTTCCATTTCAAAGATGACCAGCTTAACCGGTTTAAGTTGGGTGTGATCCAGGTCTTCCAAAGAACTTGATGTCACTCATGTAAAGACTGGTTCTGTGACATGAAAGGTGAGGGGATATCGATAACATACAGCAGTCCGGTAGGGATTGCAAAATATACCACTCAGAGGATTGTGTAATCTTCCTTATATAAAATGTGTGAACCTGCTCGTACCATATTTCCTGTTGCACTTCTTGTCATCTTTTTATATATCTGTGTGGTTATTCATAGCCTTTTTAAATGGCATTTGGAAATTTTCTGCTGTCAACTTCCGTTTTTAGGTTTGTTCACTGGTGCGTTTTAACTGCCACCATAGCAACATGTCTAGTGCCCTGTAAAGTGATGATTCCCTGCCAGTGCCGACTGGTGTAGTCTGGGTATGTTGAGAAGCTACGGAATATTAGCTGTTGTTCCATTTTTATTCCTATTTGCAAATAACATCTATAGACATAATGGTAACATTTGTGTACACTTTCTTATATTATCCACCATCTCCATACTAATGTAACCCTCAGTATAAAATACATGAATTCCTCTCCCGACATAGTGACCTGAACCTAAACGTACTATAATAGGTAAATACTTGTGAATTGAATGTCTATCAGTGTTCAGTGTATAGTAAAGAGTGAACCACACATGGTTCCATAGTTTCCTTTGTCTTTTTCTTGTCACTAATGTATGAACGTAGTTAAAAATGGAAACCATGACTAACCAGACCTAGAATAGAAACTATCACCTACAACATATCATTTTTTTTTAAATTCTAGTTTTAACAGATGTTTCCATTTTTGGTTCGTAAATGCCACCGTAATAGAATTTTAAAATCTGTGACTGCCAAACAAAAAGAGTTACTGTATCCTTCCTTAAAAAAGTGATTTAGAAAAAAATAAAAATATATAAAAATAAATTAATAATAATTAAAAAAAAATAGTAAAAAAGACAATTCTACAATTTTGCCCAATAATGACTAATAGTAAAAGCAACTGGAAATAGTCATGTAAGTGGAGATAACATTGCTAACAGGATAGCAATTTAGTGGTTTGAGAGAAAGCGTTCTGTTTAATTCTGAGCCTGAGAGTTTTCTATGTGGTTGAAGACAAATTGTAATTGTAACAGTATGTGTCTATGTCTATGCTTACCCTAATAATCTACCCAAATTCAGATATTTGAAGAGATTCAGATAGATATGATTATTTCCAGTGTTATTAGTATTCTCACCTCCTACACAAAGTAGTTTATGACTATTTTTTGTCTATCATATCTATCATCCGGGTTCCCTACATGGGATGTTATTCTGACATAAAGAATACATTTTCTTTTATTTTAGGGTCATCATAGATATTCATTATTTGTTGGACAAAAATGTTTAAAGTAAAGGGGGTTTTACACTGGGCGATTATTGGGCAGACGAGCGTTTGTATATAACGCTCGTTGCCGATAATTGCCCTGTGTAAACAGGGCAGCGATCAGCAGATGAACGAGCAAATGCTCGATCATCTGCTGGACGTATCGTTTTAAAAAAGTGAAATATTATCGTTGTCGGCAGCACATCTCCCTGGGTAAACAGGAAGACATGCTGCCGACATGATAATAATGTATGGGGACGAGCGATCGGGGTAACGACCCCTCATCCCCATCCATAGTTCCGTGTGACAGGAGCAAGCAAGCGGCGATCAATGATGTCCCGTTGATCGGCGTTCGCTGCACTGGTCGATTATCCACCCTTGAAAACGTTTTTTTTTCTAGATTCTGTTCTGATTAAGTTCTTACTTTATCTTAATAGGCATCAGAGCTCTGATAGAGAGATCCAAGTATACTGCTGTCATTACGAGTAGGAGTTTAGCAGCTTACTACATACAATGCATACATTGAACTCAATAATAACCCAGTATGCAGTAAGCTCACCTAGTGATGGCTGAGGGCAGCAGGTATATTATCATTTAACTCTATGCAGGGGATTTGTAGCTCTATAACAGAAAAGGAGCTCGACCACTAATAAGATATGTTAGGAAATTAATTTTGGACCTAAAAATTAAATGATGTTAAAAGGTGGAGATTCACTTTAAGTGATCAATTACAAATGCTGAAAAATGTAGTAATATGTACGTGAAAACTCAGCCAAACTTGCAGGTAGTTTCTATGGTGCAGGGTAAGATGAGAGACCAATAGACACATCTGCCACTTCTTATTACAGGGAAAACAGAAATACAATTTTGGATAAGGATATAGCGCCATTCTGCCAACAAATATCTAAAGTCTATAGAAAGCTTTAATGCAATAGGATTCATGTTCACAGCCTATGTAATGCCACTACAGTGTATTGTATGGGTAATGTTATATGTTAAATCAATGTGTCTATACTGATGTATTACTTGTATTATGGCCTTTTGTTTACTTGTATTTGAAGAACAATCAGAAAAATATATACAGAAATACTGTAAATGGCATATGACTGACTCCCTGATTTCCATTTTCTGCATGCCTCACATATTTCTTATTTTCTGGTCTACCATTTTTTGTAAAAAAAAACAACAAAAAAAATTATAATAAAAAAATTATAAATTATACAGTGAGTACCATTTTCTTATTATCCCGGCAAATGATTACATTTCTATTAAAGACGATAAGGGCTCATGCACACGACCGTATTATGGATCTGTGTTGTATGGATTCATAATACTGAGCTCTTGGACTGCTATGGGCACGTACATTCTCCAATGCATGTCATATTATGGTGTTATTCTACCCTAGAAGCATTGCTTCTAGGTGGGAATATGGTGCCTCACGGTGGCACCATACAGCGGCGTATGTAGGGACTATGGGTCCTTAAACGTAGGCACTCTGTGTGCCATCTTACAGGGTCTGTGCACATAGCTTTGGCTTATAGGATCTTTGATAACAGCTTGTTCGTAAACTGGAAATAAAGGGGACCTGTCACCAGTTCAGGAAAGCCTAATTTCCTACCTCATGTCATAGGCGCTGTCACTTTGATGATGTCAGTGTAGTTTGTATCCCAATCCGTTTTTTACTTTCTGATTTATGAGCCATTTTCTTATTATGCTAATTAGGCTATACTAGCCAAAGAGGTGGTAACGCTGAGGTTTCCCCAGGGGCGGTGTCTGTGTTGGCTGTACGATGCTGTCTCAGGTTCTATCACGAGATCACGCTGTGCAGGGAAGTGGAGACGCTTTGTGATGCTGTTAGGACAGTGTCATACAGACACTGCCCCCAGTGAAACCTCAGCGTTACCGCCCCTTTGGCTAGCATAGCCTAATTAGCATAATAAGAAAACGGCTCATACTTCGGAAAGTAAAGAACGGATTGGGATATAAATTACACTGACATCATCATTGTGACAGCGCCTATGACATGAGGTAGGAAATTGTCCTTTACTGAACTGATGACAAGTCCTCATTAATGGCAACAAATGTTACCTCACACTAGCACTTTGACCTGATCAGAGTTAAATTACAACGTTCTTTCACCTACAAATAAAATTTATGCTACACAATATTTATCAGTGGGCATTTGCAGCGTGGGACTTCTTGATTGTCGGAAGATTGAAAAAGTGTCAACCAATGCACTGCACATAATAGACTTGAAGTGTTACCTCATTATAATGTGAATGAAGGTGTCACATCCCAATTAACTTGAATGATTCTTGCCTTAGGAAATCTTTTGCATAGGCTAGATGAATTGTAAAAACAGTGCCCACCTCACAACAAGCCTAAGGGTACATTCACAGGATATGGTGTGAAAAAAAGTGGTGAAAATCACTTGTAAATACATATGTTGTCACAGTTTACTGCGGTTGGTGGTTGTCATGTGCTTAAAGATGCAGCTCTAGGACATGTTTTTACCATCGAAATCAATGGGGCAAAACCATGACGGATACAAAAACACAGCATGCCTAGAAAACAATATTTTTTTTAAAGACAATGACTGAGACAGCGCCATACAGTCAAAATGAACCAGAATTGTGCTTCAAATAGTAAAAAAAGGAAAAAAAATGCCGCTTTCAAAAAACATATTTTATGCCGAAAACGGATGTAAACACATTGATAAATGCGGGCCATATTCTCAAGCTTATATAATATAATTTATTTTATTGTTGTTGATTTAAATAACATAATATTCCATACTACATAGAAAAAATACTGAAAAAGGCCATACTTACAAATGGACACAGCCAGGTCAGAAACGCTGATGAAGGAGAGTGAGCAGGTGCTTTAAATAATAATAGCCACTCCCACTAGTCTTGAGGGGAGTGGTGTGTGTGGTGCATGGGATGTGTAGGACTCTCTTGGACACAGCCGGGTCTTTGATGCTGGGAGAGCATGGTGTGTTGTTGTTTGGCATAACAAGCAGGGTAGCCCACTCTATGAACTATCAAGGCGTCACAAATAGGCTTCTACCTGGCTATACACGTTGTGCCTCATGACGTACACACTATCCCTCCATGTTTCACACACTTGCACCCCATTATCCATTTATTTCTATTGAGGCACTTCACTCATTACTGCCCTCTATATTTCACCTATAGTATTACACTTGCAAGGGTAGCAAAAGGTTGGATCCAGCGCTGTGGATGGGGTAAAATGGAAGCGATTTCCAAGTTTAATGGTCCTGGTTAAAAAGGTCCAAATGGGTGGAGTCCTGGTGTGAAGAAAGTAGGGGAATATTATCCTCGGAGCCTACGCGTTTTGGACGGCTTCAGCGTCCTTAGACTTGGCTGTGG
Source organism: Rhinoderma darwinii (assembly GCF_050947455.1). Taxonomy (NCBI): domain Eukaryota; kingdom Metazoa; phylum Chordata; class Amphibia; order Anura; family Rhinodermatidae; genus Rhinoderma; species Rhinoderma darwinii. The sequence goes on from NC_134693.1 coordinate 32,122,498, forward strand.
CGTCCAAAACGCGTAGGCTCCGAGGATAATATTCCCCTACTTTCTTCACGCCAGGACTCCACACATTTGGACCTTTTTAACCAGGACCATTAAACTTGGAAATCGCTTCCATTTTACCCCATCCACAGCGCTGGATCCAACCTTTTGCTACCCTTGTTTCCTATATCGTGTGCCGACACGAGGACCCGGGCGCTATCAACGACACGTCCCATTGTGTCAGGTGAGCTGGAGGATTCCTCCCCCCCTTTTTTTCTATTACACTTGCACATACACTATTCATTTATTATTTCTTACTACACATCCCATGCACCACACACACCACTCCCCTCAAGACTAGTGGGAGTGGCTATTATTATTTAAAGCACCTGCTCATTCTCCTTCATCAGCGTTTCTGACCTGGCTGTGTCCATTTGTAAGTATGGCCTTTTTCGGTGTTTTTGTATATGTCCCCTTGTTTTTATCTGTTTTGTCTGTGCATCAGGAACATTCAGTTCCAGTTAAGGAGTTAGGGACTCGCAAGTCTGGGGATCCTTGTCGTGGATTGCGAGCTTGCGTCCTTTTGGCCAAAATGATCACTAATACCCCAGGTATTTTTCATTATTACGTATACTCACTTCTCTTGGACACAGCCGGGTCTTTGATGCTGGGAGAGCATGGTGTGTTGTTGTTTGGCATAGCAAGCAGGGTAGCCCGCTCTATGAACTATCAAGGCGTAACAAATAGGCTTCTACCTGGCTATACACGTTGTGCCTCATGACGTACACACTATCCCTCCATGTTTCACACACTTGCACCCCATTATCCATTTATTTCTATTGAGGCAATTCACTCATTACTGCCCCCTATATTTCACCTATAGTATTACACTTGCACATACACTATTCATTTATTATTTCTCATTACACATCCCATGCACCACACATACCACTCCCCTCAAGACTTGTGGGAGTGGCTATTATTATTTAAAGCACCTGCTCACTCTCCTTCATCAGCGTTTCTGACCTGGCTGTGTCCATTTGTAAGTATGGCCTTTTTCTGTGTTTTTGTATATGTCCCTTTGTTTTTATCTGTTTTATAGAAAAAATACTACATAACAAAAAAAAAAACTAAGAAAATGTCCCGAGTTAACAATATATTAAACAAAATTTTATGTAGTACAGACACTATCCCAAAAGTCAATGCTGAAAAATAAACAGACACCCCCTAAAACCCTGAAAAATATTGCATAGGGAGGGGAGAGAGAGAGAGAAAAAAAATAATAAAAACTAAGAAATTTTAAAAAATAATATATATATATATATATATATATATATATATATATATATATATATATATATATAAATATAATAAAAAATTATAATAAAAAAAAACAACAAAAAACATTGCTCCTCAAACAATTACTAACACATTTTAGACCAGCCCTATGTTCTTCTTCTGTTCGGGGGATAGTACCATTATCCAATATATTCTCTATACTGTACTTAAAGAGGCTCTGTCACCAGATTTTGCAGCCCCTATCTGCTATTGCGGCAGATCGGCGCTGCAATGTAGATTACAGTAACGTTTTTATTTTTTAAAAACGAGCATTTTTGGCCAAGTTATGGCCATTTTTGTAGTTATGTGTGTCGCCATTTTTTGAGCTAATACACAGTGTAGTAGGTTAATATACAGTAGTAAACACACAGTAAAACACGAACATACATAGAAATAACTTACCTGCTCCTGCCGCCGCCACTCCCTCCGGTCCGTCCGCTCCATCTGCTACCTCCGCTCCAAGTGCACAAATCCGGAAGCCGCGACCGGAAGTAGTAATCGTACTGTCCGGCCGCGACTTCCGGTCCACAATAAAATGGCGCCGGACGTCGCACAGTTCTATTTGTACTGTGGGGGAGCGGCGCATGCGCCGTTCCCACACAGACGGCGTACAGCATAGTGGAAGGAACGGGCCCCGTTCGCATTCACTATGGGACTGTATGTGCCGTATTCCATGTCTGTATGTGTCGTTAATCGACACATACAGAGATGGAAAAAAAAAATGGCAGCCCCCATGGACAAGAAAAAGTGAAAAAATAAAAAAAAGTAAAACACAAACACACAAATAAATACAAAAATGTTTAATAAAACACTAAAAGCAAATTGGTCTAAAAATTGTTTTTTTCGTGACACTGGTCCTTTAATGTGTACTGATTAGGCTTTCTGTATTGTAAGAATACACCAAATAGCTATTCCAGGAGGCCCGTAGATTATAACTACAGATCCAGAGTTACTCTCTGATGTTTTTTAAAATATATAAACTTTTATGCACATAGACAAAGCCCATAATTATAAATGAATATAAAAAATTATATATATATATATATTTATATATAAATGATGGTGTTAACAGCTATTTGGTGCCTGCTACAATAATTAGATTTTTTTAATTTTAGGTGATAATGATTTTGATTTTTTTTTTTATGTTAGAGACATTCAACCACCACATTAAACGGATTACATAGTTACATAGTTCGTACGGTTGAATAAAGACACTTGTCCATCAAGTTCAACAAAGGGATGGGAAAATGGGAGGGAAAAATTTCTAACACATAGTAGCTGATATTTTTTTGTTCTAGGAAATTATCTAAGCCTGTTATAAAGCCATCTACTGTCCCTGCTGTGACCGGCTCCTGTGGTCGGCTATTCCATAGATTCACAGTTCTCACAGTAAAGAAGGTTTGTCGCCTCTGCAGGTTGAACCATTTTTTCTCCAGATGGAGGGAGTGCCCCCTTGTTTTTTGAGGGGGTTGTCCAGGATTTTTGTAAAAAAAACTGCAACATTCTTGACCATGAGCCTGTTTAGTGTTGGAGCTCATTGCAATTAGAATCAAAAAGATAATAATGATGATCTAACATTTATGGGTCACCCATACATCCCTGGGCATCTGACCTTGGAGGAAGGGCAAGGATCGGTCAGGTTGGGTAATAACATATCTGATCGTATTATTTTCGTCAGGTATAAATGGCATCAGAGGCATTGGATTCTAGTTGGTAGATCCAATATCTATAGGAGCTCCCAGATACCCTCAAGCATCTACTGGTGGAGTAAAAATTATTCAGTCACTTTTGGCTGCAGCAACCATTAATTTGGACAGGACCCCAAACGTACAACCTGCCAAAGACTACTGTCTGCTCATCCACATCCCGTCATATCTATAGGCATTAATATACACATTCAGACAAATTTGAGGGCAATGTGGGTAACATTCCAGACCCAAACGACATATTGTCTACGACTAATATACAGATAGAGGCGAAACAGATATGTAAAAGCCAAAATAAATGTAGAAGTTCTTCTCCTAGGTAACAGGTTTACAGGTTCTTTTATCATTAATTATCACGCCGGATACAGAACGATGTTTGAACATAACCAGAACGTTGTACATCTTATCACAACTTACATCTTTTCACTAGGTCTATTTTCCCGGATTTCCTAACCAGAAATTTCAACTATATGGCAACTGTCTTTCAGTAGAAGCGCTATCATGTGCTATCATTGGAAATAAAAGAGAATACCGAGGGTTATGTCTTTTGGAACATCTTGACTATATCAAGTGTTTTACAAGAAAACTTGTCTGTATGGTGAGAACTGTGAGATCTGTGTGTGGAGTATCAAAGGATGTCATTATAACTTATAATTGAGTTAACACTTCTGTGTAAAGATTTCATGGCACTAGTTTTTTCTCTCATAACACACATTATATTTTGCTTCCTTTCATCTACTATTTCTAAGTAAAGTAAGTACAGTATTCTTTTTGTACTCAATTTTTTTATTTTATTTTTGGAAATAATCTTGAAATTTTCCCAAATAATAATAATAATAATAATATAATAATAATCTTTATATAGCGTCAACATATTTCACAGCTCTGTAGAATTCAGGGGGTACATTGTACAGACAATATCAGACATTACCTAGTAACAAAACAAATTATCAATTCAAACAAGAGGAGTGAGGACCCTGCTCACAAGAGCTTACAATCTATGAGAAAATAGGGGTGACACAAAATGTAAAAATGCTTGTTCTGCACAATGGTCCTGCCATCTTTTATACATATATGTAAGTACAAATAAAGTTGCATGAGCCGGTCACCAACCGGTTAATCAGCACCAGCACCAGTATCCGTGTATGACAGACATGAAGTGCATTAGGGTGCAAGGAGTGTGGGGGATACTGCTGAATGATGAGATCAGGATCTAGTGACTAATGTAAAAGTGGGGCCAAGGAAAGGAGTTAGATTAGGGAATGTGATAGGCCTGTCTAATAACGTGTTTTCAAGGCACGCTTAAAACTGGATATTGAGATTTAATCTGATTGTCTGGGGTAAGGAATTCCGGAGGACCGCTGCAGCATGAGAAAAATCTTAGAGACGGGAGTGGGAGGTTACGATTATAGGGGATGTTAATTTAAGGTTGCTTGCAAAACGTAGAGCTTGGGTAGGGTGGTAGACAGAGATAATAGAAGAGATGTAGGAAGGTGAAGCACTGTGGAGAGCTTTGTGAATGAGAGTAATATGTTTCCCAAAGACAAGAGTGTATGTATAATCAAGGAAGCCCTTGCAGCAGCTATGGGGCCCATGAGAAGAGGAGCAAATAGGCAGGAGGTAATACTACTCTCTTCTTCTACAAGTGATGAGAAAAAGAGGGAGGGGGTAAAAAGCTCCAATCCCTCCTGTACCTTGATGTTGGGGTGTGATGGCATTGAGCAGCCCCAGCAGAGGGACGTCACTGTCCAAACATAAGCACCACCAGAAGTGACACCTTTTTTCCCACTGTCAAGCTTAAAGAAATTTCCACTCAAAATGCATGTAAGGGGGGATTCACACGAGCGTGATTTGGCAGCGTGTAGACCGCGTGGTTTTCGCGCGGCACGCAATGCCCTATAGAAGTCTATGGGGCAGTACACACAGTCCGTGTATTTTGCGCAGCGTTTGTTCGCTGCGCAAAATACGCGACAGGTTCAATAACTCTGCGTATTTCACGCATCACGCACCCATTGAAGTCAATGGGTGCGTGAAAACCAGGCAGGTCGCACGGAAGCTCTTCCGTGCGAACTGCGTGTTTGCGCAACAGCTGTCAAAAGGATGAATGGAAACAGAAAAGCACCACGTGCTTTTCTGTTTCCAAGCATCCAAACGGAGTGTCTTTGCGAGGAGCGAACCCCGACAACCGAAGCTAACTTCACCGGGTTCGGCCAAACTCGTTTTGGCCGAACCCGGCAAAAAAATTTCCGGTCCGCGACGTCGGAAGACATTCACTGTGCATGGTGCTGAAAGAGTTAAACTGTTTCAGCACCATGGACAGTGACTTGCGATCCCAAAATACATGAACCTGTAAAAAAAAAACGAAGTTCTAACTTACCGATTACTCCTGTCTCCTTCCTGCAGTCCGACCTCCCGGGATGACACTTCAGTTCAAGTGACAGCTCCAGCCAATCACAGGCCAAGCACAGGCTGCAGCCAATCACAGGCTGCAGCGGTCACTTGGACTGCCGCGTCATCCAGGGAGGTGGGGCCCGATGTCAAGAGAGGCGCGTCACCAAGGACGCGTCACCAAGGACGCGTCACCAAGGCAACGGCCGGGAAGTTCTCGGTAAGTAGGAACTTTATATTTTTTTTTTACAGGTTTTTCGCTGTTGTGTTCGGCATTCACTGTCGAGGGTGCTGAAAGATTTAGCTCTTTCAGCACCTTGGACAGTGACGGGCGTCGACAAGCCTCATCTCTATGATGCCGGCTGCGCGAAAATCACGCAGCCGCACATCAGACACGCATGACACACGCAGCTGTCAAATGGTTTTTGCGCTCGCAAAACGCTGCGTTGTTTGCGCGCGCAAAAACGCAACGCTCGTGTGAATCTGCCCTAAAAATGGCTATGTGCTAGTAAACCAGTAGATGTGTGATACCCAAAGTTCAGCTATAATGTTTTTTATTATTTTTTACATATATTATTCACATTTTTCTATTTTGTTGTGATGGCCATTTTTGAAAAAGTGACAACAGGAAGTGCAGCCAAATTGGTTGTCACTTAGAAATGAGCTTCTCAGAAACTGATGATCTATTGTCATTTTGTCAACATGTTCTATCAATAGCAAAACAAAAGAAGGGGTGTCACAGCACCTGAGCAGCAGCTGTAGAGGATGTAATGGGTGCAAGCCTCATAGGAACCTGATCCAAAGTCCCACAGCAGAATCCAAACACGAGCAGTGCTTGAGAAAGGTCCCGTTGGACTGAAACGTTGCATTGTTGAGTGAATAAATTCCCTTGATTTTTGGAAGTGCTGCCTTGTCTCTCATGTTTGGATTCTATCAATAACAAAGTGACAGTCCTACCATCAGTTGCTTTGAAGCTAATTCAAAGTGACAATCAATATGGCCGCATTCTCAGTTAGTAAAGAAAACACGATTACCAAACTTCTCTCATTTTTGATTTACTGTTATACGACCTGCAAAAATTTCACCATTGACCACAATCACAGAGAACAAAGTTTTCCTGAAAGTACTTAAAAATGCACGTTTTCGTGCTCAGGCCACGTGATCCGATCAGTGTTCTGTTCATTTTATTACCATTTATTATACGATGTAGGAAGCATTGTGAAGGCAGGGATCATACTGTTCTGTCTTTTCTTGCATTCCATTCACATCCCAAGCATGTGTGTACAAACCCTAGAGCAATTTTGAACTTTGTTTTATATAGAACAGTTGTTCTCACCTTAGTTGGTATTTTCATTATTTTCTATAATAATGATCTGCTCCCTGTATAAGAACAGAAAGGCCACGCTTATTTTAGGACAATTTATTTATTTTGCAGGGGATGTTCCAGGGAGGATATTTGGAAAGGAGGAACAGTACAACAGGTACCAATATATTAAAGAGAACACCACCCAAAACCTATAATTAACATTGTTATTTTATATTTTATTACTGCTTGGATAGTAAGCTAAAATAACAGTATATTACACCAGACTACTAATACCATTCCTAAAAGTTCAGCACAATAATAACTTATGCATAAGCACTTAGATGACAGGCTGGCACTTCACTAAAACTGGAATGTTGCCAGATGTTTCAATTTCTGATGGAATTCAGAAGTGGAAATATAACTACTAAATGTTTGATGCCTCTGATCAGATGTGTATCATTGTGTTGTACTGCAGTAACATATGGGGCCATTTCAAATAGAAAAGAGCTTAGCGTGAAATGGTTAAAGCGGTTGTTAAGAAAATTTATTTTAAAATATTTTATTAGGTAACTCTAAGTTAATAGAAGTGGATCCCCTGTCTAGGACTCCCATCTATTGGTCAGAGCAAAATATTTCTCACTCTGGAGGACCTAGCACGTCCATGCATACATAGACAGCGCATTGAATTCCATAAGAAATGTGTAATGCTTCATTTTCCCTGTGGTGGCGCTGTAGGGAAATTAGACACTTCTGCCAAGTTAAGAATGCAGCAGAAGCTGAGGCTCATCACAGCAGGACACACTATGATCAATTTATCTTCTGGGGACTCTTCTAAAAAAGGGATTGTCCAAAGTAGACAAATCTTTTAATTATTACAGCACCAGAGGCATACACATATTATAAACCAAAATAGGGCCTGCTACTGTTGATGGTTGATGCCATTCCTCCCCTCCAGTTATGTTGACATAGTTCTGACATAATATCTTTCTTTGACTCATTAGCAGAATTAATGTAAGTGGGACCAAAATAATATCCCCCAACTATTTTTCCCATTCTATAAGTGACTGTTATGTTATTATGAAAATAAACATGCATAGCAATAGCACTCTGCTTTTTTCTTGTTTTTTTGCGAGCAATACCGGTTATGGATGAACAAATAAGCTGCAGTTTCTATGAACAGTCTTGAAAACTGGTTCAAGCTATAGAAAACCAGCTGTCTTCATTGTGCAGACAGGCAGGATATTGGAATTGTCCTGTATACCTCGGCACACAACAGAAAAAGAGGTCAGGACCATTCTGTTCAGTTCATCTACAGGAGAAGGAGAACTGAAAAGCTGTCCTTGGCAAGAAGTTGTGGACATATCTGGAACTGGTCCATGATGCGAGGTGGCCTATTGCAGCAGCCAGCACTCACCTTATAGATGTCGACTCTCTCAGCTCCTCATAGAGTCCTCCTGATTCTGTCTAAAACATGTTAAGTGTTGGACTTGGGTTCCCAGGGTCCACCAGAGGAAATGATCCTGAAGGCCCCTAACTATACAGAACATGTACCCGTCCACTTTTAATTGCATCATAGACTTTGTTATCATTTTACACACGGGACATATCATCAATAAGTTCTAATAGGTTATTTGTGAATAATTCCATAAGCAAAATACCCTACTGGCAAGTGATTATCTCCAAAGTCAGCTCCAAGTGGGGTTGTTTTACAGTGAATGCCGTAAAAAATGAAATAAAAAACAATGGCAGAATTACTGTTTTTTGTTCAACCTGCCTTCAAAAAAATGTGATAAAAAGTGATCAAAAAGTACTCCAAAATGGTACAAATAAAAAGTACAAGTTGTCCCGCAAAAAGAAGCTCTCATAAAGCTGCATCGGCAGGAAAACAAAGTTATGGTTCCTAAAACATGGCTACACAAAAACAAATAATTTTTAAAAAGACAGTGTTCTTACTATGTAAAAGTAGTAAAACATAAGAAAAATGTATCAATTTGGTATCGCCACAATTGTAATAACCCGCTGAATAAATTTGTTATGCTATTTATACCACACGGTAAACAGCGTAAATTTAGGAGGAAAAAAAGTGTGGCAAAATTGCTGGTTTTTTTTCTATTCCCCCCCCCAAAAAAAAGTTACTAAAAGTTAATCAATAAATGATATGTACAGTAACCCAAAATGGTGCTATTAAAAACAAGACCTTATACAGGTATGTTGATGCAAAAATAAAGAAGTTACAGCTCTTTGAATGCGAAGATGGAAATATTATTAAAACAGGCTGGTCACTAAGGGGTTAAAGGTGTCGTTCTATCATTCCATTAGGGCATATGGACATTATTTAGTGGGCGTCCCTCACTTGACACCCCCTATGAGCCAGAGCAAAGAGCCATTAATAATCTGTTTAGAACTCCATTAAATAGCAGTGAATGCAGGAAATTAGTGTTAATGTAGCCTGTTACTGAGGAGCAACTGACAGCGTTTTAAACGGCACGCATCAAATTTGTACGGTTTCAGCAAAAAGAAAAAGAAAAATCTTTGTATAATGAAAAATTATACAATATTCCAACATACTTTCTGTATCAATTCCTCATAGTTTTCAAGCTCTCTGCTTGCTGTCATTCAAAGAGAACATTCATTGTTTGCTTCCAGTGAATAAAAATCTGTCCTTGTCATCTATTGAACACAATACTTTATTTTATAAAGACATCAACAAAACCCATTGTGCTTTGTTATCTGTGTAGGATTTTCAGAGCCAAAATGCCTGGAGCAGATGTGCTGAATTGGGGCAAATGGTAAGTGCATATACGATATTACTAACAATCTGCATGGTGAAGAGCTTGCAGCTTGACTTCTCAATAGGACATGCTGTACCAAGCCGCTATTACCGCAGATTCACCCCAACACCATGCCATAAGTGCAAGATCATTACACAATAAGATACATGCAAGTTACATTATATATTTTATTTTATTTTTTTATTTTTTTACAAACTCTTTATTTGGTAAACAAGACATAACAATTCAGTTGACATTCCCACATATTGGGAGCATATACAGCTACGTAGAACTTTAATAACATTCTTAGAAGGAAACATAGTGATAGAGATTCCTTTCTATACAGGTGTTGCAAGAATATCACATATTTTCTAATATTTTTTTTATTTTTAATCATGTTGAATAATAAAGTTTGTATTTGAGTTTTATGCTAAAAGGTCTTGTTGTCCCTCATTAGGTTTTTTGAATTTGCTTCACACGAGCCGTATATATATATATATGGGTTCCTTATTAGGCGATATACCAAGACATCCTTCTCTCTTCTGTCTCTAATGAAAAATATTAGCAAATTAGATCAAAGACGCATGGTAATGGCATCGTACAAATTAAGAGTTGTATGCAGCCATCATAAGGTACCTATATGCCTTATGTGCACTTGTAAGGGAGCTGTGCTTTACTATGAGGCTGGCAGTGTGGGCACTACAATACGTCTGACATTTTGGGGACTTTTATACGGCTGGCACTTTTGTCCTGAGGGTACAATCAGGAGTGGTTTAGAAGTACCGACAAGATAATTCAAGAAAGGATCTTACAGTACATCTACTCTCCTCATGGCACGGGTCCACTTTATGTGCACATGTCCTGTCCATAATTTCGGCAAGGGGGTGCCATTTTCCGCCCGCTGCCACCCAGGCAGTAGAAATGGCAGAATAGCCCCTCAACTGCCTCCACTATAGAGGATTTGTCACTGAGTATTTTTGCAGGCGACATCTCCATCCTGTTATGGGCACATTAACGCTACATAATAGCTGAATTTGCCTCCCATTGCTCCGTTTATCTGTATTCTTGCATACACAGAGATGGTCTTCATAGCCGCTGGCCATTGTTGGATAGATGGAGTGATCCTAGACGTCATCAGTTAACAAATCAATAGGAAGCTTAATTACAGGAAAAAGCTTCAGGCCGGCATGACCCACAAAAGAATAACTCACTTAGCTTTTAATCTTTACAAGGAATTGAAATAGAAATATTGCACAAACGTTGTAGCACATTATTCTGTTTGTACTGGACGTTATTAATCATGTCATTTTCCAACCATCATTTGTTTGATGTCACCTGCTTGTAGGCATGTGTTATAACACAATAACATCTTCATTATTTAATTTTCTCGATGTTCCGAATGTATAGGGCTAGTTTGTTGCCATTTGGCAAAAGTTTTATATGTGATTTATCATCATTGCTCAGGCGTTAATTTTGAGCCACTTTAAATATTACGTCAGGCAAATTGCATGTTAGTTTATGTTAGTCACATGTTAGTGTATCCCACCGATTTAGATAGGATTGACTAACAATCTGATGTCTTTGGTAACAGCCCAAGTGCCCACAAAGTCACCTATCGGAGAAAACAGGGATCGGACAGCTACATTTTTACCTGTAGAGTATGTTCACACGAGTCGTAATTTAAAAAAATTCTGCCTTAGAAATCTGCGTGTTTACGTGCAGGTTTTTTATGTGGAAATCCACCGTATTTCCGTGCATGATCTGCGTTAATAAGCGTCATGTCACATTATTATTATTAATTTCCGTGATGTCAGCACTGACACATAGATTTCTCATTGAAATCAATGGGAGGCGGATTGTTTGCACCAAAATCTACATATAGTTGCATACCCCTCGTACATACGTTTGGTAAACTGACTCAAATAGTCCCATCAAATGTAATCCTTAGATGTGATGTAAACCTAGACTCAACTCCTTACCGATATTTGTACACCATAGCCGAAAGGGGGGAGTATGGAGCTCAGTAGCTGAGCTACATTCTGCGGGTGTTAGCTGTATATTACAGGTAATACCTCACTCCAGCAGCCGGGATCGGGGTACCGATGGATTATTATGGCAGCTGGGGGCCTAATGGGAGCCTTCAGGTCTGCATTGTTGATCCTCCTATTAAGCCCTTCGTTTTGTAAAAGTGGTAAAACATAAAAAAAACATAAATTTGTCGTAATCATATTAACCTGCATAATAAAGTAAACATGTCATTTTACCGCACCGTGAAAGCTGTAAAAACAAAAGGCAAATAAAAATGAAGGAATTGCTGGATTTTTTTCACTTCCACGCCACAAAATAATTCTTAAAAGTTTCTCAGTAAATAATATGATATATTAAATGGTGCCTTTGAAAACTCGTCCTGCAAAAAAAAAAAAAAACCCTCATATGGTCATGTCGACAAACACATGAAAAGTTATGGCTTTTAGAAGGTGGGGAGGAAGAAGTGAAACTGAAAAAAACAAAAAATGGCTGTGGCGGGGAGGCATTAATTATACTACGTTACTATCTTCTACCTCTGGTTAATCAGATTACAGATTATTCTGCATTTCTGTTCTGGAAACAAGCGACATACTTTTTGGTTTAGGGTCTGTTCACATTGGTGTCATCCTTCCGGTCTTGGGTTCCGTTCGACCTTTCCGTTGGAGGAACCGATGAATGGAAATCCAAAAGGAAACCATAGATTCCCTTTGCATTACCATTGATTTGAATGGTAATGCTTCCGTTGCAATTGGTTTCCGTTTGTTTCTGTTCTGTAAGGTTTCCGTGGTTTTTCACATAAACAATAGCACAATCGACTAACGTAACCCATGAACAGAAGGCCAACGCTGATGTGAATACACATACTCTGGACTATTGGATGCCGGATTGAAGGAATTTATTTACAAATATATATGTGTGTGTACATACAGAATATATAGTGTATATATATATATATATATATATATATATATATATACAGTATATTTGTAAGTAAATTCCATATACTAGTATATATATATTGTATATGAAGTAACCTTTTATTTAATTTGTTATTTTTTATGCTTTATTTATTGGCTACTATTATAATTAATATTTTTTAAACATAAGCAATACAATGCCTAGATGCGAGACTGGCAGAGCATGTAAGAACATGTCTGATCTGATTGTTTTTACAGGGAGGTGTTATAAAAGACCACCAAGTGGGCTGACTCCTCTGTTTTCTACTACACATTGGAGACAAATGCAGGAATGCAAATAAACATTTTCTAAAATAAAGACAAAGTGAAAGGAGGACAAAGGACAAAGAGACTTCCAATTGTCCAAAGCCTTATCTAAGGGGATAAACTGTTTTTAACTGTTAGATAAGGCGCTGAGTTCAGTCTAATGTCCTTTACATCTAATTCAATAAAAATGTTTACAGCTGTATTATTATCAGTGATTGCGTCATTCCAAACCATGTAAATCAATCAGATCAATTTTTCTTAATCTCTTCATGAATGCCGTCACCATTTATATCAGTGACCCTGCGTGTCCTACTCTCTGACACAACCACTATAGGCATACAGTTCTTATTATTATATATGATCATTTATAATATACAGTTTTCATTATTGACTGCCCTACTATCCTCTCTAAAAGCTCATTTTATATATGGGCAGACTTTTTTGAGAATAAGATTTTATTAAATGTTGGCAAATAGTTAATGTTTGTGCTATCATCTCATAGCCAGATTTGAAACCTACTCTATGACATAGCGGTCCTTCTACACAGGTGAGATCGATGAGCGCTCATATGAACGATCATTCTCGATAAGCAGCCTGTGTAACATGCCCAGCGATCATCCGACAAATGAGCATATAGAACGCTTGTTTGTCTGCTGATCGGATCTTTTATGCGGGCATTAAAATCATTGTTGGCAGCGCAACTCTCCGTGTAAACAGGGATGTACTGAGACATAATACAACTGTTTGTGCCCAAACAATAGAATTAACGATTATTCGGTCACATAAAGTACCAATGATTGTCCATGTAGTGGAGCTAAACGAGCACCAATCGATACTTTGTTGTCAATTGGTGCTTGTAAAGGGCAGAAAATCTGCCATTGTAACCTTAACAAGACGCTATGTGTCCTGACCTCTTTTATTACACGTAAAATATGGCCAGTTTTCAAAGTAGAGTTCTAACTATAATAAATCCCCACCCTCACGGCAGATTCAGTCTATTTGACACTATGAAGGACTGATCAAAGAGGAAATACGAGATCATTTATATAGTCATAGCTTTATGTCTATAGCCAACTCAATTATGTCATGACAGTATGTCATTATTACAACAAGGCATCATGTTCATGGCCATATTACGGCTCCATACAACCTCCGAGCTGGAACCGTAATAAGGCACCCATAGGCTCTTATGGGCCCTACTGTGTCTCATAAATGGGAATATATATTACAACTGTGGAGTAATAGATGAGTATATATGTCACAGCTGGTAAATGAATTAATGAATATAGTGCTGTGGTCTTGTTATATAGGGTGTAGACATTGCACCTGAGGGTGGGGGCAATTACACGAACATATAGTAAGGGCATGGCCAGACGTGGCGGATTTCCTCTTGAATTTCGCAGCGGGCACTCCGCAGCGTTAATCCGCAGCGGAGCCGTTTCTCCATTGACTTCCACTTTTATTTAGCAGTGTTCGTTTAGACGATGCATAAAATTCCGCTGCGGAGCATAGGCTGCGGTGCGGAATTTGGTGTCCGCAGCATGCAATGGCTGTTGCGGAGTTGTGGCGGACTGGTTGCGGACTCACGGCGGAATTTCTCCATTGACTTCAATGGAGATTCTAAATTCCGCAATGAAGTCCGCAGCTGTCATGAAAATGTTATATGTGCTGCGGAAGCGTCTTGCTTTTTTGACATGACATTTCTTCATTCTGGCTGGACCTATGTATTTCTAGGTCTACAGCCAGACTGAGGAAGTCAATGGGGCTCCCGTAATTACGGGAGCGTTGCTAGGAGACGTCAGTAAATAGTCACTGTCCAGGGTGCTGAAAGAGTTAAGCGATCGGCAGTAACTGTTTCTGCACGCTGGACAGTGACTACCGATCCCAATATACAGCAACCTGTAAAAAAATAGAAGTTCATACTTACCAAGAACTCCCTGCTTCTGTCTCCAGTCCGGCTTCCCAGAATGACGTTTCAGTCTAAGTGACGGCTGCAGCCAATCACAGGCTGCAGCGGTCACATGGACTGCCGCGTCATCCAGGGAGGTCTGGCTGGATGCCGAAAGAGGGACGCGTCACCAAGACAACGGCCGGTAAGTATGAAATTCGTTTACTTTCACTAGGGAAAGTGCTGTCCCTTCTCTCTATCCTGCACTGAAAGAGAGAAGGGAAGCACTTTTACAGCAGTCCGCAGCAGCTAGTCCGCATCAATTTACTGCACATTTTGGGCAGATCCGCCGCAGAATCTGCAACGCAGATTCTGTGCGGCATTGATGCGGACAGTTGCGGAGGAAATCCGCCACGTGTGGGCATGCCCTAACACTAGACAGAAGGTCCTACTTTACAATCATATAAATATATATATATATATATATATATATATATATATATATATATATATATAAAATGATGTATATACAGTCTATATATATATATATATAGGGAGAGAGAGAGAGAGAGAGAGAGAGAGCAAGAGAGATCTTTACACTGGGAAGGAATTGCAAAGTTATTGCAGGGGGGACACTGGGGGCAACAAACTCTATTCAGTAAACTCGTATTGACGGTCAGACCTAAAAAAAGAAACTAACTATAATAATATGTCTAGACCTTGTTTTCCCCCCTCTCTTGATAAATGTCTGTTTTCGGGGGTGCCTGCATCCATACATCTTTATCTTTCAGCCTTTATTCTACTTGCTGCCTCTTCTTCTTCTTCTCTGGTTATGTAATGCTTTGATTTTCCTGTAATAATTGTGCCCACAATAGAACTGCAGTGAATGGCAGAATGTAGGGTATCGCCTCATCATATAACACAGTACAATCTGCATTGGCACAACAGGCGTGGGAGGAGGTTTAAGCCTCTTGTGCCTATTTCCTCCCATGAATCTTACGTCCAGGTCCTCCTACAAGGGGGATGGCTTTTGGGCACACACAGATATAAGGCAGGATCCTTCAGTCAGGGAATCAGTGCTAAAAGCATGTGCTAGGGATTTGCAGAGATACTTTGTTACCGAGAAGGACAATAAGAACCACTTACCTTCCAGCTGTCACTGAGAAGACACCGAAAAAGAGCTGCACAGAGCAATGATGTACTTGAATTCCTTTAATCCGGATGCCTTTTTGTGCGACAAAGCGAAGGAATTAAGATCATCCATTGGCACCTTAATCCACAAAGTAGACGTTGGGCACAAGCTTGTGCCATCCAGCTTGTACAAAAAGAAAGACAATCACAGGTAAGACAATGACTAATGCACCTTTTATACTACAATGCGAATGGTCGATCATATCAATGATATCTTAGTATATGGGGTGATGGATCAAATTATTTGATGCCCTTAAAAAATGTCTAATCTGATCAGTACATACAAAGCAGATAAGTAGTGATCTTAAGTGGAGACCCCATTATGGGCAACATCCAGGTTTTGTCTATATAATCGTCTACACAGTACGTCTTTATGATGAAAATGTATCAGCATGTCAGTCTTGCTTGGGAAATTTTTTTAATGTGTATTTGCATATGTCCTTCTAAGCAGTATACATGTCATTGAGTATTATTTCCTGCAATCAACAAGCTACAGATGGAGCAGATTTTGATGTAGCACTTAACCGGACACGTTTAGTGTAATGCACATGGGAATTGTCAATTGTTGTGTCTAACTATATGAAGTAATGGTATACATATCATTCAAGAGAATCATCCCCTCTGAGGATATATGCTGCTCCCGTTTATATCGGGGCTGATGAATTGCCAGCTCTGCTGCTGATTCTTATCGTTGTGTTCAGCAGTTTAGTGTCATCTAGTTATTCATGTCCTTACAAGTCTCAAAAATCTCTCAGGAAGAGGCAGAATTGTTGTGGATTACAGTTGAAAAGAGCTTCAAGTTAATTAAAATGTTGTCTATCTCCTCAGGAACTGCGTGAAAGAAGCCATGAAATGGAAAGAATCCTTCCAGCAGCTGCTTAGTAGTAAAGGTGAGATTTATGCACATCCATATGAAATTGCATATAGAGCATTATAGGATGGGGATTATATTTTGCAGAAGGGTTAGGAAAGCGCATGTAGGTGAGAGCAGCCTATGTACAGAGCGTCAGAATAAGTGGGTACGGAATAAATGAAGACACTATAGTATATTCAATTATATCACATCATAGTATATTATATGACAGTATAGTATAGTATATTATATCACAGTATAGTATATTATTTCACATTATAGTATATTATATCACAATATATTATATCACAGTATAGTATATTATTTTACATTATAGTATATTATATCACAGATATATAATATTTATTATAGCACTGTATGTTTATTATAGTATTAGTATGCAGAAGAGCAACAGTGGTAGAACATATAGAATGTATGAACGCAGAAGGAAATGTACGGTGGATATCATCATCTAAATGTCTGCTCTGTCTGTTCTATAGATGGGCTGTCAGCCTTTCGCACCTTCCTTAAGACAGAATTCAGCGAGGAGAACCTGGAGTTCTGGGTAGCCTGTGAAGACTATAAAAAGACGCCTTCAGTGAACAAACTTCCTGGCAAAGCTCAGTGCATATATAAGGAATTCCTGCAGACCGGAGCCCCACGAGAGGTAGGAAACTGCTATATTTAGAATCATGATAACAAAAAATAAGGTTTCTGCAGCTGCGCTCCAAATATTCTATACAACAAGAGCTAAATAATCTCCATATAGTAACTGCATGGGTGTTATATGTTCAGACGTGGCCGGGGATTTGCAGTTGAATTCCACTGGGGACAACCCGCAGTGGAAATCTGCAGCAGACGATTTTTCCAATGTTTTCTACACCTTTTAAGGTAACTTAGTTCAGATGCTGCGGAAAATAACAGTGCGGAATTTAGGCTGCGATGCAGAATTGTCAATCCGCAGCATGCATGGCCACTGGCGGAGAAGCAGCGGATTTTCACTGCAGATTTCAGCCTTTGCAATGCAAAAAATTAAATCTGAGGCAAGTCCGCTGTGTTATCCGCAACGTCTGAATTACATGTCAAATATGAACATGTTGCTGAAAATTGGCAACGAATTTGCAGCAACACTTGCAGCGGAAAAATTCCGCCAAGTCTGAACGTGCCCTAAGTGTGCAGTGACATGTGGCGTCAAAATACACCACCAAATTCGCAACAGTAAGGCCACATTCAGACGTGGCGGAATTGCTGTTGAATTACGCTGAGAAAAGTCCTCAGTGAAATTCTGCAGCAGCCGTTTTTTACATTTGTTTCTATACATTTTTAGGAAAGTTAGTTCAGATGTTGCGGAAAATAACTGTGCGAAATTTAGGATGCGGTGCAGAATTTTCCCTCCGCAGCATGCAGCATGCGGAATTTCACTGCGGATTTCAGCCTTTGCAATGCAAAAACTGAAATCTGTGGCAAGTCCACTGTCTTTTCTGCAACGTCTGAATTACCTGTCAAATATGCAAATGTTGGTGCAGATTCGTTGCGTAATTTCCCCAAATCTGCACCAACATTTGCAGCGGAAAAACTCTGCTACGTCTGGACGTGCCCTTATAGTGACTACTACATCAGTAATCATGGGGGCAGATATTTTCCTGCCACAAATGATTGATTCACAGAATCAATAAAGAAGGGACATTAAAAAGATTTGCTTATTTATAGTTACTTATGTTAATTGGTCTGAATGGCGCATAGTATTTGTTGGATATACTGCTCGCTGGTGCAGCTCTGCTATGCACATGAACTGCTGGAATGTTCTGGCTTATATTGTGCTATGTGTAGTTTAACATAGAATTGCGAGTAAACCTACCAATCACATAAATGACAAACTCAGCTCTGCTACATCTCCATCTATTACATTATTTGCTGCAAAGTTATCAAATCAAAGCATCACTATATGACGTTTTTAATTTTCTTCTTTTAGGTCAATATTGATCACCAGACCAGAGAATTCACTCGTCAGCAAGTAGCAGTCGCCTGTCGCAGTTGTTTTGACGCAGCACAAGAACAGACTAGAATATTAATGGAAAAGGACTCCTACCCACGCTTCCTAAAATCCCCCCTCTACCAGCAACTATTAACACAGTCATCTATTAGGAAATTAAAATTATCTTTCACATGAAGGGGAATGAACAATGCAATGGAAGTGACATCACTGAGATACTGAGCTCAGTAGATTGACCTAGAGCCTGGTTCATGAAATCACCCTAACCCATGTATTCTGGAGACAGGGCACTGACTGAAGAACGAAGTCATCCAAATCAAGTCCACAGTGTTGATGACCTGAATCTGTAGAGCAAGAGAAGACGATGAATCCAATGGACCTAGGAATCCCGTGGCACCTTAATCGTATCCATGATGTGACTGTGCTTACCTAAACAAACGCCTGTAATCCTTTATTTGCATAGGGGATATATACAGGACTGACACCATCTTCAGGAGACTAGAAGTCTCATTGAGATCCCAGTCTTTTGTGTTCATGTTTGTACAATGTGTCTGGGCTGCTAAGTGTCACATCCTCCCACAGAAGTAGTTATTTTCCTACTGCCAGGAAAGAAAATGTTATAAGTAGATGAGTAATTGGTCAATCATCTGGAAATGGGTTTCACCTGGGACTCCAACGCTGCCAAGTATTTTATCTGTTACCATTAGTAATAATGTTATCTACTTACTATAGCGAGAACAATGGAAGGAAAGAGGAAAGCGTGTATAATATGTGACACATTCCTGGCCGCCGTTTTTCAGCAAACAAGAATTAGAGACATTTATTGAACTTCATAGGGTTTGGAGTGTGGGCAGTAACGCTATACCTCTACATCTGTACTGATATAGACGTGTGCGATCCACAAATCATGTCATACCACCACATGGACATGTTGTATTTCTGGTAAATGCATTTATAGTACTATGTTTATTTAAAGTTATAAATAATAAAAAATATTTTTTTATATAAATTTCTGTCTTTGGCTTCAGTTTTTATTGGCGTTGCTATTAGTAGCTGTATTATGTGATGTGTTTATTGTGAACAAGCGGGGGTATTCAGAGATATCCGAAACATTTAAAGAAGACCTCCAACTGGGAGAAAGTTGTTCAATCCCTATTCATCCCCCTCCTGTCCAACCCTGGATCTCGTTAAACCTAATCCCATTGCAAATCCACTTTCATCTATTTAATCTATTAACTATAAAATACCTTGCCCCCTGCTGCTGAGAATGTCCCCCTCAGATCTTCCCTTCTGCAGGCTCTGATACCTCCTTCTTGTCCATGACTTCTTGTATCGGTGACCACGCTCTCTATACATTTCATAGACTCAAAGTCACATTTTCTGCGCAAAACAGGTGTGCGTCACAATTGTACACTTTTTTTCTGCCAGAAAATTGTTGCAAAAAGTCTAATTCTCCTTTTTTGTTTGCATGCAACCAATATCTGTAGTCAATGCTAGATGGCAGGTGCCGAAGTGGTTCATGACGCACTACTCAGTTATCATGACCTACACAGGTTTCAGCTGCAGGAAAAGGATGGAGAACGGCTCCAGTCAGGTAAGTGAAATTAAGGGTAATCCAGAGCTCCTAGTAAAAAAAATTATAGCAAATCGCCTGGAAACCAGCACTGGCGAGAGATGACTGTAACCGAAAGTGCCCTTCACTAGTATAGAGACGTATCTAGTGTATTTGGACTGCTGCTTGATAAATAATACAAAGACTGAAGAATTTACTATTCATTTCTGCATCATGACATCATATGCCATAAATCTACAAATAAAATATCTTGATATTCCATTTGAGTTCTGCCAAATGGAAAACAAAGTTCTGCTACATGTATAACATTGTAGATCCTATGCAACAATATAAAAGCAAAGTGGTGTTCATTAAAAGGACATAACACAACTAGTACTTAGTGATATTCTTTTAGGGTAAGGCTACGCGGAGCAGCCCTGATACGGTCGTGACACAGCCAACAACCACCGCCGGCACCATTTTCGTCACGGTTGTAAAATACCGTATTAATGGACGCGCTTTATTGCAGGTAAAACGTCCCTTTACCTGCAAAATTGTGTGGCCATAAAGAGTGTACTAATTAATAGGTGCACGATTTTGCAGATAAAGGGACGTTTTACCCACATTAAACACGCGGCTGTTAACAGGGTATTTGATAACTGCGTCAAACATTGTGCCGGCGCGGTTGTTGGCCGAGTCGGGACCATGTCAGGGCCGTTCTGTGTGGCCTTACTCTTAGGGTATGTTAACATGTTGAAGAAAATTCCACAACTCTCCCATTTACTTGAATGGGGTTTGAAGAAATTCATGCACATGCTGCAGTAACATTCCAATTCAGATGTATGAGACAGATATTCTGCAACAAATCTGCCGTGTTTGAACATACCCTACGAGGTTCACATCCTAATCCTAATCTCATCCTAGTATTTTGTTATCTCATAGTCTATTGTTAGGAGAGGTAAAGGTGTTATTCCTGCCTCAGACAGGAAGAGGCACACGATGGTCCACACTGCCATCATCTCCTGCCCTAACTATACAATAGAAATTGAAGCACATAGGTGAGAAGTGAAAGGAGAATGTGACCAGGAAGAAAACTGACCTGTTGCATATTAATGGGGTTTGCAGTTTCCCCAAACATAGTTGGATTAAAGGCCATTTGAAGACCTCTGTATTGATCCTTAACTTTCAAATCCATTAAGGTCCAATAACAACTGGCGTTATGGGGCTTTTCCTTCCTGGACTGGGAACTGTCAACCTAGTCTCTTATTCCATACTTACATTCTCTACCAGACTCCCAGCAGAGCAGTCAAGTTTCCCATAAAGCAGGAAGTCTTTTCAGGACGAGCTATAAATTACTGACTGTTCCCGCCAAGCTAAGGCACTGAGCTGGCACTGATCACATAGACCAGAGCCAGGAGAGGTAAAGGTTGTGAGCGGCTGCTTGTCTGCTGGCTGTTCACAGTCTCTTCCTGCAGGAAGCCTGGAGCGAGGAGGAGAGGAGCATGTCTTTTATACACTGTTCAGCCATAACATTAAAATCCCCTGGCTAAAATTGTGTAGGTCTGACCTGTCGAGGCATGGACTTCACAAAACCTCTGAAGGTTTCCTGAAGGTGGTATGTCTCAATATAACAGCCACATGAATGCCAGGATCCAAGGTTTCCCAGCAGAACATTGCCCAGAGCATCACACTGCCTCTGCCAGCTTGTCTTCCCATAATGCATCATGGTGCCATCTATTCCCCAGTTAAGCGATGCGCCGGCACCTTGCCATCCATATGATGTAAAAGAAAACGTACTTTATCAGGTCAGGCTACTTCTTCTATTGCTCCATGACTCAGTACTGTTACTCATGTGCCCATTGTAGGCGCTTTCGGCTGTAGACAGGGGACATAATGGGCATTCTGACCGGTTTGTGGCTAAGCAACACCAAACACAGCAAGCTGTGATATACTGTGTCAGCATGAACTTTTTCAGAAATTTGTTGTACAGTAGCTCTTCTGTGGGATTAGGCCAGACGGGCTAGCCTTCACTCCCCATGCACATCACTGAGCCTTGTGTGCCGATGACCCTGTTGCCGCTTCTCTGGTTATCCTTCCTTGGACCACTTTTGGTAGGAGCTAACCACTGCGTACAGGGAGCAACCCACAAGACCTGGCGTTTTGGAGATGCTCTCACACAGTTGGCTAGCCATCACAATTTGGCACTTGTCAAAGTTGCTCAGATCCTTACGCCTGCCCATTTTTTCTGCTTCCAACACATCAACTTCAAAAACTGACTGTTCACTGGCTGCTCATATTTCCCAAACCTTGACAGGCGCCGTTATAAGAAGAAAATCAATGTTATTCACTTCATCTGTCAGTCGTTTTAATGTCATGGCTGAATGTGTCTATGCTAATTTAGAAGAGGGTAAAATACTTGGCTGTAACAAAGTTAATATATTTGTAAGGAAATTACACTAAAATCCATATCTAATGCATATTTTACCTTGTTGAGTGTCCCGTTGGCCATACACAGAGGGTTGTCTTGCTAATACTGATACACATAGTTGGTGAGACATCTCACATTTTTCAGACTCCCCCACCTTCCTCCACCCGCATAAAGCTAGTCCAATCCTTCATTTAGAAAAAGGCTACAATTTCAGCCCACAAATAGACCCTACTCTAACACTTCATGAGAGTATTTGCAATAAATCTTTATTTCATCATTATAAGGTGCTTAATACAAACATTTAAAAACACGTGTAGTATCTCAGATTCAGATTTTAGAATCGTTTTATTCCTTTTACTATTGGATCCTAACGCAAACATCTAAATAGTTACTATGTATTTTATGTTTCCATGTTTTATCTTTCTTGCTGCTTGCAACATTCATAGACACTTTTATATTACCTTTGACAGTTATCTCTTTCCCCTCCGGATGGGAACAAGGAATATTAATTGAGATCTGACACGCAATTAAAAGCTGCTAAACATCGATCTCCCCAATCCTTCCCGTTATTATGAGTAATAGGAGAGATTAATTATAATCTTTTTAAGGTATTGAGCCCTTTAGATGTCAGAAATACTCAATAGATTCCCATAAACACACGGCCGGACCATTGAGCTGTAGAATTGGCACATGTATGACCACGTGATAAGGGATTTGTCACCTCTATATTGAAGGCTTCAGCTGATACACAATTGAACCTGTGCAGTGCGGGATATATTGTCTCTCGCATCAGATATAATGTATGTTACATGTCAGTATAATGCGACTAAAGGGAAGTCATCCAGTCAGTAAGCATTTTGCAGTAATACAGGTGTCCAGGAAAAAATACCCTGGCTGTCAGCCTTCGCTTGACTGGATACTATGATTTATGGGTAACACAATGGCAAATAACAGAAAATATTTGTAGGAAGGAAATGTTCTCGAATGCAGCCGGCCTTCTCATTCTTCCACATTATAACTGTCACTATGTGAGAACGGAAGCTGAACCCACTGCATGGTGTCTAATCCCCCCACATAGCAGATGTTTACTTCACACCTGACGTTAACCCCTCCACTTTTTCTTGCTTTTTGCTTCTCCGTCAGTCATACATTTTAGATTGATGTAGCTGTACAAGGTAAGGCATGCAGGACAAGTATTCTCTCCTTCTGTTCACTGTTCACCATAAATAATGTGTTACATTTATTTTATAGGTTGTTAGCATAACATCAAATATTTCTATATTATTTGATGCTGTGTAACATGTTATTTATTAAACTTCATCATATTTTTTAAATACAAAGTGTCTATTTATTGAGATCGTTACTTTTAAATAATAAAATACAGGCATGTATTTATGTGTTAGTATGTTGAAGGGTTTTTCTCATAAAAACAACCCCTTTTTAAACAGAAGCCATCCCGGCAATCAGTTGATAGCAATGGATCTGGCTTCTCTAAGGCTGGATTCACACGAGCATGTTCGGTCCGTAAAGGACGGAATGAATTTCAGCCGCAAGTCCCGAACCGAACACACTGCAGGGAGCCGGGCTCCTAGCATCATAGTTATGTACGACGCTAGGAGTCCCTGCCTCGCTGCGGGACAACTCCCGTACTGTAATCATGTTTTCAGTACGGGACAGTAGTTCCACTGAGAGGCAGGGACTCCTAGCATCGTACATAACTATGATGCTAGGAGCCCGGCAAAAAAGTAAACCCATGTGATTATGTTGCCAGGGTTCACAGCTACAAAACAAAGGAAGCCCCCCCCCCCCTTTTGTTGACATTGTGATCATTATTTTTCTTGTTTGTTACGATCTGGTTTCTGCGATACCCATAGAAAGAACTAACCAGGTGGCACGGTTCACCTATAGCACCCTCCTTCCCTAGGATGTGGGTGCCTATAGCTAGTCCGATGGTTGATACTTTGGACAAAGTCAGAGAAATGGGAACCAGATAAATGATGGTTGATACCCTGGATAATGCCAGCAAAATGGGAACCCGACAAATTAATTGGAGTTTTGAAATACAGTTGCTAAGGTTAATGGTTAAGAGTTAAATAACAAGCTCCAGGGAAGAGAAGAATGACTCACTAAAAAGGAATCAGCAATGGAGATATAGCAGGGTTGGGTATGTGGTATAGTTCTGGACTTCAGCAGGGTAGTCAGGCAATCCAAGGTTAGGCATTGGTGATGTAGCAGAGTGGTTTGCATGGTACAGTTCCAGGGTACATGTCATGTTGGGTTCGTGGACCCACTGGATCGTACCGCCTTGGCGGTATGGCAGCTGGCCAACAGGGCACAGGAAACAGTCTATAGTTTGTATAGGGTACCTGTGGCTGCTCGGACAGTAGCAAGGCAGGCTCGGCTGGGACTAGGCAACAGGCAGACATCAGGTATGGTGTAGCAGGACAGGCGTGGTATGCAGCACAGCACGACTACAGCTCAGCACAGCACTTGACCAGAATAGCACGGGATACAGGATACACGTACGGGAAACACTGGGAACTGGAGGATACTAGGAGACGATTTGCATAGACAAACTAGTATAAGACAAACAACGCTCAGGCATGGGAGGAAGGGTCTGGGACCTTCTTATAGCCCAGGGTTCTCTGAGAGCAATCAGTGCAATCTCCCACCTGCGTGCGCTTTGGCTTCTTAAGTCTGGACTGAGCTCGCGAGCTCACCCTGGTAGTTAATGTGGAACAGGATGGCCGTATGTGCAGACATCTCTGGAGAGAAGGGCGTCGACTGGATGGAAGGAGTTCGTGGTCAGCGACCACTGACGTTACAGTTCAGATCTAAGGTTTGGCATCTTTGATACATCACAGTAGTATGCGGCACAGAGGATGATACAAAAGGGTAGTCAGGGCCAAAATATAATGTCAAAAGAGTAAGGCACGGGTAGATTCTAGTCTACAGCATACCTGCCACTGTTGCCAGCATGCTAGCACTTTAAATAAGGTGCCTGGCACTTTAGTTGGACAACCTTTCGCTTTGTGCATGCACTGCCCGATATCCCAGTCAGCCCTACCGATACATTCATTATAGGGAGAGATGGTGCTGGATCGCAGTGGGGTAACGCATTGGTAGTTAGAAGAAAAACATATAGGGATATCCAGTGACCCAAAACAATGTAGCAAAAATTCCACACGGTGCCGTCCTGGCAAGGAAACTATAAAACAATAAAACAAAAAGCTATCCAGGACATATCAAGCACTCATAAGGGTGTAAAAATGGTAGTATAGAAATATATAATTATTTATTTATAGAAAAAAGGAAAAAATGACAAACCATTTCCCATAGGTGAATACCTGAGCAATAGAAATAAATACAATTTAAAAATTACCTGGCCAGGTAATAATTCAGACACAAATGAATGTATAGTTATATGTTGAGATATAACAATATGTTGGTAGTTAGGGATAAGTGGCTAACAACCATTTAAAACCAATTATTCTTTTATACACTATTGCCAAATGTTCTCCATTTTGTTTAATAATAAAAAAAAATACCTTTGATTTAATCTTCTTTTCTATAAAGAGTCAATGGAAACTCCAGGAGGAGAACATGGGATTTCGCAATGTCATTATTAATGAGGGAGTCCTTCGTACTCCCTGATTATTAAAGGGATTTTCCAGTTGCAGCAAATTAAGCTCATTCATTGTATAATGAAAATGTATACAATTATCAAATATACAATACTATGGAAAAGTTTTAGGCAGTTGTGGAAAAATGTTGCAAAGGTCGTCCTTGCAGGTGACGTACAGAGCTCAGTACTGTACTTATTAAATGTTTATTTGAGAACAAGGCACAAAATGAAATATGGGGTAGGAGAATTTAAGTGAAAATGCCACACTCAACCCTACCCATGACAAATTGACTAGAAGAATGGTACCAGCCAGCTGTAAATTTATTTATACATTTCCAGGAGGGATAACAGAGGAACGCTACAATGCAGGGTGCTCCAGATTTATTTAATGGAGAGTAAATGTATTTACTAAAAAAAGATCAGGAGAGCTACAAAGTCCTCTTTAAAGGAAGGGTGTCGCGATTTATTTTATTTTTTTATATCAATTAGCTTTTAGTGTTTTATTAAAACATTTTTTATTTATCTGTGTGTTTGTGTTTAACTTTTTTTTTTTCTAACTTTTTCTTCACTATGGGGGCTGCCATGTTTTTTTTCATCTCTGTATGTGTCGATTAACGACACATACAGAGATGGAATACGGCACATACATCCCCATAGAGAATGCGAACGGGAGCCGTTCGCATTCACTATGGTGTACGCCGTCTGTGTGGGAACGGTGCATGCGCCGCTCCCACACAGTCCAAATGGAAGGTCTTCGGCCGAGCGACATCCGGCGCCATTTTCTTGTGGACCGGAAGCCGCGGCCGGACAGTAAGATGACTACTTCTGGTCACGGCTTCCGGACATGTGTTCAGAAGCAAACGGACGGAGCCGACGTACCGGAGGGAGCGGCGGCGCAGGAGCAGGTAAGTTATGTTTGTGTATGTTCGTGTGTGATTACCACTGTATGTAAGCCTACTACACTGTGTATTCACTCAAAAAATGGCGACATACACTGTAGGAGGTTTCAACATTCAATCCCCTCCTTTCTCCTGGCACTAGCCAGGATAAAGGAGGGGGGATTGTTTGAGGACGCTAGAGCGAGTGTGTCTTCTCAAATTTTGCAGCATAAAGCAATGTGGTTGCTTTACCACATGCCAATGCTGCAATTTTGGGAATTGCTCCCTCTAGTGACCAGCACAGGGAAATGTTATAAATTAGAATCTAATTTATAATATTTCCTGACTCGTGAAAAAATTAAAAAAATTGTCTAATCATGTATACACGAACTGTTTAAGTTTCATTGAGGGTCCTGGCTCTCGGAGTACCACTTGTGTGCCCATCTGACTAACATACCAAAGATATTAAACATGGCATGCCCTATTAATTCCTCGTGCCTACTATGGCATCTTTATACTAAAACTGCTGCGAACCCAGAACCATGGCAGCTTAAGCGCAGATTATACAGTGATTGTATCTCACAACTATTTAATTAAACACAATGCTGTGGGGCTGGCATACTTGGGCTAAACAGCCCATTTTTAGAAACATTTCGTTGACTGGCAAATGCCGGGTTTGTCACATTGCCAGCTTATGCCTGGAGAGCTCGTGTGTATGTGTAGGCATTTTTAAATACTTGCAAATAGGCCTAAGGGAAGAAGGACAAATGTACATGTGCAATTATGGGTATTCAAGTAAGAGCGACGGCCATTTATAGACTAAACATGAGTGTTCTGGGCTTTAAAACACACTATCCAGCCTGTCACTAGGGTTTATACAGATTTTCAGTATTCAGAGGCAAGTAAATCTCCAGCTGCTGTTGAACTCTACGTTCCGTCAAACACCGGTAGTTTATACGTTCTACAATTATGATGTCATTATTTTTGCTGTCATATATCTCTCTGTCCTTTTAGTCCGGTGCAGCCTCTTCATGTGACGGCAATGCTGCCATGACAACTAAGAACACATCATATCTCTGTGCTTAGTAATACGTGCCCGCTCTGCCACTGATATTTGACCAATTTTTTTCTTCATAGTCTGTAGAACAAGCTTTGAAACATCCGGGTTAGATAAGGAGAGATACATATATGTATGATAAGACCTGTGGGTTATACTATAACAGGGACTGTGTAGACTGTCTCTGGAGGTATTGGCTCTGACGTACTTGTAATTTATTGTCAATGATTAGGATTGCTAACGGGCTGGTAAACTACTGGCCCAGTCGGTATTAACCCTGGAAAGCTGGTGTTAGTAAAAGAAAAGTTTTACCAGTAATAGCAAGTTCTGGTCATTTTACATAATAAGTGAGTACGCAGTAAGATAATATGAATAGGGTGTTCCTCCTTTGCCAGGTCGCCCAATCCTAGGAACATCAAAATTGTCATGACTGGGTCAAGTGTAGGATTTGTGCAAGTGGGAGATTTTGGCGGGAAAGACAGCAGAGAGCCAGGGAGGCTCACATTCAGCAGCCGGACATGCACAGACTGCCTGCGCAGCCCAAATAGACAAGAGTGGAGGATACTGAATGCGTTACGCTATAAGCCTGAAGAGTCCAGATCATGAAGTCACACCCCAAATATCACACCCACTTTTTACTCTTGTTGGGGTGTATTTACACATGCCGGTTTTGTGCATTTGAGGCCCCGTATTTTGGGGTCAAAGCTCACGAAGCCTTACCACTGCTATCTACTGAAAAGCCTCTATGAGAAGGAATAAACAAAATGGGAGGACCACATTTAACTTTATAACACGTAACAAAGTTATGGTGATGTCACCATATATGACATCACAAGGACCATATCACAATGAATGCCACAATGACATGACTATGAAATAAAAGTAAGCAAATCCATTTGCAAGAAAAGGAGAATCAGGAAGGATGAGATAACAACGCCTGACATCACAATGACAATGTCTTGAGATATCAAAGGGGTCTTTGTCCCATACTAAGTGATGGCACAATCGTTAGGATTACTGTAGATCCAGGGGCCTGGATGGTATACAGCCCTCTCAGAGGTGTCGCCGCAAAGATGGAACGAGGCAGGATTTTTTTTTGCATAACTTTGTTCTAGCCAGCCCTGATGGTGCACACAGACGACACAAATACTTCAGACTTCTCAGCACGAAAGGCACAATATTTAGTTACGCCTTAAGTCAGGTGGACAGTGGCTCGCTGCTTGTTGCTGTTCTCACAGATAAGGCCAAAGGCGCCCCTTCCTCATACAGGGGCTTGGCCTAGCAATACAAAGGCCTAGAGGGGCCGCAACTGGGCTGATTGCTTGCTTGCCCTCGTGGGGAGGATCCTGCTGCACCCACCGCTGCTCATGTGATTACATACTCTTATTTTGGCTGCCATCGCTTCTCCAGCAGTTTCTCAACAACTAGCAACTCTTCACAAAGTATGCACCTCCGGTCCCACTTCTTCCTCCCGAAAGTTGTATAGCATTTAGGCAGTAGCAACGCCATTTTAAAGAAGAGGTGCTGCCCCAAGTGCGACCACATGGCGTAGCCATGCAATGACATCATCGCACTATTATGGTGCAGTAATTATAGTCAAAGATAGTGTCCAGGCAGTACATCCTGACGCCAAGCAATTTAGTACTTCAGCAGACAGGCATCACGTCACCTTTTACAGAAATAACCATATTTGTACAATGCACAACAAAAACATAAATACAGGCCCGATAGCCACTTAACACAGGTGCCATATGAACACAGTGGCCGGAATGACTACTCCTCCTCCCGGAATACCTATTCGATGTAAAGGCACATAATAACAGAAACATGTTACTTCACAGTGTATTAACTCCAATAATAGTTACAATACCACTATAGGTCCAAAATACAATATTCCATATTAATAATCCATATCCAAGTTACTTTCACATTTTTTTTTAAACCTTAGAAACCCCCTTTAAATTTAGAGGGTTTTTTATTATGTAAAATTTGCAATATTATTTTACCGATTCCTCATATGATTTAACGTTTTAATCCAATTATCCTCTCTGTAGAACAGTACCATTCCACTAATACTTCCTGTACTGCTCCAATATCCAGATTCCTAGAGTAGTAATCAGGTAATCCTTCCTGCACTCCCTGCAGAAGCATAAGGCCTCAAGCACACTTCAGTGATTTACTTCAGTGTGCTATCTTTTTTTTTTAACATATAACACACTGACCCATTCATTTCTATGGGACCATGCACACTTCCGTTATTTACGCGGATCCGTGTGTCCGTTACGCAAATAAAAGAACATGTCCTACTCCTGGCCGTTTTGGAGATTCCATCGCGCTCATTGGAGCCTATGGGTCCGTCAAAACAATGGACCACACACCGAAGGCATCCGTGTGCTGTCTGTTATTTGCGGATCCGTTGCCAAGCAACAAACTCAAATTGTTCTCTATGCTCTGAAAGCTACAGAAAACAGCGCCAAAAGGATCATGTGACCTTCCTATGGGTGCTTCCTGTGGCAGGTGACAGGTTCACCTCAATTTTACTTCCTTCCCTTTTTTTTGCGGCCCGTATAAATGGACGACAGACGGACGCACAACGGACGCAAAATACGGAGCAATGGAATGAATGCGGAGTGAAAACGGAAACCATACGGATGTCAAAACGGACACACGGATGAGTTTCTTACGACCGTGAAATTGGTGAAGGATGTGTGCATGAGGACTTAGTATAAGGGTATGTACCCACGCTAGACTAAAAACGTGGGGAAATACGGAGCTGTTTTCAAGGGAAAACAGCTCCTGATTTTCAGAAGTTTTTTAAGCCACTCGCGATTTTCGCTGCGTTTTTTACAGCCGTTTTTGGAGCAGTTTTCTATAGAGTCAATGAGAAACGGCTCCAAAAACGTCCCAAGAAGTGAACTGCACTTCTTTTTCGCGGCCGTTTTGAACAAAACGGCCTGACGGAACAGAATGCTGTTTTTCCCATTGCAATCAATGGGCAGATGTTTGGAGGCGTTCTGCTGCCGATTTTTCGGCCGTTTATGGCCCGAAAAACGGACGAAAATAGCACATGTGAACATACCCTTATACCCTACAGAGTGCTACTTCATTAATCCAGTCTCTGAAGCGGGCGTCTCAAACTCGGCCGGGTAAATGGGCCGCACATAAAAAAAATGTGGTTGACGGGTCGGATTACTTTTAAATTTGATACAATACAAAATTATTGTTAATCAATTAGTTATTTGAACTACTATAACACTATTACTATAATAACAATACTACATTACTATAATAATAGCGCTAGGTTGAAACTTAACGGAAATTTGCGAGTTTACTCCACCCAGTTTTCCAGTTTAAGTGTTGCTAAATGCAGTCTGGCTGCTCAGTTGGCAGCGTTTGGCAGACACAAGAATATCAAGACTGGGCAGCCCCCTTTTAGATAATGCCACAGTGCCCTCTGTAGATAATGCCACATTGCCCTCTGTAGTTAATGCCACAGTGCCCTCTGTAGATACTGCCACACACTCACCCATAGATAATGCCACAGTGCCCTCTGTAGATAATGCCACACCCCCCCCTAGATAATGCCACAGTGTCCTCTTTAGATAATGCCACAGTGCCCTCTGTAGATAATGCCAGCCCCACTAGATAATGCCACATTGCTCTCTGTAGATAATGCCACCCCCACTAGATAGTGCCACATTGCCCTCTGTAGATAATGCCAGTGCCCTCTGTAGATAATGCCACAGTGCCCTCTGTAGATAATGATGCAGTGCCCTCTGTAGATAGTGCCACACACACACACCCACACACACACACACACCCTATAGAAAGTGCCACACACACCCCTGTATATAGCTCCTTTGAGGCTCGTTCTAGGAATGGAATACCCAGCCAGAGCGTTGCCTACGCTTAGGCCGGGGATTCCTCTGCTAGACCCCAGAGCCGGAGCCCCAGAGCCGAGCATTAGTATAAGCTCTGCTCCGGACTCTGGGTAAGCCCCTGACATCACTCTCCATATATGGCAAGCCCAGAGCTGGAACACAGAGCAGAGCCGCTTCTAGCACTCTGACAGGGACTCCAGCTCTGCTCCTGATATCACTGTCCATATATGGACAGTGATGTCAGGACTCCCTTAGAGCAGGAGCCCCAGAGCAGAGCGCTAGTATAAGCTCTGCTCTGGGACATCATGAAGGACCATCGGAGCACTCCTCCTTCTGCCTGCTCTCTCCTCTCCCAAGGGAGCTACAGTGCCTCGCGGGCCGCAGATGACAGCCTCAGGGGCCACATGCGGCCAGCGTGTTTGAGACCCCCTACTCTAAAGCATGTAATATCCTAATGAAATCCTTCTGTCAGATAAACTGTATCTGAGGACCCTTGCTTCTCCTTTTCAGTATATGTTACTCTCTGCACCCCCAGGAGAGCACTCTCACAGTAATCCCGTTAATGCTCTAAGTTATTTTCTTTGCTGGTGACTTGCAGAGTTCTATTTCACTAATCCCATGTACTGTATACTTCAATATACTATTTTATACATTTCCGATGAAGTGCTTCTCTATAGATTGCCCTGTGATCATTGGTATCAACGAAAAATAGAAGTGGCCTGAAGGGGACAGAAATGTATCCCAAGAATTGTGTTTGGTACAGTGCTAGGGCCTCCAAATCCTTATTATCAAGCAAATGTATTCATCCAGGACTTTCCTAACTTTGGTGTCCACATAATATGCACTAGTTGAATTCATAAGCCAATATCCACAGCATGGACAACAATGTCTAGGCAAACCTGGAATAATACATATTATATTCCATAAAGTGCATGTGTTATGTCATTCATTATAAGTGATATAATTTCACATACCAAAAGTACTTTTGGTAATAGGGTTGTCCCAACTGGACAACCCAGTCTCAAAACGAAGCCCCTTGCAAGACAAGCTGATCCCCTTAGTCTGGCTTTTTTTTTAACCCTTAGTAGTTTGGGATTGTTCAGATTACATAATTTGGCAATCAATTTCAAGAGGTTCCAGAGAACTATGTGAAAAATTCAGTAAATTGTACACATTACATAAGTTGTGTACGTGTCAGACTAAATGGGGTAATTGCACCCCCTGGGGCTGGTCTAGGTTACAGGTAGCTACTCCGTGGTTTGCATGTGTTGGAAAAAGATATTAGAGGCAACTGGTAATGGACCACTGAGAACTATATTTCCAGAATCCACTGCGAACAGTACAGTGGAGGGGGTGGGTTCCAATTTTAGCTGCATTGTGGAAACTCCAGGGTACTTGCTTGGTCTTTGCTTCCAGTGAGTGTTCACATCATTATGCCTTTGTGCAACACACTTGAAGCCACTGTTCTGTCATAGGGTAGGGAAGGCTGTGGGTCAATGAACTTGCGGTTCTGGTGACACTTACAAACTATGCAACCCCTGAATAGGGTGGATATGCTGTAACGTGGCACACCACCGGCAGCAACTTCAGTAACCTTCAGGGAAAATATATTCCTGAGTATTATTCCATTAACCTTATAAATAATGACTGTTGGATAATAACTTTAAATGCTTCACAATTAAATCTATTTAAATCAGTGTTATTGCTCTTAATAAAGTATTATTCCATTGACTGCCCCACACTTCTTGAGTACTTTTCCTTTCTGTAAAAAGTTCCTTGTTTTTCAGTTATGATCCTTCATTGCTTTTATGTAATCCCTGAGGCGGAAAACGACCTTTTTTTCTCACAAGATAAGGTATGCGGGAGGTCAGCAAATAAATATTAAGTTTATTATTAAAAGCCTGGTACGAATAACACTGCCTTATTCTTGGGCAGTGCCCTGCTTAAAAACATGATGTTATTTGGAGTTGGGCTCCATAGCAGAATTAGACTTTGTCAGCAAACATTACGCTCTTTTGGGATTGTGACCTCCGAAATGTGTTCTGTAACTTTCTGTGAAAACACAAAACATGAAAATGTTACATTTACACTCAAAGAACAAAGGTGTACAAACATAGATTAAAGGAATAACTGGATAAGCCAATGTGTAACCGTTACTGAATCACACGTAACTGCACCATATAGGCAACACGTATATGAACATAGGTTTATATATCTATCATGCTTTATATCCGGGGGAAATTTTCTGCATTTAACCCATATAAAACTTAGATAGAGACAATTATACAATTCCAAGAGACCAATTATCTTAATGGGGTTGGTCATGGCTTACATCTTTGCAGCCCCTTTGTTCCTTAGTAGTATTTAACCCCTTAACGACATGTCATGTACTGGTACGCGGCAGCCGTTAAGGGGAAGTATAGAGCGGGCTCACGGGCTGAGCTCGCTCCAAACACAGCGGGTGACGGCTGTGTTATGTAGCCGACATCTCACTGCAGTGGGCGGAATCAAAGATCACTTTGATTCTGCCTGTTTAACACCTTAAATGCCGCGGTCAATCGCGACCGCGGCATTTAAATTGTTAGAATCAAGATTGTCAACTGTCAGAATCACGATATACTGCAATGCATTAGTATTGCAGTATATCACGCAAGCGATCTAACAATCGCTGCTTCAAATCCGCTAGGGGGGACTAATAAAAAAAGTAAAAAAACAGTTAAATAGAGATTTTTATAATGTTCCAAAAAAAATAATATTAAAAGTTCAAAAAACCCCCCTTTTCTCATTTTTTCCCTAAAGCAATGTTAAAAAAAATAAAAGTTAACATAACTGGTATCGCCGCATCCGTAAAAGTCTGAACGTATAAATTTGGTATCGCCGTAATCATATCAACCTGCAGAATAAGGTGAATATGTCGTTTTTACCGCTTGATGGACGTTGTAAAAACAAAGCCCCTCAAAATATGGTGTAATCGCTGTCTTTTGCCCATTTCACCCCACAAATATAATTTTTTTTCAGATGCCCAGTACATTATGCGGTACAATAAATGGTGCCATAAAAAACTAGAACTTGTCCCGCACAAAACAAGCCCTCATATGGCTATGTCGACGAAGAAATAGAAAAGTTATGGCTTTTGGAAGACGGGGAGGAAAAAACGGAAATTAAAACCATAAATTGGCCTGGTCTTTCAGGGGGCATAATGAGCTCTAGGATGTCTACTGGGATGTATGAGGAGCAACATAAGTGTCTGTGGAGGCGTGCAGGGGTTTCAGATGATATGTATATGAGGAGTTGTGTGAAATAATGGCATACACCAAAGACATGGGACCCCAAAGGAAAGATTAAACTGCCAGCCATTTTGGTTCTGGGTTTCGCCAACCAAGTCAGTAGAGCCTGGTGTAAATTTCCCCCTCGCCCCCATTCCTTGACCCTTGGACCAAAGATCCCACCTCTTTGTTTGCTAACAATGTAGTTCCCCAGGAGAAAGGAGGTTCTCACCACCCAATAGCAAAGTGGAAGGGAACAACCAGGGCTGGTCCCGTTCTCGCTAAACACCTCATAGCAAATGCATGGGCTGCTTCTATGGTATGTACACCCTTGGTGTGAACAGTATGCGTGTCTTTGGAGGTATATATGGGTGGGATTTGCATATGTTAAAGGACAAAATATGCACAAATTTCAAAGGGTACATGTTTGATGGAATATGTGAGGGGGGGGGGGGTTATGTTGTACATGGGTATATCTGTTAAGAATAGATAAGACAGAAAGTGGGGATATTTAAATGCAGACTAACTTTCAACAAACTTTGCATAAATCAATAATACTAGAGAATATAAGAATCTTTGTAATATATCTTATTAGACAAAAAATGCCTTTTTCTCCACTTATTAAGCTCCCCACCCTTACCTCGCTTACTCTGAATTTACTGATTTTTCCATCTCTTTAAGCGTAGAAGGACCATCACTGGGAGATCATATTACAGCTGCACA
This sequence comes from Rhinoderma darwinii, assembly GCF_050947455.1. NCBI lineage: Eukaryota > Metazoa > Chordata > Amphibia > Anura > Rhinodermatidae > Rhinoderma > Rhinoderma darwinii. Next base: position 32,158,569 of record NC_134693.1, read on the forward strand.
TAGAAGTCTATGGAGAGGGGGAGGGAGCAGGAGAAGCGTGAAAGAGAGGCAGAGAGACACAGACACACACGCTGCTGCTTCTGCAGCTTCCTAGCAAGTGTTATATCTCACACGAGTGCTGTATTCATAGCGTCACAGCTCATTACTGCTGTATAATGTCCTCCCTGTTGCTGCTGCTTCTAAATATTAGTGATAGATAGAGATAGAAGAGCAGGATTCTCCTCTTCTATGTGTGCAGGGTATAAAATACTTAATAGCAGTTAGGCTCTGACCACTAGCTTGGAGATCATAGAAAATTAAAGATAGCGCCTGCAGAGGGGAAAACTGCAAAAAAAAATGCCATATACAAGTCATATAATAGTCAGGTATTGTGTTATACCTCATTTACAGACCTATGACAGCTAATTCTCAAAAGTCACCTGAAAAGTTAGGTACACTTTAAGTCTTTGGGGATGTGTCACTGGCGGTATGTAGAGGAGTGAAAGGGGATGTTTATAATGGTAAGGTGTGTGTCTGTGTGCATGTGTGTGCATGTGTGTGTGTGTGTGTGTGTGTGTGTGTGTGTGTGTGTGTGTGTGTGTGTGTGTGTGTGTGTGTGTGTGTGTGTGTGTGTGTGTGTGTGTAGAAATGAATAGATCAGTATTTTGATCCGCAATTACGGTTTGTATTTGAGGATCAAAATTATGGTCGTGTGCATGGGGCCTTAGCTGTTTGATCTCGAGGAAGGACAAGCAAAATCCGCTGGGCAATTGTATCCAAATTTTTCTTTCAGGTAAAACTAGTTCTGCCTGAACCCATAAGTCCTCTGTTCTAAATTATAACTTGCAATACCATTAGTGATTATATAAATGTCCAAATTACACTGGTTGCAGGCTTCTGTTCCGGAGCTCGCGGAGATACTGACTACTCTCAAAACATTATTGGGGTATGATAAATTGGAATTAGAACGACATAAAGAAAAATCCACAGAGCGTTTTTTCAAAACTTGGCGTACATTTATTGAAAAGCATTATTCTATGGCTGAGATTGGGGTATTAATGAGTACATTTCAATATACATCGTGGTATAATTTGCAGAGTGTTCAGGGCACTCTCGGCATGTTACAGAGCAGTTAGGAGATTGATCACCGAGATGGATGGGTTCAGGGTGTGTGGGGGGGGGGGGGGTGTTGTAAATTGTATTGCAATTGTTCATTTACATGTGTTTTACTGATTACAAGTAAAAAACAAAATTACTTTTGAGCTGGAATACACAGTTGTATGATATGTCTTGTACTGAATGTGTTGTACACATTATTTACATGTATGTGTTCTGGTTCTGAATAAAAATTATATTAAAAAAAAAAATAATCCTAATTAAATTCTTCCATTGTTTTTTTTGCCTTTGCTATCTCTTGGGGTTGGGAATTCCAAAGTTTGACTACTCTTCCTGCTAAAAAACTTTTCTCCACATGTAAAATATGTTCATGTAGATAGTCATACTAAAGCATCCCTTTTCCAAGCTGCACAAGTCCAATATTTCCAGCCTTTTGTTATAATAAAGACCCACATCATATTTATTAACCTAATTACCCACCTCTTCAGCTCTCCTATGTCCTTCTTATAGCAGGGACCTCAACAACTATACCACGTATTTAAGGCCTTACAAGGGATTTTTGGAAGTAATGACTGTTAGTATTTGGGGTAAAAATTTATATATTGATAGAAATGGTGCGTGTATTTGTATTTTCTGACATATCAGAACACTTTTGCCAGGGGCGTAGCTAGGGGGGGGGGGGCAGGCGGGGCATGTGCCCCAGGCGCAACTTAGAGGGGGCGCCAGCGCCACCTCCTCCTGCACTATAATTGTACCTGTGTCTATAGGACACAGGTACAATTAGCAGCAATGAATGACCGGGCACGTTACGTGCCCGGCTATTCAGCGCTTTTGCACCAGTGAAGCTACTGGTACCCTTTGTACCAGTGAAGCTTCCGTCGATGAAAGGCGCTGATTGACAGGGAAAGTCATCCTGCCCAGCCAATCAGCGCCTTTCATAAATGCTTCGTTCAACCCCCAGGAGACCTGCGCAGAAGAGAGCAGGTCTAAATTGCTGCCGGACGGCGTGGGAGCGGGAATAAGGTGAGTTTAAATCGTTTTTTTTTTTTAATTGTAATAAAAAAGTGTGTGGCTGTATCTACAGGGGGGACTTTATCTACAAGGGGGACAGGGGGACTTTATCCACGGGGGGGGGGGACTTTGTCTACACGGGGGGGGCCTTTATCTGCAAGGGGGACTTTATCTACGGGGGGACATTATCTACGGGGGGGCCTTTATCTACAAGGGGGACTTTATCTACGGGGGGTGTCTCTTCAGAGGGGGCTATATACTATATACTGGGGTGGGCTATCTATGAAGCACCATATACAGGGGTCGGCTATAGCTAAAGGGGGGCTATATACAGGGGTCGGCGATCCATAGAGCACTATATACAGGGGTGGGCTATATCTACAGGGGGGCTATATAGTATATACCCCCCCCTGTAGATACAGCTGACCCCTGTATATAGTATCCCACAAATAGCTCCCCCTAGAGTGCTCCACAGAAAGCCCACCCCTGTATATAGCCCCCCTGTACATATAGTCCACCCTTGTATATAGTGCTCCACAGATAGCCCACCCGTGTATATAGCCCTCCTGTAGATATAGCCCACCCCTGTATATAGTATCCCACAAATAGCTCCCCCTATATTGCTCCACAGAAAGCCCACCCCTATATATAGTATATACAGGGGTGGGCTATCTGTGGAGCACTATATACAGGGTGGGCTATCTGTGGAGCACTATATATAGGGATGGACTATCTAGTGGAGCACTATATACAGGGGTGGACTATATGTACAGGGGGCTATATACAGGGGTGGGCTATCTGCGAAACACTATATACAGGGGTGGACTATATGTGGAGCACTATATACAGGGGTGGGCTATATCTACAGTGGGCTATATACAGGGGTGGGCTATCTGTGGAGCACTATATACAAGGGTGGGCTATATCTACAGGGGGGCTATATACAGGGGTGGGCTATCTGTGGAGCACTATATACAGGGGTGGGCTATATCTACAGGGGGGCTATATACAGGGGTGGCCTATCTGTGGAGCACTATATACAGGGGTGGGCTATATCTACAGGGGGCTATCTGTAGCACTATAGGGGGAGTTATTTGTGGGACACTATATACAGGGGTGGGCTATATGGGGGCGCTATCTACATGGGGCTCTATGGGGGCACTATCTACAGGGGGCTCTATGGCAGACACTATCTACAGGGGGCACAGTGTGTGTGTGTGTGTGTGTGGGACACGATGTATGGTGCTATTATAATTAGAGGTGCAGTGTATGGCGCTATTATATTTAGGGGCGTAGTGTGTGGTATAATGAGAACTTTATCTTTATTTATAGGTGTAGAAATGTTGGAAGAGTGAGAAGCTGAAGACATCTGAGCAGCAAACTTCAGAAATGGGCTGTGACCGTGAGAAGTCATCATAGAGGTCTGGACCAAATTGAGAAAAATAACTAGAATCTGAGACGTCACCGGTGAGTCACTTAATGTAAATGTTTATTCTGCCTCTAATCAGTAATGCAGTCACTGTATGATCTGCAGCGATATGATGGGTGGTATGATTATGATAGGATTTATTTTTTGTGAAACAGCAACTCCCAGCATATCCTTACAATTGTTCGGGCCATGCTGGGAGCTGTAGTTTTACGCTGTACATACCTATACAGCAGGGGTTGCACTAAATTGAGCTGTATTTGTGCTGGTGCTGTATATATGTAATGAGCTTGGTTCTGGGGCTGTATTTATGTGCTGAGCACTATTCTGGTGTTGTGTATAGAACTATATTGCTTGTAAAATGTACAAATGTTTTTATGCTCGCGTTACATAAAAAGAAATGTGGAAAAGAAATGACACGTCGATTGGTAGAGAAAACAAACACGGCGAGGGGGAAGGAAATGTTGGGAAAGAGGTTGTGGGGGGGCTCGCCAATCTGAATCTTTTCCCCGGGTGCTGGAGAACCTAGCTACGCCTCTGCTTTTGCATCAAAACAAGATTGATACATGAGCCCTAATGTTGTCAAAAGTAGCAACTCTTAAAGAAAAAAGTTGTAAAAGTCTTATCAAAATGACTGAACATACCACTATTGATTGCAAACATCTCATTTACACATTGCTGCAGGCATTTGGGGACACCCCTGCAGCTCAGCACTTCAAACAAATACAATTCTCAGCATGACTTTATTAGAGCCGTGGATTATCACAGCTGGATAACACATTCTGTAGATGGATACTCTGATGTTGACTGCAGTACCAGCCACATGGAGCAATCTCTCTACCATTAGTACAGTGATTCCCACTAACCGTTCTCAGGATGCATGTGTCACGCTTTTGTAATGGGTAATGGAACATTTTATATCATTATTCTTGATAATGTGGATTTTATTTCACAGTGATGGCTATCCAAAGTAAAAGATTCCGCTGGTTTGGTTACAAAAATACTAATCTTCATTTAACAGTTTTTTTTGTGCTCTGTGATAATTCAGATATACTGTTGGACAAGTGACAGCTCCATTGTTTAATAGATAGTGACAGCATATCTCGGATAAACGGAAAACCTCTTAGCAATGATTTAAAGTGGAACAGTGAGAGAGCAAGAGAGCTATGAGCACCTTTGTCCAAGGCATCAGCTCTTCTCACTGAGCTATCAGAAATGCTGGACAGCATTGTGCTGAATCTATTGTGCAGGTTCTCTTGATTCCTGCCTCTTGAGATTCCTTGCCTTGATTGCTTGCACCTTGCACTTCCTCCTTACCAGATTATTGAGCTTTCCTGTCGGTAGTCTCTGCTGCCTCTCTGCAAACTGTTGCTGCTTATCTGTATACCGAACATGGATTGTTTTTTGATCACGTCTCTGCCTCACGCTACAAACTGTTGTAGTTTATCTGTGTACCAAACCTGGACTGTTACTTGACTACTATTGCCATTGTTACCCTCCTACCTGCTTGTTTTAACCACTTGAGCACAGAATTTGCTACAGACCGTGACACTGTGCCTACATCCCAACCTGGACTACAGACCTTCCAAGTGTACAGATTTTAGCGGTAAAATATTGAAGTGCATTGGTCTTCTCATTCAGAATACTCTGGTATGATTTTTCTAAATCAGCCAAAGAGCTTCATGTGTCAGGTAGTCTGTCGATGTTGACTCAGGGGACATATTTGTCAAAGGCACTAAAGGGGGCATCTGTAGTAGGGGCACTAGAGTGGGCACCTTGTGTCACAGGCATAAAAGAGTATAACGGACGCAAAGGTGCTAAATTAAGCACCTGTAGCACTACAGGGGGTAACAATGACAGAGGAACCATAGGTGGTACCTGTGGGACAGAGGAGTAAACCTATGTTCTATTTTTATATGTTGAAGGGCATGGCTTGTCTTCTCACATATATGTATGACATGTCAGAGGACAGGAAACATTTACTCAGAGGTGCACACACCCTTTGACTACAGTTGTAAATGTTATTAATAATCTTTGGTGTTTTGCTATATTATTATTTGTAGAACATTTGTGCGGGTGCTACATCAACTACCTACAGGTTAGAATATAAAGCGTTAGAGTATCACTCGGGGCAGGAGACCTAGTCATGTGTTTCATGCAAGAACTAATAATATTTCATGATTGCTATAAAATCTATTTTTATGAGTGACACGGGCACGGCCGACTAGTTGTATGAGTTGTCCTTGCCTTGTAATGGGCCACTTACATGCTCTGTGGAGTCAGCAAGACGCTGGTTGGAGAAGTGTGCCGTTTCCATGGAGACAGATGATCTGCAAATTGTGATAAAAATAGAAAGTCTATATTTGAGCAAAGCCTGTTGCTATGATGTGGCCAGTGGTTTATATGCACCACACAATATATTCTATGAGTCATTACCTGTTTTATGTCTTTTGGGCAGGTTTGGCAGCAAAAGTTGGATTCCTCTGGAGAGAGTGAACCTCAGGATGCGAAAATCATCTATCAAGATATGAGAGTTTTAGTCAAAATTACAGTTACGAAGATCTATGTATATGTATTCGAGCTCATAGGTGTCATAAGAAAAAGCTGGAAAATGTCATTCAGATGAAAACGTGACTGTATTGTAGAGCAGGTGTTTACGCTGGTAAGAATACCTGATATACAGCAAGACTGCCCTCTGCTGGTCATGTCAGAGTACAATTCTGTTCTTATTTTATGCTGTAGTATAACATTGTGGGCAGATTTCTAAAACGTGTTCATTTTCCAGCAGCTTTACACCTGCAACAACAGGTTAATGTGCATTAAAGAGGTTGTCCTACATTAACTATCATATGCATTGTATAAGTAATAAAAAATGAGCAATGTTTTCCATTTACATGCTGTTAAAAAAACAATCCAGCGAAGAGTTATGACATTTAAACAGTATGGTGCCACCTGGTGGTCAAATTGTATAGCAATGTGACCATCCACTTAATGAGCTGAGTGCTGGTGGACACGCATGCTTTATCACCCTCCCCACAGCCAGGTCTCCGCATAGTGAACCTGTGTTTACTGCAGAGCAGCCATTAGAAATAGTTTCTGCTTGTCAGGGAAGGAGCAGAACCTCTGCAGAAGCATAGCAGTATAGCATGGCAGTATAGCTGAGGATATTCCTTCTCAGCTTGTTAGGACTGTAAAGCTAGGCATCCTGACAGCCCACTAAGCCCACTCTGAACACTGCACACGCCCAATCAGCGCTTATTGTTTTATTTCATTATATTTTCATTGCTTTCTAAGTGAGTGCAGACTGTGGATGTCACAGAATATATACCGTCACTACTCTGCATCCCATGTTACCTATCTGCAGGGAAAGTAAGAAGGGATTATATTGTCAGCTGCCAGAGGGGGGAGGAAACTGATTCTGTTTAGAGCCCACTCCCAGCAGAACAGATTAGCAGCAGCACCAAGGGGACACAGAGTAGCAAAAAAACAGATGAGAAAGGTATTTTTTCATAATAGAATTTAAAGTTTGAAATGAAATTAATGAATGGAATTACCCCCTTTAATTCAGCAGAAGTGCTGTATACTGCCATACACACAACAAGAATATAACCTGACCGTATCTTGGAGTAGAAAATGTTGCACAAGTCGAGGGCATAAGTGCTAGAGAGACAGATCATGTGGCTGTTATGGGGCTCTTGGAGAGAAGAGGCCTAAAGCTATACCCAAAACGGTAGCAGTGTCTTTGTCAAGAGCCTGCTACCATTTTGGGTTGAAACGTTGCTGCTCCCTGTATAGATAAATTTTTTGCCACAATAAAGAACCCTTTTGAGTAAGGATTCTGTCGCTACTATTTTCTTTTGGATTCAATGGTTGGGATTGAGGATCACCCCACTTCAGCGTACGCGCATTAGATGGATCGTTTGGTCTGGTGCTTTCTCAACTTCTTTCACGTTGTATGTCATTGTGTTTAGTCTTATGTTTGCTCTGCAAGTTATATTTTTTCCTAATTTTTTTATTTTTTAATATTTAATTATACTGTAGAATTAATTGTGAGAATATTTGTCTTTTTCACCCTCCCCACAGCTTCAAGCAATGTACTGTATATGTACTAATGCAGGATGTGTTTATTATGACACCTTAGGCCAATTTCACGAGCAGTATTTTAGTCAGTATTTTGCATCAGTATTTATAAATGAGTAAGTCCAAAACTCAAAAAAGGTGCAAATATTTCCATTACAGTTTTTCTCTGTGTATGTTCAACTCCAGGTTTTGGCTTATAACTACTAATACATAATACTGTCCAAAATACTTCCGTGTGAAAGAGACCTTAAAAGGATTTTCCTAGTCCTAAAAATATCCCCATTAGGCTCTAAATTGGTAAAATGCGATACAGTAATATGCTTACTGTTTGAAACCCCCTCCTTGTTTACATCCTTAGTGCAATGACGTGGCATCCACAGCACTTGACTGCAGCAGCGGGGCATCAAATGTATGTGAGCTCTAAATTTATTATTGACTTTTGGCACAAAAGATTGGCATGAATGTACAACAGCTATGAAATGGTGTAGGTGTATCTTGTATGCCATGAGTCACACGAAACAGACTGTGCAGCTCGTGCATTTTTATAATCTTGAAACAATATGTGCCAAATCAAACACCTTGATTTTCCTTTATAAAGTGTCATTTTTGCTCTTTCTGATGCTGTCTTAAAGGGGTCTGTCCGGCTATAGACTCTTTTGAACTTATAGTACTGCAGATGCACCACAAGAATATTGCATTACCTGCTGCGCTGTTTTGTCTGGCAAAAATGCTGGAATCTGTGACGGAGGCTCCAATGCAGATGTGAACAGAGCCTTATCTGGGATATCTGGTTGGGTTTATGTCACCCTCTTTACACTGCTTGTGTGTATGTAGTAAAGGTTCTGATCTGCAGACTACAGTCAGTGCAGTTACTGGTGATACAGGGACACATTGAAGAAATTACCCTTCAAGCTGGGCATCAGTAAGAAAAATGTCCTAATATATTAGCCCAGTTACATCTCAACAGGAATTACCCCATAAGCACATGTTCACTAAATACTATACAAAATGAAATCTTTCACCTTACCCGAAGTGTAAGCCAAAGCTTGATGATGATGTTGTCCTTTGCACGTAGCAATGCTTCATCATTTAACAGATACATTCCATACGTGACCAACAATAATGCAGCATCGCATATGTATAAAAATATATTAAACAAGAAAGACATCTAGGAGCGGAATCCCTGACCAGAGCATCGGCAACGCTCTGGCCGGGGATTCGACTCCAGGGGGAGCCACTGACGTCACTGTCCATATATGGCTGTCACTGTCAAATGTTTCCCCGGGCTCAGCGATTAAAGTAGCGCTGTGCCCGGCGAGTCATCTGTATTAATGCTGAAGCAGGGAGCTGACAATTCACTGCTTCAGCATTGGGTTTAACTGTATCTGTGTCCTGAGGGCCCAGATACAGTTGACACCAGGAGTCGGGGACATACAACCGGCCGCCTGGGACAGCAGGACACTGCCCGAAATCTGGGACTGAATCCGGGAAGTTTGTAATGTATGTGTATATATATATACACACTACCGTTCAAAAGTTTGGGGTCACCCAGACAATTTTGAGTTTTCCATGAAAACTCACACTTATATTTATCAAATGAGTTGCAAAATGACTAGAAAATATAGTCAAGACATTGACAAGGTTAGAAATAATGATTTTTATTTCAAATAATAATTTTCTCCTTCAAACTTTGCTTTCGTCAAAGAATGCTCCATTTGTAGCAATTACAGCATTGCAGACCTTTGGCATTCTAGCTGTTAATTTGCTGAGGTAATCAGGAGAAATTTCACCCCATGCTTCCAGAAACCCCTCCCACAAGTAGGATTGGCTTGATGGGCACTTCTTGCGTACCATACGGTCAAGCTGCTCCCACAACAGCTCTATGGGGTTGAGATCTGGTGACTGCGCTGGCCACTCCATTACAGATAGAATACCAGCTGACGGCTTCTTCCCTAAATAGTTCTTGCATAATTTGGAGGTGTGCTTTGGGCCATTGTCCTGTTGTAGGATGAAATTGGCTCCAATCAAGCGCTGTCCACAGGGTATGGCATGGCGTTGCAAAATGGAGTGATAGCCTTCTTTATTCAAAATCCCTTTTACCTTGTACAAATCTCCCACTTGACCAGCACCAAAGCAACACCAGACCATCACATTACCTCCACCATGCTTGACAGTTGGCGTCAGGCACTCTTCCAGCATCTTTTCAGTTGTTCTGCGTCTCACAAATGTTCTTCTGTGTGATCCAAACACCTTAAACTTCGATTCGTCTGTCCATAACACTTTTTTCCAATCTTCCTCTGTCCAATGTCTGTGTGCTTTTGCCCATATTAATCTTTTCCTTTTATTAGCCAGTTTCAGATATGGCTTTTTCTTTGCCACTCTGCCCTGAAGGCCAGCATCCCGGAGTCGCCTCTTCACTGTAGACGTTGACACTGGCGTTTTGCGGGTACTATTTAATGAAGCTGCCAGTTGAGGACCTGTGAGGCGTCTATTTCTCAAACTAGAGACTCTAATGTACTCATCTTGTTGATCAGTTGTGCAGCGGGGCCTCCCACTTCTCTTTCTACTCTGGTTAGAACCTGTGTGTGCTGTCCTCTGAAGGGAGTAGTACACACCGTGGTAGGAAATCTTCAGTTTCTTGGCAATTTCTCGCATGGAATAGCCCTCATTTCTAAGAACAAGAATAGACTGGCGAGTTTCACATGAAAGCTGTCTTTTTCTAGCCATTTTGAGAGTTTAATCGAACCCACAAATGTAATGCTATTAGCAAATAAATGAACAGAAGAGAAATCGAAATCAAATCAATATTTGGAGTGACCACCCTTTGCTTTCAAAACAGCATCAATTCTGCTAAGTACACTTGCACACCGTTATTTAAGGAACTCGGCAGGGAGGTTGTTCCAAACATCTTAGAGAACTAACCACAGATCTTCTCTGGATGTCGCTTCCTCAAATCCTTCTGTCTCTTCATGTAATCCCAGACAGATTCGATGATGTTGAGATCAGGGATCTGTGGGGTTCAGATCATCACTTCCAGCGCTCCTTGTTCTTCTTTACACTGAAGATAGTTCTTCATGACATTGGTTGTATGATTGGGGCCGTTGTCCTGCTGCAGAAGAAATTTGGAGCCAATCAGACGCCTCCCTGATGGTATTGCATGATGAATCTGCCTGTATTTCTCAGCATTGAGGACACCATTAATCCTGACCAAATCCCAAACTCTATTTGCTGAAATGCAGCCCCAGACTTGCAAGGAACCTCCACCATGCTTCACTGCTGCCTGCAGACACTCATTATTGTACCGCTCTGCAGCCTTTCAGAAAACAAACTGCCTTCTGTTACAGCCAAATATTTCACATTTGTTAGCGAGCATGTGTGGTTTGAGCTTTCGTGCAATAAGTCAAGAAAAGTTTACATTGTAATGATATCAGATCCAGCTTAGCAAGATGTCCATCACATGGGGAATAAAGCATGGGGGAAAAGATGGAAAAACAATATAAACCATGTTTTATACCACTCTTCCACATTGGATCCAATCCCAGGCCCGATAATTTTTTTTTTTTAAAACATCTCCTTTCCCTAATTAATGACTGCACATTACCAATCATATCATTGTTTTCATTTATATAGAAATATAGGAGAGTTATCGGAGTACTTTTCTCTGCACTCGTTTTTCATACTTAGGCGCTGTTTTGTGAATCATTGTACACCTCGTGAAGCAAGAACGTCGCAAACCCTCTCCTGGTCATTGGATTGTTAATTGCACAGAAGAAATAGTTTGAGCTCCGGATAAAGTAGGTAAGTATATTCTATGCTCTCTTCTGTTATAAGAGAAACAAAGTAACACAGCAATAAGTACACTTATGTCACTTCTGAGATTCTGTAAAATCTACAAGTGGCTTTAAAGGGCCGATTCATATACGGAGGGTAAGATTTATAAAATGGCAGAACTTGTCCAGCCCCCATCTACCAATTTATATTGCACTATAAATCCCGTCTGCGGGTTTCTAAAGAAAAAAAATTGTCCTCAAAACTATTGTATATATATATATACAAGTAACATTGAATTTAGTGGATGCTGTATAAATGCATGCTGCAATCTCCCCCTAGTGGTGGCTGCAAGCAAATGCTATGATTGTGTAACGAAGCACGGGAAGCAATTCAATATCAAGTCCCTTCTCACCATGGGCCCCATAGCGAAATATGTAGGTATTGGTATTGTAAAGGTAGTAGTTGCACCCAGGGCCTCTGCCACATGACAAAACACCAACATTATAAATAGGCCCAGAAGCCCTCTGCATACAGAAGTCGTGTGGTCTCTCTCTTTGGGTACTACGCCACTTCTTCCACAATTTGAACTATAGAATCTTAGCCACTCACCGCCTTGCTGGGAATAAATTGTAGCTTTCTTTTTTCGGAATCTTAGGAACATTAGAATCCTCTATGACTTCTGGGAATGTATCTTGATATCCTTTGAACCTCTGGAAATGTGTCATATGCACAATGATTTTACTAAATTGTGCAATTATACAATGTGAAAGTGCTAGATGTAGGAAGATTTTACTTACAGTGAATAATACACAATATGATAAACTGAGAGGTTCACCTTTGCATAAAAATCAAGATTCAAATAACTACAAAACAGCCTACTAAAACATATTATAAATGGTATAGAGTAGAACTAGAGTTGACTAAATAAATCCGCCCGGTTATTAGCCAGCCATTGGAATAAATTACTAGAATCAATTGAATGTCTTTGTGATAAATTTTTAACCAATACTAGAGAGCAAATCATTTAGCTCATTTAAGAACATAGTTGTAGCGTCCATGGCCGCGGACCGTCGGGATTACTCACCCCCCGGCGGCCGCAGCCATGGATCTGTGAGCGCTGGCTCGCATCTCCTTCCCAGGAGACGCCAGCGCTCACTTCTGCTCCGGTCCGCTGTGTCCCGTAGGGTGCGCGCCCAGGCCCGTGCCCAGCCTTAAAGGGCCAGCACGCGCACATGGTAATCATCTACATCAATTAGCCCATGATTACCTGAGCATTGTTAGTATTCCCATGTCAGTCTTGCAAATGCTCCCTTAGTGTTATCCTGTTCCCATTGTTTCCCGTGCCCTGCTACCTGTATCCTGTATCCCGTGCTGTGTCCTTGTTCTTGAGCCTGTTCGTGTTGGAGTCGTGTCCTACTGCACCTGCTGTCATCTGCCATGTCCCGTGTCATCTACCACATCCAGTTATCCGCCACGTCTGGTGCAACCTGCTGCACCCACCTCCATCCATGCTAAAGCCTCGGCCACTGTGCGGGACAGAAGAAATGCAGTATGGAAAACAGATAACACATTGTAGTGATATTGCAATAAATAGTTTCCAAATTAGAATTTCAGCTTCACTACATTTGTGTAACTTGAACCAATAGTCCCTGGGAAAAAAGGACTAATAGGAGGTTTGCAAATGAATGAACGTCACCATACTGAGTTAACAGATACTTTTTAGTCCAGCAACCTACTCTGTTACCTGTTACAATAGTTAATATATATTTACTATTGTGGGCTAACACTCTTTTTGGTGGGATCACCGAACGAACTAACGTTTATGGGGCTTCCTGAAGACAGATGTTTCCCCAAAATATAAGCCACTGCCAGAGGCAACTTATTCCTCTTTCTTCAATAAACATGCATGCTCTGCTGAAAACATACATGGTTGGCCCAGTATAAGGTACATGGTCTGTCTATTGTGGTTGTAGACAGTGGTGGTATTTACTACCACGCAAACCACATAATTGTGTGGGGCCCCAGAGGTCAGGGGGCTCCGGTTTCGCCCCCCCCCCCCCTGGCAGCGCCACCACTTTTAACTGCATCTGCAGATAAAATTGACGACAGTAGTGTCACTAGCACCGGGAATCCGGGATATAAGCCCTGGATCTTTGGCCTTGTGTCCCAGGCGACTGCAACAATCAATTGAATCTGCGTCCTGAGAATTACAATGATGAAGCAGGGAGCTGTCAGCTCCCTGCTACACCATTCACTAGGCTACAGGCCACATTAGGCCTGCAGCCTATGAGACACCCAGGATCCCTGCACAGGCTGGCGTGATGATGTCACCGCATCACTTCGCCCTACGCAAGGATCCTGTCTTGGCATCTCATAGGCTGCAGGGCTAACGTGGCTAAGGAGGTTTGCTGTGCAGCACCATTCACTGTGCAGCTACGTTCATTGTGGGAACATGGCTAGGTGAGAATAAGTTTTATTAATTGTTTATTAACTATCACTCAAAAATGGCACTATCTACAGGGGGCACTGTGTATGTCACTATTTACAATAGTCACTGTGTGTGCGTGTCACTATCTACATGGGGCACTGTGTGTTCAATTATACACGGGAGGCACTGTGTGTTGCAATATCTACAGGGGGCACTGTTTGTGACACTATTTACAATAGTCACTGTGTGTGTCACTTTTTACTGTGGGCACCATGAGTGACACTCTTTACAGGGGGCACTGTATGGCATTCTCTACTAGGGGCATGGTGTGTGGCACTCTCAGCAGGGGGGCACTTTGTAGCACTCTCTACAAGGAGGCACTGTGTGTGGCACTTTCTACAGGGGGCACTGTGTGTGACAATCTCTAAAGAGGGCCCTGTATGAGGCACTCTCTACACACCGATGGGTGTAGATATGTGCATTAACGGTTTAGCTACCGGTTTAGCTCCGCTGGATGAGGCCTGGTGAGAAGAGCCAGGTCTGCATCGCTGGAGGAGAGTGTGGCGCAGGAATGGGGACAGGTAAGTGTGGCACTATCTACAGTGAGCGGTGTGGTGCGTGCAATTTACCGTGGGCTGTCTACAGGGGAGTGTGTGCCACTTTCAAAATGGAGTGTGGCACTATCTACAGGGGTATGTGTCTTTCTACAGGGGAATGTGTGGCACTATCTACGGGGGGTGTGGCACTATCTACAGAAAGAAGTGTGGCACTATCTACAGGGGGATGCGTGGAACTATCTACAGGGGGCCCTGCGACACTATCTGCAAGGGATACTGTGGCGCTATCTACAGGGGTGTGTGTCACTATTTACAGTGCGGGTAGTGTGGCATTATCTACACTGGGCAGTGTGGCACAATTCCACAAAAATTCATTGTGTAGTTCAGGACTAATAAACAAATTGTTGTTACTTTTCCCATTGTCAGGAGGATGTGTCCCTACACAGTGTGATACTGTCAGTTACAGTCAGTATGTAGGGACGCAGACCTTTGACAATGGGAATAGTAACACTCATTTGTCAATGCTCATGCAGAAAGGTGGGATTGAGTATAAAACACGGCGCGGCAGGGTGGCGGTGGAGAAAGGGGCCCAAATTTGGGGGACAGCCGAGGGCCTATTGTCTACTTAATTTGCCACTGGATGTGAGGACTGCTGGCTAGTGGATACTTCTGATGCTACTTATCCCGGCAGTGAGCAAACAATCTTGGGTTTCCACTACAGCCACAGACTAAGAAGAGAAAAACACTTCTTAAGACTTCTTGTCTCTGGAAACTTGAAACAGAGCATTTTCGATAATGAGAGAAGATTTTATCATTTCAATGTTATTTCACTCTAAGAATTGGGAGGATAGTGTAGGCTTTAGACGCACAGATCAATATGAAATTATAAGTAAGGCTTTGTTCATATCTGTGTTGGGGTCCCGTTCTAACGTTCCGTCTGAGCTTTCCGTCAGAACGGGACCCTGAGCAGACACAAACTAACACGAATGGAAACCAGAGGTTTCCGTTTCCATCACCATTGATTTCAATGGTGACGGATCCGGTGCCCATGGTTTTCGTTTGTCTCTGTTGTGCACCGGATCTGTCGTTTTGCCGGAAGCAATAGCGTATCCATTGTTCGGCGGTGGTTTGATAAATTGTTCCACGCAAACAGACTTTAGAACCGCCATAATTTTTTGCTGGTTATTTTTTGCTGTGTTAAACAGCGCCATCTAGTGACAATTTATACATTCTGTACTAGAAAAGGAAAATTACCTGAAAACAGCTCTGTGGAGTACTGCTTTATTGTGTTGCATCACTGAAGAATGACAATCCACATATTTGTTTATGCAGTTTATATGGATTTCACATACTTGTTACAGTATTTGCGCAATAATGACATATTTTATATATATATATCCACTGCATGTTACATTTCAATTCTTAAATATTTGTTACAACACTACCAAACGTCCTTTTTTTTCATCTTTGATTTGGTTTCCTATCAAATACTATCATATACATTTGATATCATAAATCTCTCTGGGTTATTTTCTTACTGTTACTTTGAAACTGCTTGCTCAACATCTCAAAGGCCAACTTTGGGTTCCACAAGGGCAGCTCAAAGGACGTCTTATTGTAATCTGCAAAGAAGAAATGATTTATGGATTTGAATGATCCGATACAGTTATTAGTGACATATGAAACTAGAGGTTCTTCTGTTCTTGCTATTTGCCATCTGCGTCGGAACTCTGTTCATGGGTTTCGTCTGATCTTTCCGTCAGGGGAACCCATGAACAGAATCCAAACTGAAACAAACAGAAACCATAGGTTTCCGTTTGCATCACCATTGATTTCAATGGTGATGGATCCGGTGCAAATGGTTTCCGTTTATCCCCGTTGTGTAAGGGTTCCGTCGTTTTAACGGAATGAATTGCGCAGTCGACTACGATATTGATTCCGTCAAAACGATGGGACCCTTAAACAATGGTGACAAACAAAAACCATTTACACCGGATCCTTCACCATGAAATCAATGGTGATGCAAACGGAAACCTATGGTTTTCGTTTGTTTCAGTTTGGAGTCTGTTCATGGCTTCCCCTGACGGAATGCCCCGACGGAACCATGAACTGAGTCCCAACGGAGATGTGAACGAAGTCTAACACTGTTGTAGTGGTCAATATATTATCCTAGATGAAGAATTAGATACAGTTTTGGAAAGATATTCTCTTCCTGCCAACAGACAATCATATTGTTAAAAACGAATGCTTGTCTAAGGAAGCGTCATAATTAGGCTTTCCCTCACCCGGGGCAATGACTTAACTTGCTGTCTTGGCCCTGTATCTCAGAACCATGGCAAAGGCCCCTACTGGAACTCAGCATCCAAGGCACATGACCAGCCAGCCCCCCACGTTTGGTCTGAGGGGCATTCTATTAATTTTGCTGAACAACCATGAACAATAGCAAGATCACGCTGTGTCGTCACTCACTTCCTGCCCCAGGTCCTGCATCGTGTCGGACGAGCGAGGACACATCGGCACCAGAGGCTACAGTTGATTCTGCAGCAGCATCGGCGTTTGCAGGTAAGTCGATGTAGCTACTTACCTGCAAACGCGATGCTGCTGCAGAATCAACTGTAGCCTCTGGTGCCGATGTGGCCGACACGATGCAGGACCTGTGAGTGACGACACAGCGTGATCTCTCGAGAACACGCTGTGTGTCTGCACTGCCAGAAGCTGGGTGTTCTAAAGAGAAGTGGATGATACTTCTCGTCAGAACGCCCAGCTAGTAAAAGTAGTAAAAACGCCCCGATGTACGCACATAATACACGCCCACTTGGACTTTTACTGTAAACACGCCCACTTGGACTTTTGCAAGCCTCATTTGCATAAATACAAAAATGGTCATAACTTGGCCAAAAATGCTCGTTTTTTAAAAATAAAAACGTTACCTTAATCTACATTGTAGCGCCGATCTGCTGCAATAGCAGATAGGGGTTGCAAAATCTGGTAACAGAGCCTCTTTAAGTGTAGGGAAGGGAGGAGGGTTTAGGCTAATGGTAATTGTGATGCGACCTCTTTTGGCTGTTTTCCCTCCCTTCCTTTGTAACACACGGGTGGTGGAGTTGTTTCGTGGGTATTTTGTTCATTGTGTGCAATTTGTCTGTATATGGTTGTTTTAAGTCACAGCTGGTGGTAGTAGAAGGGTATTTACCTACACGTCCTTGGAATAGGCAGGCATACGGGAGAGAGAGAGAGAGAGAGAGAGAGAGGGAGAGAGAGAGAGAGAGAGAGAGAGAGAGAGAGAAAGAAATGTATTATTTGCATAATAGTTTTGGTGTTGCTTTATTAATCGGGAACTCCAGGGGTGTAACCAATGAGTGCCCCGCGATCAGACCCACCCCCACTGATCAGACTTCCGTAGAACATTCCCCCTCCAGATTAGACATATACTTATACTGTATATATTTAAAAAAGGCTTTATGCACTGCACCGCTCCTCCATCTTCTCTCGTCCGCAGGGGACCTGTCCTGAATTTCCTCAGGCTGCCACATCAGGCCCTGTCCGTGTCGCGGCACATACAACATCCTGACACCAGAGTCGTAGCTAGGTTCTCCAGCACCCGGGGCAAAGATTCAGTTTGGCGCCCTCCCTAACCTCTTTCCCGACATCTCCTTCCCCTTCGCCGTGTTTGTTTTCTTTACCAATCGACGTGTCATTTCTTTTCCACATTTCTTTTTATGTAGCGCAAGCATAAAAACATTTGTACATTTTACAAGCAATATAGTTCTATACACAACACCAGAACCAAGCTCAGTACATAAATGCAGCCCCAGAACAAAGCTCAGTACATAAATACAGCCCCAGAACCAAGCTCATTACATATATACAGCACCAGCACAAATACAGCTCAATTTAGTGCAACCCCTGCTGTATAGGTGTGTACGGTGTAAAACTACAGCTCCCAGCATGGCCCGAACAATGGTAAGGATATGCTGGGAGTTGCTGTTTCACAAAAAATAAATCCTATCATAATCATACCGCCCATCATCACGCTGCAGATCATAGTGACTACATTACTGATTAGAGACAGAATAAACATTTACATTAAGTGACTCACCGGTGACGTCTCAGATTCTAGTTCTTTTTCTCCATTTGGTCCAGACCTCTATGATGACTTCTCCCGGTCACAGACCATTTCTGCACTTTGCCGCTCAGATGTCTTCAGCTTCTCACTTTTCCAACATTTCTACACCTATAAATAAAGATAAAGTTCTCATTATACCACACACTATGCCCCTAAATATAATAGCGCCATACACTGCACCGCTAATTATAATAGCACCATACACTGTGTCCCACACACACACCGTGCCCCCTGTAGATAGTGTCTGCCATAGAGCCCCCTGTAGATAGTGCCCCCATAGAGCCCATCCCTGTATATAGTGTCCCAAAAATAACTCCCCCTATACTGCTCTACAGATAGCCCCCTGTAGATATAGCCCACCCCTGTATATAGTGCTCCACAGATAGCCCACCCCTGTATATAGCCCCCCTATAGATATAACCCACCCCTGTATATAGTGCTCCACAGATAGCCCACCCCTGTATATAGTGCTCCACAGATAGCCCACCCCTGTATATAGCCCCCCTGTAGATATAGCCCAGCCCTGTATATAGTGCTCCACATATAGTCCACCCCTGTATATAGTGTTTCACAGATAGCACACCCGTGTATATAGCCCCCCTGTACATATAGTCCACCCCTGTATATAGTACTCCACTAGATAGTCCACCCCTGTATATAGTGCTCCACAGATAGCCCACCCCTGTATATACTATATATAGGGGTGGGCTATCTGTGGAGCACTATATACAGGGGTGGACTATATGTACAGGGGGGCTATATACAGGGGTGGGCTTTCTGTGGAGCACTATAGGGGAAGCTATTTGTGGGATACTATATACAGGGGTGGGCTATATCTACAGGGGGACTATATACAGGGGTGGTCTATATCTACAGGGGGGCTATATACAGGGGTGGGCGATCCATGGAGCACTATATACAGGGGTGGGCTATATCTACAGGGGGGCTAAATACTATATAGCCCCCCTGTAGATATAGCAAACCCCTGTATATAGTGCTCCATAGATCGCCAACCCCTGTATATAGCCCCCCTGTAGCTATAGCCCACCCCTGTATATGGTGCTCCATAGATAGCCCACCCCAGTATATAGCCCCCCCTGTAGAGACACCCCCCATAGATAAAGCCCCCCGCGTGTAGATAAAGCCCCCCGCGTGTTAATAAAGCCCCCCTGTAGATAAAGTCCCCCTTGTAGATAAAGGCCCCCCGTAGATAAAGTCCCCCTTGTAGATAAAGTCCTGTAGATACAGCCACACACTTTTTTATTACAATTAAAAAAAAATAATAATAATTCAAACTCACCTTAATCCCGTTCCCACGCCGGCCGGCAGCCATGGAGACCTGTTCTCTTCTATGCAGGTCTCCTGGGGGTTGAACGAAGCGTCTATGAAAGGCGCTGATTGGCTGGGCAGGATGACTTTCCCTGTCAATCAGCGCCTTTCATCGACGGAAGCTTCACTGGTACAAAAGGTACCAGTAGCTTCACTGGTGCAAAAGCGCTGAATAGCCGGGCACGGAACGTGCCCGGTCATTCATTGCTTCTAATAGTACCTGTGTCCTTTAGACACAGGTACAATTATAGTGCAGGAGGAGGTGGCGCTGGTGCCCCCCTCTAAGTTGCGCCCGGGGCACATGCCCCGCCTGCCCCCCCTAGCTACGCCCCTGCTGACACTGATGTGGCTGCCTGAGGGGATCCAGGGCGTAACTCCTGCAATCATTACGCCACTGGGAGACTCCTAAAGTGCTTAGATCTGAGCCGGTTTTATAGAAAATTAGGCCGTGGACTACAAGCAAACAAAATTTCAACCCACATAATACCGGCATACTGTTATACAATGCCAACATAATACTGACATATACAGCCCACATACCACCATATGTTACCCAAATAATATGCAGTATCCAAACATTACTTTCTTAAAAAGCCCACATAATACTGCCATATGGTTCCCACATAATGCTACAATTCAATTGCCAAATAATGCCACCATACAATGCTAAATACAGGGGGGTCTAATTTGCTCCCAGGGTTTCCTTATTCGGGGTCCTCCTAGGAAATGGGCCCATGAGCAAATGCCCAGTTTGCCATCCCCTAAAACTCGCCCTGTCTGAGATGTAAATCCAGAAACGACTAGGAAATCTGATTTGTATAATCCTGGTTCATATTGACCGGAATAGGAGCTGTATACATGTAGTAGACTGCTGAGATGTTAGGAAGTATATGGAGCAAAGAAAGATTGATACTTCATAGTGAAGAACCTGAGGCTTATTAGCTATAGTGACATAAACATTTACTCTGCTGCTGGATTTCCTGTGGCTTTTAGTGGAATATTTTCTTCATCAGTGAAAAGTATCATGGGATCTGTGTTCAGCATCCATTATCACTAATGTGTATTTCAAATTTGCCTTTTGAATAATATTATATACTAGTATATATATATATATATATATATATATATGTGTGCGCTAAGAATCCTGCCTATTGTAAGTAGATTTAGCAGTAATGCATATTTATTTATATTTAGCGGCTTGGGTGATATTGGTGTCCGCAGTGTGCTGTCGCCATTTGTGCTGTATAAATTTGCAGTCACAGGCCTTCTTGCACCTGTATACATACAAAACACGTTTTGTTTCATTTTGTTAGAATGTGCTGTTCAAACTTTTGTGTTGTTTATGTGATTCATATATGTGGGGTTAGTGACTGCCTCCATTTTTGATCTTGCACTCCTCCCATTCTGCCCTGGGTGATTTTAATTAGTTTAATGCTGGTTCCTATCATCCCCAAATATATGTGGGTTTAGTCCCAGTTCTGGGTGTATGCGCAGAGTAGGTCCCCACGTCATAGAGGTCACCTTGTTGTGGCAGGTGGGCTCACACAATTTGATCAAAATGTGCGCTAAGAACCTCCCTATTGTAAGTAGATTTAGCAGTAATGCATATTTATTTATCTAGTGGCTTAGGTGACATTAGTGTTCCCAGTGTGCTGTCACCATTTTCTTGTGTGCTATATAAATATATATAAATATATATATATATATTTTCTTTTTGTTATTTTATTTTTTATTTTTGTGAAAATAGATCCAAGAAGTTTACCCAGACTTAAACATTGTTTTTCATCAAAGCATTAAATGGTGCCTAAATGCATTTTGCCAACCTTTTTGATGGTTTTAGCTCAATTGTAATGATAGGGGTAGGGAAACGGACAAGTGAGCCCTAATCTACCCGCCACTCTGTCCCTGCCTACTTGCAACGACCCGCCCTAGGCGACGGGGTACAACTGGGCGGCGGTCCCTACGCTCAGTAAGTGCACGAGACAAAACATACAAGGGAATATAAAGCAAAGGGAAAGGGGCAGTTGCCCACGGCAACACCGTGAGCAACAGAGTGGTGAACGAGCCAAGTCAAACCAGGAGAGCACGAGGTACCAAACGCAGAGCAGAAGAGTAGTCAGAAAGCCAGGGTCAGAATGGAGCAGGATCAAATAGTCAGGAGCTGTAGCTGGGCCAGGAAACCACACGGAAAGAATCACAAGCAAGGAGGAAAAGGAAAGGCAGGTATAAATAGACAGAGGGCGGGAGCTAGCTGAGTCTGGCCAGGCTGCGATAGGCTCTCCCACTCCTAAGCCTGCCAGCCTGAGTGGTGGAAGCTGGAGTCAGTCTCAGAGAGATAGACTCAGGTGAAGACTGATTACCTGAGGAAGTTAACCGCGAAGCTGTGCCTGGCAGATCCTTTACAGTACCCCCCCTTTTATGAGGGGCCACCGGACCCTTTCTAAGCGGACCTGGTTTACTGGGGAAACGAAGGTGGAACTTCCTGACCAATACCCCAGCGTGAACATCCCGGGCGGGTACCCAAGTCCTCTCCTCAGGCCCGTATCCTCTCCAATGGACCAGGTACTGGAGGGAGCCTTGGACCATCTTGCTGTCCACAATCTTGGCCACCTTGAATTCCACCCCCTCAGAGGTGAGAAGGGGAACAGGAGGTTTCCTCGAGGGAGCCAAGGACGGGGAGCAGCGTTTAAGGAGGGAGGCATGAAACACGTCGTCTATACGAAAAGATGGGGGTAACTCCAGCCGGAAGGAGACAGGATTGAGGACTTCAATGACCTTATACGGCCCAATAAACCGGGGAGCAAACTTCTTGGACGGGACCTTAAGACGCAAGTTCCTAGATAATAACCACACCAGATCCCCGACCATAAACAAGGGGTTAGCAGAACGTTTTCTATCAGCCTGGGTTTTTTGTACGCTCTGGGACGCCTCTAGGTTCTTCTGAACCTGGGCCCAGACTGTGCACAGTTCCCGATGAACGACCTCTACCTCGGGATTGTTGGAACTACCAGGTGAAACGGAGGAGAACCGTGGATTAAACCCAAAATTACAGAAAAAGGGGGAGACCCCTGACGAGTTACTGACCCGGTTATTAAGGGAAAATTCAGCGAGGGGAATGAATGAGACCCAATCATATTGACAGTCAGAGATAAAACACCTTAAATATTGTTCTAGAGATTGATTAGTCCTCTCAGTTTGGCCATTGGTTTCAGGATGGAAAGCAGAAGAGAAGGACAGATCAATCTCCAACTTCTTACAGAAGGCTCTCCAAAACAAAGAAACAAATTGTACCCCTCTGTCTGAAACAATATTGACAGGGACCCCATGGAGACGCAGGATGTGTTTGACAAACAAGGTAGCTAACGTCTTGGCGTTGGGTAGTTTCTTGAGGGGCACAAAGTGGCACATCTTACTGAAGCGGTCTACTACCACCCACACCACCGACTTGCCTTGGGATGGAGGCAAATCGGTGATAAAATCCATGGAGATATATGTCCAAGGTCTCTGGGGAATGGGCAACGAACGTAGTAAGCCCGCTGGTCGGGACCTGGGAGTCTTGGACCTAGCACAAACCTCACAAGCGGCGACATAGGCCTTAACGTCTTTAGGCAAGCCAGGCCACCAATAGTTTCTGGCAATGAGGTGTTTGGTACCCAGGATGCCTGGATGACCAGATAGTGCGGAGTCATGATTTTCCCTAAGTACCCTTAGCCGGTATTGCAGGGGAACAAACAGCTTGTCCTCAGGAAGGTTCCCGGGGGCTGAACCTTGATCAGCTGCAATTTCAGAGACTAAATCAGAATCAATAGAAGAAATGATTATACCGGGAGGCAAAATACAAGCAGGATCTTCCTCCGAAGGAGGGCTGGCCATGAAGCTACGCGACAGTGCATCGGCCTTAATATTTTTAGACCCAGCCCTATAGGTAACCAAAAAGTTGAATCTGGTAAAAAATAGCGCCCATCAAGCTTGTCTCGGGTTTAGCCTCCGGGCAGATTCTAGGAAAACCAGATTCTTGTGGTCGGTAAGGACCGTTACCTGGTGCCTAGCCCCCTCCAGGAAGTGGCGCCACTCTTCAAATGCCCATTTAATGGCTAAGAGTTTGCGGTTGCCAATATCATAGTTACTCTCAGTGGGCGAAAACTTCCTGGAGAAGTAGGCACAGGGGCGGAGATGGGTGAGGGACCTGGTACCCTGGGACAAGACAGCCCCCACTCCCACCTCGGATGCGTCAACTTCCACGATAAATGGCTCCATTTGGTTGGGCTGAACCAGCACCGGGGCCGAGATAAAGCACTTTTTAAGGACCTCAAAAGCCTGGACAGCCTCTGGAGACCAGTGGTGGAGATCAGCACCTTTGCGAGTGAGGTCCGTAAGAGGCTTAGCGATGACCGAGAAGTTAGCAATGAATCTCCTGTAATAATTAGCGAACCCCAAAAAACACTGTAACGCCTTCAGGGAGGCAGATTGGACCCATTCTGCCACAGCCTGAACCTTGGCTGGGTCCATGCGGAATTCATGAGGAGTGAGGATTTGACCCAAAAATGGTATCTCCTGTACCCCAAACACACATTTTTCGGTTTTTGCAAACAGTTTGTTTTCCCGAAGGACCTGGAGCACCTTCCTGACATGCTCAATTTGGGAGGGCCAGTCCTTGGAAAACACCAGTATGTCATCAAGGTACACTACAAGAAATATCCCCAGGTAATCTCTCAAAATCTCATTTATGAAATTCTGGAAAACCGCCGGCGCATTACACAACCCAAAGGGCATGACGAGGTATTCGAAATGACCTTCGGGCGTGTTAAACGCAGTCTTCCACTCATCCCCCTCTTTGATGCGGATAAGGTTATACGACCCCCGTAGATCAAACTTAGAGAACCATTGGGCCCCCTGAACCTGATTAAAGAGATCAGGAATCAAAGGAAGGGGATACTGGTTCCTTACAGTGACCTTATTCAGGTTACGGTAGTCAATGCATGGCCTAAGACCACCATCCTTCTTCCCTACGAAGAAGAAGCCAGCACCTACCGGAGAAGTAGAGGGGCGAATGTAACCCTTGGCCAGGCATTCCTGGATATACTCTCTCATGGCTTCACGTTCGGGACAAGAAAGATTAAATATCCTACCCTTAGGAAGCTTAGCTCCTGGTACCAATTCGATAGCGCAATCGTATTCTCTATGAGGAGGTAACACTTCGGAGGCCTCCTTAGAGAAAACATCAGCGAAGTCCCGAACAAACTCAGGTAGCGTGTTCACCACCTCAGGGGGAGAAATAGAATTAACAGAAAAACATGATGTCAAACATTCATTACCCCATTTGGTAAGCTCCCCAGTATTCCAGTCAAACGTGGGATTATGCAACTGCAACCAGGGAAGGCCTAAAACCAAATCGTACGATAATCCCTGCATCAACAGTACAGAGCACTGCTCCAAATGCATGGAGCCAACAAGGAGTTCAAAAACAGGGGTATGCTGTGTAAAATAACCATTAGCAAGAGGAGTGGAGTCGATACCCACTACCGGGACAGGTTTAGGCAAATCAATCAAAGGCATAGCAAGAGACATAGCAAATTCCACAGACATGATATTAGCAGAGGACCCTGAATCCACGAAGGCGCTGCCGGTAGCAGACCTACCACCAAAAGAGACCTGAAAGGGAAGCAAGATCTTATTACATTTCATATTTACGGGAAATACCTGTGCGCCCAAGTGACCTCCCCGATGATCACTTAGGCGCGGAAGTTCTCCGGCTGCATTCTTACGCTTAGGACAGTTGTTCACTTGATGCTTGTCATCCCCACAGTAGAAGCAGAGACCATTCTTCCTGCGGAAATCTCTACGTTGTTGGGGGGACACGAAGGCCCCGAATTGCATAGGTACCTCTGAGTCTTCCGGGGAAGAACGAAGCAACGGAACCTCGGGAGGCATCATGGGGGAGTCGGAGGAGAAAACACATAAACGTTCGCGTTGTCGTTCCCTGAGACGTCGGTCAAGTCGTACCGCTAAAGCCATAACCTGGTCTAGGGAGTCAGAAGAGGGATAGCTAACTAGCAGGTCTTTCAGGGCATTCGACAGACCCAACCTAAACTGGCACCTTAAGGCAGGGTCATTCCACCGAGAAGCTACGCACCACTTCCTAAAGTCAGAACAATACTCCTCAACAGGTCTCTTACCCTGACGTAAGGTCACCAGCTGACTCTCGGCAAAGGCAGTCCTGTCAGTCTCGTCATAAATGAGCCTGAGAGCAGAAAAGAAACGATCAACGGAGGAAAGTTCAGGGGCGTCAGGAGCCAAGGAGAAGGCCCATTCTTGGGGCCCGTCCTGGAGCCGGGACATAATTATACCCACTCGCTGGCTCTCAGAACCTGAGGAGTGGGGCTTTAAGCGAAAGTAAAGCCTGCAACTCTCCCGAAAGGAGAGAAAAGCCCTCCGGTCCCCTGAGAACCGGTCGGGCAACTTGAGGTGGGGTTCAGGAGTTGAGGTGAGGGGAACCACCAAGGTAGCCTCAGGCTGGTTGACCTTCTGAGCCAGGGCCTGGACCTGTAGGGAGAGACCCTGCATTTGCTGAGCCAGGGTCTCAAGGGGGTCCATAGTAGTGTCAGGGACCAGGGTAGACTAGGTATATGGGCTTGTGATTATGTAATGATAGGGGTAGGGAAACGGACAAGTGAGCCCTAATCTACCCGCCACTCTGTCCCTGCCTACTTGCAACGACCCGCCCTAGGCGACGGGGTACAACTGAGCGGCGGTCCCTACGCTCAGTAAGTGCACGAGACAAAACATACAAGGGAATATAAAGCAAAGGGAAAGGGGCAGTTGCCCACGGCAACACCGTGAGCTACAGAGTGGTGAACGAGCCAAGTCAAACCAGGAGAGCACGAGGTACCAAACGCAGAGCAGAAGAGTAGTCAGAAAGCCAGGGTCAGAATGGAGCAGGATCAAATAGTCAGGAGCTGTAGCTGGGCCAGGAAACCACACGGAAAGAATCACAAGCACTGGAGGAACAGGAAAGGCAGGTATAAATAGACAGAGGGCGGGAGCTAGCTGAGTCTGGCCAGGCTGCGATAGGCTCTCCCACTCCTAAGCCTGCCAGCCTGAGTGGTGGAAGCTGGAGTCAGTCTCAGAGAGATAGACTCAGGTGAAGACTGATTACCTGAGGAAGTTAACCCCGAAGCTGTGCCTGGCAGATCCTTTACATCAATGAGTTAAATCATTTTAAAAGATGTCCTCTTAGAGAAACAAATAACAAATAGGGTGAAAATTCAGACATTTACCAGGTGGGAAGGTAGAATCGGCCACAGCTCCCAGCGCTGGAGAACAGGGACATAAAATGGAGTTTGGCCGAAAAAAAACCAGGAACAATAATACAGAGAACAGAAAAAGGTTATAAGCGTGTTTCCACTGGATTTACATTACTGTTTATTCATTTATTCTTTTTTTAGATTACAAACGTTAGGCCCAGGCTCATTGTAATATCTGTGCCCTGTAGAGATGCAATGTTGAGAAATTGTAAAAAAAAACAAAAAACTATATTGCATGGTATATGTTTCTTTGTGGGATCCCGTGGTATTGGAAAGCATAGTTGACTACACTTTTCAATACAGTTAAAAAAAGTTATGCCCATGTATACCTCCCAGCTGAATTTGGCTTAGTGGGGTCCATAAATGTTTATAAAATCATTAGGCATATAAGGGGGGATTCACACGAGCGTGTATTCGGTCCGTGCGGGCCGCGTGGTTTTCACGCGCCACGCACAGACCAATACAAGTCTATGGGGCAGTACAGACAGTCCGTGCTTTTTGTGCAGCGTTTGTCAGCTGCGCAAAAAGCGCGACAGGTTCAATATCTCCGCGTATTTTGCGCATCACGCACCCATTGAAGTCAATGGGTGCGTGAAAGCCACGCAGATCGCACGGAAGCACTTCCGTGCGAACCGACTGAAACAGCGCACCAGCTGTCAAAAGGATGAATGTAACCAGAAAAGCACCACGTGCTTTTCTGTTTCCAAACATCCAAATGGAGTGTCTTTGAGATGAGCGAACCCGGACAATCGAACCGAACTTCACCGGGTTCGGCCGAACACGTTTTGGCCGAACCCGGCAAAAAAAATTCCGGTACGCGACGTCCGGAGATAGTCACTGTCCAGGGTGCTGAAAGAGTTAAACTGTTTCAGCACCATGAACAGTGACTACCGATCCCAATAAACATGAACCTGTAAAAAAAAACGAAGTTCTGACTTACCGATAACTCCCGGCTTCTTCCTCCAGTCTGACCTCCCGGGATGACAATTCAGTCCAAGTGACAGCTCCAGCCAATCACAGGCCAAGCACAGGCTGCAGCAGTCACATGGACTGCCGCGTCATCCAGGGAGGTGGGGCCCGATGTCGAGAGGCGTGTCACCAAGGATGCGTCACCAAGGACGCGTCACCAAGGCAACGGCCGGGAGGGCAGATCTCGGTAAGTACGAACTTTTTCTTTTTTTTTTACAGGTTGCTGTATATTGTGTTCGGCATTCACTGTCGAGGGTGCTGAAAGAGTTACTGCCGATCAGTTAGCTCTTTCAGCACCTTGGACAGTGACGGGCGTCGACTAGCCTCATCTCTATGATGGCGGCTGCGCGAAAATCACGCAGCCGCGCATCATACACGGATGACACACGCAGCTGTCAAATGGTTTTTGCGCGCGCAAAATGCCACGTTGTTTGCGCGCGCAAAAACGCAACGTCCGTCTGTATCTGCCCTTAGTCTCAGTAGCGTGTATGCCAAACATGTGCAGCAAACGCAGTGTGAACATACGCTTATTTTTATATTTTTTTAATGGATCTATACTTTAGCATGCTTTGCTTTATTCCATGTGAAAATTGGTCAAAATCTAAAAATAATTGCGGTCTTCCATTTGATGTCATTTACATCTGCATTTTGCTAAAATTGAATACAGAGTGCATGTAAATCTGGCCCAAGAAATGCTTTAGAAATAGGCAAGAAAAAACTTGCAGTACAATGTAGGAACACAAGATGGCACTGTATGTTAAGTTCACTATGTCCTGCGCCATGTTAATTTGTGTAATATTTAGTCACATTTGAACACGTTTGGACACAATACCATAAATTTAGTATTAGGATGGAGTTGTCTGCTCTTTTTTAATATCTTAGTCAGGGATGTAGCTAGGGAAGCGTTGGTGAGGCATATACCGAAGGTGAAGGGTGCCAGGAGGGGTGCCTAAAACTACTCTGCCTTGCCAGGGTATTTCGATACAGAGGTAGGCCAGTGAACTCAATCTTTGTCCCGGGTGAAAAAAGTTTAACCACGACTCTGATATTTTTGCTTCAATTTGTATTATTCCTACAGAACTTGAAGGAAAACAAGCACAACTTCTCAATATAAACTTACAGGAATGTTCAGGAAAGTGTTGAAAAAGTAAAAAACTTTCTTATCATTCAACAAAGCTTGAATGTCTTGAGATGAGATTTGCTTTACAAGCAGAACACATAACAATCCTCATATAGTAAAATATACAAACTAAATCATAAAGGCGTCCAGCACAAGGAGCAGCTGTAAAATGTACCGCCGTGTGGCGTTCCACATGGTGCCATATTACCAGCTCATTCTCCCCTAGCAGCAATGTTCCTATGGGAGAGGAGCTCTGTAATACCACATTCAATGGAACAGGCCAGGGATTTATTTTCTGTCAGATGCCTACCGGGTCCGACAAAAAAAAAAGCACCATATACAGTACCTTCATATTAAATCGTATTAAACAATTTATTATTGTTCTTTTTCTTCTTCTTTTCATCATTATTATTTTTATTATTACAACAACAACAACAACAATAATAATAATAATAATAATACTGATGATGATGATAATAATAATATTAATAATAATAATACTAATAATAAAAAATTAAAGAAAATTTCCATAAAAAACGCGTGCCCAAGAATACATTTCCATCAACGATTGCGCATACAGTGGAAGTGACGTAAAATCGCCTTTCTCACACACATAAAAAAAAAATACTCTGTGTGCTGCCGTATGGTGCTAACATTTTTATTTTTATTTTTTTTAAATAATGGATTCTATGTGAACACAGAGGCCATGGAGTTTCTTGCTGACTTCCCATAGACTATAGACGTCCTGGCTGTCCACACCTATCTCTGCAGGGACGTTTTAGCAAGTTAAATATATTTTATTACATAATATCAAAGCCCTATATCTTCTGAGAAAAAACAAGACCAAATACATGTAGGCTGACAGAGGAATAGAAGAACAACAATTTGCTATTAAATTGGCACATGGCTAAAACTTGAACATGTGCCAGTACAGGAAGGGGTTAAGCAAGAATTAGAGCATAAAAATGTATAAAGTTCGGGAAACTGAAATAATCTAAGATGTGGCTAGACTGCAGGTATAATGTCATTGCTATACATACTGCGACGTAGAACTGGCATGAGTCAGCTGGGTTGACTATAGAGTCAAAAGACACATCAAAGAAACAATTTGTATGGAAATGGTATGATAACTTGTTACTATTATTATTATCATTATTATTATTATCATTCACGCATTCATAGGAGAACATTTAAGATATATTTTTGATAAGATCCTGGGCAAAAAAAAAAACATTTTGTATTGTAACTGACGCTTCTATCAGCAGGTGGCGACCTTGTACTACTTGTAATGTTACCTATGGCTTCAGCCTCTACCCCGTCACCTATTGTTGGGATCTGATGTTTACAAGAACCGCGCTTGCTATTTATAGAAACGAGAACCATTTTATGGAAACAATCATCTATAACGATGCCACTCAATTAATAACAATTGACCTGCTAAAAATGTCCCAGCTGCTCAGCTATTTTTCTCATGTTAAGCCAGATCATTTTTCCAAACGGCACCTTTACATGTTCATGGAGTTGTAGCGACAATTTACCAGTGATAACGATTGGCACTTCTAGTAATAATAGAGCGGGTGCAGTATAATTAATAGTCTTCCCACTACTGATCCATATTCGAGACACATTGATTATGATATTGGCAAATTGCTTACTTAATCATAATAATAATATAATACTGTTAATAAAAAAAAGTTCCCTTCAGCTGCGGCACTCCCACCATGCTAACCCCCAACTAAAAATGACTTTATTTTATGTTTGTTCTCTAAAAATGGGATCCAGACTACACGATTTGGTAAGTCACGCTTGTCTGCAGCTGTTGAGAAACCCTGGGAATTTTCCTGGCACTCATTGCTTTTGAATCATTCCTACAAAGAAAAAGGAACATTTCCAGTAATGACATTTCATATATTAAGCAATTGGCTTATAACTTAATTTACAAAGGTCTGAATGTAAACCTATACTTTATAGGTGATGTCTCATACAGAAACGCCTGTCCATATGCCGTGTTAGGATATATGGAAGTTAGAGAGGAAGAAGCCCCCTTTAGCGGTCCATGTTTTTCATGCGAGGCCAGTCGCCTGAATGACCCGTAATGTAATGGCACATTTGTTTGCCTAGAAATGACTTCCCCCAGAAAAATCCGCTGTTTGGGCAGCACTAATATGAAAGTGGTTGTCTGTGATTCGACCCCCCCTATAAAGTGAACCTTCTGTGATTTTCTAATCCCCTTAGGGATCATTTTGGTTAATAGCAGAAAATCAGCAGTGACGACATTTCTCCTGCACTGTTGCAGGTAGGATGAAAATTATTTTCGGGATAGAAATATGTAAGCGGAATGGTTTTGAATGCCATTTCCTAATATTCAAGCACGGATTTCATTACCATACAGTGAATGTCCACCATTTAAAGGGGTTGTCTCATGACATGAACCCCTGTCATATGCCTTATTAGGGCGTCATAGAGGGGTGTCCTAGGCAGACCTAGCCCGCCGATGTATTACATGGACGACCATCCATCCGGTGCAGAGAAAGTTTGTGGCTGGCCACGGCCATAAATAAAGGAGATTTTTCAGCAGAAAATGACCTAATCTTTTCTTAAAAAAGTTTTTATGTTAAACATATATATATATATATATATATATATATATATATATATATATATATATATATATTTTAATGTTGTGATGTTGTTTCCAACATTTCATGTAATCATCTGTATGTTAAAATAGTCCTAAAATCTTGCTGTTTCCACTCTGGCCACTGGGTCTCACAGTAGACTGACCCTTCCTGTTCAGTAGAGATCACTTCGCAGCAGTTATTACATTATCATCACAGCCAAGATTACACCTCTATATAGATAACACAGGATCCACCACAGACAATAGGAGATTGACACAGCTCCCCCTCCCTGTACAATGACCTCTGCACAGGTCACAGAGCATGCCCACAATACTCTCCCATAAAAGTCAATGGGTCCCTTCCTGTTCACTGGTCCCTATGGTCCATGTGGCTGCTGTAAAGCATATCTCTAAATGCTGTTAATAATAATGTACAGAAAATAGAAAAAAAAAAAGTCTACAATAAAAAATAAAAAAAAGATTAGAAAAAATATTATTTTCACTATCTGGTTGTAATTAGTAATTAGTAAAACTAAGAATAGATGATACATTTCTTTTAACAACATGTTGTGCTGCATAATGTTTGCAGTAAACTCATAAGCTCCCCCTAGTGTTAGCTACAGGCAGTCAGAATTTATTTAATTTCACGTCTATTGCTAGAATGCTTATAATTTCATTAACGAATGTAAACCTATACTTTAAAGGGGTTATCTCATGAAGAAAACCCCTGTCCATATGCTGTTAGGACATATGGACATTACAGAAGAGGGAGCCCCCTCTGAGCCTCCTTTAGCCATCCATGTTTTTCATGTGTGGCCATATAACTGAATAAACCCCCATGTAATACTACATATATCTGGCTAGAAACAGCTTTCCTTAGCAAAATCTGTAGAATTTGGAGCTCTATATGAGAAACACAGAGCTCCAACCACAATAAAGATATATTAAGAAAACATTAAGAACAGAATTTTGGACCTATTAAGATTAAAAATCTAAATGATAGATATTCACTTAAAAATACTGCAACCTGTGGATTGTACATACAGAACAGCTAATGCATCAGGCATGATAGAGTTAAATCAGTGTCACATACTGTAGAAGTTATAGGTCGCAGTGATGTTTTTTTCCAGGAAACCATGATGTTCTGAAGTGATCGAGACCGCGTGACATGAAACTGAATGGTGAGCGCTGTTATCCCTGTCATATCAATGCAACATCATTGTCAAAACGCTGCATGCCGAGATCTGACTGAAAGACAACTGAACTTCTCATCATCTTCAGGACTACAGTGTCTCAGGGAGAAAATGACCCCTATATGAAGATCCACGTGACACTGCCCTTAATCACATAAGGTCTCTCAGATTATGATGAAGCATACGCCGTTAGGCCCCATCGCCATTTACTTCCCTTCTATATGATCCCAAAGAACAAAATAAGCGATTGGTGAGGTAGTCTATATTGTAGATAGAACATTATCATCCATCTTTATATATAATGCACAGAAGACAAGTGCACAATAGGAGAAACTTTGCCATCTCTGTCACAATTGAAAAAGGTGGGCAAGGCTTAGCGGGAGGGGGTGGGGCCACCACAGCCCGATAAATTTACTATCATTTACACCAGAAAACTGGCATAAATTATAGCTCAAATCGACTCCAGTTATGATTTTCTGGTGCATGGACGGCCAAAAATTAAAATGCCCCCATTATGTTTATGTTGAGCTAAGGCCCCATTCACATGACCGCAGTTTTCATCCGTAATTACGGATCAGGTAATTATGAATGAAAAATTGCGGACCCATTCATTTCTACAGGTCACTGAAACCTTGCAGTATATTTACTGATGTGTGTCCGGGCCGTAGAAATGTTCATCAAAATATACAACATGTCCATAACTTGAAGAGCACCTATCACCACGCAAGCCCTATCTGTTTTCATTTAGAAATCATTAGCTCCCCCAAAAAAAAAATGTTTTTTTAAATATGTCACTTAAAAAAAAAGTACGTTGAATGAATAGTCTGCAAATGATTCCTCACAGAACTTGCGGCAGATTTTCCTGGAAGGGGGATCTCAGCATGCCCAGTGTCTACCCACAACGGTCACGGCAGAATACAGCATTAGGCCTTATTCACACGAACGTGTTTTTTGTGCGTTGCAGTTCCGTGTGTCATCAGTATGTGGTGCGTGGCTGCCTGATTTTCGTGCCTATGGCATCGTTATGACACTGTTTATATGTTTAGAGACAGAAAAGAAGGAGGTACTTTTATTTTTACCTTCACTTATTTAACAACTGTAGCGTGAATCACGCGCGGTACACGGAAGTGCTTCCGTGTGCAATTTTCGTGCACCCATTGACTTCAATGGGTGCGTGATGCGCGAAAAACGGCCAAGTATAGGACATGTCGTGAGTTTTACGCAGCGGACAAACGCTGCGTGAAAATCACGGACTGTCTGAACGGCCCCATTGAGTTACATAGGTCCGTGTGACACGCGTGATTTTCACGCGCATATCACAGACGTGAACTACGCTCGTGTAAATAAGGCCTTAGACCGTGAGATCTTGCTGGTTATCGCAGCGTGCGGCTTTATTAATGCTGTAGACAGTGCTCTTTAAGTCACGAGATCCCACGGTCTGACGCTGTATGCTGAAATGGGAGGGTTGTGGGAAGATGCTGAGTATATTGGGATCCCCCCAACAAGTTCCGACCTGACTTCTGCAGGGAGTCGGATCATTTGCATACTGGGCACTTGACTCATACAGAGGTATTTTTTCATTATAATGACTTCTATTAAAAAAAAATCTTTTTTGGGGGGGGGGGGCTAATCATGTTTTAATTAAAACAGACAGGTTATTCCTGGTGATAGGTCCTCTTGACCTGCCTAAGTAGAGTCGTGTGTTAATGAACCTTCCCTTACCCATCCTATCCCTCCACCCCCACCTTTAGGAAAGACACGTGACACCGAGGTTGGATGTGAAATGGCCACAGCAGCCGTTTATTAATTTCACAGTTTTATAAAAACAATTTAAATCCGAAACATTCGGATAACTAGTTAGGAATCCACCAGAGAATTCCTCCTAATAATTCACATGACCCAACATGGGTCAGAATCGTAAATAACAATTTTAACGTTAACATTAACCCGAGCAGAGGAAGTCCTTGAAGCCCTTTCAGATATTCCTTTTTTAAGAACACACCGAGTTAGCCATCTGCAAACCAGTAATTACCTCCAGCCGTAAACCAGCTCGGAAGCACCGTTCACCTCTGCAGATGGCTCCAACCACTAGAAGTCCACTTCAAAGGGATAACACCCGATGAAGCCCTCAAGTGATTTACCGACCACTAGAAGTCCACTTCAAAGGGATAACACCCGATGAAGCTTTCAAGTGATATACCTTCCACCAGAAGACCACTTCAAAGGGATAACACCCGATGAAGTCTTCAACCATGTACCTTTTTTGGGGGACGCATACCCCCGATGCGACCCCCCCACCATTTTGTACTGACTGGCCTCAAGGACTCCCCCCGCCACAGCGAAACAGGCCTTGACCACCTTAAGCCTGTGAGTTCCGCCACACCACCACCGCCCTTTCTATTCCTTCTGCTATCGCCAAGCTCCAAAGATCAATGCCAACCTCGGTCAGATGAACCCCATCACTCCTCCAGAAGTTCCCCACTCCTGACTACAAATCCCTGTGCCGCACGCAAATGCCCCCGTTTTTTGCTACAAAACGGGACACCGCCCGATTAACTTTAATGCGAGCCTTATTGACTCTCTCCACTGACCTAGCCAACCGCCAATGTTTCCTCGGGACTATGTCCGACCACACTATCACCAACTTGGGATAAGAAACCCACAAACACAACATATCGTGTTTGATGTCCCGCACCAACTCACGAAAGGGGCGGACTCCTAAGTCATTCCCACCCACGTGCAACACTAAGACCTCCGGAACCCTATCAAGCCGGGCATATGTCTGGAATTCCGCCAACACCCTGCTCCATGACATACCTCTAAATCCCAGCCAATGCACAACCGCATCGTCGCGGAATGCGCAACTGGCGACCGTCCGGGCGGACGTCCGCCCTCAAAGCCCCCCAGTGCACGTAAGAATGACCCAGCAACCACACCAAACACGGAGGCGAATCTGAAACAGAAAAACAATTAGACACCACCATATAAAACATTTCTTTAAGCGTTAACAACAAACCTCATAACAAATGGGGGCGGACATAGGACTTAAATCTGTTGGACTCCCAACGACCAATGCGCCGAACCCCTTCATCATCCAACCCCCAGCGCCCCGCTTCAGTTGCTGCGCCAATCCTGAAGGAATGAGATGAATATGAGCCCGCCGCGACACCAACCGCCGTCAGACATTTTTTTTTTTTTTTTTTTTTAATACAGCTCCAAACTGAAACCTGGACAAAAACGACCCGTCCACATGACGTAACAAAGGCAAATCTGGAGGCCCCGCTCGCGGCTTAAAACCCTGCATGCACTCTACTGGGCACATAACCGACCCCGGGAGGGCGAACAAAACTATCAGCTTACCCTTCCCTAATTGGTCAGTTTTTGAGAAAAACCCCGCCTCCCAGGCGTCCCCTAACCAGTACAAAAGTGCCACCAACCTGTCTCTATCCGTATTGACGTCACCCAACTCTCTTACCCACTCCTCCCACTGCATCCAACAAGCAGAATAAGCACTCCACGTCGTGCGCGCTATAGACCCTTTTACCAGTTGTTCTACGGGACCGAGACCAGATCCCAAAGATGTTCCGGACAAGCCAAACCGAGACGTTCCGCTCCCGGTGCCAATTGCCGAAACCGGTCCCACCGCGAGCGAGAAAGAGCATCAGCGATACAATTCCGTACTCCCGGCACATGCACCGCCACCACCCACGCGTTTAACGACAAACACACCAGCACTAAATGTCGCAACAATTGAACTACCGGAGGAGAGGACGCCGTGATGTTATTAATGGCCAGCACCACCCCCATGTTGTCGCAGTAAAAACGAACCTTCTTATCCCTGAGCCTGTCCCCCCAAATGGTCGCCGCCACCACGATGGGGAACAGCTCGAGCAGGGCCAGATTCCGCGTGAGTCCACTGGACACCCAACTAGCCGGCCATTGACCTGCGCACCACGGACCTCCCCCGTAAGCCCCAAAACCGCCCGCCCCAGCCGCATCCGTAAAAATATTCAAATCACTCGTATCCTGCGCTGGGGCCATCCACAGCGAGCGACCATTGTACTGGCCCAAGAAGTCATCCCAAACCTGAAGATCAGCTCGGTGCTCCTCCTTGATGCGGCGCACGCACTCCCGCCGTTGCCGCCGCCAACCGTCTACCAAACACCCTCCCCATTGGCATAATCCGGCAGGCGAAATTCAACTTCCCCAGCAGCGACTGAAGCTCCCGCAGCGTCAATTTCTTCAGTCTACAAGCCCGCCGTACCTCCAGCCTCAAAGCACCCAGCTTATCCGCAGGGAGACGACACTCCATTGCCACCGAATCTATTTCAATTCCCAAAAAACAAATCGTCGCTACCGGGCCCTCCGTTTTTTCTGGCGCCAAAGGGATCCCAAAATCCCTTGCCACCTTCTGTAGTGCATAAAGCAAATTACCGCAAACCGGCGAACCCCCCGGCCCAACGCACAAGAAATCATCTAAGTAATGGATCAACGAGTCGACCCCGGATATTCCCCTCGTTACCCACTCCACGAAGCTACTAAACGCCTCGAAATATGCACAAGAAAGGGAACACCCCATCGGAAGGCACCGATCCACGTAAAAAGCCCCATTCCAAAAACAGCCCAACAGCCGTTGGCTTTCTGGATGAACTGGCAACAACCTGAACGCCGCCTCGATGTCGGTTTTTGCTAGCAGCGCGCCCGGACCCGCAGCCCGCACTAAACCCACCGCCTTATCGAATGAGGTATAAACTACGGAGCACAACTCGTGATCTATCCCGTCATTTACCGACGAACTCTTGGGATACGATAAGTGTTGAATTAAACGAAATTTTCCGGGCTCGCGCTTAGGAACAATACCCAACGGGGACACAACTAAATCTTTTACTGGCGAATCAACAAAAGGCCCCGACATGCGACCCAACGAAACTTCTTTTAACAATTTGTCCGACACGACCTTGGCATGCAAGTAAGCCGATTTTAAATTCCTCCGCGTAACCGGCACCTCATAAGGAGGCGGAGGAATAACGAAACCAACACAAAACCCCTCGTAAAGCAATTTAGCCGCCGCCCTATCCGGATACTCATTTAGATAAGGGGCCATCTTTTCCACCCTCACCGGTGACACCCCCTTGACCAGCCGCGGAGGACTGGTTCCCTGACCTCTTTTTACGCATACATTTTGCCGCCCCGTGTGATGCACCATTACACTCGGAACACACGTGCTTGAACTTGCACGTGGCCCCGAACTTACACTGGCCTTCATTAAATTGCCAGCAAAACCCCGCCTTTCCCCCGCCGCCTTGTCCAACCTGACTAGACTGGCCTCCTTGGCCGGCGCTCCCGGGAAAGGACTGCCTAACCGGAGCCGTAACCCGTAACCAGAGAGCAATATCCTTCTGGTCCCACCGAATCGCCGGCCGAACCGCTTTCCGCTGACGGAATTGCTCATCGTATCGCAGCCACGCCTGACCCCCATACGCCCTATGAGCCTCCCCAATGGCATCAAAATAACAAAACAACGCCGAATAATTTTCCGCCGCCTTTTCCCCTATCACACTGGCTAATATGGCGAACGCCTGCGACCAATTAACGAACGTCTGCGGGATAAGCCTATACCGCCGCCGTTCCTCCTCGTCCTTTTTACTCTCGTCCCGCTTGCTCTTATCTAAATAAAATTTAGCGAGCGGCAAGAGAGAAAAAATCTCAACATATTCGTCCTTCCAGATCCGCTCACGCACCTCCTGCTTTAAATGCGCCCCCAACGGACCTTCGAAACAAACATACACCTCCCCACGAGCACGATCATCAATACGCACCCGATCGCCATCTTTTTGCGCCTCGGTCTGTACCGACACCGCGACCGCCTCTCTAACCGCCGTCACGGGCCGCGCTTGTAACAATCCCAC
This sequence comes from Rhinoderma darwinii, assembly GCF_050947455.1. NCBI lineage: Eukaryota > Metazoa > Chordata > Amphibia > Anura > Rhinodermatidae > Rhinoderma > Rhinoderma darwinii. The sequence goes on from NC_134693.1 coordinate 32,197,507, forward strand.
GTCCCTGGGACCCTCCCAAACTACCGCCGGGGACACTTCCGTGACTACCGGCGCCACCGCCCTATCTAGGCGCCCGACCAGCTCTCTCAAGCAACCCACTAAATCTGCCAGACCCGCGCCATCACGCCCGCCCGCGCCACTACCGGCCACCGATGCGACGCTAGCAACCCCCCCGCCGACACCCGACATAAAAATCGCTGGATATGACAATGATGGAGTTATACACTCACCGGGCTGCACAGGCGCTGTGTTCCCGTCAGCCGGACCATCCTGACCTCGACGATACACGTCCAGTTCACCTTCCTCCAGCTCCTCTCTCGCAGACGACTGGCCATCCCACCGACATCTTCGGAACGGAGATGATGAAGCGCTGACCGATGGGCCGGCAACCTGCCGCCCGACCGCTGGAACCCAGACTTCCGACGGGACCTGCTGCCTCGACGTCGCTGTAGATCTAGGCGTCCGTCTCGATGATCCTGAAGAAGCCTGCCCCCTGGCCGGAACATCACCAGGCGGGGCGGCCGTACCTTGTCCTCCGAATCTTCCATCCGATGGGGGAGGGGTGACAGGGAGCCCGGCCTGCGACTCCCTGCATACCGCCGGACCCCGTCGCGGCTTGGGATTCCTGCCAGGACGCAGGGCCTGGGAAGAGGCGGTCCTCCCAGCTGCCTGGCCTGCAGCGTCCGTGATCGGGCTCCCTCTGCGACGCCGTGTCCGCGGAACTGCCTCAGGACTGAGGCGCTCTGGAGGTCGGGACCGCCGGGAGGGACGGGTCGACCCGGCCTGAGTCGCCGTCACCCCCGGCAACGCTCTCTGCCTGCTCCGATCAGGAGCGGTTGTTGCCGACTCCCCCCCCGCCGCCATAGTAATGCTAGGAAGGGGGCCGGCGGAGGGGAGCCTGTCCTCTGCAACAGACCCCGAACGCCGGGCCTGACGTGGCGAAACGGCGTCCGGGATCCTAGTTAATGCAGCCACGGTCTCCTCCAGCCATCCGGGACCGTGGTGCACAGCAGCGGCGAGCAGCCGCTCTAATAATAATGCCTCCGACATAGGGAGTAGCGCGGGCAACGGGGAGCTTGTCTCTCCCTGTGTTACTTCTCCCGCTGCTTCCGGCTCAATGCCGAAAAACAGCGGGAAGCCCAGCAACGGCCCCCTGACTCCTCCTTATCCCTCCTCCACCTCCTCCTCACTCTCCCTCCAACTCTCCCTTACCTATTAACCCTTTCCCTACCAGGGAGGTCATGGAGGCTTCCCCTTAAGCCCTGCAGGCTGCGTCCAGCCTCTTCTATACATTAAATTAAAGCCAGTAACAATTTAATGTGTATGGGAATTCCTAATGGCAGATGTCAAGGGAAACAAAGATCGGACATGTAAATGCAGTTTTACAAACCATTCCTCAAAAAACACACATCAACCCTATTATTTGAAGTTATTTCTACTTTGTAAATAGTAAAATGAAAAGACTTTTCCAGCTCACCGGTGTCCAGCGTCTTTAGTGATCCAGTGCATGGACCTTGCCCTGGCCCAGCCGTCTTCCACAGCAGCAAAAAAAAAAAAAAGAGTATGATCCAGCACTTCATGAAGAAATCCCAGGACTTTATTGTATAAACATAAAAAAATCCACCCAGCACATAAAGACAAAGGATCAGTACGCTTACGCGTTTCAAACACCAACTGCGTTCTTAGTCATAGGACCTACGACTAAGAACGCAGTAGACGTTTGAAACGCGTAAGCGTACTGATCCTTTGTCTTTATGTGCTGGGTGGATTTTTTTATGTTTATACAATAAAGTTCTGGGATTTCTTCATGAAGTGCTGGATCATACTTTTTTTTTTTTTTGCTGCTACTTTGTAAATACACTGATAAAACAAGACTTTCCCCGTGCGCTTATCACATCAAGAAACCGTGATCACCACTCTGCCTGTTATGTAATCTTTCTACCAGTAGCATGATTGCTTTGTTTGCAGACTCATGAGTCATTATAAGTGGGGGAGACACAAGAGGGGCCTTGTTCGGAGCGTCATGTAGGTGAGAGGCGCTACTAATAGCTTAGTTCTCATGACACCTACTCAGAAAATACAGACGCAGCAAAAGCAAAATATCATAAAACACCATGTGGAACCAGGAAGAGTAAAAAATCAATAATATAAGAATAAAAGATAAACTTATACAACAAGATCATATAATTGTAGAGATTCTATAGATGACACGTGTTCATCTGAACTCTCAGTATAAGGGTATGTTCACACAACGCCTTGAAATACGCCTGTAAAAACACTAGCAAAACAGATTCCCATTAAATTCAATGGGAAACACGCTGTGCTGTTCACGTGAGGTGTATTTTTATGCTGCTGAATTTAAAAAATGGCTTCGTAAAAATAAGCCTCGTAAAAAGAAGTAGCTTGTCACTTCACTTCTTGAGGCGTTTTTGGAGCTAATTTTCCATTGACACTATGGGTATGTTCACACGCAGTGTTTTCAGGCGTATTAGGGGCGTAGACGCCACAAAATACGCCTTGTAAAACGCTAGTGAAACGCAGACAAACAACTTCCTATTGAAATTAATGAGAAAACCGGCATTTAGGTCAAAATGGGCATTTTTTACGCCGCTGTTTAAAAAAACGGCATGTAAAAAGACACTGCGTAGAAAGAAAGAGCATGTCACTTTTTGAGCCATTTTTTTCATTGGGTCAATTGAAAAACAGCTCCTAAATCGGCTTAAAAAAAAAAGCCTAAAAAAAAAACTTTTTCTGCTTCAAAAATGGCTGAAAATTAGAGGCTGTTTTCCCTTGAAAACAGCTCTGTCATTTTCAGCCATTTTTAATTGTGCGTGTAAACATACCCTAACGGAAACCGTGCCACAAAACGCTCCAAAAAACGGCCGAAAATGCCTCCCATAGACTTCAGTGGGAGGCGGAGGCGTTTTTTTCCCCCGAGCGGAAAAAACGTCTCGCCTCTGACCTACCATTGACGTCAATGGGAGGCAGAGAAAGCGTATCAATGGCCGCGGGCGAAAAACGCAGTGAAAATCGGCATCCAGGCAGAGGAAAATCTGCCTCAAAATTCCGAACTGAATTTTGAGGCAGATTTTCCTCCTGCAAAAATCTATGTGTGAACCCAGCCTAAGAAAAACGGCTCAAAAGAGGCTTCAATTGAAAAAAAAAAATAGTGCCGTATCTCCTACATAACGAGATCAGTGCTATAATGTAGATGACAGCAGTGCTTTTTATTTAATAAAACAATCTATTTTCACCACTTTATTAGCGATTTTAGATTTATGCTAATGAGTTGCTTAATGCCCAAGTGGGCGTATTTTTACTTTAGACCAAGTGGGCGTTGTACAGAGGAGTGTATGACGCTGACCAATCAGTGACCAATCAGCGTCATGCACTCCTCTCCATTCATTTCCTCAGCACATAGGGATCCTTTTAGATCAGTATGTGCTGTCTTATACAAACACATTAACAATACTGAAGTGTTTAGACAGTGAATAGACATTGCACGGGACGTCTATTCACAATCTCTGCACTTCGTTACTCTGTCTGCGGTAGTTACAGCAGAGGACGCGTAGTCTCGCGAGATTACGCGGTAAATGACAGGTTACAACGAGATTACGTGTCCTCTGCTGTAACTACCACAGAAACAGTAACGAAGTGCAGAGATTGTGAATAGACATCCCGTGGAATGTCTATTCACTGTCTAAACACTTCAGTATTGTTAATGTGTTATTATAAGACAGCACATAGCGATCTAAAAGGATCCCTATGTGCTGACTAAATGAATGGAAAGAAGTGTATGACGCTGATTGGTCACTGATTGGTCAGCGTCATACACTCCTCTGTACAACGCCCACTTGGTCTAAAGTAAAAATACGCCCAGTTGGGCATTAAGCAACTCATTAGCATAAATCTAAAATCGTTAATAAAGTGGTGAAAATAGATCGTTTTATTAAATAAAAAGCATTACTGTCACCTACATTACAGCGCCGATCTCCTTATGTATGAGATAGGGCACTTATAATGTGGTGACAGCCTCTTTAAAAAAACGCCTTGAAATCAGTCTGTTTTTCCTTGAAAACAGCTCCGTAATTTTCAACCACTTATTTTTCTTTCGCACAATTAAAAACGGCTGAAAATTACGGAGCTGTTTTTAAGGGAAAACAGCCGCTGCTTTTCAGCCATTTTTGTAGCCGAAAGCTTTTTTTGTGAGGCGTTTTTTTTAAGCCGTTTTTGGACCTGTTTTTTCATTGACGGCTCAAGAAGTGACATATGTGCTCCTTATTTTTAGACTGTGTTATTTTACGCGCCGTTGAATTCAATGGGCAGATGTTTGTAGGCGTTTCACTAGAGTTTTTCAAGACATATTTCAAGGAGCTTATACCCTGAAATACGTCTGATAACATGTTGTGTGAACATACCCTAACACTTGCCCCATGCTGCACAATGTGTACAGGAGACGTCACACAGAATGTCGAAAAACGAATTTGTACCTTGTGTTGACAGTATTAAAAGTTTTGCAATGCAATATTACCGGAGTCTGTGTACGTATAAACAGGATTGCATATTCCTGTGTGACATTTGTACATCAGGAGAGTGTTTGTGAGCAGGAGACACAGTGACAAACAGCACAGAACATTCCAAGACATGGTCCTTCTCAAGACACAAACAATGTGCAGTTTCAAGCTCTCTCCACCAGATGGCAAGATTCCTCCTTTTTGAAATGGCGCACTCTCGCTTCCCTGTTAAATACTCCACCTTGTCCTGCAAACAAGAGTCTATTATAGCCGATAGAAATCATTGTAGTGATGGGAGGAGAAACAGGACATTGTGTTCTATGTGCATTGCCAAGGCTTGTTATGTAAGCCCACATGACGGAACCCACCGGCTGCATACTTCTGCATACAATTTATGTATGTTGCCCTCCCTAAAAGATCACATTTGCACATTGCCACATTTTACAAGTATAAACAAAAGTCATTTCCTGAGTCAAAGTGTTGCAAGTAAATTTGATACAGGTACATATAGAAACTATGCAAACATCAATTATGTGCCGCAAACATCAATTATGTGCCACAATTGTCCCTAAGGCTTCATTTAACACGTTTCTGTCCTGTGTTTAGCGTGTAAGAGCGTGCTAACCGTGTCCATAGGAGTCCGTTAGCCAAACGAGTGTCCTTTTCACCTCCGTCAGGCTGGTATATGTTTACTGAGGTAAGGAATAGCAAAGTATACTACGATATTCCAAACAATGTGATCCTATAAAAAATCTAGACCCCGCTGTATACACTTTATATAACATGACTCAAATAAGTCGAGTCGCTTCTCCCCTTATGTAAATCTACCCTCTCAAAGCAGACACTGAAACAGAGTTGGATTTTAATGGCCACAGCAGCCGTTTATTATTTTAAATAACAATAACTTTAAATACCATAATTTTTGAATCCCCAAAAAAGGGGATACATCATAACAACAAATAACCCACTGCGACCCTATCAGGGTCATAACATTATAAACCAACCAGAATGACAGGGGCAAGTCCTTGAAGCCACCGATACTTAATTTTGGCCATCTGCCCACAAATACCTTACCCCCAGCCGTAACCCGGCCCAGGAGCACCAAATTACCTTTTTGCAGATGACCACCATATATATATAAATATATATAACCCAGCTTTCAAAAGGGGTAACACCCTAAGAAGCCGACAAATTGGGGGTGCATCCCGTGATGCATTCCCCCCCACCACTTTTTACGACCTACTTCAAGGACTCCCCCCCGCAGCTGCAATGACAAAATTTAACCTCCCCCAAAGACAAATGTCAATAAGCAAATAAACTTTGACGAGAAGAACCACCATCCGCAGCAACCTCTTGCCGCGGTCAACCGATCCACATCAGGGCGGGCGGGCGGGAACATGTTCCTGCTTCTGTGTCCTGGCGAAGAGAGGGAGAGCACAAACAGGAAACAGGTACATCCCCTTCAATCCCCACCCCTTCTCACCCAAGCCCTCCTGCTGTCCCTCCCCCTCTTCCTCTCATAGGCCAGCCAACTCTGTGTCCCTCCCATCTATTTTAGTCATGGAGGCCTTCCCTTATTCCTTTTTTCTTCTTTCAGTACGGCCTCTTCTTGACTCAAATAAGTCGAGTCGCTTCTCCCCTTATGTAAATCTACCCTCTCAAAGCAGACACTGAAACAGAGTTGGATTTTAATGGCCACAGCAGCCGTTTATTATTTTAAATAACAATAACTTTAAATACCATAATTTTTGAATCCCCAAAAAAGGGGATACATCATAACAACAAATAACCCACTGCGACCCTATCAGGGTCATAACATTATAAACCAACCAGAATGACAGGGGCAAGTCCTTGAAGCCACCGATACTTAATTTTGGCCATCTGCCCACAAATACCTTACCCCCAGCCGTAACCCGGCCCAGGAGCACCAAATTACCTTTTTGCAGATGACCACCATATATATATAAATATATATAACCCAGCTTTCAAAAGGGGTAACACCCTAAGAAGCCGACAAATTGGGGGTGCATCCCGTGATGCATTCCCCCCCACCACTTTTTACGACCTACTTCAAGGACTCCCCCCCGCCAAAGCGAAACAGGCCTTGACCACCTCACGCCTGCGAGCTCCTCCACACTCCCACCGCTCGCTCAATTCCATCGGTCAAAGCCAGACTCCACATATCCATCCCCACCTCATTGAGGTGCACACCGTCCTCTCTCCAGTACCTGCCTGTCCCAACCTCCAGATCCCAGTGGCGCACCGCAACCCCACCATTACGCGTCACGAAGCTCGATATGGCCCTATTAGCCTTAATGCGAGCCTTGTTAATTTTTCCCACAGATCGGGCCATCCGCCAGCTCTTCCTAGGGACCATCTCCGACCACACCGTCACCAATTTAGGATAAGTTGCCCATAAGCAGAGCAAATCATGCTTGACGTCCCGTACCAACTCCCGGAAAGGGCGTATACCCAAATCGTTGCCTCCCACATGCAACACCAGTACCTCCGGCGCCCTGTCAAGCAGTACAAAATTGTGAAACTCGGGCAACACCCTGTTCCATGTCATTCCCCGTATACCCATCCACCTCACAACCGCCGCGTCCCGCGAAATCCTGAGCTGTCGACCGTCCGGCCGTACATCCGCGCGAAGGGCACCCCAGTACACAAAAGAATGTCCCATAATCCACACCATGCATGAGTCACGGCCTGCAAAACAAATGAAGAACATACACGCACCACCTCTTGCTGCCGCGTACCATCAATACTCAGGCGGAAACGCACGCACCCGGAACATGCTATACATCAATATATCACAACATGTTCAAGCGCACATAAGAACGGAAACGCGCCGACTCCCAACGCCCTATCCGCTGCACGCCTGCATCATCTAAACCCCATCTCACCGCCTCCGTCGCTGCCCCTATACGGAAAGAATGAGACGAGTATTGCTCTGCCTGCACCCCGCTAGCCACCAGACACTTTCTAAAAACCGAAATAAACTGATACCGCGACAGAAACGAGCCATCCTCGTGCCGCAGCAACGGCCCGTCTGAGAGATCTAAACCCGCCAAGTACTCCTTGACACACAACACTGGACAAACCGGATTCTTTGGAACCGCCCACAAAACCACTCGACGTCCTGCCCCTCCTTGGTCCGTTTTGGACCTTCGCAACACTATCTCCACCCTGTCTTCATACAAATCGACATTATCCTGCAACAAGCCCCCCGCTTTTACCGAACTGGGAGAAACCAATTCCCCTACCCGAAAGGCTCCAAAAAAGGCTAACGCAAAAGCCAACCGGAAAAGCTTGCTCTCATACTCTGAACGACACACCTGCCGCACCACCACCTCCAGGGAACACAACAATTGAAATGACACGGGACGCCTCTTATCCCTCACCACTACACCCCGTCTCAGCCCCTTCAATGCCTGGCCCACCAAGAACCGCTTCGTGATATCTACCAACCCCCGTAACTTACAACCGAAAGCAATGGCCGCCACGAAGCGATTAACCTTAGCGACCGTGCAACCCCGGGCAAACGCATCCCCCAACCAAAACAGCAAGGCCACCATCCTATCATCATCCGAGCACACATCACCCAAAGATCTCACCCACTCCTCCCATTGCCTCCATTCAGCCGCATACGACGACCACGTCGCACTGGCCAGTGAACGTTTAATCAATGCACCTGCCGCCTGGATACCAGCTCCCACAGATGACTGGGACAGTCCACCCCTGTTAACTCCGCGTCCGGGACCAGCTGCCGGAAACGATCCCACTGCGAGCGAGAAAGCGCGTCAGCAATACAATTCTCTACCCCTGGAACATGCACCGCCACCACCCATGCATTTAAACTCAAACAGGAAAGCACCAACTGACGCAACAAGCGAACCACTGGAGGGGACGACGCCGAAGTATTATTTATAGCCATCACCACCCCCAAATTGTCGCAATGAAAACGCACTTTTTTGTCCCGGAACCTGTCTCCCCAAATGGTGACCGCCACCACGATGGGAAACAGTTCGAGTAGGGCCAAGTTACGCGTCAGTCCCGCCTCCACCCATGCAACCGGCCATTTTCCCGCGCACCATTGACCTTTAAAGAACGCCCCGAACCCCACCGCCCCAGACGCGTCAGTGAACAATTCCAAATCGAAGCTATCTAACGCCCGGGACATCCAAAGAGAGCGCCCATTATACTGTGCCAGAAAATGGAGCCAGACCTGTAAATCTTCCTTGTGCTCTGCAGCCAGACGAATGAAATGATGGGGTTCCCGAACCCCCGCCGTCGCCGCTGCCAACCGCCGACAAAAAACCCTGCCCATCGGCATGATGCGGCAAGCAAAATTCAACTTCCCCAATAAGGACTGCAATTCACGTAGCGTAATTTTCCTAATCCGACACGCTCGCTCCACTACCAACCGCAAATCCCCCAACTTATCCTCCGGCAATCTGCACTCCATTGCTACGGAGTCGATAGTAATTCCCAAAAAACAAATGGTCGTCACCGAACCCTCCGTTTTTTCCACAGCCAAGGGTACACCGAACTCCCTTGACACCCAATTGACCGTCTCCAACAAATTTGCGCAAACCCCCGAACACGACGGGCCAACGCACAAGAAATCGTCGAGATAGTGAATAACTGATTCCACCCCCGCAACCTCCCTGACTACCCATTCCAAAAAAGAACTAAACACCTCAAAGTACGCGCACGACAACGAACAACCCATGGGAAGGCATCGATCAATGTAATAATCCCCTTCCCAATAACATCCCAACAACCTCTGGCTGTCCGGATGAACCGGCAACAAACGAAACGCCGCTTGAATATCAGTTTTAGCCATCAGAGCCCCTCTTCCGTAACCACGTACCAACGCTACCGCCGCATCAAACGACGTGTAGACCACAGAACAGAGATCCTGGTCAATGCCGTCGTTAACCGACGCCCCCTTCGGGAAGGACAAATGCTGAATAAGCCGGAATTTGTTACCTTCTCGTTTTGGAACCACCCCTAACGGTGACACCACCAAACCTGGAACTGGGATCGTGCTAAAACGGCCCGCCATTCTGCCCAGATCAATCTCCTTCCGGATTTTTTCCGAGACTACCCCCGCATGCTGATATGCCGACTTAAGGTTGCGCTGCGTGAAAGGGACCTCATGCAAAGGGGGCGGAATAACGAAACCGTAACCAAAACCTAAACTAATCAACCGCGCCCCCTCCTTATTGGGGTACCTACTTAGAAAGGGGGCCATCTTTATGAGCTTCACCGGAGTCTCCCCCATAACCAGACGCACCGCTGGCTCCCCCTTGTCGTTTACCCTTCTTAAAACATTTAGACGCTCCATGTGACTGCCCGCTGCAATGTGAACACGCATGCTTGAATTTACACGTCGCTCCAAATTTGCACTGCCCCTCATTGAACTGCCAACACGTCCCAAATTTTGAACCTGAGGCCTGACTACCCCCGCCGGGAGTTCCTGCTGCATTCCCGCTCCCGGGAAAGGACTGCCCCTGCTTATAAAGTGCCGTCACTTTCAACCATAAGGCTATGTCCTTATGGTCCCACTGTATATTCGGCCGCACCGCTTTCCTCTGCCGAAACTGCTCATCGTAACGAAGCCAGGCCTGGCCCCCATAAACCCGATGCGCCTCCCCCACCGCATCCAAATAACAAAACAAGCCGGAACAATTATCTGGCGCCTTTTCCCCAATAACACTCGCCAAAATTGCAAAAGCCTGCATCCAATTGACGAACGTTTTTGGAATCAACCTGTACCGTCTCTTTTCTTCCTCATCCTTTTTTGTTTCATCCCGCTTCACCTTATCTAAATTAAACTTCTCCAGCGGAAGCAAGGAAAAAATCTCCACATACTCGTCTTTCCAAATCCTTTCCTTTACCTCCTGCTTTAAATGCGCCCCTAACGGGCCCTCATAACAAACATAAACCTCCCCGCGCGCACGATCATCAAGACGCACCCTATCAACCTCCTTTGGCGAGTCTGTTTGAACCGCCGCCGCCACTGCCACCGCTGCCCCGGCATTCAACCCCCCACCGTTTTGACGAACCGGAGCGCTTCCAACACTGCTCCCCCACACCGCGACCGGCGCCACACCTGACGGTTCTTGGGAAGGGAAACCACCTAGCCGCCCCACTAACACTTTTAAACATCCCACTAACTCCGCCAAACTATCCCCCGCACCCGCCTGTAGCGACGAGACCCCCGACTCCTCCGCGACGCCCCCCGCCGCGACACCCTCTACACCGATACCCGACATCAATAAAGCTGGAAATGGTAACGTAGGTGTCAACTCACCAGGCTGCCCAGGGGCTGTGAACCCGTCAGCCGGACCCCCATGTCCACGTGGAGAGGCCCGCCGCTCACCGTCCTCCAATGCTCCGGACTCCCTCTGGTGCTGTCCGCATTGGCAATGTGTGCACGGGGAATTCCGATTTTCGTCTGAGACAAGGGGGGGTGACATCGCATCATCCAATTGGCCGAGCTCCAGTTCATGCCTCATCCGTCCCGCTGAACCAGCTCCAAGCTGTTCCGTCCCTGGCACTCCAACCACCGACCTCATCCTGCGACCTCTGGTCATTTCCACCTCGACGACACCATGAGCCGACCCTCTGGCTGGCACATCGCCATGCAGGGTCGCCGTTGCCCTTCCGCCACGTGCTGAAGAAGGAGAGGATGTGACCGGAAGTGAAGGCCGCGTCCTCCTCGCCGCTGCCGCCGGGCGCTGCCGCGTTTTGGGATTCCTCCCAGGACCAGACGAAAGAGCAGCGGCAGGCCGCCCTGGGGTCTGGCCTGCAGGGTCCACTGATGGGCTCCTCTTGCGCCGCCGCGCCCGCGGGATGTCTTCAGGACTCAGCCTTGCGGGCGGGCGCGAGCGCCTCGTGCTGCGCGTCACGCCGGGAGTGCCAGCCCTGGCCTGAGTCATGGGGGAAACGGGCTCTCCTCTTCTCCTGCCCGACCCCCTGGTACGCCGGTCCTGTACCTCGGCCTGCTCCAGCAGCCCCGCGACCACCGGCATGACGGAGCGCTCCCCGCTTGCTCCAGCCGACTCTGCTCGCTCCAGGACCAGAGCGCCCGATTGTCCCTGCAGCAGCGTCGCCACTCGTGCTCCGAGCCATCCAGGACCCTGAGAGGCTGCCGCGGCCCGCAACAGCTCCATAGCCTCCTCATCAGACGCAGCAGGGGTAACAAACATGTTCCTGCTTCTGTGTCCTGGCGAAGAGAGGGAGAGCACAAACAGGAAACAGGTACATCCCCTTCAATCCCCACCCCTTCTCACCCAAGCCCTCCTGCTGTCCCTCCCCCTCTTCCTCTCATAGGCCAGCCAACTCTGTGTCCCTCCCATCTATTTTAGTCATGGAGGCCTTCCCTTATTCCTTTTTTCTTCTTTCAGTACGGCCTCTTCTTGAGTGACGTATTTCAGGATTCAGTCACCTGCTAGCTGCGTAAATAAAATTAAATAGTGAGTCCTAATGGGCACAGGGACTGATGTAAGTGGTCAGATAATCTCTGCACAGCGCTGTGGATTATGTTGCCGCTACGTAAGTAAAGGCCCTTTTACACCGGCCGATAATCGGCCGGTGCAGAGAGTGCCGATCAACGAGGCATCGTTGATCGGCGCTCGTTTGCTCCTGTCACAAGGAGCTATGGATGGGGACGAGTGTTCGTTACTCCGATCGCTCGTCCCCATACATTATTATCATATCGGCAGCGCGTCGTTCTGTTTACACAGGGAGATGTGCTGATGACAACAATAATATTTAACTTTTAAAAAAAAAATACGATCAGCAGATGATCGAGCATTTGCTCATTTATCTGCTGATCGCTGTCCTCTCTGCACAGGGCAATTATCGGCAACGAGCGTTCTATGAACGCTTGTCTGCCCGATAATCTGCCAGTGTAAAACCCCCTTACCAGAAAACAAATCAATAAATAAATATAGAAATTCAGTCCAGATATTAAGTCTATTGTAAGTCTTGTTGATCTGTGTGGGTGCCGAAGGTCAGATCGCCACTGATCTAATATTGATGGCCTATCCTGAGGATGGGCCATCAATTTTGGAACCCTAAATAACTCATTTAAGATATAAAATATAATTTGCAGAAGGTCCCTGAAAGTTATTTTAGCTCCAATTTGCACTATATTTTAGGGTAAAGACACTGACAATTTTATGGCAGCCTGTACCTGGAGGCCCATAATCAACTTCAGGTTGCCAGAAATATAGTTACTTATAGTCTGTAGTCGTCAAAGGGCGCGCAGTCATGAGAATTTTTAATTCCTCCAGTTCTCGTGACAGAGTGGTAATACTGTTCATTTCTGCAATTGAAGCATTTTCAATGCTATAAAACGATTTTGCTCTTACATTTGGTGAAAAGTGGATCTTTAATGGCTTGCTCACCAAAAAAAAAAAAAAATTGGGCCTAGCGATTAGCGATCTCCATGTGTCCGGTTCTTAGAGCCCCCGGCAATCAGCTGATATTTCCAGGGGAAGGTTCTATCAGCCAAATGGTACAATATTATTATTTTTTGTGCCATTTGGGCTATTAGTGCAACACCTGTCCCTGTATTTTGCTGCCCTTAAACAGGATAGAAAAATATGATGACAGATCTGCTTTATGTAACTTTCGAGCTAGACAAATAGGGAATCCACCCACTCCACCTCCCGTCAAATTGTTATTAAGACATCATCGTATGTAAATCAAATGACAGCTTGGAAAGCTTTAAACTAGACTGATATAAAAAACCTTATTAGGAACAAGTCGATTCAGAGGACGGACTCCTTTAAGAAGTTGATGATTTATTGTGTATTATTTGGTGCATTAAAAAACATTTCACAACCAAGATGGCCAGCTTCCACAGGGGTTGTCACCCATCTTTCCCAGAACACTGCCCAGCTAAAAAGTGATGCATCCCTGTAAATCATATAGTAGGCACATTTTCCGTTCAGTAGCTGGAGTTGTACCGGCGGCCATATTTACTGTCACTCAACTTTCCTAGAAGCAAAAAAATAAGAAAAAACTGAATAGAATTTCTATTTTGTTCTTATACTTGGAAAATGCTAGTAGTAAAAATTCAATGAATAACTGCATAACAACAAACATGTCAATCAGGAAAGCATAGGAGGTGCATTCATTGTTAGGGTGGGTTCACACACACTATTTACGGATGTAATTCGGGCGTTTTTGCCCCGAATTACATCCGAAATAGCGGCTCCAAAGCGTCGGCAAATATCTGCCCATTCATTAGAATGGGTCTTACGATGTTCTGTGCAGACGGTCATTTTTTTTACGCCCCGCTGTCAAAAGGCGGGGCGTTAAAAAGACGCCCGCGTCAAAGAAGTGCCTGTCACTTCTTCAGACGTAAATGGAGTTGTTTTCCATTGACTCCATGGAAAAACAGCTCCAATTATGTCCGTAATGGACGCAGCGAAATAGTGCCTCAACATGCCATTACAGCTGAAATTACGGTGCTGTTTTCCCCTGAAAACAACCCCTTAATTTCAGCCGTTACGGACGCTGCCGTGTGAACATACCCTAAGGGCTTGTCCACATGTAATGGAATTGCTGCAGAAAATTTCTGCAGAAATTCTGCAGAAACTAGCATAAATTCCGCACCGAACCATTTACTGCGTTTTTTACTACAGAAAATGGTGTGTATTTTGCTACTTTTTTCACAATGCTGGGGAACGGCGACATCTCCTCTGAAAAACGCATCAATTCAGTTCACTTTCCGTAGCAGGAATGGACATGCTGTGGTACGAAAACTACGCACTGCAGGTGAATTTCTGCTCGGAAACTTTACGCAGCGTGTGGATGAGATTTGTTGGATCTCACTCACTTTGCTGCTACTGTATTCTGCTGCATATTTTCCATCCGCAATTCCGGACGGAAAATACGCAGCAATTCCGCTACGTGTGGACGAGCCCATAAGAAGAGGGCCAATGTACAGGGGATATAAGGGAATTAAAAACCCATCAGAGAAAACTCTGGTCTAGATCCTACAAGGTCTTCTCATAGCGGTGGTCTTCTCATAGCGGTGGTCTTCTCATAGCGGTGGTCTTCTCATAGCGGTGGTCTTCTCATAGCGGTGGTCTTCTCAGTGCTATTCTTCTCACAGTGGAGGCCTTCACATAGAGGTGGTCTTTTGGAGACATTTCACTGTATAAAAGTTGAGGCAGTTTGATTAAAAGTTGCATTCATAATGTTGGAGGAGGAGAGGAATATATGTCATAGTCGCACCCATTGGTCTAATACGTAACGGTTACAATTAAATCAATATAACATTATTTGTAAAGTTGCTAACCTTTGACTCACCCTGTATAGATTTCTTCCCATATAAATTCTATGTATTGTAATATTAGCAATACCAGGACTGTTCCTCCAAAAAAGGCACTCAAAAGGCAGGTATTTCCGTTCTTGAATTTCACACATGCCGTTTTCGCAGCATTTTTGCCCTGGAGTTTTACACTTTTTTTCCAAGTTTTTGTGTAAAAATGCCATGAAAATATTTTTCAGCCATTATTACAAAAAAAAAAAAAAATGACAAGAAAACTCTACTCAAGTGAATAAGATTTAGCTGCTGTACCAGGCACAGCCAGAACCGCATTTGTTGTATGCGCTGTGTCTGGGTAAATAATTAAAGGGCCACTATTCATCTGATCAAGGGTGGTGCCGGGAATTAGAACATCACTGATGAAATAATGATGGCCTTTAGGGCATGACCACACGTGGCGGAATTGCTCTGGAATTCCGCTGCGGCAGCATACACCGGTTGTTGCGGACGTGTAGCGGACTTGTTGCGGACTCATTGCGGAATGTCTCCATTGACTTCAATGGAGAGTCAAAATTCCGCAATGAAGTCCGCAGATGTTATGTAGATGTTATGTGTGCTGCGGAGCGTATTGGTTTTACTAACATGACATTTCTTCATTCTGGCTGGACCTATGTATTTCTAGGTCTACAGCCAGACTGAGGAAGTCAATGGGGCTCCCGTAATTACGGGTGATTACGTGTGTGCACCCATAATTACGGGTGACTATGTGTTCGCACCCGTAATTACGGGAGCGTTGCTAGGCGACGTCAGTAAATAGTCACTGTCCAGGGTGCTGAAAGAGTTAAGCGATTGGCAGTAACTGTTTCAGCACCCTGGACAGTGACTTCCGATCACAATATACATCAACCTGTAAAAAAATAGAAGTTCATACTTACCGAGAACTCCCTGCTTCTTCCTCCAGTACGGCCTCCCGGGATGATGTTTCAGTCCAAGTGACGGCTGCAGCCAATCACAGACTGCAGCGGTCACATGGACTGCCGCGTCATCGAGGGAGGTCAGGCTGGATGGCGGAAGAGGGACGCGTCACCAAGACAACGGCCGGGTAAGTATGAATTTATTTTTACTTTTACTAGGGAAAGGGCTGTCCCTTCTCTGTATCCTGCACTGATAGAGAGAAGGGAAGCCCTCTTCCCCTGAATACGCAACGGCTAGTACGCATCAATTTAATGCCCATTTTAGGCAAAGTCGCAACAGAATCTGCAACGCAGATTCTGTGCGGCATTGATGCGGACAGTGGCGGAAGAACTCCGCCACGTCTGGGCATGCCCATACTAAGGATAGGCCATCAAAATCAAATCCTGCAAAACAGCTTTATTGTACCTAATAACTAAAGGGGTTTTCTGGGATTTTACATTCATGGCATTTTCTTGGATAAGCCATGTCCTGGGATAAGCCATAATTGGCACCCACACCGATCTGCAAGACAAAGAGGCAGCTGTGCAGCCCCTTCACTGCAGTATCCGACACAGCGACGTTCATACACATGTGGCTGTGTCTGGTACTGTAGCTCAGCCCTACTCAGGACGTTTAATGGTAAAGGCAAAGCTGCAGTACCAGACACATCCACATTAAGGGCAGGTTCAGACATGGCGGAATTGTGGTGGAATTCCGCTGCGGACAGTCCGCAGTGGAAATCTCCAGCAGCCGTTCTTTACATTTGTTTCACATTTTTAGGCAAGTTAGTTCAGACGTTGCGGAAAACTCCTCTGCGGACCATAGGCTGCGGTGCAGAATTTTCCTGATGTGGAGAAGAAGCGGAATTTCACTGCGTATTTCAGCCTTTGCAATGCAAAAACTGAAATCTGTGGAAAGTCCGCCGTGTTTTCTGCAACGTCTGAATTACCTGTCAAATATGCAAATGTTGGGGCAGAATCGTTGCGTAATTGCCCCAAATCTGCACCAACATTTGAAGCGGAAAAACTCCGCCACGTCTCAACGTGCCCTTATATGGACATACTGCAGTGAAAGGACTGCCCTTTCATTCTCCCGATCGGTGTGGGTCCCACAGGGTTCGACCCCCAGCAATCAAACATTGACGGCATATCCTGAGAAAATGCTATTGATTAAAATGGCTGAAAATCCCTGCATACCGTATTTATGCTGCCATATACTTGTAGTAAAGTGCACTCAGATAACAAGTAAAGCTGGTCATACATAGGATACTATATATATTACGAGCAGTAAACTGTTTCTGTAAAATGTCCAGGGCATTACAGAATTTATCATGTAAGAAGAATTGGTAGATGTGCCCTACACTGAATCTGTGGGGCTTTTCATCTTCTAGCAGTTTTCTAATGTATATCATATACCTGTATCACTTCTTACAAGAGGAATCAAATCAGGTAATGGGTGGGAGCAAGTGCAGGAATATCCCTATAATTGCTCTTTCGAACAAAGTAAAGAGATAAACAGTACCTATAGCCTATCAGAGGAGAGGACCTGTGACGATCCTAAAGATTGCCTCTATTCTTTAAATGGCACCAGGTGGAGCAATAGGGAATTTATTTTTCTCGCGCCTGCTTCTCCCTATTACTTGAATCATTCCTGCATGCAAAGGTATTGGATTGTAGGTATGTTAAATGCAAACGTTTATCAAAGTTAAATATTTGTTGTAAATAAAAATGGGCTGATTTCTGTGGGATCTCTCAGCATCTAATATGATAAGGTTTAATGTTCTTTGGGCAGTGTACAGATGTAGCAATAACTTGCTGCAGCCTATCTCATCACTTAAAGAGGCTCTGTCACCAGATTATAAGTGTCCTATCTCCTACATAATCTGATTGGCGCTGTAATGTAGATAACAGCAGTGGTTTTTATTTGGAAAAACAATCATTTTTGACCAAGTTATGAGCAATTTTAGATTTATGCTGATTAGTTTCTTAATAGACAACTGGGCTTGTTTTTACTTTTTACTTTTTACCAACTGGGCGTTGTACAGAGGAGTGTATGAGGCTGATCAATCAGTAACCAATCAGCGTCATACACTTCTCATCGTTCCAGCCCAGCTTCTTTCACTGCACAATCACGCTGGTGGCGCCACTATCAGCCGCTGCTACAACGGTAGCGACGCCACTACAGCAGAGCAGGGAGGTATCTCCCCGCTCTGCTATCCACTAGTGCCACTGTAGCTCCCTGAAGGAGGGGGCTGTGTGGCACTACCTGCAGGGGGCTGTGTGGCACTACCTACAGGGGGCTGTATGGCACTAACTACAAGGGAGCTGTGTGGCACTATCTACAGGGGGAATCTGTGAGTGGTGGGCTGATGGTCATTTTACTGTGAGTGGGGGGCTGATGGTCATTTTACTGTGAGTGGGGGGCTGATGGTCAATTTACTGTGAGTGGTGGGCTGATCGTCATTTTACTGTGAGTGGGGGGCTGACAGTCTTCAAGTGGTTTCCACCTCTGAGCTCCAATTGAAATAAATAGGAGGCACAATTTTTGGTAGGGGTGCCCTGAGGAAATGTTATTTTTACAGTGGTTCCTCGAGTTTGAAAAGGATGGGAAACTCGGTGCTAGGCTACAGGTTCACGCTGGCCTACGCAAGGATCCCGTCTTGGAGCAGCTCAGTTCGTCGTGGGATCAGGGCCTAAGTGAGTAAAACATTTTTTTTGGGGGAGCACTGTCTACAAGGGAGAGGTGGGGGGCTTATGGCACGATCTACAAGGAGCACTATCTACAAGGGGGGGCTGTGTGTGGCAGCCAGTGGAGGGGGGCATTATACTGTGCGGGGGCCACCAAGCGGCCATTATACTGTGTAGGGGTACTACAGGGGGTAATATACGGTGTGTGGCACTTGTGGCATCTGTATAATACTGTGTGGGCACATTTAGAGGACAAAATACTGTGTCCTTGAAAGGGTTATAATATATTATAATATTAAATATTATTATTATTATACTGTATGGGGGCACTAAAAGGGCATTATACTGTGTGGGGGCACTATATGGGGCTTTACACTGTGGGGGGCATTATACTTTTTTTTATGGGGCTGTTTTTTTATGATGGGTTGGCCAGCCCTGGTCTCCGTCACCTAGTTTCCCACACTCCACTCCTCAGGACAAATCACCAAAGGAGCTAAGAACAGGCATCTGATGTATGGATAGTACAAGGTAGTTTTCGGAGGACTAGTGCAGTGATTTTACTTATATTTGTACTTTTTAAATACACTGTACAATATTTTGTCTTTACTCTGAACAGACCCATTTTTATTAGGTCATCCACAATCTTATAAATCTGAACTATTGGGTGCACATACAATGGTACTATTAACTGTTGATCTGCCAAACCAATCAGTTCTTTGGGTGCGATTTAGAGGGTACGATGGCACTCACTATTTTAGGTTTATTAGGCCGGGTTCCCACGGAAATTCCGCAACATTTATAGTAGCAGCAATGTGGATGAAATTGAGAAAATCTCATGCCCACGATGCGGAAAAAAACTGCATGTAAACGTTAATAAATTTACCTGCGGTTGAGAATTTAATTCCACAGCTTGTCAATTAAAGAGGCTCTGTCACCACATTATAAGTGTCCTATCTCCTACATATAATGTAGGTGACAGCAGTGGTTTATATTTAGAAAATCTATCTATTTTTACCACGTTAGGAGCGATTTTAGCTTTATGCTAATTAGTTTCTTAATGCCCAACTGGGCGTGTTTTTACTTTAGACCAAGTGGGCGTTGCACAGAGAGGTGTATGACGCTGACCAATCAGTGACCAATCAGCGTCATGCACTTCTCTCCATTAATTTAGTCAGAGCATAGTGACACTGCGTTGTTCACTATGTGCTGTCTTATACTGACACATTAACGTTACTGAAGTGTCTTGACAGTGAATAGACATTCCTTCCAGCCAGGACGGGATGTCTATTCACAATCCCGGCACTTCGTTAACGTTTCTGTGGTACTTACAGCAGAGCAAGCGTAATCTCGCGAGATCACGCTGTAAAAGACAGGTTACAGCGAGCTTACACTTTGCACTGCTGTAAGTACCACAGAAACGTTAACGAAGTGCCGGGATTATGAATAGACATCCCGTCCTGGCTGGAAGCGATGTCTATTCACTGTCCAGACACTTCAGTAATGTTAATGTGTGTGTATGTGACAGCATATAGTGAATAACGCAGTATCACTATGCGCTGACTAAATGAATGGAGAGAAGTGTATGACACTTATTGGTCACTGACAGAGTCTCTTTAATGTTGCGTTTTTGTTGATTTTCTGCTGCGGGTTTTCAATGGGATGCAAAACCCGCAGCGGAAAGCCAAGTGTTGGGACTTTTGCGGTATAATAGCAGCAATTCCGCCGCAAAAATTGCAACTCTGGAAAAAAAATACTTACCCAGAAGGGTAGAAGGCCTGACTACGTGCAAAGAAGGGTAAGGGTAAGTATCGCAGTTTTTGGGTTTTTTTTTTTAAGCGCCGCTTTCCGCATCGGAAATTCCTTCTGAAAAACCGCACCACAGTGTGGTGCGATTTTTAGGACGGAAGGGGCTGCGGGTTGCAGGTTGGATACGCTACGTGATTTTTACGCAGAGTATCTGACCCGTGGGAACCCGGCCTTAAAGGGAATCTGCCACCAGTATTTTACCTATTAAACCAACAATACCTGGTGGTAGTGGGTGAAAAATCATTTCTATATAATTGTCTTCTTAGTCGCTCTGCAGCTTTAGTATTCAGCTTTTTAGTGTTCCCACACCGTATGCTAATGAGCATAAGAGTCACATCTTCATTCCTCAAGTCTTTCCGTGTTTACCCCGCCTCCTTACTTATGATTGACAGCACCTCACCTTCCCCCAGCACACACAATGCCGCGCTTGCGCATTGATATCCTCTTCTGGTGTGTGCGCATAAAGGGACACCGTATTATTACGATAAAAAGCGCAAAAATGTTTGCAGACCGTTATCTACAGTCGGAGGAGGAGTTTAGGAGAGAGGATAACGGCAATGAACTTTTGATAGCAGCGGCCAGTGAGGGATAAGTAAAGCTCAATAGGTGAAATGCTGGTGACAGGTTCCCTTTAAGGTGCTTTACTATTCTAAAAACCAGTGCCACTCCTGCAGGTATAACAATGCATTTGTCTTACGGCACGCAATATATTAGTCAATGCGTCGCAGGAACAAGTAATGTATTTTCATACACCAATATTATCTGCACATTATTTGGACTTTACTCATGAGGATCTTGATGTACTTACAATTCACACTGTATTTTTTACTAGGGAATGATCCTAAAATTGTCATACGGTGGGTTATTTTGGGATCCCCCCACCTTTAAACTTCCTCCGAGTCCCTTGGAGTTGGCAACTTGCTATAAGTGACACGCGGCAGATTTTGTCGCAGACATTTCTGCGACTGAAAATCACTTCCATTCATCTGAAGGAAACTTGCAGAAATCTATGCACCTACTGCAGAAACAACCACGTTCAGATGAAATAAACTGATTTTCAGTGGCAGAAATTTCTGCAACAAAATTTGCCGTGTGTGACTGCGCCCTAACAGCACACACAACATTCAATACTCGCAGGTTACGATGATTTAAAATATTATTATTTTATCGAAAATATCTCATTACATGTAACATGGGTCCTGTTACACATACACTATGGCCATCCCATACATAAAACCATCTTGGGCTACGATGTAGACAGAGGGAATTTTTCTTCTCATTTTATTAAACTGCTGCAGTTTTTCAAGGGTTAAGCGACTCGAGTTTTTACGCTTTCAGCTGCCTCCACCTCGCGGATGTTCAGGTACTCTGTACTTTCCTGTGGAGATGCAGAAACATTTCTATTTTCCCTGCAGAGGTATTGAAATACATATTCAGAAGACAAGGACGACCAGATTGTTTACTCCAGCTGCACGGGTGGAAGTGATTAAAAGTGTACAGCCCCTTTAAGATATTACTTCTATAGTGCATATGCAAAATGAGGTGGCATATATATAACTCATGTATTTTCAGCCTGCCCAACAAGGTTTTGCAATCTGAACAGCTGGTATAGTGGGCACCGGTGATATTTGTGTTTACAAATATGTTAACAAAGTATCTGCAGTCTTGCTAGACATTTGTCCAGATTCTCCTACAAGACAGGGGTTCCCTTACATCAGACCCATTTGTTTCTGTGCCAACAAGATCTTGAGGAAAAATAAATGTAAGATTTAGAAGCGTTCTCCTTCTCCTCCACAATCCACACACGATTCTTCCACGGTGCTCTATGATATTTCTCTAGTGTTTTTTTCTTTTTTTCAGCCTCTGTATTTTTCTCTGTGTCTGTTTCTTACCACTCACCCCCTCCCTCACTTGTTTTTCTAAGTCCTGGGGAGATCCTTAGGATGATGGAGGCTGCACCTTGACGAAGCATGGCCAATGGCACAATGCCATGAGGGCGGATCCCAGCATGGCATGCAGAGATCACGTTTGCAAGCAGCCAATCACCAGCCTAGGGGCTGGCACTGTACTACTCAATAAATGTACAGGGAGAACTGCCTAACCTCAAACTGAGAATGGGAGCTTTTAACTAACACCCTCCACCATACTAGCAACACCCACAGCACTGAGGACTATCCACATCCTCATCTCCATCTTCATCTGATACAGGTAAACTGACCACTGAGGAGATTTCTAATTTTTTTCTATTCCGTGGGTATTGGGGGCATTTCCAGTTTTCTTCATTTCATACAATTGCATGTATAGATGTAGCAGAGCTGAATTTGTCCTTTAACTATTTTGGGGCTAAATCTTTTTCAATTAAGGTGATGGAAAAGGTTTACCTCCAGCTTTATGTAAAACTATACGTAACACATTGCAAAATCATAGTGAGCGATACCAAATAACACACTCAGCTCTGCTACATCGGTGCATATTTATTGAACAGATCATAATGATTATTTATTTTAGCACCAACATATACTACAGCACCGACAATCAGATTATTGCCTTACCTGTCCAATATTAACCATTACGTAATTTAGTTTTCAACCTAGGGTGACAGGTGATCTACATTGCTTAGTACTTCCATTTATTTACGTGCTCAGTGAGGGCATATTCACACGGTGCGGTCAAAACACGTTTACCAAAAAATGCCACGGTTTTGCCATGATTTTAACCGCAATGTGACCACAACTTGTGGCTATACCCTAAGTGACATCTGACTACTGACCATTATATACTAATATCAGCAGCGTGACAAGCAAGTTAAACGATTAATAGGCATTTTCACTGGGGGGGGTCACAGATCAGACCCCACGATGATGTTTTCATGCACCGCTCTGCAATATTTTCATGCAAATTGAAAAGAAAATACATTCATGTTCTATTACAAGTAGTGCAGTAACCCCTTGTCTGCCAGATGTGCCCACACTATTCCCAAAGTGGCACATTTGTATTTTATAGCGAGATTGTAATGGCATAATTGTTATTTTTCTGATTTTCGCCAGCAGCATTCAGTTTCTTTTATGCTTTTATGTATTTGTCTGACAGTTTTTTTAATAATATGTCGGTTTGCTGTTGGTAACATAGCAGCACTGGACAGTAAATCCTGCTACTACTGCATATGCAATAGCCAAGATCATTTGCATAGAGCAAGTGTGATGTGGGAGGCTGTACATTGTTGCTGTGTGTTTGGTATTATGTGTATATTACTATAGACTTTTATAAGCTTCAGATATATATATATAATAGATTTATTTACATTCAGTATTCATGTCTGTATTGTATTTGTCTGTAACTATTCTACCTGTTTTGTTTTCAGTATTTTATTTTATCTATCGCTTGTTGTATGCCTGTGTTACTATGGAGTGTACGTCCCTATGGAAGGGTTCAGCTTTCCATGCCTCATTCATTTCTGGTGTGTGCCAACGGTGGGGGTAGCCATTTTGAGCAGTGTTTTCTTACCTAGATTTGCAATTTAAAATAACGTGTATCCCAGGATATGTGGTTTCCGCTCTCGGCTTTTCTTATGTCTCTGATGTTTAATTCAAACATTCACAGATTTTTCTTGTTAACTGGTTAGGGGACAAATTCCTACATACCAGAAATATTAAAAGTTTAACTCCGGTTCGTCAAGATTAGAATGATATTTATAAGTAGGATCAACTTGGATCTCCAGTATTCGAGGTTTGAAGTGTTTTTAAGCACCCCGAGAAATAATTTTGGCAATAGATGTGATGTTGCCTGTATGTATTTGCTATTTAGGGATTACATTAAATATTACTAGTGCTGGATGAATCAGAATTTGTATTCTTTTTGGACATATTCTGCTCAGGCAATGAATCTCAATGCATCAATTGCAAGGGCACAGAGTAAAATAATTTGATTATGCCTATTACCCTATGACTGATTCATGTATAGAAGTATACTTAGTCATATATATTGAATCCTATGTAAAACTACTTCTACTACTAATTTTAGATGCCCCCTCCACAATTACAATATATTTACTGGGTAAAATACTCCAATGAAGATATCAGGCCACTTGCTCAAAAAAGGGTTGTCCGAAGATTAAATGTTATCCCCTAACCCCAGGATAGGTGATAACATGCAGATCGGTGGGGGTCCGACCGCTGTGACCCTCACCAATCACGAGAATAGGGGTCCTATTCCTGCGAATAAATGAAGAGTCAGGTCGAGCATGCGCACTGCTGCTCCATTTACTGTACAGTGCTCAGCTATTTCCGGCAGTGCCATAGAGAATGAATGGAGTAGCAGGGCGCATGCTCAACTTGCCACTTCATTCATTTGGAGGGACCTCCATTCTCGTGTTCGGTCGGGGTCCCAGCAGTTGGAGTCGGACCCCACCAATCAGCATGTTATAACCTATCCTGTGGTTAGGGGATAACATTTAATCTTTGGACAACCCCTTTAAGGCTTCATGTACTGCAAGCACTTTCAATTATGCTGCCATAGACATAAGCCTCATTGGCCTATAATGGTCCATACTACCAATGCATGTCGTATTTTGGAAATACTGTAATGTGATTTAAATGTCAATGTAACATACAATAAATTATCAGATTTTTGTTGAATTTGTGCATTGCAATTGTTTTACTCCCATTGCATATGTGATAGTGCTTGGATTCGAATCAGTGATGGAAAGTTTCATTAGTATTGAGCTGTAATTAATCCATATTGCTTGCAATGTCTGCTTGTGCCCACATTGACCTCCATGAAAAGCCTTTCATTGTTTCTTGAGAGCCATTGTAATCTGGCCTATCAAACAGTTGGAATAATGAAATCCATCTTAACCATTTGTGTTCTTTCTTCCCTGCAGTGAAACAACCTGCCGCAGTCATGTCGACCTCAGAGAGTTCACATCTAAGCAAAGCTATAAAGCAGATGTATTTGGACCTGCCACAGGGAGATAAGGTCCAGGCTATGTACATATGGATTGATGGGACAGGAGAAGGCCTGCGCTGCAAAACACGTACCCTTGACTCTGAACCCAAGACAATTGAAGGTGTGCAACAAAGTATAATTAAAAAACCAACAAACAAAACAACAAGACTACAAGTGTTTGTAGGACATAATAAATACCGCCCTATAATGCTCACATATGGATACAACATGGGCGATTATTATCTAAATCAAAATCACAATTTATTGAATATGTAACTTCAATTAATACAAAAATTATTTAGGCCACGCTCCTTTTTGAATGCCACACCTGTATTTGCATGCTACGCCATTGAATTAATATTTATCCCCTGAGCCTGCTGTATACTACTGTATATAATATACCTCTACACTGCCCCCACACAGCAAATTGCCCCCATAGCTGCTCCCTCACAGTATAATGCCCCATAGCCTCCCCCACACTGTATAATGCCCACAAAGCTCCCCCACACAGCCCCAATAGTGCCTAATAAAAATAATAATATACATACCTAACCCCGTTCCAACGGCGAGTGGAGGGAATCTCTCTGCTCCTCTGGTCTGTGCAGCTCAGACAAGCACGATGGCGTTACAGCCCTGCGTCCATCGATACATAGTGAATGGTAGAGCAGGGACCTTACGACCCACTGCTCTACCATTGGATTCAACTGTATCTGCATCCTGAAGATGCAGATACAGTTTAAACCGGGAAAAACTGAAATTCGCAAGATGACGTCAATTAATTGTGCTGAAGTTCGGTTTAGTTTTCTTTCGATTACTTGCCCAGCCCTAATAAGTAGACAGCTTTATTTAGTCCTTCAATCTAACATGTAAACCCATTCCACACCATATTAATATTACAAACCCAAAGAATGGACTTTATTTAAAAATGATGAACAACGTCAAAACCTTTCCTATCTTATGACTCTAATCCTCTGCAGAACTGCCGGAGTGGAATTTCGATGGCTCCAGTACAGATCAGTCAGAAGGATCAAATAGTGATATGTTTTTGATACCGGTGGCCATGTTCAGAGATCCCTTCCGGAAAGACCCCAACAAGCTTGTATTCTGTGAAGTGCTCAAATACAACAGAATGACAGCAGGTAAGCTGGCATTGGTTCCACTGTGCAAGACAGCAAGGAAAAACGTGTGACAATGGCTTGTTAAGGCTTCGTTCACATCTGCCCCAGGACTCCGTTCATGTGTTCCGTTGGACCTTTCTGTCAGGGGAACACATGAACGGAACCCTGACTGAAACAAAACCATAGGTTTCCGTTTGCATCACCATTAATGTCAATGGTGACGGATCCGGTGCAAATGGTTTCTGTTTGTCTCCGTAGTGCAAGGGTTCCGTCGTTTTGATGGAAGCAATACCGTAGTCGACTGCGCTATTCGTTCCGTCAAAACGACGTAACCCTTGCACAATGGAGGCAAACGGAAACCATTTGCATTGGATCTGTCACCATTAAAACCTATGGTTTCCGTTTGTTTCAGTCAGGGTTCCGTTCATGGGTTCCCCTGACGGAAAGCTCAGATGTAACCCATGAACGGAGCCCTGACGCAGACGTGAACGAAACCTAAGCAGTGTGATATCAGAGTTGTTGTTATGTTTGCCATTTGTATGTTTTTATGATTGCTATAACATATTAGTATTTGACAATATTGGACAAATATTTAACCTGTCAGTATACCATAGGACTGGAAAATATTAAAGTGGTTGTCTTGGATTAGAACAAAAAAAGGCTCTGCTTTGATTCTAGAAACAGCACCACTCTTGTCCCTGGGCTGTGTGTGGTATTGCAGCTGAACCCAATTGACTTGAATAGCCAATGGACAAGAGTGGTGGGGTTTCTGAAAAAAGTAAACCCTTATTTCTAATTCCTGACAACTCTTTTTAAACGTACGGTCCAGTGGACACTCAATTGAACATAGGATAGACATAATGGTACTATTCAGATAAAACCTTGACTACACTTGATGAGTGGTGGCACTGTTTATTTACTTTCGTTAATATACTATCATTTTTATTTTTGTTATTACTCTGTGTTTTCTCCAATACAACATCAGAGTTTTACATTAAAAAAAATGTACCCTTTTAATAGACATAGAAATATACAGTAAATCGTGACAAATCAAGTTCTAAAGCCCCAGCTTTATTAGCTGCCTTTGGACAGCTGGCCGGCCAGATTGCGGTCTGTGTCACTAACCCAGTAGCTGAATGTCGTCCTGAAACTACTCAACAGATGGACTATGCAGACTGTCCAGCTGTAAGAGTATAAAAATTAGTACATAGTGTATGTTTAGTGAGAATGTTGTTTGTCTGGTATTATTTTATTTAATTAATATCAGTTCTTAGTGAATGAGGAGGTAGCCGGTTTATAAAGCTAAATCTAGAAAGTCGTAGGAAGGTGGGTAGAGTCTTCAAGAAGGGTTATTACTCCAGGACTGGAGTTTATTTAATGATTTACTGTACCTATATATAAATTAAAAGTGGATGTGTCGTGTTCTTCGTAATGAAAGTTTCTGTTGTTCAAACATATTTTGAGAAAAAAAATTACACTTTAAATTTCCTGCAAAAGAGATATGTAAACTGTAACTCGGTATTAGATTATAATCCCACAATCATACCTGGATGCGGGTCCCCGGCTAGCGTAGTTGGAACATGGGTGATGTTTCAGGGACGGTGACTCAGCGTAGCAGGAATAGACTACAGCTACACCATGCAAACTTGTTAGAGAAGAAGTTGCACTCCAGCGCAGAAGAAGTTTGGCAGCAGGCTGAGTCAATGAATGACTGAGACCAGTATTGAGATGGCACAGGCTGGGGTGCAGAGTCTAAGGAATTACCCGCTCTTCATCCTTTACTACTTCAATGCGGTATTGATTTTGCCATTAAGATTCCTAGGTCGCAATTCCAAAGATAGTCTCCAATAGATGGTCGGGCTGCAGATGCCGCATATTAAACGTCCTGTGGTCAAAAAGTTCTGGGTCGGTAACAGGTGGGCAGCATCATATCTAGTAAATCGGTATCAGGATACAA
The DNA here is from genome assembly GCF_050947455.1 of Rhinoderma darwinii. Taxonomy (NCBI): domain Eukaryota; kingdom Metazoa; phylum Chordata; class Amphibia; order Anura; family Rhinodermatidae; genus Rhinoderma; species Rhinoderma darwinii. The sequence goes on from NC_134693.1 coordinate 32,225,784, forward strand.
GGTCGGGCCAGGGATCGGTATACAGATAAATCAGATAGAGCGGAGTCAAAATGCACGTCTGGTCAATCACAGGAAATAACAGGAACCAGTACCAAGAAACCCACCACCAGGGCTGATAAACTAGAACATAAATTGGAGTAGATCCGCTTCAAAGAATTCCATCTGCTGACCTCACACACCACGGCCAGGTCCCGATCCTGCGGCATGAGTTGCGCATTTCGATCTGAGGAGAGCTGTGGCTTCCCATTGCCATAGTAGTTCCATGGTTTCGGACAGGCCGACATGCTGGCTAGTGAATTCAAGGAATACTGCGGCGGCTCGTGTTGTCCCGCTGCTGACATAAACTGAAGCGGAAGGCCGGTCTGCTTCTAATGGCGAGAATCTCCTCCAGGGCAGGTGTAATTTTAATGAAGTTAATATATTCACAAAGATTCTATTCAGTACATAAATAAAACATGGTTACTTATAAAAGTATGTACATATAACATTTTTCAATTCATTGCCATGGGCAGAAAGAGCAGTGCTGCTAAAATGTCAAGTACAGTAAAAAATACTGGAGAGTAGATCATGTCTAAAGGCGCCGATACACATTTGATGTAACTTGGCCGAACTCACTCATTTTGGCAGGATCGGCCCGTGATTTCATTTATCAGTAAAAGAATCCCACTGTTGTACCAAGATTGGAGCCTTGTCCTCTAAGCCCAAAAAACAACACAGGCTCCAATGCTGAATCACTAAACCTATCCAAAAAAGTTACGTGTCCAATTAGGTGTCACTTTTATCGGACACTTCCTGTTCATAAATATATATTAATATCCAGAACCGGTCTCGCTTGCTTTGAAACATTAAAGTAGAACAACAGATATTAGGAACTCCTTGGGAATCATTCACTGGTAGTAGGAGAATAATTTTGATAGGCTGTTGAGGAGCAGGAGAAGGGTAAAGAAGGAAACTTAGGGAAGGAAGGAGAAAGCAAAAAGGGATAGAAGAATTCAAAAAGAGCAAGAACGAGGAAGGAGATCTCATCGTGTTACATTATGAAAATGTTTTTTTTATACAACTTATCAAGTATTATTTTGGGGAGGTAGGTTAGTGTATGGAGGGTATGGACATGTTTTACGAGTTTAATACCATTTTTCTTACTTTGATGGGATGTTTTCATTCTCATGATTATGATGCTTAAAATAGTCTGAATCTTACAGGGGACACTTTGGTGTCTCCCACACAACAAAAGTATTTGTAAAATCCACTTGCCTTGTTTTTCTAATATTTTTTTTAAAGGATTTTTACATATGGTATATTCAAAGAACTAAAATACAGTATAAGGATTTAGTAGAGAAGTTTGAATGAACTGAATGTCATTTGCATGATGGAAGCTTACAGTATAAGACTTGTTATGCCACCTACACATTAGTTGGTGGTTCTATTTAT